>NC_091445.1:2500-602500 GCF_964237555.1 Oryctolagus cuniculus
GCCTGGCAGGCAGAAAGTGACGCTACAGTGCGACCAGAGACCCGAGAATGGGGCTTGCAGGGCAGAGAGCATCAGAGGCAGGGAAAGACCCCATTCATGCCGTGGAGCTGAGACTGCCACTGTCGGGACCACCCCAACGCCGGAGACAACCCAGTGGCTGCAGCCACGTGAGTCCTCCAGGGACAAGGACGATCCTGAGCCCCATTGCTACCCATTAGCCCGGGCAGCAGTCACTCACAAGGTTAGGGTTCATCAAGAGAGAGTTCCTCAGGTCAGCCGCTGCCCCTCCTCGTTCCTTCTGTACCCTCAGGCAGAACTAGCAGATCGCAGATGTGCGTTTAGGCAGAAGGCCCCCCTGCATCTTTGCAGTCTGGATTCTTTGATGAGGATGTAGGGGTGGACAGGATTTTGCTCTAAGCCTACATACGGACTGGAGACCTGCGCTCATGCAGAGTGGCACAGCCAGGTATCCCGGCTCAGCAGGGCCCACACCACACCTCCTCCACCTGTCACCCTGGCACCACACTGTCTGCCCCATCACTGGGGATCAGGGGACCCCCAGTTCAATTTTTCATGTAGTTTCAGCAAAGCTCTAAGGACATTGGCCCTTTAAAATGTCCCACTGCCTCGGCGATACTAACTTAGAACTCTCACAGATTTGGAAGCAGCCATACCCATTCTTCTAAGCCACTTCAGTCATGTGGGCTGAGCAGTCTAGGGGTCCAAGATGCAGGGACAGGGACTGGTGGGTAAGATGAAGGTCGTTCCTGGGGCAGTCACAGACAGAATTCACGCCTTCCTGACCCCAGTGACCACGAAACAGCCTCAGAAGTTTGTAGGCTGGCTGGGACACGGGAGAGTGTTTATCCTGCTACTGGCACAAATTCTGGCCTTTGTACCATTAGTGTCAGGTAGAAATGGGGCGAGGAGCAGCCTTCACAGCAGCTTAGCAGGACGTACGGGCTGCCCAGGCCCTCAATACGTTTGACCTGTGGGAGACGGGACACCAGGGAAAAACTCACTGTGTACCATGTGATGAGCCACTTGCCCCTGGCCCAGCCAGGGAATGATGGGGCTGGCCCCCTAGACAAAGTGCATTGGTTGGAAAAGGCTCCAGAAAATCATGCTGTCCAATGGTTACGTTGGCAACTGCTACACACAGAACAAAGGCCGATGTGGGCTACAGTGAAGTCCTAGAATCTGCCGGAAGGATCTAGACACTTGTAAAAGCTGTGCTGTTCATTCCCAGGAGCATCCCTGCCGAGTGGCAATGGTCACCAGAACAGTGATGTGGGGGCGGCACTGTGGCATAGTGGGTAAAACCATCACCTGCAATGCAGGCATCCCCTGTGGGCGCTGGCTCGCGACCTGGCTGCTCCACGTCTGATCCAGCTTGCCTGGGAAAGCAGCAGCAGATGGCCTCAGTGTATGGGCCCCTGCCATCCATGTGAGAAACCCAGATGGAGCTCCAGGCTCCTGGCTTCCAGTGCTGGCCATTGTAACCATCTGGGGAGTGAATCAGTGATGGACAATTCCCTCTCTCACTCGCTCTCTGTGTAACTCTTTCAAAATAAATAAATACATCATTTTTACAAGGTGGCAGGTAGACATTTCTGGCCTCTGCCACCATCTGATGGCACAAGCACACTGTAGACACTGTGTAGACACTGCTGTGGGGCTGCTTTTTGCTGTTCCCATTAGGTAGCACCACCAGTGAGTGGTCCCGTGTGTCTAGGAAAGATTGTGTGCCACATGTGGAAGACAGGTTGCTGGCAGTGACTGTGGGGCCCATGTTACAGGCTCAGCAGTGCAAACTGGGACGCGATGTCTTGGCACTGGCTGGAAATTACACCTATACCTTCCCGTCCACACGGAGCTGGAACGGTTGTCCTTAGCTTGGAGCTGTGAACACCCTGGTGGACTGCACACACACCTCTGCAATGGTAACCACCAGCTCGGCTTGCTGGGTGGGCTCTGCTACTGGACCACCCTGGGAAGTCTCTACAGCCAGTAACAAAAGCTGGACTTGGTTGGGAAGTGTTCTGACCATTACAGAACAACACTTGGACCCACATGAGCCCTAGCGCAGGAGCAGCACCACCACGGCTGTGGTATTCTGTGTGTGTGGGTAGTCTGAGTTGGCTTTCTTTTCTCTCTCTTTTTTAAATTTTTAGTTAGTTTTTAACAGATACAATGTGATTTGTGGATACAAGTCTTTTTTTAAAGATTTATTTATTTATTTATTTGAAAGTCAGAGTTACACAGAGAGATGAGAGGCAGAGAGAGAGAATTCCATCCACTGGTTCACTCTCCAATTGGCCACAATGGCCGGAGCTGTGCCGACCCAAAGCCAGGAGCCAGGAGCTTCCTCCGGGTCTCCCATGTGGGTGCAGGGGCCCAAGGACTTGGATCATATTCCACTGCTTTCCCAGGCCACAGCAGGGAACCAGATCAGAAGTGGAGCAGCCGGGTCTTGAACCAGCACCCATATGGGATGTAGGCACCTCAGGCCAGGGCATTCACCCGCGCTGCGCCACAGAGCTTGCCCCGCAAGTCTTTTTTTTTTTTTAAGATTTATTTATTTATTTCAAACACAGAGTTACAGAGAGGCGAGAGAAAGAAACAGAAAGAGAGAGTCTTCCGTCCACTGGTTCACTTTCCAGATGGCCACAATGGCCAGAGCCAGGCCAATCCAAAGCCAGGAGCCTGGAGCTTCTTCCTGGTCTCCCATGTGGGTGCAGGAGCCCAAGGACCTGGGCCATCTTCCACTGCTTTCCAAGGGCATAGCAGAGAGCTGAATGGGAAGTGTAACAGCCAGGACTCGAAGTGGCACCCAAATGGGATGCCAGTCCTGCAGGTGGCAGCTTCACCACAGCACCGGCCCCTGGGTTGGCTTTCACTGCATGCTCACTCATGTTTGGTTTTCTTTGTTTTTGTTTGTTTGTCTGTTTGTGGCAGGTAGAATTAAAGACAGTGAGAAAGAGAGAGAGACAGAGAGAAAGGTCTTCCTTGCATTGGTTCACTCCCCAAATGGCCACAATGGCCGGAGCTGCGCCGATCTGAAGCCCGGAGCCAATTGCTTCTTCCTGGTCTCCCACACGGGTACAGGGACTCAAGCACTTGGGCCACCCTCCACTGCCCTCCCGGGCCACAGCAGAGAGCTGGACTGGAAGCGGGGCAACTGGGACTAGAACCGGAGCCCATATGGGATGCCAGTGCTGCAGGTGGAGGATTAACCTAGTGCGCCACAGCACAGGCCCCTCACTCACGATTTGTTGCTGTAGCTTATGATGCTGTTGTGGACTTCAGACCCAATGTTCCACGCTCTTCACACGCAGATTCTCCTGGAGTAACTGACCACAGCCTGTGAGGTGAAGAACCCTGAAAAGACAGAGTATTTAGAAAATGAAGTTAGTCAGGCTCCCTCACCCAGAAGCTGATACAATTCTGCTACTTAACTATTTGGCTGCCTGCCTGCATTTGTAACGTGCTGGGGGCAGAGATGAGTGCAGATTTTCACCGCAGATGCCCTCTGTGTGCGCTCCCCCAGGGCTGGGTGTTGGGCTGATCTGCGTGTGTGCCTCCTTGTAGCAGGAGTCTCCTAACAGGAAGTAGTCTTCTACATAAGGCCCAGGTGGAATTTCTTACCAAAATCCTGAGCTCTGAACAAAGAAGGGTTTTCCCTCGCATATGGTTTTAGCCTCCTTGTCTCCCTTACAGGGACTGGGAATTCTAATGTAACATGGCGGCCACAAGATGGATACATTACACATGGGAACAGAGTTACTGAAGATGTTTTCTTTCCACACTCTTACTTGTTGCAGTGGATTCGTTTCTGAGAGGAGGAGCGTGGTGGGGGCAAGAGGCGCAGAGTCACCACCAGAACCCAGGAGTCAGGTGAAAGCAGGCCTGAGGCAAGCAGCCTGCAGACTCGTTTATTTCAGTTGCTACAACAGCTTATATAGCCAAGGCAGCCAATCTGGTCAAGGAGCGGTCTGTGCCCTAACCAATCACACCCTGTTGCCAGGTAGTTTCTGAAGCCATCCAATCACAGCCTGTTGCCAGGCAGACTCCGCTGTCATGTGGTTTCTGAAACCATCCAATCATAGTCTGTTGCCAGGCAGTTTCTGTTGCAGCCATCTTGGCACGGCCTTCTCATTCCACCACACTTACTGAGCTGTAAGCTGTCTGGCGAGGGTTAACATCATTGCATCTTCTCTTGAAGTAGAACAGCTGGGACTAGAACCGGCGCCCATATGGGATGCTGCTGTTGTGGCAGAGGCCACTGCAGCAAGAATCGAGAGAAGCGGATCTGCAGTTAGCTCTGCAGTGGTTCTTCAGCTGGTCGGAAGCCAGACCTGATCTTCCTGGAGCACTCTCGAATTGTCCACAATAGCCAGAGCCGGGCCATGCCAAATGCAGGAGTCAGGAACTCAAGTTAGATTTCCCCGGTGAGTGGCGGGATCCATCACCTGCTGCCTCCCGACGTGTGCATTAGCAGGAAGGTGGAATCAGGGGCAAAGTGGGGACTTAAACCCAGGCAACTTGAAGAGAATCACTGAATCCAGGCTAAATGCATGTCGTCTCCTTCCTTCTGACTAGTTTACTGTAGAATGTTAACTTTATTGCTTCTATGGCTGAATAATATCCCACTGTGTGAGAGAATGTCAACAAGCTCATAGAAAGTGCGCTATGAAAAAATGTGCATAGATTTCATACATTTTTGGCAGCAAAATAAGCATCTTTTAAATTCATTTTCCATGAGCTTTTTGAAGTGTCCTCATATGGATACACAAATTGTGCACCTGTTCACTCACTGATGAACATTCAGGGAATTTCCAATTTCGGTTATGACAAACAGTGGGTCTACGGATACACAAGCACATTTGAGTGCAGCCTGCACTGCACAACGTTTCAGTCAGTGAGAGCCCAGATACACAACAGTGACCTCATAGACCGTACCACCGAGGCACGCTGTAATCATCTTAGTTTTTGTAGTACATAGCATGGCATTTACACAGCCAAAGCTGCACGATGGTGGATTTCTCAGGACATAAAACTCTCATTCAGCAACGCATGAGTGTACTTGCTTTCAATTGTTTCTAGACGTGGGACACCGGTCCATAAGGTATTTCTGTATTTAACTTTTTGAGAAAATCCCAAACTATTTTTCATAGCAGCTAGCTATGTATGTATGAAGGTTTTAACATATTAAGGCTCTAATGTCTTCACATCCTTTCCAATAATTATTCTCCCTTTCACAGTCTCCAACTGGGTGTGAAGTGGTATCTCCCTGGGTTTTTGATTTTCACTCCCCTAACTGGACAGCTTTTCACATGCTTGGTGAAAATCTGTACATTCTGACAAAAAATGATTGTGAAGTTTGTACTTTTGTTTCCATCCTATAAAAGTTGTTTATATATTCTGGGTACTTGACAGAAATGGGTCTCCAACTTTGTGTGCTACCTTTCCATTTTTAAAAAATTATAAAATGTACTATAATTAACTGTACTTGGATCTCGAATTTATTTATTCTGTTTAGCTGAAATTTTGTGTTTTATTAACCAAGACAAAGATATTCAAATGTATATCTTTCTCCAAATTTGGAAGGATTTGTGTTTTTTTAAAAAATGAGCTTCTTTAATTTTTTATCATCCTCTTCTCCAGCTGGAGTTCCAAGAGTTCAATATACATATTTGCTCTTTTGACACTATATCATAAATGCTTGCTTTATTCCGATTCATTTTTTTCTCCTCTGGCAGTGTAATTTCTTTTTCCCCATTTTTAATATTATTTATTTTTTATTTTTAAAGGTATTGGTTAGAGAGAAGGATTCCGCCAGCCTCGCCATGGCGGCGACTCCCCCAGACTCCTGGCAGCCGCCCAACGTTTACTTGGAGACCAGCATGGGCATCATTGTGCTGGAGCTGTACTGGAAGCATGCTCCAAAGACCTGCAAGAACTTTGCTGAGTTGGCTCGTCGAGGTTACTACAATGGCACCAAGTTTCACAGAATCATCAAAGACTTCATGATCCAGGGGGTGACCCAACGGGCACAGGTCGAGATGGTGCATCCATCTGTGGCAAACAGTTTGAAGACGAACTTCATCCAGACTTGAAATTCACTGGGGCTGGAATTCTCGCAATGGCCAACGCAGGGCCAGACACCAATGGCAGCCAGTTCTTTGTGACCCTCGCACCGACCCAGTGGCTTGACGGCAAGCACACCATTTTTGGCCGAGTGTGCCAGGGTATAGGAATGGTGAATCGAGTGGGAATGGTGGAAACCAACTCCCAAGACCGCCCTGTGGACGATGTGAAGATCATTAAGGCATACCCTTCTGGGTAGACCTCGTGGGCACACCCAGGTCTTCGGCCAACCAGCTTCCGCGTGACCTAGAATGACATGTAACTCTACAGCTCATTTTGGCCTGGCATATCATGGAGTTAGGGAAGCCTGGGCAGAAGTGCACCCTGACAGGATGCAGGTCACTGGGTGTGACCATCCTTCTCCTCGTGTGTGTCTGCTCCAGCCCACCTAGGACAGAATGAAGCAGACCCACTTCTGAGTGCTGGACCAAACTCCTTCCTGGGAGATTCATATTCTGGCCCACACTGCAGTTGTTTAGTGGCTGACAGTCACAGAATTCAAAACCAAGTCATGCCTCTGTGTATGCCCCCTTTCAGTCCCCTGTATTTGTAGGGAATGTATGCATCTCTCTTTCTGTTTTCCTCTCAAAACCAGAAATCAGCACTGCTGTTCCTGACACTTAGACATCCCACGCAAAGCCACATTGAATTTTTGCCAAGTGCAAAATGCATCCAACAATCAAGTTTTTAAGGAGGTGTCAAGTGAGGAATGATAATGTGTAATCAAGAAGTGAACTTATTTAAAGGAAGCAGAAGCATTGACCATTTTTTCCCTAGGAAGGAGTAGACATCTGTAGTGAATACAAGGATAGATTGAAAAAAAAAGCAGTTCTGTGGTAAAGAATCTTCCATTAAGTTTTTTTTTTTTAACCTAAGACTTTAAAGAAATCAGATGAGATTTTTATACATGAAGTTTTGTTTTCTTCAGAGTCTTTTTTGGGGCTGGCATTGTTGTGAAAGCAGGTAAAGCCATTGCCTGTGACACTGGCATCCCATATGGGGTCCCGTTCAAGTCCCAGCTGCTCTACTTCCGATCCAGCTCCCTGCTAGTGTGCCTGGGAGAGCCAGCAGAAGATGGCTCAGCCCCAGCCGTTGTAGCCATTTGGGGAGCGAACCAGCAGATGGAAGATCTCTCCACCTCACCCTTTGTCTCTCAGTAACTCTGCCTTTCAAATAAATAAAAATAAATCTTACAAAAAAAAAGGTATTGGTTAATATCTTAGATTCTCAGGGTTACAGAAAATGAATAATTCCTACAACACAACTCTCATATTAATGTGATATTAATAAAAAGAAAACAGACTCCAAGTAATTCATAGATACAATTATAATAAAATGATTATTTCCTCCCTCGGCTCAGGGGCGGGAAACCTCAGTCCAGCTCTGGGGTACCGGTGACGGACAGGCATGGCTCCGCCCCTTGTCCCGCCCCAGTAGCTCCCCGACCAATCGGCGGCCCGCGCCTCCCGGGGCGCCCCGCGCGGGTCTGACCTCCCCCACACGAGGGGCTCGCAGAGGGCGCGGCCGCGGCGAACAGCGCGTGAGGCGAGCGGGATGCACCGACGGGAGCCGGGAAACCCTGAAACCCCCAGCCCAGCGCCTCACATCCCCACCGCCTGAGAGACCCCGGATCCTGCCACCCCCTAACCTGATGGGCCCCCAAGGCCCTCAGCCGGGGACCGTGGGCGCGCCCCAAATCCCCAGCGCCTCACATCCCCTCAGCCTGGGGGACCCCGAATCCTGCCACCCCCTAAGCTGATGGACCCCCAAGGCCCTCAGCCGGGGACCGCGGGCGCGCCCCAAATCCCCAGCGCCTCACATCCCCTCCGCCTGAGAGACCCTGGATCCTGCCACCCCCTAACCTGATGGACCTCCACGGCCCTCAGCCGGGGACCGCGGGCGCGCCCCAAATCCCCAGCGCCTCACATCCCCTCCGCCTGAGAGACCCCGAATCCTGCCACCCCCTAAGCTGATGGACCCCCAAGGCCCTCAGCCGGGGACCGCGGGCGCGCCCCAAATCCCCAGTGCCGGTCCCAAACCCCTCAGCCTGGGGGACCCCTCAGCCCTCACCACAGAGACCCGGTTTCCCCACCGCGAGAGCCGCTCAGCCTGGAAACAACCCTGCGGCTTCCGAGGCCCCAGTGACCCCTCATGAGGGACCCCAAAACTCCTCGGCCCGAGACCCCAAACCTCGGCCTGAGAGACCCCAACCTCCGCCGCCTGTGGGGAAGTCCCTCCCTCTGACCGGCGGGGCCTGGACGGTCCACAGGGTCGCACCCCCACCCCACCCACCCACCCCGTCCAGCCCCGCGTCCCCGACCCCGCGACCTCGGGCGCCCCGCGTCTTCCCTGCACCACGAAGTGCCAGGGGGCAGGAGGGACGCGGCCTGCGAAGCGCCCGCCAGCCCCGGGGCTGCCCGCTGGTCCGCCCGCCCCGGCGCCGCCGCCCCGAGACGGGCCTGGCTCAGCGCCTTCTCTCCCGCAGGAGCCCTGGACGCAGACGGGAGTTGTGCGGGGCCCCGACCATGAGCGCCGCGGCTCCCGCGGAGCCGAGCCCGGGGGCAGACGCAGGCCAGGCGCGGGGGAAGCCGGAGGTGAGAGCCCGGGCCGCGCAGGTGTCAGCCCGGCGCGGGGAGGGCCCGACAGACGCTCCGCGCGGGAAGACAGGCTGGCTCCGCGCTCCGCCGCGACTCGGGCGTCGCCCAAGGGATCCGGCGTCTTTCAGGTCCAAGATGCCTTCCGGGATATTTCCATCTACTTCTCCAAGGAAGAGTGGGCAGAGATGGGCGAGTGGGAGAAGATCCGCTACCGGAACGTGAAGAGGAACTACTGCGCGCTAGTAGCCATAGGTACCCGGTCGGCGTGAACCCCTCGGTGCCTGCCTCTGCCCACCGTTCCCCTCTGCGCGGGGACGAATCTGGACGCGGAGTTTTGCAGTCTGGCCGTACAGAGCTCGCATCTGGACCTGGACTCTCCCAGTCCATCAGGCTTCGGGGTGCTTGTCCTGCCACCCTCTTTGTTCCTCCTCCCAGCTCTGCCCGCAGGGTGAAGATGTCGCTTCTTTCCAGGTCTCAGAGCCCCGCGACCGGCTTTCATGTGTCACCGAAGGCTGGCAGTCAGAGCCCGGGCGGATGACACGGAGGACTCCGACGAAGAATGGACGCCTAGGCAGCAAGGTGAGCGCCAGGAGGGCTCAGAGGCGACCGGAAACCAGTCTAGGGATCAGGCCCAGCAATGTCTCCAAGTTAGCAAAGGACACCTGTTACCTTCAGCACAGGGTGCAGCAAAACACCACTGCAGTTAGAGGCAACATCGTAGAACAGCAGCTGTGTTATGTAGAGACAACAAGTGGTACATGTATGAAATCTGGAAGTGCATGAAATAACAAATTCAGGGCAGCTTTGTTACTAGAAGGACGGACTGGCAGGTGGCTTCACGGTAGTTGGTTAGTTTTTTGCTTATCATTTTGAATTTTGTTTTTTGATTTTGAAATGAAGATAAAACTATCTAAAGCAGCCAAAATTGGCTGAATGGTGATGGATGTATAGATTTTTCAGTGTCACTCTCTATTTTCTCTATGTTTAAAATTTAACACATTTCTTTTAAAACTTATTTTTATTAAACATTGTTAATCAAGAGGCAATTAATCTTAAATTGCACATCCTCCCAAAAGCTTCCTAAGACTAATCTCATAAGTTTGATTACTGAATTAAATGTTTTAGAAGAAGTAACATAATATATAATCTATCCATGTATACTTAATCACACCACCTCATACTGTCACCTAAGAATGAACCTGTTTTCATTCTTGGAAAAGATTTGAGAGAGCTGTTTAATTTCCCTGATCTTTCCAACAAGTCACCACAGTAGGCATCCTGGAAATAAAAAGATGTGTAATTGATATAGAAGTGAGCAGTTCATTTCCTCTTCTACTGCTTGGGCAGGACAGTTTAGAAGATAAAGTCGATCTTCCTGAACTGGAGAAAGCCAACTTGGATTAAGTCTATGGTTTCCCATCTATGGATTTCAGATTCCTTAGGCTGTCGAGAGTAGAGTAAGAGGTGTGAAAGCCCACTGTTTGGTTGCACACAAAGACTTCAAAGTGAAAAGAAAGATTTTAGTGGGTAACATACCTCCATGGTTTACCACACATCTGTGCATCTTTATCTGGACTCAAAGTTTCCACCTTACTACTCAATTTGTTGTTGTTGTTTTTTTTTCATGTGATGAGAACTCACATAACACAACTGTACCCTAATGGTTTTAACAGTTTTAAGTGTTCAGTGTTGTTAATTATATGTACATTATTGTGCAACAGAGCTTTCAAACTGTTTCATCATACATGACTGAAAGTGTACTTGAATAACCACCTCCATTTCCTCCTTCCCCTATGGACTGAAATCAGCAATCGTGTTGGAGAATCAGAAAGTCAAAGTGAGGATTCAAGCACACAAACTTCTGTTTGGTTACAAATTTTACACATGTCTTACAGGGCTGGTGTGTGCATTGAGTAAGGTTTAAACAAAATAGATTTATGTCATGGTTACCAATCAGATTTAAAAATCAAGGAGAGATACAGTAACAGTTACAGTCTGGGTTTTTTATTAAGGGAGCACACTACAGTCTCAGGTTCTGATGTTGCCTCCATGCAGGGAGAGGCAAACAATGCTTTTGTTAATCATTTTTCCTATAAAGGCCCTAAAACAGAAGGCTTACTCCTGCTTAAGTTACAGCAGATGTTTCCTGTGTCATAGTTCAAAAAATGTGTTGCAGCTGAGGAGCTGAGTGCATGGTATCCTGCAGCAAAGACAGTGTCCTGATGACTTATGCCTCTTCAGTCCCCTTTCACGCTCAAGTCTGCATCCAAGACCCTTGAAAACACAATTCTACTCTGTTTCTATGAATTTCATGACTTTAGATACCTCATATAGGTAAAATCACCTATTTGTCTTTGTGTGTATTTGTCTTTTTGTGACAGGCTTACTTCATTTACTAAAATGTCAAGATTTATCCATGTTGTAGCATGTGGCAAGATTTCTTTCAAGTCCTCAATCCATTTTGAATTAATTTTTGTACAGTCATCCCTCAGTATCAACCCAGGTTCAGTTAAGTTTGTTTTTAAGTATTTTATTCTTTTTGATGCTGTTGAAGAGGAGGTTCCTTTCTTAATTTCCTTTTGGGATTTTTCATTGTTAGTGTACAGAAACACAACTGAGCTTTTTTAAAGATTTGTCTATTGTTATTTTTTATTTGAAAGGAAGAATTACAGAAAGGGAGGGAGGGAGAGGGCGAGATCGTCTGACGACTGATGCACTCCCCAAATGGCCACAGAAAGCATTGTTATGTCACATCGGGATCATATTTGGAATCATCACTCTACTCTCTGGCTCAGAATTCTTCCTCTAATGAGGATTTCCAAAGTTTTGAAACATTTACCAACCAACACTGATTTGTTGTCACCTTCCAGTCAAACCTCCTTGGATGGCCTTCAGAACGGAACACAGCAAACACCAGAAGGTGAGTATCTCCCAGATCCCTTTCACTAGAAAAATTTTCCTCATGGGCCCATCACGGGCAAGAGGAGAAGGCACAGCGTATACTAGGAGCTGCCATTTCCTCTCCGGGTCTCTTTAGCATAATGTCTGACAGCATCATGGAGAGGAAGTAAGAATGGCAAAATAATCACTACCACTTGTTTTGTTTTCATAGTATTTCAGGCCTTATTTTTAAGCATTTTACGTGAATAAACCCATTTAAACCTTCCAACAACCCTGTGAGGCAGGTACTAAAATATACTAGTTTTATAGATGAGGAATCTGAGGCACAGAAATGTTGAGTTATGTGCTTGAGATTACAGTGAGTGGTTGTATAATCCAACCCAAAACTCCTCATCTAGAGCGCTTCCAAGCTCATTAGCACTTGCATAGCTTTGCAAAGTTTGTGCTTTTTAAATCACACATGTTTACATCATTCTTCTGATTATCTCAGTCTGTTTTTCTCTGCTGTAGTAAAGTGAGAGATGCATTAAGCAGTCTGAATAAAGGAAGCTTATAAAGATACGGGCAATTTGTACTGTGAGTGGTCCAAATGAAGAATGAGAAGGGGTCCCCACCTCATAAGGGACCCGTTCTGATAAGAGGAAGCAGTTCCAAGCCCTGATGAGTTTTGGGTTTCCTGATTGAGAAGCAGGAAGTAAGATAATGACTTCAAGTTTCAGACAGGTTCATATGTTCAGTAGAAATGTATCTTCTGCAACTAATTTCAAATCCTCATTCCTGAAGGAGGAAATGACAGCTTCTTCCTCTGAGCTCTATTTAGGCAACTTATTTTTTTTGTTTGGAATTATTTATTTGGCCTGTTGCCTCTGCATTATGAGTTGAGAGCCAAGTTCATTCCAATTCTTCTCTCTCTCTCTTTAACTATTTATTTATTTGAAAGTCAGAGTTACACTCAGAGAGAAGGAGAGGTAGAGAGAGAGAAAGAGAGGTCTTCCATCCACTGGTTCACTCCTCAGTTGGTCGCAACGGCCAGAGCTGTGCCAATCCGAAGCCAGAAGCCAGGAGCTCCCTCCAGGTCTCCCACGTGGGTGAAGGGGCCCAGGGACTTGGGCCATCTTCTACTGCTTTCCTAGGCCATAGCAGAGAGCTGGATTGGAAGTGGAGCAGCCAGGTCTCGAACTGGCGCCATATGGGATGCCGGCACTGCAGGTAGCAGCTTTACCCGCTACACCACGGCACCAGCCCCCAATTCTTCTCAGAACCATGAAGAACCTCTCACTGTTTTCTGGGATACTGATTCAAAATTTTACTAATTAAACAAGTAGTAATAGGTCCAAGGAATGCTGAAGATAAAATCTTTGAGTCAGATTTCAACTTTAAAGATTATTGAAGAGGTAAATTAATAATAGGACTGTAGGAAAAATTATTAATCTCACATTCGTGCCATATTCAATAGCTCATAATGAACATTACCATATCACATGCATATCAGTTTACAGATCAAGAAAACAAGCTGAAGAGAATTAACTAATGGTACACCCTGATTCAACAGAATTGACACAGACACCCATGAATTGCAAAGTCAAATATTATTCTCAGGATATTGCAATTTGCAGATTGAGCACCATGCTCCATTTCCACCAGTCTCACTGCTTCCACGTCCTCCCAGCCTCACTGATGCACATTTATGTTCCAGGTCTATTTTATGCCCTCTCTGTTCTACGTTTCCCCTTCCACCAGATGTCGACTGGTTTATGGAAGATAGCTTCCTTTTCTCTATAAGCCCTTCTGCCTTCTTTCACAGACTTTGTCTGTTCTCTAGCTCATCTTCCCAAGTATTCGCTCTCCCGCACTTGCATCTGTACAAAAGAAACTGAAAACCAGTTGGAGAGAAAGAGCCTTAAGGCATAGATTCTAGCCCTGGATTCAGTGAGATTCTTCATGGCTCTAAGAATTGGGGGCTGGCGCTGTGGTGTAGCAGGTAAAGCTGCCACCTGCAGTGCTGGCATCCCATATGGGCGTCAGTTCGAGTCCTGGCTGCTCCACTTCCAATCCAGCTCTCTGCTATGGCCTAGGAAAGCAGTAGAAGATGACCCAAGTCCTTGGGCCCCTGCACCCACGTGGGAGACCTGGAGGGAGCTCCTGGCTTCGGATTGGCACAGCTCTGGCCGTTGTGGCCAACTGGGGAGTGGATCAGTGGATGGAAGACCTCTCTTTCTCTCTCTCTGCCTCTCCTTCTCTCTGAGTGCAACTCTGACTTTCACATAAATAGATATTTAAAAACACCCACTTAGATGTTGCTTTTCCCTCAAGTATTCACACATTAGATATTTCCAGAGACGATGAAGCACTAAATAAAGTCATGTGTGTGAAAACACACTGCAAGCCCTAAGGAACTAAAGAAATGAAAATTATCTTTTTAATGTGACTCTTACATTAAAGGGGATGCCCAGGTTGCCTGTAAATAATGAATCTAGTTTGAAGGAATTGTCAGGAACAGCAAATTTGCTGAAGACAACTGGCTCAGAGGAGGACCAGAAACCATCGTTCCCTCCTAAAGAAACGAGGACATCTGGACAGCACTCCACACGAAAATTGGGTAAAGAGAAAGTACTTTGGCGACTTCAGTCCCTCCAGGCCCTCTGGATGAAGGCTGATGAGGATGACTGAGATATGTGGGGCATACTTTGAATGGGTCTGGACTTATGCTGGATTAAGCTAGGAGACCAAAAATTGATTGTAATATTGAATAGCAGGTGAACACATTAATTCTGAATTCACGTACTTGGGTTATAGTCCACACAAAAGTATTGGAGCCTTTGGGAAATCATAAATTCTCTGAGCTCCTGAGTGCTAACATGCAAAATGAGGATAAGGATACATAGCTGATATACAACAATTTCCCAGACAGGAAATCAGTTGGCCTAGTAGTGAAGACGCCCATGTCTGGCTCTGCTGCTGACACCAGCTTCATGCTGATATAACCCTGGGACACAGTGATGACTCAAGTGAGTGGGTTCTTGCCATCCATGTGAGAGATCTGGACTGAGTTCCCTGCTCCCAGCTTTGGCTGCTACTGCAGCTATTTAGGGAGTGAACCAGTGGATGGCAGCTTGCCCTTTCACTTCCTCTCTCTGTCTCTCTTTGCCTCTTAAATTAACAATTTTTTAAAAGTTCATGGAAAAGGAATTAAAACCTAAGTTTATTTTAGTGAAAAACCATTTTTTAAATCCATGCGGTTTTTCTGTGAACTCTTTGAAGACACTTCATATTATTTGAAAGCATTAAAAAAATAAAATAATTGATACATGCAAGGTGGCCAATAAATTGATCTTTGATGGTACAAACCACATTTTCTTAGTGAGATATGTCTAGGCCTCTGCTCAATACTTAATATGTACTATATCCTCAAAAATGTTTTATGAATGAACAAAGTGTTTTTATAAGTATAAATGTTGAGAGATTAAATCTGCTGATGGGAACAGTTAGAAACTTAAATTCAGTTAGACATTGTCATTTGGTAAGTGTGGAGCCTTGGTCTCTCTGAGCCAATATTTAAGAGCAGGAGATGAGGTAGAGGGAAGATATGTAAAAGCATAGGTGATAATTTGATGATAGGAGGTTTCACATTTTCAGATAAAGCAGGAATAAACATTCTGTACTCCTAACTTCACTCACCTACTCTCTCCAACTCAGGACTTAGAAGGAAGAATATTGAAGTGAAGATGTACAGCTTTCGAAAAAGAAAGAGTCAGGCATACAAAGAGTGCAGTGAGCCTCAGGATGACGATTACCTCTGTAAGTGACCCTCTGGCCCACTCACACTCAAGGCTCCTATGTCCTGACTCAAAATTCATCTCATCATTTGGCCCCACTTCGTCCCCTTCCTCTTATAACTTGGAGTGCAAGATTGAGGCTGGGGGCCGGCGCCGTGACTCAGTTGGTTAATCCTTCGCCTGCGGCGCTGGCATCCCATATGGGCGCTGAGTTCTAGTCCTGGTTGTTCCTCTTCCAGTCCAGCTCTCTGCTGTGGCCTGGGAAGGCAGTGAAAGATGGCCCAAGTGCTTGGGCCCCTTGCACCCATGTGGGAGACCAGGAGGAGGCGCCTGGCTCCTGGCGTACTGCCCGCCATAGCGGCCATTACGGGGGTGAACCAACAGAAGGAAGACCTTTCTGTCTCTCTCTCTCTCTCACTGTCTGTCACTCTACCTGTCAAATATATAAATAAATAAAAGATTGAGGCTAAATGATGTGAGTGCTGGGCTGTTCCTGAAGCTCTCTATACCCAGCAACAAGCAGTATACTTTTACTAATCCTTGCTGCTCTCCTCTCCAGATTGTGAGAAGTGTCAGAACTTCTTCCTAGACAGCTGTGCTGTTCACGGACCACCCATATTTGTAAAGGACAGTGCAGTGGACAAGGGGCATCCCAATCGCTCAGTCCTCAGCCTGCCCCCTGGGCTAAGAATTGGACCATCAGGCATCCCTGAGGCTGGGCTTGGAGTATGGAACGAGGCATCAGATCTGCCACTGGGTCTGCACTTTGGTCCCTACGAGGGCCAGATCACAGAAGAGGAGGAGGCAGCCAACAGCGGGTACTCCTGGCTGGTGAGAAGTGCTTCCCTCGCCTGTCTTCTGGCTCCCCACATCCCTTCTGTGCCTTTGGTGGGATGTCTCCTCCCACGTATTAGGACATAGATGGGGACAACATGATTAGCTCACTCAGCAGTCTTTGCACAGATGCGGAACTCCTGTGTAAAGATGGCAGGTTACGACAGAGCAGGGCCGTAAGAGACAAAGCAGGTGTCCTCCCTGTGGTCCTCTGCTCTGACTATAAATCAACTCAGATGTCTGCTGATGAGCAGGAGATCAACATGTGGTCACAACTCGTTTCTGAATCCATGTAAGCCCAAAGAGCACTGATGATAGCTGAGTAAAGTAATTCTGAATTCTTCCCACTCCAGGGAGAGTTTAACTTATTTTTCTGAAATTCAGATCACCAAGGGGAGAAACTGCTATGAGTATGTGGATGGAAAGGATAGATCTTGGGCCAACTGGATGAGGTAAGGCCCAGAGCAAGTCGCGTTCTGGGGAGGACGCTTCTCTCTCACAAGCTGAGATTCCTTTCCTTCTCCTTACGCCTCCCTCAGTGACCCCATGCTCCTCGGTTTTCTCCAGACACTGCTCTTCAATATCATGGCCATTTTTAAAAAGATATAAAATATAAATACTATATCTTTTATCAAAACATAAATCTATATGCTAGACAAAACTGGGGCACAAGGATAAGCTTTGAGGAGCCTAGATCTACTGGCTACTCACCCTTTGTCTAATCAACATTTATTAAGCACTTCCTTTGTGGAAAATGGATTTCAATACCTGGACAGCCCATGAAACCTGTGTCCTTAACTATAATTTTCCCATTATTTGGAGAAGTGCACAGTGCCTGAACAACTTAAAGCACAGGAAGTCGGCCGGCGCCACGGCTCACTAGGCTAATCCTCCGCCTGCGGCTCCGGCACTCCGGGTTCTAGTCTCACTTGGGGTGCCGGTTCTGTCCCGGTTGCTCCTCTTCCAATCCAACTCTCTGCTGTGGCCCAGGAAGGCAGTGGAGGATGGCCCAAGTGCTTGGGCCCTGCACCCGCATGGGAGACCAGGAGGAAGCGCCTGGCTCCTGGCTTCAGATCAGCGCAGCATGCTGGCTGTGGCGGCCATTGCGGGGTGAACCAACGAAAGGAAGACCTCTCTGTCTCTCTCTCTCAGTGTCCACTCTGCCTGTAAAAAAACAACAACAACAACAAAAAAAAAAAAAAAAAAAAAAACCATAGGAAGTCTTCCCAGCCACAGTGAAATCAAAACTGGATTCTGGAGACTGGTGTTATGGTGCAGCAGGTTGAGCCACTGCCTGTGATGCCAGCATCCCACATGAATGCTGGTTTGAATCCCATCTACTCCACTTCCCATCCAGCTCCCTGCTAATGTACCCAGGAAAGCAGCGGAGGATGGCCCAAGATTTTGGACCCCTGCACCTACCCTGGCTGTTGCAGCCATTTGAGGAGTAAGCCAGCGGATTCACTATCATTCCCTTTCTTTTCCACCGCCCCCCATCATTCTGCCTTTCAAATAAATAAAAATAAATATTTTTTTAAAGGATGGGGTTCTGAATCCAGCGGAGAAGTGAGCTGTGGCAGGGCCATGGGTCTCTGCCGAGTGCCCCAGCCCTGCTCTGCTCTGTAAGGGGTTCCCCCTTCATCATGGGATAGGGAAATTGAATAACGAGGACATTGGCCGTTTCTGTGGGAACCTGGGAAGGTAGGGGAATGGCATCTGGGTACTGTGAGGAGATTAAAGGAAGGCAGACTTCAGCCAGTGACTCTCTGGAGGCAAAAAGCAGGCTCACACGGCAAGTTCTGTGGCACCAAACAAATTAGTTTGGAGTTTGGAGAAGCTAGGCATCACTGTACTTTGTGGCCAGTCAAGGTGGAAGTCTGGACTGGGTTTTTAAATGGTTAATTAGGAAAGAGAGAAAAGCGTGCTTGGCAGGATGAGCACTACAAATAGGACTTGGAACTGGGAACTCACTGACCTTGTGAGAGAAACCTGGGCAGAAACAGAAGGTTCTCCCTAGGTACAAATAGGACTTGGAACAGGGAACTCACTGACCTCGTGAGAGAAACCTGGGTAAAAACAGAAGGCTCTCCCTGGATACAAACAAGACTTGGAACAGGGAACTCACTGACCTTGTGAGAGAAACCTGGGCAGAAACAGAAGGTTCTCCCTGGGGCAGGGGTGGGGGGAACCAAGGGGGAGGGTGGAGGCCTGGCCATCATGTGATGAGTTAGACTCAAATCTGACATGGAATGGGAACTCAGCATCTGTCTCCACCTCAGGTATGTGAACTGTGCCCGGAACGACGAGGAGCAGAACCTGGTGGCCTTTCAGTACCACAAGCAGATATTCTACCGCACCTGCCAGGTCATCAAGCCTGGCTGTGAGCTGCTGGTCTGGTATGGGGACGAATATGGCCAGGAGCTGGGGATCAAGTGGGGCAGCAAGTGGAAGGAAGAGCTCACA
Source organism: Oryctolagus cuniculus (assembly GCF_964237555.1). Classification (NCBI taxonomy): domain Eukaryota; kingdom Metazoa; phylum Chordata; class Mammalia; order Lagomorpha; family Leporidae; genus Oryctolagus; species Oryctolagus cuniculus. The sequence goes on from NC_091445.1 coordinate 21,222, forward strand.
GCAGGGAGAGGTAGGTAGCACTATTGTTCTTTAAAATGAAAGAAAAGAAGCATTCTTCATGGGAATTTTTGTGGTTCAACTCTAAATAGATCAAATGTAATATAAAGTCAGTCAAATTTCACATCAGGTGTTTTTTAAATTAAGGATTCTTTTTTGAATATTTATTTATTCATTTGAAAGGTAAAGTTACAGAGAGAAGGAGATGGAGAGACAGAGATCTTCCATTCACTGGTTCACTCCCCAAATGGCTGCACCAGCTGGGGCTGGACCAGGCTGAAGCCAGGAGCCTGGAATCCATTGGAGTCGCACAGCGGTGCAGAGCCCCGAGCACATGGGCCGTCTTCCGTTGCTGTCCCAGGTCCGTTGCCAGGGAGCTGGACGAAGTGGAGCAGCCAGGACTCAAACCAGCAAGCATATCAGTATTGCAGGCAGCAACTTAACCCATTGTGCCACAACACTAGCTCTTACAGATTTAAAGATTCATTTTATGGGGCTGGCACTGTGGTGTAGTGGGTAAAGCCACAGCCTGCAGTGTCAGCATCCATTTATGGGCGCTGGATCAAGACCTAGCTGTTTCACTTCAGATCCAGCTCCCTGCTATGGCCTGGGAAAGCAGTAGAAGATGGCTGGCCCAAGTGCTTGGGCCCCGGCATCCACATGGAGACCTGGATTCAGAAGCTCCTGGCTCCTGGCTTCAGATCAGCGCAGCTCTGGCCATTGTGGCCATTTGGGGAATGAACCAGTGGATGGAAGATCTCTCTTTGCTTCTGCCTCTTTGTAACTCTGCCTTTCAAATAAATAAATATAAAAATTTCATTTTATATGTCTGACTCTTAGAAACAACTGTTATATTTCAAATTTTTTTCTGTTTTTATATTTTAAGTACTTTATGCATAAAATGTCCCACAGCACACTGCGTTGAAAGTGTCCAAGGCAAAAAGGACTTCTTTGGCACCTGCCAGCTCTCTCATCAAGGAAGGTTCTTCTGCTCTTTTAGCTGTTTTTTTTTTTTAGATTGATTTATTTATTTGGAAGTCAGAGTTACACAGAAAGAAGAGAGGGAGAGGGAGAGGGAGAGGGAGAGGGAGAGGGGGAGAGGGAGGGAGAGGGAGGGAGGGAGGGAGGGAGGGAGAGAGAGAGAGAGAGAGAGAGAGAGAGAGAGAGAGAGGTCGGTCTTCTATCTGCTGGTTCACTCCCCAGATGGCCACAATGTTTGGAGCTGCACCAATCTGAAGCCAGGAGCCAGGAGCTTCCCCTAGATGTTCTTGAATTTTTTAAAAAAGATTTGTTTATTTATTTGATAGGCAGAGTTACAGAGATGGAGAGACAGAGAGCTTCTAACTGTTGGTTCACTTCTCAAAAAGCCACAATAACTGGGGCTGGGTCAGGTCAAAACCAGGAGCTTCTTGGTTTCCCACATGGGTGGCAGGGGCCCAGAGACTCGGACCATCTTCCACTGCTTTCCCAGTGGAAAGATGGGAGGATCAGGGAACTGGATCCAGCAGGGAGCTGGATCAGAAGTGAAGCAGCAGGGACTCCAACGGGCACCCATATGGGATGCCAGCACTGCAGGCCATGGCTTAACCCACTGTGCCACAGCACCAGCCCCTAGATTTTTTTTGAGTGAGATGAAGACAGCTGTGGAGGTTTGCGTTCTGTGTTGAGATGATGCTGTGGTCAGCTTTCAGAAAACAGAGTGTTGAGGGTGACCCCTTCAGAGCGTGTACCTGAGTGAAGCTGGGATCAGAGAGGTGAGAAGTCTGATACAAGATGTATTTTTCAATCAGGACTTCATACTGCATGGGAAATGGGCAAATGCTGAATAAAATAAGTTAGGAATGAATGGCGTGAGGCCTGAGGACATGTTTTCACTTTGTGATTTGCAAAGCACTAACAAACAATTCATGGCCTAGTTGAGGCAGCAAAACCCAGAGTCCTTCAGTCCCTGGAACCTGGATGCTCTCTTGCCCAGCCTGAGTTCCACCTCCCAGTGAGATCAGGCACGTGAGCCCTCTTTCTGAATGGAGAGACTAAAACACGGATCTACTCTCAGGTGCTCTCTTAAACACTATGTGACTTCCACATTTGTGTGTCTCAAGGGTGAGTGACTCCCAACTTAATAGATCCCTTTCTCTTCAACGGGAATGTCATGAGAGAAAATCCACCCTAAGTGACCAGTGTAGTTGTTTCTCAACAGAATAAAATAGCCATAGACATGTCAGGAAAAGTGACCTCCCCATGTGAGCGGAGGAAGGTACAGCAGATGATCAGGGAGGGTCCAATGAAGAAAGCATCTGGGATGTGGGTAGAGGTCTCTGGAACCCCAGCTATGACACAGTGAAGTTGCAGGATGCTACTTGAAAACCCTTAGTCTTAGGGCTGGCACTGTGGAATAGTAGGTAAAGCTGCTGCCTGCAGTGCCGGCATCCCATATGGGTGCCAGTTCGAGACCCGGCTGTACCACTTCCGACCCAGCTCTCTGCTATGGCCTAGGAAAGCAGTAGAAGATGGCCCAAGTCCTTGGGCCCCTGCACCCATGTGGGAGACCCAGAGGAAGCTCCTGGCTTCGGATCAGCTCCGGCCGTTGTGGCCAATTGGAGAGTGAACCAGCAGATGGAAGACTTTTCTCTCTCTCTCTCTGCCTCTCCTCTCTCTGTGTAACTCTGACTTTCAAATAAATACATAAATCTTAAAAATAAAAAAGCCCTTAGTCTGGCCGATACGTAGAAAAGGCCTCTGATGTGGGCTTTCTGGATATCTGAAGATGTAGAGAAAAATAGAATGAAAAAAAAAATACACCATACAGGAATGCTTGGGTTGCTAACATGTACAGAACAAATAGTGGAGCTGGCCTCACTCATGGCAATGCAGATGGCCAGCCTGCTTGTCTGTTTCTGCCCTAACCAAAAACCTCCTCTTTCGGCAGAGCCAAAGCCAGAAATCCATCCCTGTCCCTCGTGCTCTCTGGCCTTCTCCAGTCACAAGTTCCTCAGTCAACACATGGAGTGCAGTCACTCCTCTCAGATCTTCCCAGGAGCACCTGCAAGAAATCACCTGCAACCAGCGAATCCCTGTCCAGGGAAAGAGCATCAGAAGCTGTCTGATCCACAGAGCTGGAATGACAAAAACGAAGGTCAAGATGTCAAAGAAAAGTCCAGATTCTCGTCCAAAAGGACAAGGCAGAAGGCGATCTCAAGGGCTTTTTCCAGCCTTCCCAAAGGACAAGTGGAGACCTCAAGGGAGGGTGAGAGAATGATAGAGGAAGAGCCTAGAATAGGCCAAGAACTGAATCCAGAGGACACAGGCAAATCATCTGTGGGGGCAGGGCTGTCAAGAATTGCAGGAGTCAAGTATAGAGATTGTAGGCAAGGCCTCAGTGACAAGTCACACCTCATTAATGGCCAGAGAGCACACACAGGGGAGAAGCCCTATGCTTGCAGGGAGTGTGGGCGAGGCTTCACAGTGAAGTCACACCTCATCAGTCACCAGAGGACACACACAGGGGAGAAGCCCTATGCTTGCAGGGAGTGTGGGCGAGGCTTCACAGTGAAGTCAGACCTCATCAGGCACCAGAGGACACACACAGGGGAGAAGCCCTATGCTTGCAGGGAGTGTGGGCAAGGCTTCACAGTGAAGTCAAACCTCATCAGTCACCAGAGGACACACACAGGGGAGAAGCCCTATGCTTGCGGGGAGTGTGGGCGAGGCTTCACACAGAAGTCACACCTCATCAGGCACCAGAGGACACACACAGGGGAGAAGCCCTATGCTTGCAGGGAGTGTGGGCGAGGCTTCACAGTGAAGTCAGCCCTCACTACTCACCAGAGGACACACACAGGGGAGAAGCCCTATGCTTGCAGGGAGTGTGGGCGAGGCTTCACAGTGAAGTCACACCTCATCAGTCACCAGAGGACACACACAGGGGAGAAGCCCTATGCTTGCAGGGAGTGTGGGCGAGGCTTCACAGTGAAGTCAGACCTCATTACTCACCAGAGGACACACACAGGGGAGAAGCCCTATGCTTGCAGGGAGTGTGGGCGAGGCTTCACAGTGAAGTCAGACCTCATCAGGCACCAGAGGACACACACAGGGGAGAAGCCCTATGCTTGCAGGGAGTGTGGGCGAGGCTTCACACAGAAGTCAGCCCTCATCAGGCACCAGAGGACACACACAGGGGAGAAGCCCTATGCTTGCAGGGAGTGTGGGCGAGGCTTCACAGTGAAGTCAGACCTCATCAGTCACCAGAGGACACACACAGGGGAGAAGCCCTATGCTTGCAGGGAGTGTGGGCGAGGCTTCACACAGAAGTCAAACCTCATCAGGCACCAGAGGACACACACAGGGGAGAAGCCCTATGCTTGCAGGGAGTGTGGGCGAGGCTTCACAGTGAAGTCACACCTCATCAATCATCTGAGGGCACACACAGGGGAGAAGCCCTATGCTTGCAGGGAGTGTGGGCGAGGCTTCACAGTGAAGTCAGACCTCATCAGTCACCAGAGGACACACACAGGGGAGAAGCCCTATGCTTGTAGGGTGGATGGGTAAATCAGGGGGAAAAAAATCACATTTCAGCAACCACCGGGGGACAAGTGTGGCCACCACACACCTCCACACTGCAGCTCAGAGAGGTCTTCCAAAGTCTGCTGACTCCTGACCTTCCTCAATAGTGCAGAGATAAGAAATAACTGATTCAACATCCCTCCACTTTTATAAGAGATGAGTTAGAAAAACAGGAGAGTTGCCTGAGTGTTCATGGGATGTTGACTTGTGTTTGTTTCCCACACCAATCCCGTTTTGTTTTATTTATTTCTTGGTCTCTTCTAATAAAATTTTGTCTCCATGCAAATCTGAAGCCCAAGCACATGCCTATTCTGCTCTTACTAAGGACAAGAGTTCCAGCTCAGGTCTCTACAGGAATTTAGCCCTGAAAAGCTGTGAGCCTGCAGTCACTCTGGCTAAATTACTGGAGGATCAGCTCAGGGCTCTGGGAAAGAAACCCAGGAACTGATACACAGTCAGGGCCAGGAAGGGGTTGTCTGTCTCCTGGAGTGTGGCTGCTTCCGCCTGGCCTCCACTCTGAGATCCTCCTACCTCGGCTTCTCCTGGCTCCTTTCCTGCTGTCTCCAGCCTCTGCGCCCTCAGAGGCAAAAGCCAGAGACATGTTTGTGTGTGTGTGTTGGGGGGAGTGCAGGTGTGGTGCATCTGCATGTTTGTACCTTGCATGTCTGTGTGGGTGCATGTGTCCCTGCATGTGTGCACAAGTATTTGTGTGTCCTCTTGGAGGCACCAATTACCCCCTTCCTCTGGGTCCTGTGGAGGAGGGGCCAAGGGTCCTGGGACAGGGTCTTTTAGCCCCGAGCTGTGCTGATGGGGGCTGGGGAGTGTCAGCGAGGAGAGGCCCACCAGCTTGTGGGTAGCCCCGTCCCCAACTCATGAATCCATGCATGTGGGCAGTGCATTAGTGTGGGGACAATGGTTGCTCTCATGAGAGGCGTGGAAAACCAGGGAGGAGCAGCAGCCAGTTCCGGGGCCCATCCCAGGCAACACCACTGGAAGTGGGGTGTGGTGGGGGGCGGTGGCATTGCCTTGGCCACCAGCAGAGAACCTGGACTGTGTTACCGGGGGCGGGGGGGGTTTCAGCAGGGGTGGCTCCAGAACACTCCTGGCACCTGCTACCTCTAGCATGTGGTTTTAATGGAAAAAGGATAAGGACTCAAAAGATCCCCAGGGAAGGTGCTAGGGCTGGGGGCCAGGAGAGGCGAGAGAGTCTGGAGGGGCCAGCAAGTGTCCCGAATCAGTGGACTTTGTCAAGCAGGGAAGCCAGGAGTCCATTTGGGGTAGGGCCTGAGGGACCTGCAGGAGGAGGTGTCCAGGACCCTTCAGCATGACTGAGAGCTCACAGTAAACAGGGACTCCAGACTCCTCCTCTGCCTGCACCGGGGCCTTGCAGCCCAGGCAAGCATCTGTGCCGGATCCACCTGCTGCTCCCGGCTATCTGCAGGGCAGGAGGGTAAGCACAGGGTCGTGTGCCAGATAATGAGAGTCCTGTGGCCCCATCATGGGCTCTTGTCCCGACTGACATCCACAAGCAGACCACCAGTGAAGCTGCCCATGACGAAGCTATGGCACAGCTGTCTGTGACCAGCCCCATTGGAGATCTCCTGGCCCAGACCAGAAGCACCAAATAGCCAACTTGGAAAATCAAGGGTATGTGGATGGTGGTTGTTTCACACTGTAAAAGTTTCCAGTGTTTTTTAGAACAGCCCTTAACTCCCTTGCCTCTCTCACTTTGCCTTTCTCCATACTGTTTAAAACCAGTTCTGGGGCCAGGGCTGTGGTGTAGTGGGTAAAGCCACCTCCTACAGTGCCAGCATCCTATACGGACGCCGGTTCTAGTCCCAGCTGCTCCACTTCCGATCCAGCTCTCTGCTATGGCCTGGGAAAGCAGCAGGAGATGGCCCAAGTCCTTGGGCCTCTGCACCCACGTGGGAGACCTGGAAGAAGCTCCTGGCTTCAGATTGACCCAGCTCCAGGCGTTGCAGCCAATTGGGGAGTGACCCAAAGGATGGAAGACCTCTCTCTCTCTCTCTCTTGCTCTGACTCTCCTTCTGTGTAACTCTTTCAAATAAATAAATAAATCTTTAAAAAAAAAGAGAAAGAAACAGTTCTCTTCTTGTCCTGCACCAGCACCCCTGCAGAAAAATGTGGCCTGAGCTCTAGTGACAAGGGGCCTGTGATGTCCCTCCCCTCACTGCTTCTCATACATTCCTCACTTCTGTCCTCAAACTGCCAACAGTTCCTCTCTTCCTCTATCAGCCAGTGGCCTGGCACCTGCTGCACCACAGCTGTCCTCCACACCTCGCCATGAGCTGACCTCATCTGAAGCCAGTCCTGCACCTGGGGCAGGAAGCCAAGCCTTCCTCACCTACTCAAGGTGCTGCCGCAGGAACCTCAGCTGCCTCTCACATCCCCAGGTTCCCCTCTTGGGTTACTCCCGTAGCAAGATAACCTACCTGATTCCTCTCAAATGCTCTTGACACGGTGCCATCAGCTGCTTTTTTCCCCTTTGCAACAACTCTACTTGAAAGATCTGTCTGGAGCTGGTGCTGAGGCGCAGCAGGTTAATGCCCTGGCCTGAAGCGCCAGCATCCCATATGGGCGCCGGTTTGAGACCCAGCTGCTCCACTTCTGACCCAGCTCTCTGCTATAACCTAGGAAAGCAGTAGGAGATGGCCCAAGTTCTTGGGCCCCTGTATTCATGTGGGATGCCCTGAAGAAGCTCCTGGCTCCTGGCTTCGGATCGGCGCAGCTCCGGCCGTTGTGGCTAATTGGGGAGTGAACCAACGGAGGGAAGACCTCCCCCCCCCCCCGCCTCTCTCTCTGCCTCTCCTCTCTCTGTGTAACTCTGACTTTCAAATAAATAAATCTTTAAAAAAGAAAAAATGAAAGACCTGCCTGCACTCAGCCTCCAGAGCTGCTCCTGGATTTGTACCAGTTTCTTCCCTGACCCCAACGGGCCGCCTCCTCAAGGTTTCCAGTGACCTTCAGAGCGGCCTCAGCCTACCTGAGTCCAGGCCCACACTCCCCTGCTCCACCCTGTGCCGCACCTTCCCAGCCCCTCTGTTGAGTGCCCCTTCCCTCCCAGCTGCTCAACCTTGATTGTTCTGTATGCAATACATCCTGCCACTGTGACACTGTCAGTGAGAAAAACACTTCTTTCTAGCTTGTGGGGAAATTTTTCACCAATGAAAGGCCCAGAGATTCACTAACATTCTCAAGGAGAAAATCTGTGAGTTCAGAGCCCCTGACTATTCAGGAAATGAATTGTTAATAAGGCCTTGGGCTGGCTCCCAGCCAGCCTGCACATTTGCTAGCCCACATTCTCACACACAAGGCCTGCCCATAGGGGGCACTGTTCTCAGAATGGCTTCTGCCCCTCCCAGCTTGTCCTGAACACAGGAATACTGTCCAGGCAGTTTTGTTTCCTTGGCAAAGATCTGACTGCTGTCCTGAATCTGGATTGGGAAGGCGGGGCTTCTGCTCGCGTCCTGGAGAACTGGCTGCTGGGGTTTGGGACCACCACGTTGAGCTCTTGACACTTCCTTGAGGGCAGCAGTTCAGTGAGTGATGCAAGTGGCCAGTTCCGTGTGTGCCTGTGGAATACCATGGAGGATGCTTGCCTGTGTTGTTGCTGTCAAGCCTGGGGTTAGATTTCAGAGAACTTCAGAGTCAACATGTTGGCTACAAACACATTGATTGCATTTAGGATGCAGGGACAGTTACAGGACACTTAGCACACACTAGAAAGCTGATTTAAAAGACACCCAGAGGGGCTGGTGCTGTGGCGTAGCAGGTAAAGCCACCACCTGCAGTGCCGGCGTCCCATATGGGCGCCAGTTCGAGTCCTGGCTGCTCCACTTCTAATCCAGCTCTCTGCTATGGCCTGGGAAAGCAGTGCAGGATGGCCCAAGTCCTTGGGCCCTGCACCCATGTGGGAGACCCGGAGGGAGCTCCTGGCTCCTGGCTTCAGATCAGCCTAGCTCTGGCCGTTGAGACCATCTGGGCAGTGAACCAGCAAATCAAAGATATCCTCTCTCTCTCTGCCTCTCTGTAACTCTGCCTTTCAAATAAATATATAAATCTTAAAAAAAAAAAAAAAGGCACCAGGAGCTAGAGTAAAGTTGCTGTCTTTTCACACAATTAAGTCAGTGCTCATTGGATGCAGATTGTGACAAGTTAAAGGGGCATAACTACAAAATAGCTCAAGGGTATACTTTAAAAATTATTTAAAGCAAAGTAAGGAAAAAAAGAGAAATAAGTATCTAAAATAATGTAAATCAAATAACAAAATATCACATTTAAATCCAACCATATCAGCCGGCGCCATGGCTCACTTGGCTAATCTTCCGCCTGCGGCACCGGCACCCCAGGTTCTAGTCCCGGTTGGGGCTCCGGGTACTAGTCCCGGTTGGGGTGCCGGATTCTGTCCTGGTTGCTCCTCTTCCAGTCCAGCTCTCTGCTGTGGCCCAGGAGGGCAGCAGAGGATGGCCCAAATGCTTGGGTCCCTGCACCCGCATGGGACACCAGGAGGAAGCATCTGGCTCCTGGCTTCAGATCGGCGCAGTGCCAGCCGCAGCGGCCATTTGGGGAGTGAACCAACGGAAGGAAGACCTCTCTCTCTGTCTCTATCTCTCTGTCTCTGTCTCTCTCTCTCACTGTCTAACTCTGCTCTCTCTCACTGGATAACTCTGCCTGCCCCCCCAAAAAAAAAAACCATATCAATAATTCCATTAAATACAAATGAATTAATTTTCCAGTCAAAAGATGGTAGTTATCAGAGTGGATACAAAAGCAAGATCCAACTATAGGATATATAAAAAAGATACACAGCACACCTATGTTAAAAGTAAAAGAATAGAAAACATGTACCGGGGCCAGTCCTGTGGCACAGCGGGTTAATGCCCTAGCCTGGGACACCAGCATCCAGAAGGGCGCCAGTTCTAGTCCCGGCTGCTCCTCTTCTGATCCAGCTCTCTGCTATGGCCTGGGAAAGCAGTAGAAGATGGCCTAAGTCCTTGGGCCTCTGCACCCACGTGGAATACCCGGAAGAAGCTCCTGGCTCCTGGCTTCAGATCGGCACAGTTCCGGCCATTGCGGCCAACTGTGGAGTGAACCAGCAGATGGAAGACCTCTCTCTCTCTCTCTGTGTAACTCTGACTTTCGAATAAATAAATGAAATCTTTAAAAAAAGAAAACATGTACCATGCAAACAGAAACAATAAGAGATCTAGATACTATGTTAATGTTAGATAAAATATACTTTAAAACAAGTAGGCCACTGTTTGCAATGCCAGCACCTCATATTGGAGCACCAGTTCCAGTCCCAGCTGTTCTGCTTACAGTTCAGCTCCCTGCTAATGTGCTTGGGAAAGCTGTGGAAGATGGTTCAAGAACTTGGACCCCTGCACCCATGTGGGAGACCCAGATGGAGTTCCTGGCTCCTGGCTTCAGTCTAGCGAAGCCCCAGCTACTGCAGCCATTTGGGGAGTGAATTAGCAGATAGAAGTTCTTTCTCTCTCTCTGTCTCTCTCTGTCTCTCTCTCTCTCTGCTTTTCAAATAACTAAAATAAATCTTTAAAAAACCAAGAAATATTACAGTGAATATAAGGATATTTCATATGAAAAATGACAAAATGCATCACAGCTATCCAATAAAGTATAAGTACCTAACGACAGAGTTACAAAGAATATGGAGCAAAACTAACAGAACTGAAAGGATAAAGAGGAGCTGGGGGGTGGATGCTGTGGCACAGCAGGTTGAGCTGCCCCTGGGGATGTGCCAGGGATCTGTCCTGCTCTGCTCTCTGGGAAGGCTTGACTCAAGGACTCGGGCTCCTGCTTCCCACACAGAGACCCAGGTGGAGTTCCTGGCTCTTGGTTTCAGTGTAGCCCAGCCTGGAAGTTGTACACATGGGAGGAGTGAACCAGCAAAGAGAAGCTTGCTCTCTCTGCCTATCAAGTAAATACAGATACATAAAGTGTAACTGGATATTTTAATACTTCTTTATCTGTGATTCATGGAATAACTAGAGAAACACAATATGGACATGAAAGACATGAGCAACACTATCAGCCAAGCTGACACAGCTGAGGTGGCCAGGACACTTCATGCAGCCACAAGGAAGCATATTTGATGCAAGGACTCAAAAAACATCTTGTAGAGGACATATCTTTTTCATAAAATAAATCTTGAAAACATAAAGAAAATCATACAAATATGTCCTCATAACCATGCTGAATTAACTTAGAAATTGGCTGAGGAAAGAAATGTGGTAAATACTCATGTATTTTTAAATACATATTTTTAAATAATCCACAGGTCAAAAAAGAAAATTGGAAAATATCTTGAACTTGATGAAAATGAAACACAAAGTATCAAAATATCTGGACCATAGTTGAAACAGTGTTTAGGGTTATATTTTTAGTTTTAATTATAAAGAAAAAAGACCCATAATTTCAGTGAATTATATGCCATCAGAAGAAGCTAATAAAAGCGAAGGAAATCAAACCCAAAGTAACAGGAAGAAAAAAACACTAAAGATTAAAGAGGATACAAAAAAATAGAGAAAATGTAATATAATCAACATTTGGTTCTTTACAAAGACCAAAAAATTTGGTAAACCTTTAGCTAAGCTGACCCAGTAAGAAAAAAGCTACAATCTACCAATGCAGACCTCAGATAAATGTGTAGATGATACAGAGTTAGATATAGATTACAAATTGATTGAACAACTTTGTTACAGAAGATTAGACAAGCTAGATAAAATGGATAAATTCCTAGAAAGACTCAAATGATCAAGAATGAATCAAAGGGGCTGGTGCTGTGGCACAGTAGGTTAATCCTCTGCCTGCAGTGCTGGCATCCCACATGGGCACCAGTTTGAATCCCAGCTGCTTCTCTTCCTACCCAGCTCTCTGCTATGGCCTGGGAAAGCAGTGGAAGATGCTCCAAGTCCTTGGGCCCCCACACTGGTGTGGGAGACCCAGAAAAGCTCCTGGCTCCTGGCTTTGGATGAGCCCCAGCTCCGGCTGTTGCAACCATTTGGAGAGTGAACCAGTAGAAGGAAGACTTTTCTCTGTCTCTCCTTCTCTCTGTCTCTACCTCTCAAATAAATAAATAAAATATTTTTTAAAAAGTGAATTGAAAATAAGTAGACAATTTGAATTGACCTATATCTTATAAGGCAATTAATCTGGAATGTAAACATTCCCACAAAGTAAAACAAGACCAGCTGACACTGTTGGTGAACTCCATCACCCACCGGCACAAGACAGCAGTGTGGCCAGCACCACAAAAACCCTTTGAGACAGCAGAGAACGTGGAGACACTGAGATCCGCCCTATGATGCCAGCATCACTCTGGTATCAAAGCCAGACAAAGGTGTCACAGCAAATAAAATTGCAGACCAATTCTTCAACAAATGTGTACTGACACAAAATACTTAGGAGGTGGAAGCCAGCAATATCTAAAATGACCAAGTAGAATTTATCCTAAGAATTCTAGTTGGTTTAATATCAGAAAAAAACACAATACTGATAGAAAAAATGATGAGAACAATACCACTATCTCAATTGATGAAGTTAAAATATTGACAAATCCAATTTTCATTCATCATAAAAATCATTAACAAATTAACTAGAAAGAGGCTTTTCCCACATGATAAAAGATATCTTTGAGGGGCCGGCACTGTGCAGCCACTGTCTGCAGTGTCAGCCTCCAATATGTTCACTGGTTCGAGTCCCGGCTGTTCTGCTTCCAATCCTGCTCCCTGCTAATGCACCTGGGAAAGCAGCAGAGGATGGCCCAAGCACTTGGGCCCCTGCACCCACATGGGAGACTCAGAAGAAGCTCCTGGCTCTTGGCTTCAGCCTGGCACAGCCCCACCCATTGCAGCCATTTGGGGAGGAAACCAGCAGATGGAAGACCTCCCTCTCCTCTCTCTCTCTCTGTAACTCTGCCTCTCAAATAAATCAATAAATCACTTTAAACAATCTTTGAAAATCCTACAGTTGGCACAATGCTCCACAGTGAAAGGCACTTCTGACTCCAAACCTTAGGAACAAGACAGATGTGGCTGCTTCAGTTGCTCCTGTTCAGCTGTTCTGAACGCACGTCAGTGTGATGAGGCCAGGAGGAGGCAGAGACTACCAGGAGGAAGATAATGGGGTCGGCACTGTGGTGTAATGGGTTAAGCTGCTGCCTGTGATGCCAGCATCTCATGTGGATGCTGGTTAAATTTCCATATATATATGCTCACAAGACTAGATATAAACAGAAAATACTGTTAGACCTAAAGGGAGAGATAGACTCCAATACAATCACCATGGGTGACTTCAACACCCCACTCTCATCAATGGACAGGTCACCCAGATAGGAAAAACTCAATAAAGACACATCGGAGTTCAAACATGCTACATATGCAGCCATTTCACCAGCAGCCAAAGCACACACATTCTTCTCGTCAGCACGTGGAAGTTTTCTAGGATAGAACACATATCGGGCCACAAATCAAGTGTCAGCAAATTCAAAAAGATTTAAATCACACCATGTATCTTCTCAGACCTTCCACAAAGGAATAAAAGTAGAAACCAACACAAGAAGAACAGTATAAAACTTGGAATTAAATACTTGGAAATTAAACAACATGCTATTGATAAATCAAGTGAAGAAATTAAAAAGGGAATCAAAACTTTCTTGAAATACATAAAAATGAAAACATAACATACCAAAGCCTGTGGGACACAGCAACAGCAGTATTAAGAGGGAAGTTTACAGCATTCAGTGTTTACATTAAAAAAAGAGTCTTGAAGATCTACTGATCCATCGTGAAGACTTAGAAAAACAGGGATAAACCAAGCCCCAAATCAGCAGGAGGCAAGAAATAAGGATCCGAGCAGAAATAAATGAAATTGAAACTAAAAACAATACAAAAGATCAACAAAACAAAAAGTTGGCTTTTTGAGAAGATAAACAAAATAGATAAACCTCTAGCCAGTCTAACAAAGGAAAAAAGTGAAAAAGACTCAAATAATAAAATTGGAGATGAAAAAGGAGACATTGCAACTAACCTCACTGAAATACAAAAAATCGTAATAAACTACTATGAAGAACTAAATGCTAATAAATTGGAAAACCTAGAAGAAATGGATAAATTTTTGAATTCTTTTACCCTACCAAAATTAAATCAAGGAAGATATATATAATCTAAACAGACCCAGAACAAGAAATGAGATTGAAGCAGTAATCAAAATCTTCCATCAAGGAAAGGTCTGGGACCTGGTGGCTTTACTACTAAACTCTACAAAACATTCAAAGAGGAAGTAACTCCAACACTCTTCAAACTATTCCAAAGCATTGAACAGTATGGAACTCTGCCTTACAGTTTTCATGAGGTCATAATTATTTTTGAAAACCAAAGATATGACACAAAAAGAAAACCACATACCTAGATCCTAAACGAATATAGATGCAAAGATTCTCAACAAAAACTAGCAAACTGAATTGAAAACCACATCAAAAAGATGACACATCACAACCAAGTGGGAATCATCCCAGAAATGCAAGGGTCGTCCAACATTCGCAAATCAACAAATATCACAAATCACATCAATAGAATGAAGAACAAAAACCACGTGGTCATCTCAATAGATGCACAGAAAGCATTTGATAAAATTCAACTCACCTTCATGATAAAAACCCTCCACAAATTAGGTATAGAAGGAACACTCCTCAAAAGTATGAAGGCTGCCCATGACAAACCACCAGCCAGCGTCACACTGTAAGGGGAAAAGCTGAAAGCAGGTGGAGACCAGCATGTCCAGGTTCAGCACTCCTGTTCAGTACAGCACCGGAAGCTTTAGCAAGAGCAATTAGAGGGGAAGGAAACAAAGAGCAGCAAAAGTGTAAAAGAAGAAGTCGAATTACCCATGTTTGCAGATGACACAATGCTGTACGTGGAGAAACCTAAACACTCCACCAAAAAGGTGCAGAATTGATAGACCAACTCAGTAAAGTGGCAGGTTACAAAATAAACAAATATACAAAAAATAGTAGCTTTTTAGTAAGCTAATGATGAACTTACAGAAAGAGAAATTAATAAAGAAATCCCATTCACAACAGCCACAAACATAATAAAAATTTAGGAATAAATTTAACCAAAGAAGTGAAAGAAATCTACAATGAAAATTATCAAACATTGATGAAAGAAATCATCAAGGACACACAAAGAAATGGAAAGATATTCCTTGCTTATGGATTGGAAGAATCAATGTCACTAAAATGCGAATCAATGAGAAATCACCTCACCCCTGCCAAATTGACTAAAATGCAAAACACAGAGTAACAAATGCTGGCCAGGATGTGGAGAAAGGGGACACTCACATGCTGCTGGTGGGAATGCAAACTAGTGCAGCCACTGTGGAAAACACTGTGGAGATTTTTTTTAAAAACTAGAAATAGTTCTTAGTTTTTTGCCATATGATCCCACAATCCCACTGCTGGGTGTTTACTCAGAGACTTGGTTGCAATGCATCAGAGAGATACCATACCTCCATGTTTACAGCAGCACTGTTCACACAGCCAAGATTTGGGACCACGCAAGTGTCCATCATCAGTGGATGGACATGGGAAATGTGGTATGTATACACAATAGATTATTCAGATATGAAAAAGAATGGAATCTCACCATTTGCAGGAAAATGGACACAACTAGAGGACACCATGTTCAGTGAAATAAGCCAGACCCAGAGAGACAAACACTGCATGTTCTCCCTCACAGGTGGGAGCTGATATTTAAAAATCCAACAAAAAAAGAAATGACTGTATCGGTACTGCTGCAAAAATAGTTTTGTAAATCCTTTTTTTATACCTTTGTCAAACCAATGGTTAAGAATGTCATACTTAGTTTTAATGTAGTTTTAATGATCTGTGATTACTTTAAAATTCACTGAATATGTGTGAAATGGTCATTTTTCCATTTAATTATTGTTTATAGCTGTTGTCTATATTCCTCTAAACTGGGGACTTTTTGCTTTTTACCTGTTATACTTCTTATACTGAGAAGTATTAAGCCTTTCTACTATAATGTAATTTAAAAATATGTTATCTCAAAAACTCAATAGAAGAGAAGAAGGTGCTGGCGCCATGGCTCACTTGGCTAATCCTCCACCTGAGGCGCCGGTACCCTGGGTTCTAGTCCCGGTTGCTCCTCTTCCAGTCCAGCTCTCTGCTGTGGCCCGGGAAGGCAGTGGAGGATTGCCCAAGTGCTTGGGCCCTGCACCCTCATGGGAGACCAGGAGGAAGCATCTGGCTCTTGGCTTTGGGTCGGTGCAACGCACTGGCTGTAGCGGCCATTTGTTGGGTGAATCAATGGAAAAGGAAGACCTTTCTCTCTCTCTCACTCACTGTCTAACTCTGCCTGTCAAAAAAAAAAAAAAAAGGAAGAAGGAAAGAGGATGGGAGGGAGAGGAGGGGACTGGGAATATAATCATGTTCTTAGAATTTTATCTACAAATCACACTGAATATGTTAAAATTAATTAAAAATAAAATTTGAAAAATTAAAAAAAAACTCTTCTGTCAGTGCCCTGAGGGTATGTGGGGCCTGCATGGCATCAGCCCATCACATCAACCATGATGGCATCAGCCCACGACCATAGCCAGAGCTCGTAATGGTTCCATGTCATTGTATTGGATGAAACAGTTCATGTTCTGTGATCTTTATACCATGGAACACATCAATTTATGATGCATGCATATTGCTTATATATGATTACGCTAAGGTAGACTTTACACATAGTTTTGGTAGGTATTTCACTGTTTAAAAAAGGCTTATTCCACCAATAACCACCAAACAATACATGAAAGTTTGTTGTTGCACAAACCTGGCCAACACTAATTTTAATCCTTGAGCAGAGTATGGTGATCTGTTCTAGGCTTTAATTTGCATGTACCTTACATGTAATGATTCTGTGTGCTTATTGGTTATTAGGATATCTTTTGTGAATCACTTCAACCACTTTTTTTTAATTGAAGGGTTTCATTGTGGTTCCTTATCAATGTGTGTTCATCTACATATATACATACAAAAACTGTAGATTGGCATGGAATTTGTATACGTGCTTTCATATGTAAATAACAACTTGTACAGTATATATACAGGTAAAATTTCTTAGTCCTGGCGCTGTGACACAGTAGGTTAAAGCCCCAGTCTAGGCTTGCGCCGCGGCTCACTAGGCTAATCCTCCGCCTTGCGGCACCGGCACACCGGGTTCTAGTCCCGGTCGGGGCACCGGATTCTGTCCTGGTTGCCCCTCTTCCAGGCCAGCTCTCTGCTGTGGCCCAGGAGTGCAGTGGAGGATGGCCCAAGTACTTGGGCCCTGCACCCCATGGGAGACCAGGAGAAGTACCTGGCTCCTGCCATTGGATCGGCGCGGTGCGCTGGCCGCAGCGCGCCGGCCGTGGCGGCCATTGGAGGGTGAACCAACGGCAAAAGGAAGACCTTTCTCTCTGTCTCTCTCACTGTCCACTCTGCCTGTCAAAAAAAAAAAAAGCCCCAGTCTACAGTGCTGGCATCCTATATGGGTGCCAGTTCAAGTTCTGGCTGCTCCACTTCTGATCCAGCTCTCTGCTAGGGCCTGACAAAGCAGTAGATGATGGCTCAAGTCCCTGGACCCCTGCACCCACATGGGAGACCTGGAGGAAGCTCCGTGCTCCTGGCTCCTGGCTTCAGATTGCTGCAGCTCCAGACATTGCGGCCATCTGGGGAGTGAACCAGTGGATGGAAGACCTCTCTCTCTGTCTCTGCCTCTCTTTAACTCTGCCTTTCAAATAAATACATCTTTTAAAAGAATTTGCTAGTCCTTGAGCAGCTTGCTGTACTTGTGATCATGGATATGACCTGCAATAAGAAACCAACAAGACAGCACTGTTGAGAATACAGCTTGGCCACGACATTTCAGCTAAATGCAAGGCATTTTACAAGAAGGCAGTCCACTTGTGGCCAACCCCACAGGTTCAAGGAGGGCTGAAATGCACTGTGAAATGCTGTGTTTCATGTCTTTTACCCAACTCCTTGCCTTACATAGCACTCAAGGTCCATGGTTATTGGTGTTGGAGGATCCTACTCAGCTTGGGAATGGACCTGGAATCCTGACACATCCTCCTCAGGACCAAGGTAGTACTTCTATTACTGAAGCAGCCTCACCTGGCCACACTGATTTATTACTCCACAAATTTAAAGTTTCCCCCTTTTGATTCTAGAAGCATTTCTCTTTCTTCTTCGATTTGTTTTCCTTTTTCATTTGAGGATGCTTTGTCTTCTGTACATTTAGGGTATAATCTTGTGTTACTTAGTTTTTTTTAAGATTTATTTACTTATTTATTTAAAAGTTAGAGTTACACACAGAGACAATGAGAGGCGGGGGGGGGGTGTCTTCCATCTTCTAGTTCCCTCCCCAGTTGGCCGCATGGCTGGAGCTGCACCCATCCGAAGCCAGCAGCCAGGAGCTTCCTCCAGGTCTTCCCACATGGGTACAATGGCCTAAGGACTTGGGCCACCTTCCACTGCTTTCCCAGGCCATAGCAGAGAGTTGGATTAGAAGTGGAGCAGTTGGGACTCAAACTGGCACCCATGTGGGATGCCTGCACTGCAGGCGGTGGCTTTACCCGCTCTGCCACAGTGCTGGCCCTTAGTTTTCATAGCTCACAGTGCCTGACACATGAGTGTTATACAGGTACATGACTCTCTGTGCTGGCTGAGCAAGCAAATCAGAGTGTTTCACACTGTTAGAACTCACGCAATGCAAAAATACATACGTATCTGACTATCACCTGAGTACTTACCTACTTAAAAGTTTGCTTTTCTACATATTGATTTTACAGGTATTGAATCCCTTGAGTGAGCTTAATGGGAGCTTACATTTATCAAAATTGCATTGGCAAGATGGAGACAAAAGATAATCAATGCTAATATTGCTGAGAGGAAGGTCAGCACTTTGCTTCTATTTAGGTTTTCAAATGACTCAAGAGCTTAGGCCTTCAACAAAATAAGGACAATCTGCTGTACTTTGTCTACCTATTCACATGTCAGCCTCTTCTAGAAATACACACCAAAAAAACTACAAAAAATGTCTGGCCAAATATCTGGGCACCCAGTGGCTGAGTCAAGTTGATAACTATCGAGTCACATTGAAAAACAAGAATGTCAGGAATCAGCCAAGGTTTCAGCACTGATAGCTGTAAGATGTTATAGTACATAGAAAAAAAGAAAGAGGGAGCTGGAATGTGGAGTGAGGAAGAAGGAAGGAAGATAGGAGAGGGGTGTTGGGTTGGGAAGAACGGTGAAACAAGAAAAAAACAAACTAGGAGATCCAGAGTGGCGAAGTGTACTGCATGAAAACAATTCAAGAACCAGGTTGCAGTGGCCCGAAGATGGTGTCTCAAACCTTAGCTGAATCCTTGTCCTTTACTTCTTGGTGACAAATACTACCTGGCAGGTCCTTAAGCCAATTTTAATGAATTGAGGCATAAAGTGACAGAGTAGAGATTTTCAGGTGTTTCTAAAGAAACTTTCTCAAATACACACAAAATTCTTCATACACAGGCTGCTTCTCAGTTGTCACAGGAGGGGGAACTGAGGTGTCTTCCTCTCTGCTGGATGTCTACTGAGTTCAGTGTAACAAAGGCAGAGTAGACATAGGTCTACATGTTTGCCTCTCAGTATGTGCACACACTCACCACGGAGGGGCCTGCTTTCAGGGACGGATGCTTCCTGAAGCTTGTTCTCGGATGGTAGAGAGGAGTTCTTGGCCAACACACACTGCACATAGCTTCAGGTTTGTGAAAACAGACAAAGGCTTGCCTGGAGAAGAGAGTGTTTTGACTCTCACAAATTTATACTCCAGCAATGAAAGACAGCTGATGATCACTAAGAAATATCTCAAAATTCTCCCTTACCTGAAAGAATTCCATATGGAAGTGTTCTATCTTAAACTGCCTGTGTGGCTCCACCTTCTGTAACATTGAGAATTCCTCACATATGTCCTTCAGAGGTCAGAGCCTAGTACTTTGCCCCACTGGTGATAGTCTCCAAGAAAAGATTTTAAGTTTCTGCATCCAAAAGCTTGAAATGAAGGAATTCATACCCGCATCTGTACATTTCAATGTTACCTACTATGGATCTGTGTGTTTCAGTTCTTCATCCCATAACAAGCAGAGTTCCCCATACTCTGCCCTGTGTGCTTACACACAAGGAACTCGGGTTGCAGGCTGCACCTTAGTTCCTGGTCAGACTCTGGAGCAGGCTGGCTGATATGACCTCAGAGATGTATCAGTGCATCAGTGAATATGACTGAAGCCAATCACCATCATCAGTAGTGCTCAGTCTGCAGCCCATGTGCTGCACAATGCTGGCTGCTAGGAAAATGGTGCAGTCTTATCTATGGTGCGATCTACACCCTGATCTACATCCTAGACCCTAGCCCCCGCCGCCATTGCTGAAAGCCAGGTAGCCACATGGCCCAACCACCGGTGTCAAGCTCCACCCCCAACCTAATGGGATTCCCTCTCCCTATTTCCCTGCCTGCCCCCTGGAAAAGGGATATTAGACCCACTTCCTGGACACGTGCTCTCCTTTTACTGTCCTCACCCCTTCCCTCCGGTCTGCTGGGTTTTCCCCAATAAACCCTTTCCCTCACTCTGGTGTCCGGTGTGTTTTGTGCCAGCCTTACACTGACACCTCCCCAACCCATCCTCATACTGCTTGGTACCTCAACACAGGGCCAACTAGCAGCAGCTCGACACACGCCTCTCCTAGGAGTGTCTCAGGAAAGCAGTGGGCTCTTTCTGATTGCCCTACTTATTTTCTCATCTGTTCAGCGTGGTCCAGTCCCAACACTTAACAATATTTGGAGAGTGAACCAATGGATGACACATGTTCATCTTTCCATCACTGTCTCTGATAGCTCTTTTAAATTTATATAAATATATATGTGTGTGTGTGTATAGAGAAAGGTCAGAGATTCATTTATAAAAAGAACAACACTGTGAATTAGATGCATATCAAAGGCAGGAGTGAAGAATAGAGAATAAGAATATATTGGATCAAGACTTACGAGAAACTGTCAGAATCATGGTTTCCAGGATTGCCAGCTTTGGAAGAGCTTTACGTCACCACTCCAGAGTCGAAGCCTAAAGTTACTATGACAAAAGCTGTTGTAAAGTCACAGCTACTTGCTGAATCTGATCTGTTGTACATGGCCAAATCACACTTTGATTAAGCCTGTGAATTGGGAGGTAACTATTAAAGAAAGGTATTTCCCATGAAACTTTCTATGTTTACTAAGCATTCAGATGTGTCTTTTATTTCCCTTTACATCAATTCCAGCATTATAAAAATCTAAATATACTAGTGTACTTTAAGAATTGATTTATGTGTGGGCATACACGGATTGCACAGGAGGTGGTACTCATGTCTAGACCTGTTGTTTTTCATTCATTCATTTTAAGTGCATCTTAGCCTCTGTTGTTCCTAATACTGGTACAGTAACATCCCAGTCTTCCTTTTTCAGAAGCTCAGCTTTAGATGCTGATACTAATGGCCACAGAGGCAGCACTGGCCATTTGCTGATCCCCAGTTCTGCATGGACCTGGCACGGTGCACTCCACATACACTGATTCACTGATTTTTTCACTCCTCCCTGAAAAGGTGCGGGCACGTGCTGCTGCTCCTTCACTTCTGCGGTGCGGTCTGCTGAGTGGCCCTGGAATGCAGGACAAGAGCCTTACCTCTTGTAGCATCAGTTTTCCTAAAGGAAATGTCACTGTGCCTTCCTCTGTGATTTTGTGAACATGGTGGTGTCTGTATCTGAGGTACTTAGAGCAAAGCCTGGCACATAATAACAACTTTACGCTTGGTGACAACACCAATGTGGAAGGAGATCTTTGTGCCCAGACATTCCCAAGGTTCATCTTCCAAGATAAAATCCACGTTAGTGAGCTGGGGGCCATAATTCTAAAAGTTCCCTAGACCCAAAGGGACATTTATTTTGATGGAGGACATTCCCTTATGAATTTTTGGAGGAACGCCATCATAAAATTCCAAGAGGAGGTAGTGACAGAGAAAGTTATCTCTTCCGGGTTCTGGACACTGAAGTCAAAGAGCAAAGTCCTGACCCATTTGGTTCCTTCTGGGCCTCTGTGCTTGCCATGCAGATGCCCTCTCACTGTGTCCACACCTGGCTCTTCACCACTACATCCCTGACGATTCTTTGTGGAAGCCCTAGTCTTCTGCTTCTTTGTAAAGCACTCCAGCTGGATTAGGACCTACCCTAGAGGCCTCATTTGAGTTCTACTACTTTTTAAAGCCCTAGTAAACAAATACAGTCACATTTGAACTAGTGGAGATTGGGGCTTCAGGATCAATTTATAGGGATTGGGGAATCCAACTCATTTCAGATCAGTTCTCAACCTCCCTAAAATAACCATGGAAACAGAATGACAGCATTGTGGGATGGCAGGCCAGCATGAATCTGACATGAGCTTCTACAAATGTGGACAGTGGTGCTGAGAAACCTAAGCACTTTGTCCAATAGCCACAATGCCTGTGGGTTACATGTCTAGGCCTCCAACTGAAGAGTGCCAATTTTTAACAAAGAAACTTTATGAGACATTTAAACAAAACGAGGAGTCCAAAAGGTAAAAATAAGAAGGGTTAAGCAACTGAGATCTGCCTTCATAACCGAAATCACATTCATGATACTATCACAGGAAATTGAAGGATAGGGAATTCTAGGGCTTGAATCTTTAATAATAGCAACTGAAAACCTAGAAAATCACATGGGAGTCTAATGTGAAGAACTCTTTACTGGATTTAACCATTTACAACCATCAGGGGAATGTTTAATAAGGAAACTGTGGCTCTGAGTTAACAAAGTGCTGTTCCAGTTTTTTTTATCTTTTATTTAATGAATATAAATTTCCAAAGTACAACTCATGGGTTACAATGGCTTCCCCCCCCCATACTGTCCCTCCCACCCACAACCCTCCCCTTTCCCACTCCCTCTCCCCTTCCATTCACATCAAGATTCATTTTCGATTATCTTAATATACAGAAAATCAGCTTAGTATACCTTAAGTAAGGATTTCAACAGTTTGCTCCCACACAGAAACATAAAGTGAAAAATAGATGATTTTTTTTAAATGATGATGAAATCAGATCAGACCTATTGTCATGTTTAATCCCAGTGAGAGTCAAGTTGGGAATTGATAATTTCTTTTTTTTTTTTTTAAGGCAAGAATATATCTGAATCACATAAACAAGTAAGAAGGTATTACATAAGAAAAAAGATATAGCAATTTAAGTACCTAACATGAGCATACTGTTATATCTGAAACAAAAAACGGTAACATTGGTGTGTGTGTGTGTGTGTGTGTATAAAAATATATACAAAATGTGGCCGGCGCCGCGGCTCACTAGGCTAATCCTCCACCTTGGGGCGCCATCACACTGGGTTCTAGTCCCGGTCGGGGCGCTGGATTCTGTCCTGGTTGCCCCTCTTCCAGGCCAGCTCTCTGCTGTGGCCCGGGAGTGCAGTGGAGGATGGCCCAAGTACTTGGGCCCTGCACCCCATGGGAGACCAGGAGAAGCACCTGGCTTCTGCCATCGGATCAGCGCGGTGTACCGGCCGCAGAGCGCCGGCCGTGGCGGCCATTGGAGGGTGAACCAACGGCAAAGGAAGACCTTTCTCTCTATCTCTCTCTCTCTCACTGTCCACTCTGTCAAAAAAAAAATATATATATATATATATATACACAAAATGCATTAAAGAAATCTGTAATATAAAACATTTAAAATGTGGGGAATACTTTAAGATACAGAAGACAATTGTTAAGGCAGGCACACCCACAACTCATAAAAACACGTCTGCAAAGATAAAATGCAACTGAGTACTCCTCAGATGTACAAAAGCTACAGAACTGTTAATTACTGGATATTGCTTCTCACTTGTGCAATGTTTGGGCTGCAACACTGATGAATTCTGAATTAGTTTTTTTTTTCAGTCTTCCTGTCATGAATGCATCTATATAATTTGAATACTTAAAACAGCAACATTATCTGTATCAAAGTCACTTCCTTATGTTCATTTTTTCTTATTTAAAAAAGGCACTCAATTTTACAAAGTTCCCTAGACCCAACAAATAGTGCTTTTGAAGATCTGAAACTCCAAATCAATGTATTCCATCAACTACAAGTATTATCAAGAAGCCCTAACTAATAACACAAATGTGAAAAGCTGGTAAGATTAAAGATTATAAAATTGGTTTATTGTAAAAGCAATTCAAGAATACCCAGTTAAAATTTTATTACAATGCTTCCCAATACAACCAAGAAGCAGTTAAACACTTTCATATGTCACTTTCAATGACATAAAACAAGAAAGACCACATCAAGGCTGTGAATCAAACTAAACAAGAGAAAGGACTCTTAGGTCTCACTAAGGTCAGCACAGGAGGTTTGGTAACATCACGGCACGGTGTCAGGTACCACAGTGTTGCTGCAGCACTGAGGTAATAACTGGGAAAGCTAAAGTTAAGGGGAAATGAAAAGCTGTGTATTCTTGTTGGTGCATATACTTACGTGACGGAAATTTCAGAAAATGTCCTCAATGATAACAAGATGCAAGAAAGGTCTGTATTAAAGAGAAAGAAGTTTATAAAGTTCTCTATCAAGGTCCCACTAAATCTTCACAACCCACTCTCACCCTCCCTCCGAGCTAAAGTTATCCTGCTGATATATAATATAGGATCTTATTTTGTGGCTTACTGGCAAATTGTAGGCACTCCTTCAAAGCAGCTTAAACAACATGCTTTATCATTCATATACTCAATTTCACATTCCAGGTAGAATTTCATTATTGCTCTAAAGCTCAGTGCATCTGTACAGTGGCCATTTCCTCCCAGACTTATGCAAGATATAATTATTTTTGACAGGCAGAGTTAGACAGTGAGAGAGAGACAGTGAGAGAGAAAGAGAGAAAGGTCTTCCTTCCATTGGTTCACCCTCCAAATGGCCGCTATGGCCGGCACATTGCACTGATCAAAAGCCAGGAGCCAGGTGCTTCCTCCCGGTCTCCCATGCGGGTGCAGGGCCCAAGCACTTGGGCCATCCTCCACTGCACTCCCGGGCCACAGCAGAGAGCTGGCCTGGAAGAGGGGCAACCGGGACTAGAACCCGGTGCCCCAACTGGGACTAGAACCCGGGTACTGGTGCCACAGGTGGAGGATTAGCCTAGTGAGCCAAGGCACTGGCTGCAAGATATAATCATTCTGCTGTTTACTTAATAAAAGCCTTAGAGTCAACTTTGTGAATGATCAACCAATGAATCATTATATACAACACAGTGATTGCATTTTTTTCAGTACTGAAACTACTAAAATAAAATTTCTTCCATTTTTACTTATTTGACAGGTAGAGTTACAGTGAGACAGAGAGAAAAGTCTTCCTTCTGTTGGTTCACTCCCCAGATGGCTGCTACAGCTGGAGCTATGCCGATCCAAAGCCAGGAGCCAGGTGCCTCCTCCTGGTCTCTCTTGTGGGTGCAGGGGTCCAAGCACTTGGGCCATCCTCCACTGCCCTTCCAGGCCACAGCAGAGAGCTGGACTGGAAGAGGAGCAGCCAGGACTAGAACCCGGTGCCCATATGGGATGCCGGCGCCATAGGCAGAGGATTAACCTGGTGTGCCATGGCACCGGCCCCCTTACTTCCATTTTTCTACTCCTCCAAATCAAAGGGCAAAAATATTTAGATACAATAATTGAAAAAAAAATCTATCCTCCCAAGCTGAGGCTTTTCATAGCAGCCTTAGCCAGGAAAAGTGATTTTGCTCTAGAAAGCAAAAGACCCTTAAATCACAGGGGTGCTAGCTGGTGCAACTACAATTCATAACCAACTATTACTTCACAGCTTGTACTGAAGAGTTAATTCACGCTCATTTTGTTCCTTTAAAAAATACTCTTTGGAAACCATTACTACTGCTGTAGACACATACTCTAATTATATCTCTTCCTGTAAAAATAAAAGTATATAATCATGATTATCTGTTTCTTTGCTAATTTCAACTACCAAGGTACATTTTTCAGTCTGATCACCTTACCAGCTGACTCATGGTCTTATGGTCTTCTAGATACTATCCATGGTCAATTTTCAGCATATGGCAGTAGGAGCAAGTCTTCTAATACAATTTTACAGGTAATATTTCAATTTAATCTTTAACGTGTTCTTTACAAGTGAAACCAAAGTACTAGAATTGACTTTCAAGACTAAGGTGAAGCCAGCGCCGCAGCTCAATAGGCTAATCCTCTGCCTTGCGGCACCGGCACACTGGGTTCTAGTCCCGGTTGCCCCTCTTCCAGGCCAGCTCTCTGCTGTGGCCCGGGAGTGCAGTGGAGGATGGCCCAAGTACTTGGGCCCTGCACCCCATGGGAGACCAGGAGAAACACCTGGCTCCTGCCATCGGATCAGCACAGTATACCGGCCGCAGCGCACCGGCCGCGGCGGCCATTGGAGGGTGAACCAACGGCAAAAGGAAGACCTTTCTCTCTGTCTCTCTCTCTCTCACTGTCCACTCTGCCTGTCAAAAAAAAAAAAAAAAGACTAAGGTGAAAGTGAACTTCAAAATCTAATGGCAGCAAACCATTATAAAGCTTACTTCTGTCGTGTACGTGATAAACCTACTCAGTGATTTCCCATCAAGACTCAAAATCAGTCCAGGGAAGTTCCAGGGGGAAAATAATCCATTTCTCGTTTGCTCCTTTCTAATCCATCAGAAACTACTGTGTGTTCAGAGGGCATACAGTACTCCTCTAGGCACTGTCCATATTAATAGCCCTCTCTAGAATACTAAACTACCTCAAACATCTACAGGTTGCCCCAATTAAGTTTAGACCACCTGTGAAATATTAACTACAAGCCACATACTCTAACATTCAAAGCTACCATTTAAAAATAAGCTGGAAAGTAGAGAAACCTAAAAGCAAAGATATATTCTGCTATCACACTATTATAAATATTTCAGCATGTGTGTATGTGTGTGTATAGACAGAGTGAATAATCAAGATTTACATAAGATGGCAAAAAACTAAGAATTATAGATTTCACCAAAAGAACTACGTAACTGCTCCAAGCTACAACTATAAACAGACTAATATGGTTAAATGCCTAGGTTCCAACAAAAACATAAAAAATCCACCAAAATCTATACTAGAGTATGTGGCAATAATTAATATATTTCAGGGCCAGTGCTGTGGCATAGTGGGTAAAGCTGCCACCTACAGTGCCAGCAACCCATATGGGTTCCAGTTCAAGTCTCGGCTGCTCCACCTCCGATCCCGGTCTCTGCTATGGCCTGGGAAAGCAGTAGAAGACAGCCCAAATCCTTGGGCCCCTGCACCCACAGGGAGACCCAGAAGCTGCTCCTGGCTCCTGGCTTTGGATCAGTGCAGCTCTGGCCATTGCAGCCACTTGGGAAGTGAATCAGCTGATGGAAGACCTCTCTCTGTCTGTCTGTCTGTCTCTCTTTGTCTCTCTGTCTCTCTTTGTCTCTCTGTCTCTCTTTGTCTCTCTGTCTCTCTTTGTCTCTCTGTCTCTTTGTCCCTCTGTCTCTCTGTCTCTTTGTCCCTCTGTCTCTTTGTCCCTCTGTCTCTCTGTCTCTCTGTCCCTCTGTCTCTCTGTCTCTGTCTCTCTGTCTCTGTCTCTCTGTCTCTCTGTCTCTGTCTCTCTGTCTCTCTGTCTCTGTCTCTCTGTCTCTCTGTCTCTCTGTCTCTCTGTCTCTGTCTCTCTGTCTCTCTGTCTCTCTGTCTCTTTGTCTCTGTCTCTCTCTGTCTCTCTCTGTCTCTCTCTGTCTCTCTCTGTCTCTCCTTCTCTGTAACTCAAATAAATCTTAAAAAAATAAATAAATAACGGGGGACATCAACACCACACTTTCATCCATGGACAGATCAATTAGACAGAAAATCAACAGGGGTCATGCTGTGGTG
Source organism: Oryctolagus cuniculus (assembly GCF_964237555.1). Taxonomy (NCBI): domain Eukaryota; kingdom Metazoa; phylum Chordata; class Mammalia; order Lagomorpha; family Leporidae; genus Oryctolagus; species Oryctolagus cuniculus. The sequence goes on from NC_091445.1 coordinate 48,816, forward strand.
CAGCAGTTTAAAGCCCTGGCCTGAAGCGCCAGCATCCCATGTGGGCACCAGTTCTAGTCCCAGCTGCTCCTCTTCCCATCCAGCTCTCTGCTATGGCCTGGGAAAGCAGCAGAAGATAGCCCCAAGTCCTTGGGCCCCTGCACCCATGTGGGAGACCCAGAAGAGGCTCCTGGATCCTGGCTTTGGATCAGCGCAGCTCTGAGTGTTGCAGCCATCTGGGGAGTGAACCAGCGGATGGAAGACCTCTCTCTGTCTCTGTCTTTTAAGTAAATAAAATCTTAAAAAAAAAAAAAAAAACAGAAACTCAGTGAAGAAATGGAGCTGATCTGTACTCTGGACCAAAAGGACCTAATTGATATCTATGGCATGGTTTTATCCCACAGTTGCAGGATACACATAGCTTTCATCAGTGAATGAAACCTTCTCTAGGATTTGTTGAGGTGAAGCCTCAACAAATTTTAAAAAATTGAATTCATACTATCTTTTCTGACCACAATGGAATGAAGCTAGAAATTAACATAAGAAATTCTAGAAAATATGCAGCCGGCGCCATGGCTCACTAGGCTAATCCTCCACCTGTGGCGCTGGCACCCCGGGTTCTAGTCCCGGTCGGGGCGCCAGATTCTAGTCCCAGTTGCTCCTCTTCCAGGCCAGCTCTCTGCTGTGGCCTGGGAATGCAGTGGAGGATGGCCCAAGTGCTTGGGCCCTGCACCCACATGAGACACCAAGAAGACGCACCTGGCTCCTGGCTTTGGATTGGCACAGCGTGCCAGCAGCAACACGCCAGCTGTAGTGGTCACTTAGAGGGTGAGCCAACAGAAAAAGGAAGACCTTTTTCTCTGTCTCTCTCTCTCTGTTTAACTCTGCCTGTCAAAAAAAAAAAAAAAAAGAAAATATGCAAACACATGGAGAATGAACAGAATGAACATGCCCCTGAGTAAACTGTGAGTCAGAGAAAATTAAAAAAGCAAATTCAGAAATTCCTGGAAATAAATGAAGATGACAACACAACATTTTAAATGTTATGAGATATAGCAAAAACTGTTTAAAAGGAAGTTTACAGCAGTGGTGTCTACATTAGGAAATCGAAAAGGCATGATAAATAATTAAGGCAAGTCAAAGTCCCAAAACTAAAAAAAAACCCTCAAAATTAGGAGAAAAGAAAGAATTTAAAAAAAAAAAACTCAGTAAGAGAAAGGAAAGAATTAAGGAGAGAATAAAAATCTAACTAAAAACAATGATACAATCATGAAAAGACCTTTTTTTTTGGAAAAAAAAAAACTGATACACCATTGCCCCAACTTAAAAAAAGAAATATGAGAAGACCCAAATCAATAAAATCAAAGAAGGGGGATGTAACAAAGGATACTACAGAAATAAAAAGAATTATCAGAAATTACAGCCAACAGCTCTCTGGCTACAAATTGGAAAATCTAGAGGAAACAGATAGATGATTGGACATAATTTACCAAAATTGAGGCGTGAAATATAGAACACCTAAACAGATCAATGAGGAAGGAGACTGAATCAGTAATAAAGACCCTCACAACAAGTAAAGCACATGGCCAGATGGCTTCACTGCTTTATCCCAGCAAACTTTTAAAGAATAACTATTTTGGGTCAGTGCTGTGGCATGGCTGGTAAAGCCACCGCCTGCAGTGCCAGAATCCCATGTGGGTGGCGGTTCAAGTCCTGGCTGCTCCACTTCTGATCCAACTCTCTGCTGTGGCTTGGAGGAGCTGTGGAGAATGGCCCAAGTCATTGGGCCCCTGAATCAGCGTGGGTAGACCTGGAGGAGTTTCCTAGCTTCGGATCAGCACAGCTAGAGCCATTGTGGCCAACTGGAGAGTGAACCAGTAAATGGAAGACCTCTCTCTCTCTCCCTGTCTCTCCTTCTCTCTCTGTGTTGCTCTAACTTTCAAATAAATAAATCAATCTTTAAAAAATGAAGAATAACTAATTCCAATTCTTTTCAAACTATCCCAAACAACTTAAAGGATCCTCCCCAGCTCTTTGTCAGGCAGGCATCACCTTGATTCCAAAACCAGAAAATGATACAACAAAGAAAGGAAAGTACAGAACAATATCCCTGATGAATACAGCTGCAAGAATCTTCACACACACACACACACACACACACACACACACAAACACTATCTAATCAAACCCAACACATTAGAAAGCTCATTCACACAGACCAAGTGGGATTTTTTTTTTTTACAGGCAGAGAGAGAGAGACAGAGAGAAAGGTCTTCCTTTGCCGTTGGTTGACCCTCCAATGGCTGCCGCGGCCGGCACGCTGCGCTGATCTGAAGGCAGGAGCCAGGTGCTTCTCCTGGTCTCCCATGGGGTGCAGGGCCCAAGTACTTGGGCCATCCTCCACTGCACTCCCAGGCCACAGCAGTGAGCTGGCCTGGAAGAGGGGCAACAGGGACAGAATCCAGTGCCCCAACCAGGACTAGAACCTGGTGTGCCGGCACCGCAAGGCGGAGGATTAGCCTAGTGAGCCGCGGCGCCGGCCTCCGAGTGGGATTTATCCCTGGTATGCAAGGTTGTTTCAACATATACAAATAAATATATTTGACACATCACATGAACAAATTGAAAATTAAAAACCATATGATTATCTCAATAGGTATAGAGAAAGCATTTGATGAACTAAAACATCATTTCATGATAAAAATCTCAAGAAATTTAGGAATATAAGGAACATTCCTCAACTCAGTCAAGGCAATATATGACAAACTCACAACCATCATCATATTGAGTAGAGAAAAACTGGAAGCATTTCTACAGAGAACTGGAAAAAGAAAAGGATGTCCACACAATTGCTATTCAGTATAGTTCTGGTGGTTTTATTCAGAGCCATTGGGCAATAAAGTGAAATCAAATGGATACAAAATTGGGCAATAAAATAAAATAAAATGGATACAAAAATAATGGAAAAAATGGATTTATCCCTGTTTGTAGATGACATGATTCTGTATAAAGGTTCAAAAGTCTCCAACTTTGGTAATATTCTGGTATACAGTCAACACCCCAAAATCAACAGCTTTATATACACAAACAATGCCATGGACTGAGAAAGAACTTCTAAGATCTATTCCATTCACAATAGCTATAGAAAATTTTAAATACCTTGGATTTGATTAACCAAGAAAGTGAACTATCTCTGCAGTGAGAATTCAAAAATATTAAAGAAAAAAAGACCAAAAAATTGACAAATCTTCTGTTTGTGGATTGCAAAAATGTATATTATCTAACATCTATACTTCCCAATGCAATTTATAGATTCAATGTAAACCCAGTCGAAATACCAAAGACACTCTTCTCAGATGTTAAAAAAAGACTTCTGGAGTTCATATGTAAACTCAAGTAATCCCTGAATAGCTAAAGCAGTCTTAATTTAACTCCAGAAGCATCACAATATTATATTGAAAGCCGTACTACAGAGCAGTTTTTATAACCAAAGCAGCCTGATACTGGCACAAATACAGGCACGTAGACCAATGGAAGAAAATAAAAAACCCAGGAATTACTCCCTGTGGATACAACCACCTAATCTTTGACAAGTGAATTAAAATTAGTCCCTGGAAAAAGGACCATCTCGTCAACAAATCATGCTGGGAAAACTGGATCTGAAAATGTAGAAGTATGAAAGAAGACCATTATTATATACCTTGTACAAAAATCAACTCACAATGGATCAAGGCTCTAAACCTGCAACATGATACCACCAAATTATTAGAGATACATTGCTAAAAACTGTAATACATTGGCACAAGCAGACTTCTTGGGAAAGACCCCTGAAGCACAGGCAATAAAACAAAGCTTCGACAAATGGGATTACATCAAGAAACTCTTGTACTGCAAAGTAAACACTCAGCAAAGTTAAGATGCAGCCAACAAAATATTTGCAAACTATGCAACTTATAAAGGATTAATATCCAGGACCTATGAAGAGTTCAACAAAATCTACAACAATAAAACAAATAATCCAGTGAAGAAAAGTGGCAATGGACACAAATTCAAATGGCCAACAGACACGTGAACAATGGATCCCTATCCATCAAGAAAATGCAAATAAAAACCACAATGAGGTTTAACCTCATCCCATTTAAAATGGCTACTTTACAGTTAATATATTCTAAACCCGAAAACATAATATCCATTACAAGCATCACTGGGGGATTTAATAAACTTTTATTAATTGTGTTTAATTCTAAAGTGTGTGAACCTTAATTCTTTCCCTTAAATTACCTGTATACACAGATGTTTCTGTTTTTATCAAGGGGGAGCAGATAGATAACTGTGCCTGCTTTTTAGCTCCTTAAGTGTGTCTGATGTAGATTTAGGGTATGTTAACTGAGAAGTAGGTGACACAATCGAGAAAAGCTGCACGAGTCACAATATAAAAATTAGAACTGTGAAGTTTACCATATTTAACTCTCATTCTAAAGGTTGCCACAAGGCTGAGTTGGAAGGCTCATGTCTGCATGAAACTTTCATTATTTCTAATGTCAATGATGGATGTATTTTTCTGGAATATTGAAGTCTCCCAACTGGTATGAATCCAGATAATAACTAAAAAGTGGTAAAAGACCTCAACAATATTTTCATAGTAAAAAATTCAAATGACTGAAATTTATATGAAAGGCCTCTCAACACTGCTTATCATCAGAAAATGTCATGTTAGCATGGCTAGTACCAGAAATTCAAAAGAAAACAAATGTAGATCAAGATACAGAGAAGATAGAATGCTTGTGCCTTGTGGGATGTAAAATCCAGAGCCAAGAAGGAAAGCAATGTGGAGGTTCCCCAAAATTTTTTTTTATTTTTTATTTTTTTCGCGGGTCAGGGGCCCATGGACTTGGGCCATCTTCCACTGTTTCCCAGGCCATAGCAGAGAGCTGGATTGGAAGTGGAGCAGCCGGGTCTCAACCGGCGCCCACATGGGATGCCAGCACCTCAGGCCAGGGCATTAACCTGCTGCGCCACAGCGCCGACCCCTCCCCAAAATTTTAAGCCACTATCAACAAGATCTGGTAACCCTAACCCTAACCCTAACCCTGGGTATATCTAAATCTGGGTATATGCTAAAGAGCTAAAATCATCATCTCCAAAGTATCTGTTCCCACCTTAACTGCTGCTGTATTCATAACAGACAACATATAAAAGCAACCTGTTTCTGTCATCAGGTGACTAAATAAACAGTGTGTTACTGCTGAGAAACACGCATGTGCATGTGTTCAATGTATGCACAATCACACAAGTATATAAATACAGGATAAGGGATCTTAAAAGGTCATGGGAGGTGAGGGTGTGACTATGCCAACAGAGCTGATCAAACTCTCCCCTCAGATAAAAAAAGAGAACCACCACACAGGATACTCACCCAACCCTGGAGCAATGAACAAGCCTCCTTGGCTACACCCAGCACACACCTCTTGGTATACACTTAAAATGCAGACATTCTCGGCTGGAGCCGCAGATCACTAGGCTAATTCTCCACCTAGCGGCGCCGGCACACCGGGTTCTAGTCCCGGTCGGGGCGCCAGATTCTGTCCCGGTTGCCCCTCTTCCAGGCCAGCTCTCTGCTGTGGCCCAGGAGTGCAGTGGAGGATGGCCCAAGTGCTTGGGCCCTGCACCCCATGGGAGACCAGGATAAGTACCTGGCTCCTGCCTTCGAATCAGCGCAGCGCGCCAGCCGCGGCAGCCATTGGAGGGTGAACCAACGGCAAAAGGAAGACCTTTCTCTGTCTCTCTGTCCACTCTGCCTGTCAAAAAAAAAAAAAAAATGCAGACATTCTACTAAGTCACAGAGGCATAGTTCAAAGATAAAAGCCGTCAGGAAAAAAACACATTTCCACAGATGCCCACAAATAAATGCAGAAATTCAAGAAACAAGAATAAGGAAGACAATATGACCCCCAAAGGAACACAACAACATTAGAATGTGAAGGTGGGGGCCAGTGGCAAAGCGGGTAAAGGTGGCACCTGCAGTGCTGGCATCCCATATGGGTACTGGTTGGAGTCCCAGCTGCTCCACTTCCAATTAAGCCCTCTGCTATGGCCTAGGAAAGCAGTGGAGGATGCCCCAAATCCTTGGGTCCCTGCACCCATATGGGAGACCCAGAAGAAGCTCCAGGCTCCTGACTTCAGATTGGTCCAGCTCTGGCCATTGTGGCCACTTGTGGAGTGAGTCAGCAGATGCAGGACCCCCTCTCTCTCTGCCTCTGCATCTCTGTTACTCTGCCTTTCAAATAAATAAATCTTTTTTGACAGGCAGAGTTTGACAGTGAGAGAGAGAGACAGAGAGAAAGGTCTTCTTTTCTGTTGGTTCACCCCCTAAATGGCCACTACGGCCGGTGTGCTATGGCTGGTGCGCTGCACCAATCCGAAGCCAGGAGCCAGGTGCTTCCTCCTGGTCTCCCATGCAGGTGCAGGGCCCAAGCACCTGGGCCACCCTCCACTGCCTTCCCGGGCCACAGCAGAGAGCTGGACTGGAAGAGGAGCAACCGGGAGTAGTACCCAGCGCCCCAACCAGGACTAGAACCTGGAGTGCTGGCACCACAGGCGGAGGATTATTCTAGTGAGCCACAGCACCAGCCTCAAATAAATAAATCTTTAAAAAAAAAAAAAAAAGAATGTGAAGATAAAGAGACTAATGAAATGCCTGAAAAAAAAAATTAAAGCTGATCATGGCCAGAGCCACGGCTCCTCCTATGGCACTGGTACCCTGGGTTCTAGTCCCAGTTGGGGTGCTGGATTCTGTCCCGGTTGCCCCTCTTCCAGTCCAGCTCTCTGCTGTAGCCCAGGAGTTCAGTGGAGGATGGCCCAAGTGCTTGGGCCCTGCACCAGCATGGGAGACCAGGAGGAAGCACCTGGCTCCTGGCTTTGGATCGGTGCAGTGTGCCGGTCGCAGAGCACCGGCCGTAGCGGCCATTTGGGGTGTGAACCAATGGAAGGAAGACCTTTCTCTCTGTCTCTCTCTCACTGTCTAACTCTGCTTGTCAAAAAAAAAAAAATGTGATCATAGGATGACTTAGAATTAGAAGCAAATTCATGAACTAAAGAAATCTGTACATGACATGAATAAAAATTTTCTCCACCAAGTTGAGATTTTTAAAGAGAAATCAAAACAAAACACTAGAAATGAACAGTCCAATAGAATAAAAATACAGTGGAGAGTCTTAAGAACAGACTCGGAGAGGTAGAAGAAAGAATATCCAAGTCAGAAGACACATCTCTGAAAATTTTACAGTCAGACCAAAAAAAAAAAAAAAAAGAAGAAATTAGAAAAGTAAATAGTGTTGGAGATTTATGGGATACTATCAAATGATCCAACATACAGGTCTTAGGAGTGCCTGGAGGCATGGAAAGTGACGATGGATTAGAAGGCCTTTTTTAGTGAAGTAATTTGCAGAAAACTTCTCCCATTTGGACAAAGAAAAGGACATCCGAGTACAGGAAGCACATAGAACTCCTAACAGACACGACCAGGAAAGACTTCACCATGACACACTGTAGTCAAACATTCCACAGTAAAACAGAGAGAAGATTCTAAAATGCGCATGACAGAAACGCCAGATTACTTCCAAAGGGTCTCCAATTAGGCTCACAGCAGACTCCTCATCAGACACCTTACAGGATAGGAGAGAATGGCGAGATATATTCCAAGAATTAACAGGAAAAAAATTGTCAACCCAGAATTTATGAATGAAGGTGAAATAAAGACCTTCCATAACAAAATAAAATTCAAAGAATTTGTCAGCACTCATCCAGCCTTACAGAAGATGCTTGAGGATGTGTTACACACAGAAACATGGTCATCAACACAAAAGGGGGTGAAGGCAGAAAATCTTCCAGCAAAAGTATAAGGAAATCTAAAGCAAACAATAGGAATATTTATGGAAAAATGGCAGGGCAAAGTCGTTACTTATCAATAGTCACCTTGAATCTAAATTCAGTTCTCCAGATAAAATACATAGATTTTGTTTTTAATCCGTGGAGCCAGTCTATCTATTTGCTGCTGAGAAAAAACACATCACACCAAAGATACACCAAGACTGAAAGTGAAAGATAACAAACCAAAGAAGAGCTGGTGTAGCCATCCTAATTTCAGACAAAATAGAATTTAACACAAACACTGTTAAAAAGTGACAAAAGAGGGCACTATGTAATGATTAAAGGATTAATTCAACAGGAGGATGTGACTATAATAAACATATATGCACCTAATTACAGGGCACCTGGCTATTTAAAAGAAATGTTAGTGGATCTAAAGGGAGACATATACTCCCACACAATAGTAATGGGAAACTTCAATACTCCACTTTCAGCATGGACTGATCAATCAGGCAGAGAATCAGCAAGGGAACAGCAGAGTTAACTGGCGCTACAGGCCAAATGGACCTAACAGATATCTATATAATTTTTCAGCCTACAGATGCAGAATACACATTCTTCTCACCCGTGCATGGAACTTTCTCCAGGATTGACCACAAGCTTGGCCATAAAGCAACTTTCAACAAATTCAAAAAACCTGAAATCATACCATGCATCTTCTATCATCACAATGCAATGAAGCTGGAAATCAACTCAAGAATCTCTAAAACATATGTAAACACCTGGAGACTGAACAACATGCTACTGAATGAACAGTGAGTCATTGAAGAAATCGTAAGAGAAATCAAAAAATTTCTGGAAATGAATGAAGTTGTCAATACAACAGCAAAAACAATGTTAAGAGGAAAGTTTATAGCAACTGGTGCCTACATCAAGAAATTGGAAAGGCACCGAATAAATGAGCTATCAATGCATCTCAAGAATCTAGAAAAACAATAGCAAGCCAAACCCAAAACTCATAAAGGAAAAGAAACAAATTAGAGAATAAACAATTTGAAACAAACAAAAAAATCACCAAAATAAAAAGCAGGTTTTTTTGAAAAAAAAAAAAAATAAATCAAATTGAAACCCCACTGGACCAACTAACAAAAAAAAGAGGGAGAAGACTCAAATCAATGAAATTAGACATGAAAAAGGAAATGTAACAATAGACACCACAGAAATAAAAACAATCATCAGAAATTGCTACAGGGGCCGGTGCTGTAGTGTAGTTGGTAAAGCCACCATCTGCAGTGCTGGCATCCCATATGGGCACCGGTTCAAATCCTGGCTGTTCCACTTCCAATCCAGCTCTCTGCTATGGTCTGGGAAAGCAGTCCAAGATGGCCCAAGACATTGGGGCCTGCACCTGCATGGGAGACCCAGAAGAATCTCCTGGCTCCTGGCTTCGGATTGGTGTGGCTCTGGCCATTGCAATCAACTGGGGAGTGAAGCAGCGGGTGGAAGACTTGTCTTTCCCTCTCTGCCTTCTCTCTGTGTAACTCTTCTTTTTTATTTATTTTGAAAATCAATTACTACAAAGAGTTGCATGCCAACAAATCAGGAAACCTAAAAGAAATTAATAGAATCCTGGCACATACAACCTACCGAAATTGAGCCATAAAGACATGCAAAACCAAAACAGACCCATAACCAAGATGGAAACTGAATCAGTGAAAAGAATCTCCAAACAAAGAAAAGCCCAGGACCAGATGGATTCACTGCTGAATTCTATCAGACATGTAAAGAACTAACTCCAATGATTCTCAAGCTATTCAACTAAAAGGGAGGTAATTCTCCTAAATTCTTCCTATGAAACCAGCATCACCTTAATTCCTAAACCTGAAAAGATACAGAGAACTACAGACTAATTTCCCTGATGAAAACAGATGCAAAAATCCAACAAAATACTAGGGAATTGAATCCAGCAACACATGAGAAAGATCATTCACCCAGACTAAGTGGGATTAATCCTTGGTATGCAGGGGATGGTTCAATGTTTGTAAATCAACCAATGTAATACATCACATTAACAAATTGAAGAACAAAAACCATATGATTACCTCAATAGATGCAGAAAAGGAAGTTGATAAAACATTTTTTCATAAAAGCCTTAAATTAGGTACAGAAAGAATAGTCCTCACAGTCAAGGCAATTATGAGAAACTAACAGCAAGCATCTTACTGAATGTGGAAAAGTTGGGAGCATTCCCACTAAAACCCAGAACCAGAGAAGGATGCCCACTCCCACTATTTCTATTCAATACAGTCCTAGAACTTTTAGCTACAGCCTTAAGCAAGAAAAAGAAATCGAAGAGATAGAAATTGGAAAGGAGGAAGTCAAACTATTCCTATTTGCAGATGACATGATTCTATATACAAGGGATCCAAGACTCCTCTAAGAGACTGTCAGGAGTGGGCACTGTGGCATAGCGGGTAAAGCCACTGCCTGCAGTGCTGGCATTGAGTCCTGACTGCTCCACTTCCAATCCAGCTCTCTGCTATGGCCTGGGAAAGCATTAGATGATGGCTCATGTCTTCGGGCCCCTGTACCCATGTGGGAGACCCTGAAGAAGTTTTTGGCTTGTGGCTTCAGATTAGCCCAGCTCCAGCCAGTGTGGCCATTTGGGGAGTGAACCAGTGTATGGAAGACTTCTCTTTCTCTCCCTCCCCTTCTCTCTCTCTCTCTCTCTCTCTCTCTCTCTGCCCATTAACTTTCAAGTAAAATAAATATTAAAAAATTAACAAATCTTTTGACAGGCAGAGTGGACAGAGAAAGAGAGACAGAGAGAAAGGTCTTCCTTTTCTGTTGGTTCATCCCTCAATGGCCACTGCAGCTGGCGTGCTGTGACTGGTGCACTGTGCTGATCCGAAGCCAGGAGCCAGGTGCTTCTCCTAGTCTCCCATGTGGGTGCAGGGGCCCAAGCACTTGGGCCATCCTCCACTGAACTCCCAGGCCACAGCAGAGGGCTGGACTGGAAGAGGAGCAACCAGGACAGAATCTGGTTCCCCGACCGGGACTAGAACCCTAGGTGCCGGCGCTACAGGTGGCTGATTAGCCTGTTGAGCCACAGCGCTGGCAATAAACAAATCTTTTTAAAAAAAGATTATCAGAACTGATAAAATTGTTTGGTAAAGTGCCAGAACAGAATAGAAAATTAACACACAAAAATCAATAGTTTTTGTACACCCAGAAAACTCGATAGCTGAGAATGAACTTACTAGAACAACGGCATTCACAGTAGTTACAAAAGATTAAATATCTTGGAATAAATTTAACCAAGGATGTCAAAGATCTCAATGATGAAAACTACAAAACATTTAAGAAACAAAGTAAAAAAGACACAAAAAAATGGAAAAAGCTTTCGTGTTCATGGATTGGAACAATCAACATCATCATGAAAATGTCCATACTACCAAAAGTAATTACAGATTCCATGCAATCCCAATGCAAATAACAAGCACATTCTTCTGAGATTTTGAAAAAGATGCTGAAATTCATATGGAAATACAAGAGAAGTTGAATAAATAATCTTATACAACAAAAACAAAGCCAGAGGCATCACAATTCCACATTTCAGGACATACCACAGAGCAGTTATACTCAAAAGAGCCTGGTATTGGCAAAAAACAGACAGCAGACCAATGAACAAAAGAGAAAATTTAGAAATCAATCCACACATCTATAACCAACTTATCTATGGCAGAGGAGTTAAATTCAATCTCTGGAACAAGGACAGTCTTTTCAACAAATGAAGCAAGAACCCTACCTTATACCTTACAGAAAAATCCACTAAAAATGGATTAAGGACCTGAATCTATGACATGATATTATCAATTACTAGGTAACACTGCAGAAACTGCAAGACATTGACATAGGCAAAGCATTCATGGGAAAGACCCCAGAAGGACAGACAATCAAAATCAAAATTGACACATGGGATTACATCAATCTGAGAAGCTTCTGCACTGCAAAAGAAACATTCAGCAAAGTGAAGAGGCAATCAATAGAATAGGAGAAAATATTTGCAAGCTACACAACTGATAAAGGGTTAATATCAAGAATCTATAGAATTGAAAAATTCAAACAATAATAAAACAAACAATCCAGTAAAGAAATAAGCAGGGGCCAGCACTGTGACATAGCAGGTAAAGCTGCCACCTGCAGTGCCAGCATCCCATATGGGCACTGGTTTGAGAACTGGCTGCTCCAATTCCAGTATAGCTCTCTGCTATGGCCTGGGAAAGCAGTAAAGGATGGCCCAGGTCCTTGGGCCCCTGCACCCACGTGGGAGACCTAGAAGAAACTCCTGGCTCCTGGCTTCGGATCGGCGAAGCTCTGGCTGTTGTGGCCATCTGGGAAGTGAATCAGCAGATGGAAGACCTCTTTCTCTGCCTCCCTTCTCTCCATGTGTAAATCTGACTTTCAAATAAATAAATCTTTTTTAAAAGTAAATAAGCAAAGGACTTCATCAAGCATTTTTCAAGAGGAAATTCAAATGGCCACCAGACACTTGGAAAAATGCTCCGGATCACTAGCCATCAGGGAAATGCAAATCAAAACCACAATGAGGTTTCCCCTCACCCCAATTAGAATGGCTCTCACACAGAAATCAACAACAAATTATGGCTAGGATGTATGGGAAAAGGTACCCTAACCCACAGTTGGTGTAATGCAAACTGGGGCAGCCACTGTGGAAGACGGTATGAGGATGCCTCAGAAATCTGAATACAGACCTACCATTTGATCCAGCCTTCCCGCTCTGGAATTTACCCAAACCAAAAGAAATCAGCCTATGAAAGTGATCTGTAACCCCATATTCATTGCAGCTCAGTTTACAATAACTAAGATATGGAATCGACCGGAGACTGGAAAAAGAAATTATGGTATAGAAACATAATGGAGTACTACCCAGGCACAAAAATGTCCTATCTTTTGCAATAAAATGAATACAACAGGAAACCGTTGTATTTAGTGAAATATGCCAGTCTAAAAAGATACCATGTTTTCCCTGATCCGAGATAACTAATAGAGCACATACAATGTAATATATTAGCATAAAATGGAAATTTTGAGATTCAATGATTGTTTATAGCCCTGTATCTTCTGTTGAGGAAGTCATACTATTCGTTGAATTCTATTTAATGTAGGGTTAGCTTTATGAGTATTAAGTGAAATGAAAATTGATCTTTGTAAATATTGAGTGGGAATAAGACAGGGATGAAGAAGAAAGTTTGAAGTGTGGGCAGGAGGGAGGGTAAGGTGGGAAGTATCACTGTGTTCCTACATCTTTATGCATGAAATGCATGAAACTTGTATAACTTAAAATTTAAAAAATTTTAAAATTCAAAAAAGACAACAGTCAAAAAATTGGGGGTCTGCATATTCTGAGCCTCAGGTATTAAAGCCTTCACCCCCAGGGCATTGATCCTGGGAGTGGTGGAACCATTAGCAGGTGTGATGTGGGAGGTCACCACATCATTGGGGGTGTCCCCTGGAAGGTAGTTCTCATGAGAGTGTTGTCATTAAGAACCTGACGCAGGGCTCAGCCTCCATCTCCAATTCCTTGCTGGCCACATGGTCTTTCACTCACTCACTCCTCCACTGCCACCCACTCCTCTCAGCACAGGACAATGAGGCTCCCCTGTCATGAGCAGGAATGTCCAAACCCTGAATTTACAGCAAACTCTTTCACTCATCAGTTAAGGCAGATCTGTTACTACATAATAGTGATGAAAAGTTGATTAATGCAGAATCACTCAGAATATACCCTTTTAGGACTGGATTATTTTCTTTGATGAGTATAAGGCCAATGAGATCCATGAAAATTGTTGCTTTTATCAGTAGCTTATTTCATTATTGTCCGATACTATTTTGCTGTATGCTGTATGTTCACACATTGCTGTTTATCCTTTCATGTTTTGGTGGATATTGGTTTTCAATTAATTTAAAAGGCATAGTGATGGAGACAGAAAAAGAGGCAGAGACACAGGCAGGGACAGAGAGACAGAGACAGAGGTCTTCCTTCTGCTGTTCTACTCCCAAATGGCCACCATGGCTGGAGCTGGGATAGGCCAAGGTCAGGAGCCTGGAACCTCATCCAGATCTCCCATGTGGGTGGAGACAGAAGCACACAGGCCATCAAACACTGCCTTCCCAGGGACATTAGCAGAGCACTCAATTGGAAGAGGAGCATCCAGGACTCAAATTGGCACTCTAGCCTGTGAGGCCAGCATCCAACGTGGTGCCTAAAACCCCCACACCACATCACCAGCCCCCGGGGCTCTGATTGACCCTCCGTGTGTGTGTTGAATTAAAAAGCTGCTAGGAACAAGTGTTCAGGGTATTTTGTCAGGTCAGTATAACTTACACATTTTTCTTTTGAGGAGCCTATCAACATCCGATTGTTTTAGTGCCATTCCTCAAGTGTCACATTCCTGGGGCCAGTATTGTGGCACAGCTCTTGCTTGTGATGCTGGTACACCCAACACAATGTGAGCTTGAGTCCAGCTGCTACGCTTCTGTTCTATTTCTCTGCTAATGCACCTGTGAAAGCAGCAGAGGATGGCCCAGTTCAATGGCCCCTGTGACATATAGGGGAGAGCTGAATGGGTACCATGCTCCAGGCTTCACCAAGGACTAGTCCTGAGCTTTTCAGCCATTTGGGGGAATGAACAAGTGGATGGTAGATCTCTCCCTCTGTCACTCTACCTTGAAAATAAAAGGAGTAAATATATTTGTGAACTTTTTTAAGTAGTGTTTTTCTGCCTGGCCTTGCTTTTGTACTTTTATCCAAACAATCTGTGATCAACAACTGCAGCACAGCCACTAAGTTGCTACTTGGGAGGCCACATCAGGTACCAGAATGCCAGGCATGGTCCAGCTTCCTGCTAATCCCCCCAGAAGGCAGCAGGTGTCAGTGGAATACCTGGGTAACTGCCACAAAGGTAAGAGAACAGGTTGGAGTTCCCAATTTCCCCTGTTCACTCTCTACTCTCTTCCTGTCATTCTCACCTTACAATCAATATAAATCACTATTTTTTAAAAGTCCTAGTCTGCATACTTCACTGCACTGAATTGTCAACTTACAAACCTCAAAGGCAGAGAATGCATTGAGTTGGAGATTTGTCACCCACTACTTAGTGCCCCAAGGTCCACAGATACCTGAGAACTGAGGCTGGGCCAGATTGAAGCCAGAGGACCAGAACTCCATCAGAGTCTCACGTAAGCTTCCTCAAACCGGTAACTTGACACTGTACTTGCAGCCTCCAAGGATATACAATAAGCAGGAAGGTGAAGTTAGTACTGGAGACTGGTCTCACACCCCAGCACTCCAACATGGGATGTGGTTATTCCAGGAACATTTTTTAAAAGATTTATTTGAATGACAGTTACAGAGAGAAGTAGAGACAGAGAGAGGTCTTCCATCCACTGGTTCACTCCCCAGATGGCTGCAACAGCGGAGCTGTGCCGATCTGAAGCCAGGAGCTTCTTCCAGGTCTCCCATGTGGGTGCAGGGGCACAAGGACGTGGGCCATTTTCCACTACTATCCCAGGCCATAGCAGAGAGCTGGATAAGAAGAGGAGCACCCATATGGGATGCCAGCGCTTCAGGCCAGGGCTTTAACCCACTGCACCACAGTTCCAGCCCTCCAGAAACATTTTAATCAGGTCAAATGCCTGCCTCCAGTCAGTTTTTATCCCTGGTATTTTCAAACTTCAGTTCACTGATGGCCCATAAGCTGCACCTGTATATGTAGGTCTGAGTTTATATTTTATAGTTTCTCTTATTTGGGTTAAAACAAGATGTATGTAAATGACCAGAATTGACATTTTGAGACTGCATTATTTTTTACAGCCCTTAACTACACTCTTGAGAAACAATGCTTTTTCTAATTACTAGTTGTTGAATTCTGTATTTAGTGGAGGTTAAGCTTGTGACTACAGAATAACCTGAAAGTATGTCATAGTAAAAATTATATCAAAAAATGAGGAAGGAAGGGGAGTGGGAGCATGGGCAGGAGGGAGGTTATGGTGGCAAGGATCACTATGCTCTTATTTCTGAATATATCAAACAGATGAAGCTTATTCACCTTATAAAAATCACTTTTAAAAGACTAGAAGATATTACAACTGCAAGACCAACATTTAAAATCCTGAGATAATTTGCAAAGGGGGACTAGCCCCATAGCCGTGAGTGTGGAGGAGAAAGGGACACACTGCCTGGTTCCTCGAGAGAGGGGCAACTGAAGTCATGGCAGATTTCTCCCAATGCTGCTCAGGGTATGTCCTGGTCCACTCTGACCCTGGAGTCCTAAGTTTAACAGGCACAGGATTTCGTCAAACCCTGAAAGCAGAGATGCCCACAGCAGGACAGCCCAAGACTGAGTCCTCCTATGCAGCATTTGTCTTCACAGAGCCAGAACACCATCCCTAATAGGAACAAGCATCATGAAAGGAGAGTTTAGAGCAAAAGAAATGCGGCTTCTCTGCATCCCCACTCACCACGCCCTCAGCTGCAGGGAAGGCCCGGTGTCGTGGATTTGGCTTTGATCCCTTCCCAGAGCAGTCCCAGGTGGGAATTTCTCCCAAGGGAGAGGACAGATCCCTTCCACACAATTCACCTGGCTTCTACTCAGAAAAAAACACAGTGAGAAAGGATTGCAATCCTTCTTCCATAGCCACCTGGTATTTCAAGCAAAGCAATCCACAGCCTTTTTGCCAAAGCTACCAGGATAAGCTAAAAAAAAAAAGGGGGGGGGGACAAAGCCAAACGAGGACAGAAAACACCTACAATGAATCGTGAGCATGCACATGTGACTGCAGACAATACATTCCAAACCTAAACCAACATTGTCTCCTAGACAGCACTGCTATTAATACGGCTTTGCTGTAAAGAACTCTTTGAGAGGACATTCTTCTTCCTTAGGTCACTAGGCCCCCACCTTACACACTTGTATGGTAAAATCACCTGAGTTCTGCTAGGATCAGTAAGGCTGGGGAGCCACACCTCCTGGCAATCACGTTGGTGATTTTCACCATGAAAGACTCACCTGCCTGGATCATGCAAGTCAGATGAGGGCAATGTTCACTTCTGTGACTTTAGTATCTCCTGGGTTTTACAGTTCTCACACATTCCATCCAACCAGATGCATTTTGTTAATTCTTTGTCCTTCATATATCAGGCCGCAATGGCCAACTTATGTGACATTCTCATGGGGCTATATCCGTGTTCCAATTTATTCACCACATAGAATCTATGATGATGACTTAATGCTCAGCCCCTCATATCATCTCCAGAGCACATTCACTGTGGGCCAAGGCAGTATTTCTACTAACTGCCCCAATCCTTGATTCAGAGGTGTCACAGAAGCCAAGAAACTGACAGTGGTTAAGCAGTGCTGTGGTTTCCAGGTGTCCACTAAATAACTGTGGCTTGGAACTTGAACTGTCCAATGGGGCAGGATTGGGAAGTGGCACCTAGTGGACAGTGTGTCAGTAATAGGAGCCTGGATAAATTAATTCATGTCTTTTTCCCAGAAGTGAGTGCTTGCTCTTCCAGAACTGGATGTGTTAGCCCAAGACTGAATTGGGGGGGGGGGGGCGCTGCCTGCAGTGCCAGCATCCCATATGGGCACTGGTTCAAGACCAGGCTGTCCACTTCTGAACCAGCTCTCTGCTGTAGCCTGGGAAAATAGTAAAAGATGGCCCAAGTCCTTGGGCCCCTGCACCCGTGTGGGAGACCTGGAAGAAGCTCCTGGCTTCAGATTGGTGCAGATCTGTCCATTGTGGCCATTTGGAGAGCGAGGCAGTGGATGAAATATACCTCTCTCTCTCTCTCTCTCTGCCTCTCCTTCTGTTTAACTCTTTCAAACAAATAAATAAATCTTTTTTTAAGAAAGTGAATTGGGATAAAGCCAGGCTACCTCCCATATGCTGGCCCCTTCACTCTCCTCCACTGACTCTCCGCATTCTGCCATGAGATGAGGCAGCCTCAGAGCCTCACCAGCTATAACTGCCAGTTCTTGGAATTCTTGGCTTACAAAACCAGGAGCCAGAGTAAACATCTGTATAAATTATCAAGTCTCATATCTGGCTTACATCAAGAGAGTGGAGCCAAACCAATGGAAAGCCTGGAAAAACAAAAAATTCACATTTATCAGCTGACTTCAGATAGTCAAAGTCCCTAAATGAGTACTGAAAACATGCTAAATGGTCCAGGAGTTCTCTTGCAGAGGACTTGGCATGTCACTCTATAAAAGTAATTAAAAATGAACCTTAATGAAGAATGGTATGAGAGGGAGTAGGAGGTGGGACAGTTTGGGGGTGGGAGGGCGGGAATGGGGGGAAAGCTTTCTATAAAAAAAAAATCTTTTCTTAAAAACAAGTGTTGAGGGAGTAATCAGACCCTCCAAGACAGAAAACCAATGAACATATACCTGAATGCTTAATTAACTTTCCAGTCTTGAATCTCAAATTTTGAAATGTCAACCATGAACCAACAATGGTTTCGCCACCAAGGAAACACCAGAAAAGTGGCATCGATAGTCCTACTTACTCAGGAGCACCTGGGGTGTCTCTCCATCTTCAGAGATCCTTAACTTTTCTATCAGAAACATCCATGGCTCAGGATAGCCAGTGGCTCCTCTGTGAATGTAACACATACCCCTTCTCTGAGTCATGTGTCATCCCAAGGGTATATGCCAACTGGCTCCGGTGTGATGAATCTTTGGAGTAAAAGCCAAGTGGAGAATGGTTCCTATGCTCAGAATTTACGAGATGCAGCAACAGAATATTCTGAGGACCCTACTATTGAGAGAATGCAGCACCTGCCAGCTGGGTCACTCGAGGCACAGTCTTTCACTACCCCGGCCCTTAGTTCCCACTGATGTTCCATGAAGGAAGTACATGACCTGCACTGGTCTTGAATGTTCATCATTTTGCCAGAGGATAATTTCAGAAGTTTGTTATGACACTGATTTGTGCATGTGGAAGGGACTAAGGCTGGCATTGGGGACCCCTGAAAGTGCCACTTCAGTGAACTCCCCAAGACATGTATGCCAGTGTGATACATAAAGGACCCCCAGACCAGTGCAGATTCATGTGTGGGTGGTAGAGTGGCCATGTGTTTGTTAGAAGGAAATATTTAACACAGAATCCAGAGCACTGTGAACAAAGGCAGGAGACCGTGCTTACTTTGAGAAAAGGCCTCGTTCTGAAAGCATTCCCCAAAGGAGAGAGGAAACAGCAAAGTTAATGCCACTGTGAAAACAAAGTTCACCATTATCCTGCTCAGCCCTGCTCTAGGTGAGAGGATGGTGACAAGTGGACGGTTTTGAAGGTGTCCATCCTTTCTTGGAAGCTTCTGGCTGAGGGAAGAGCGATCAGCGAGACACAGCTAAAGAAACCTTGATTTTCAAGATGCCCTATCAGCCTGGTAATTCTACAACTGAGAACAGAAGTTCTCATACTGCACTTAAGTGGGAAACAAGACCCCTCAAACCATGATAGGCTTTTTCTTTCTCAAACAGGCATATGCCATTTAAAGGTGTCTAAGGATATTGCCATTTGGTTTCTTGGTAGGACCAAGAAACTGCTCCTACCGAGCCTCGAAACAGGTGAGTTAATTTGAGTCTTGAACTGAACACACTTGGCCCGCTTGCTGATTACACAGGCCCAAATTTCAACTGTGCTCCTGCTTTGTGAGACAAAGCATTTCTCTGCACTCCACTTTGACTTGTTACCTTCTTAGGTGAGTTTGCTTTATCTACCCAACAAGCTTGTGTGTTCAGGGTGCAATGTTGTTTCTTTCATCTTCATAAAACCACAGTGCCTGACACCTTAGCATAATCCAGGTCCTCAAGATTTCTAAAGAAATTAACCAGAAATGGCAATGTAAGTAGAAACGACAGAATGCAGACATCTCCATGTATGTATATCAGTATATCTATTTAAACATCCATTCACCGCTCTATGTAACTGTCATTTCCCTGTACTGGCAAGGAAAAAACTGCATTATACAGCTACTGACACTCCTAAGCCACTGAAGGAGGATCCCAGGTATACCAAGATGTCTGTGTCCCTATCTGGAGACCCAGGAGAGCCATTCCTTCAATTCTAGGACACTATTAGAATATTCTAACATCAGTTATCTAAGCACTAAGGGAGGAGCTGTCCTCTCTTGCTCACAGACTGCATAGCCCTTCTCTAATCAAGTCTCACCAGGAGGGGCAATTTCCTTTACAAGGCCTACAGGTGTTAAGCCTAGCCAGAAATACCCACACAGAAACATCAAAATTATGCCTGGCCAAATATATGGGCACTTGGTGGCCCAGTCCAGTCATTACATAAAATCACCTTTCACACTAGGATCACCCATGAAATAAAAACGCCATGATTAAGGCAGGACTTTGGCATCCATAGCCATAATCCTTGATATGCATAGGCAGACGGGAGGAGGGAGGGCTGGAAGGGGAGAAGGGTAAAAAAGAGAGGCAAGGGGATGAGTTTACTGGAGGACAGGAAGTGGAGAGTTTGGAAACACCAAGAATCAGAAGACGAAACAATGTCATAGGATGAGCAGGAAGAGTGAACTCAGAGTGCGAGCACAGCCCCCTGAGGCAGAGCCCGAGCTCTAGCTCAGTCCCTCACCCTCACCCCATGGTGAGCAGCACTGCAACCAGGGCCAAGTTTCCTGAACTCAGGAAGCAGCTAGCAGAGATGTGCAGCCTTCTCCTAACAACCCTTGCATGTGGGCAAAATGTGCTTTCACAGGCATCGCCTCAGTTCCCACAGCAAGGAAACTGAGGTCCCTGCCTTCTCTCATCCCAGGGGGTCTCTGAAGCTCAGGACAGCCCAGGAAACCACAGGCACGTAATGAAGGCAAGGCCACGCAAGTTTGCCTCTCGGGGAACACACACACTCACCACGGGCGGCCCTCCATTGGCTGACAGATGACTCCTAAAGCTCGGTCTCTGTGAGAAACAGCCTCACCCATCCACTCAAGCGATTGACTCGACTCAATGAGTGCAACAAGAGCGAGACCTGACACCCGATCTTGCAACGCCTTGTGCTGGTGGCCAGCACACCAGGAGCAGGTTCCAGCAAGCTGTTCATTTCCTAGCAAGCAGATCCCTCCCCCAGTTTCTCACTGGCTGAGTAACAACAGCGTGACAATCTTCCTGGCATTTGCTTCAGCTGTTTGGCCACTAACTTCCTGGTTCTCTAAGCACTCTCAGGTGCATGGAATCTACCAGTCTTACTTTGAAAACAAACCAAGGGTTTACTTCTCACAGCGAGGAATGATGGAAAATTCTTGGGCAAGGCACCTTTGTGCAGAGTAGCTTGCAAAAGAGGGGAACAAGGGCTTGTCTAGGAGAAGATATACTATACTGGCTAACACAGTCTGCACTCAGGTAGGAAACTCACACTCTGATCTGTCGGAAATTTTGCTAAATGCTCCCACTGCTGAATATTGCCTGGGAAGGGTCTATCACGAACTGCCTGCATGTGTGTATTCTCCAACAAATTGCAAATTCCCAAACACACCCCCCGACAGTCTTAGCCTAGTACTTCTCCCAGTGGTGGCACAGATTCCCAGAAGTAGCTTGGGGGTTTTGCCCCCACATGCTTGAAACAATGGGATTCAGACTCATCTCTGTGCCTTGGTTTTCAGCTTCTAAGCAGCTGTGTTTCCGGCTCCCATTCCATGACAAGCAAAGTCCCGTATCATCCACGCCCACCCACACTCCAACACAGGAGCCCACAAAGAACTGTGGGCTGCGTTTTGGGCCCTTGTGAGACTTGCTGTCTCCCACAGTGCACATCAGGAGGAAGCTGGAATCAGGACTGCACCAGATGTAAACCCAGGAAATCCTATGTGGGATGTGGACACCAGGAGGTGACTTATTGCTGCCCCAGGAATCCACCTTTTACTCCTACAACACTGAAGAGGGAATTACATAAAATTAATTATACACAGGCAAGTTTGTGCACACAAGGCATGACTATGTTATCAATAACAAGAAAAGCAGTATTGGACCAGGGCACATAGGAGCAGAATTTTTGTATGCTATTGTAGGTGGCATTGATTCAGACTAAAGGGCTATAGATTTAGGATGCTGTATCTGAACTCAGTATCAACATATTTTTGATAATATTTTAGAGATTTATTTTATTTGTTTGAAAGGCAGAGTTACAGCAACAGAGAGAGGGAGAGGCAGCTCTTCTGTTCACTGGTTTGCTCCCCAAATGGCCTCCTGGCTAAAGCTGGCCCAGGCCAAAGTCAAGAGCCAGGATCCAAGAGCTTCTTTCTTCCAGATCTCACATGGGTGCAGGGGCCCAAACACCTGTGCTATACTCCACTAATTTCCCAGGTGCATTAGCAGGGAGCTGGACTGGAAGTGGACTTGAACTGGTGCCCATATGAGATGCTGGCATCACAGACAGCAGCATTACCTGCTATGGCACAAACACCAGCCCCTAGATAATTTTCTGTACATGTTTCAGGAATTCATCCATACTGGTATACTAAGAGACCAAATTCCCACCCCATGGTGTGTCTTCTTGACACAGTAATTTTCCTCAATATATAATATTTTCATCTCATATACTAATTTCACTAGGACAAGTATCCCCGATACGTACATAGAGTATCCCAAATATGTACCAAGAAGAAAATGAGGCATAAATCAAAACTTTCAACTACAAAAATTCAACTGAATGGAGGAAATGCAGTAAATGGTGCAAACGAGGGACAAAAAAGGTATCTTACAACAAACAGGAAAATTCCAGAAGTAATATCCTAATTGTTTTAATATACATATTTTTGACTCTCCAATGAAAAGGAAGAAATCAGAGTGAATTATTTTTGAAGATTAATTTATTTATTTGAAAGACAGATTTATAGAGAGGTAGCAGCAGAGGCAGAAAGAGAGGTCTTCCATCCACTGGTTCACTCCCCAAGTGGCTGCAATGGCCACAGCTGTGCCATTCCGAAGCCAGGAGCCAGGAGCTTTCTCTGGATCTCCCACAAGGCTGCAGGAGCCCAAGGACTTGAACCATCTTCCACTACCTTCCCTGGCTTCTGCCTCTCTGTAACTGTCTTTCAAATACATAAAATAAATCTTTTTTTTTAAAAAAAGCACTGTTTTGAACAAAAAGCCAGACAATAAAAACAGAGAAGACTCAAGTCAATGGTAGCAGAGATAAAAACGAAACAACGTAAATGATAACACAAAAACATCACCACCCATTATAGATTATTGCAAAAACTACATGCCAACAAATTTGAGAACCATGAAGAGAAAGATAAAACTCTATACATGTGACTTGCCACAGCTGTAGCATGAAGGTACAGGAAACCTGAAGAGAGACCAATAATAAGCTGAGAGTTGGAAGCAGTAAGAAGAAAGCTCCCAGCAAGGAGAAGCCCAGGTCTAGAGGGTTTCGTGGCTTCATTCTAGCAAACTTTCAGTAAGAACCAAACTGATTAAACTCAAAGTAGTCCCTAAAATGCAAGGGGTGGGGAGAACCTTCCAAATTCATTCTAGGAGGACAGCATTACCTTGATTTCAAAAACAGGCAAGGACACAACCAAAAACTAAAACTACAGGTCAGCGTCCCCAGTGAACACAGCAGCAAAATTCTCAACAAACAAAATGAAATTAACAACACACAAAAAAATAATTCATACTGATCAAGTGGGAGTTATCACAGGAATTCAGGTATATTCAACCTGTGCAAACCAAGAACCTATCACAAATCACCTTAAGAAAATGAAGGAGAAAGCTCATATGGTCACCTCAATAGACAGAGAAATCACTTGATACAATTCAACAATCATTCCTGATTTAGAAACCTTGAACAAACTCAGTGCAGAGGGATATACCCCAACACAGTACAGGCTATGTGGGACAAATTCACAGCTAAGAGGATTTCCTCAAAGATATGGAGTCTGAAAAGAATGTCTGCAATCACCACTCTTACTCAGTATAGCACTTCAAGTTTCCACCAAAGCAACTAGGCAACAGAAACAAGTAAATGCATACAAATATGCATAGCAAAGGTGGAAGCCAAATTGTCCCTGTTTGCATGGACATTTTAAATATATACATACTTATATTAATGTTCATTTACTGAGAGAAACACAAGAGGAGGGGGGACAGAGAGAGAAAGAGAGAGAGAGGAACCTTCCATCTGCTGTTGACTCAACAAATGCCTGCAATAGCCATGGCTGAAGCCAGGATCCAGGAATTCAATCCAGGTCTCCCATGTGGGAAGCAGAGACCCAAATACCAGGGTCATTACCTTCTGCCTCCCAGGGTGAACATTATCAGAAAGCTTAAATCCAAAGAGAAGCCAGAATTTTAAACCCAGCACTCTGATGTGGGATGTGGGCATCCCAGTGAGTATTTTTTGTATCTGAAAGGCAGAGCATCAGTGAAATGTAAAAGAAGGGAGAGGGGGGAAATAGAGATCTTCCATCACTGGTTCACTAAATGGCAACAACAGGCAGCTCTGGGCCAGTCAAAGGTCAGGGGCCAAGAACTCAATTGTGGTGGCTCACAGGATGCCACACATGCACAGGCGCCCAAGGGATGGCAGGGGCCCATGAACTTGGGCCAAATTCTGCTGCCTTCCTGGACACATTAGCAGGGAGCTGGATCAGAGATGAAGATGCTGGCACTGCAAGCAGTGGCCTAACTGCTGTGCCACAAAGCCCCCTGCCCCAAGCATCATCTTAACCACTAAACCAAACACCTGCCCCTAAATTATTTTCTGAACACGTTCCACAAGTATGTAACTGCCATTTCTGAAAAACATCTTATAAAGTCTCAGGAAAAATCAAACTCTATCATATTCCATTGTAATAATTACTACATGCTTTACAATCCTGGGGGATCAAATGGAACAAAACCCACTACATATGTAAGTGGCTCTATCTAGGTAGCTCCTTTGAAAGTGAAAATCATGGCTGGCGCCGCAGCTCAATAGGCTAATCCTCCACCTGTGGCGCTGGCACACCGGGCTCTAGTCCCGGTTAGGGCGTAGGATATTGTCCCGGTTGCCGCTCTTCCAGTCCAGCTCTCTGCTATGGCCCAGGAGGGCAGTGGAGGATGGCCCAAGTCCTTGGGCCCTGCACCCGCATGGGAGACCAGGAGAAGCACCTGGCTCCTGGCTTCAGATCAACGCGATGCGCCAGCTGCAGCGTGCCGGCCACAGCTGCCATTGGAGGGTGAACCAACAGCAAAAAGGAAGACCTTTCTCTCTCTCTCTCTCTCTCTCTCTCTCTCACTATCCACTCTGCCTGTCAAAAAAAAAAAGAAAAGAAAAAGAAAGTGAAAATCACATCTTTATTAGTATAGAAGTAGGAGAGCAAAGTTAAGAGTGTTGAGTCACTGCCAATTTGTCAGTTTATGTGCAGTACATGAAAACATCATGTCTCTTCCTTTATAAACCACAGTAAATGCAAAGCAAGTGCAAGTGGGGACCACACATGCATGCTTTGTGGCTCACAGGTAGAAAAAGTACGGCCAGCCAAAGCCATTACAATTCCAACTGGGGGCCACCTGTGCACATTTGGTGGCTTAAAGGTGACTTACCTAGTGGCCGCCAAAGCCATTGCAAATCCAAATAGGAACCAGGCAGCCTGAGTATACACAGTCACTGACCAAGACATTACAAATCCAACTGGGGGCCACATATACACCTTTGGTGGCTCACAGGCTGCCCACAAATGGGCAGTGGATGCCCAGGCCACTGAAAACCCCAACAGGTGGCAGTGCATGCATTGTTGGTGGCTCACAGGACGCCCATACATGCACAGTGGATGGCCCAATCACTGCAAATAAACCTGGTGATCAAGCATGCAGGCTTGGTGGCTCAAATGTGGCCTCAGCATTGCAGTTTCTGCCCAAGCCATTGCAAATCCAACTGGGACTGTGAATGCATCCTTGGTGGTTCACAGGCTGCCCACACAGGTGCCCACATAGGTGCAGTGGCTGCCCAAGCCATTGCAAATGCAACAGGGGACCACAAATGTAAGTCTGGCAGCTCAAAGTAGGCCTGAGCATGGCCCACTCATAGCGCAAGCCATTCAAATACAACTGGGGACCACACATGCACATGTGGGGGCTCACAGGCAGCTCATGGAGGCATAGGGGCCAACCTAAGCCATTACAAATCCAACTGGGTACCAGTCATGCAAATTCTGTGCCTCACTGGAGACCCGAGCATGCACAGTGACTGGACTACTGGTGTTCTGTGCACATGAGGTGGCTGCCCCCACCAGAAGACACCGCCTATGCCATTACAAATGCAGCAAGTGTCTGCTCATGCATATTTGGTGGCTCACAAGGAATCCACACATGTACAGTCACCATCCAACCAATTGTAAATCCAACTGGGAACCAGAAATGTGTATCTGATTGTTCACAGGCTGCCCAAGAATGCACAGTGGCTGGCCAAAGTCATTGCAAGTCCAGTGAGACTGTGCACACATCTTTGGTGGCTCAGACGGCCCATGCATGCATGGTAAGCTCCCAAACCACTGCAAAACCAACTGGGATCCACACAGGTGTGCTTTGTGGTGCAAAGACAGTCTGAGCATGAGTAATCACCATCCAAGGCCCCGCAAATCCAAATGGGGACTGTGTATAGGTGTTTGGTGGCTCACATGCAGCTCACTGATGTTCAGTGGCTGGCCTAACCCACAGCAAATCCAACTAGAGCAAGTCCAGTGAGGGCCAGCAGATTCAAAGTAGCCATCCACACCTGCAGACCATGACCATTGCAAATAGAGCTGGGGCCCAGACATGCCCATTTGGTGGCACTCAGGCAACCCAAGCATGCACAGTGATTAGACTAATGGCAGCCTGCACTTGAGCAGTGGCTGCCCCAACCACAGGGCTTGCATGAGACATTGAAAATCCAACTGGAGACAATGCATTCTCATTTGATGGCTCTCAGGCAGCTGATGCATGTGTAGCAGCCAGCTCAAGCCACTGCAATTCCAACTGAGGACTGGCGCATGAGGTTTTGGTGGTTCAAAGCTGCTCCCAGAATGAGCAGTCTCCACCCAGGCCATTGTAAATCCAAATATGGGGAGCTGGCACTGTGGCATAGTGGGTAAAGCCCCTGCCTGCAGTGCCAGCATCCCATATGGGCACTGGTTCGAGTCCTAGCTGCTTCACTTCCGACCAGCTCTCTGCTATGGTCTGGGAAAGCAGTTGAAGATGGCCCAGGTTCTTGGACCCCTGCACCCACGTGGGAAACCCGGAAGAAGCTCCTGGCTCCTGACTTTGGATCAGTGCAGCTCTGGCCATTGCACTCATTTGGAGAATGAACTATCAGATGGAAGAACTCTCTCTCTCTCTCTCTCTCTCTCTCTCTCTCTCCTCTCTCCTCTCTCCTCTCTCCTCTCTTCTCTCCTCTCTCCTCTCTCCTTCTTTCTCTCTCTTTCTTTCTCCCCCACTCTCTACCTCTCTGTAACTCTGCCTTTCAAATAAATAAATCAATCCTTTAAAAAATCCAAATAGGAACTGTACATGTGAATTTGGTGGCTCAATGGCAGCCCAAACATGTGCAGTGACCAGCCCAGGGATTGTGAATCCAACTTACAAGCATGCACAAGTGTTTGTTGTCTCAAAGGTGGCTGGAGCATGGGCAGTGACTTGCCAAAACTATTTCAAAGCCAACTGGGGACTGAACATGCATGTTTGGTGGCTCATAGGAGAACCAAGCATGCACACTCACTGCTAAAGCCATTGAACATCCAAGTTGGGGTTGTATATGCACATTTGGGGTTTCAAAGGTTGCCGCATATAAGTGGAAGGTCCAAGCCATTGAAACTTCAACCAGGGATGACACGGTGCATATGTGTTTGGTGGCTCACAGACAGCCCAAGCATGGGCAGCAGTGGCTGGCCCAAGCCATTGCAAATCCAACTGGGGACCATGAATGTGGGCTTGGTGGCTAAAATGTGGCCCAAGCACCACACTCGCCACCCAAGCCATTGGAGAACCAACTGGGAACAGCACATGTGCGTTTGGTGACTCACGGGCTGCCTGTGCATGCGCAGTCACCACCCACACATTGCGAATTCAACGGGGGCCCATGCATGCACATTTGGTAGCCCATTGGCCCAACCATCGCAAATCCAGCGATCTAGCCGGGTATACAAATGTGGTTGCTCACTGGGGACCACAGCATGCAGAGTGACCAGAGTAATGGTGGCCTGTGCAAGTCAAGTGGCTGTCCCCACCAGAAGCCTCTGCCTATGCCTTTGCTAATCCAACAGGGGACTGAACATGCACATTTGGCAGCATGGGTAATGGTCGGCCTGAGCACCCACAGTGACACTCCTAACTGCAGCCTGCATGCCCAGTAACCACACCCACAAGAGGAAGGTGCACGTGTCCTTGTAAATCTGACTGGGGACTGCAATGGCCAGCCCAATCCATTGCAAATCCACCTGGGGCCAGACAAGTGAGAGTCAGCGCATTCAAAGTGGAGATCCCACCTGCAGACTACCCATGAGCCATTGTGAATCCAACTGGGGACTATACAAGCCCATGTGGCTGCTCACAGGTGACCCAGCATGCACAGTAATCAGCCTAATGGTGGTCAGCACATGTGCAGTGGCCATCCTCACCACAGGTCCCTGCATTAAACATGGAAAATCCAACTGGGAAACACACATGCTCACTTGGTGGCTCACCTCGAAACCAAGCATTCATAGCGACCAGCCTAACAGCACCTGCACATGATAAGGGCCATCCCCACTAGACGACCTTACAAGGTGCAGTACAAATCCAACAGGAGATCGCACATATGCATCTGGTGACTCACAGGCAGCCCACGCATGTGTAGTCGACACCAAGCCATTGTAAATCCAGCTGGGGGCCCAGCATGCACCTTTGGTGGCTCATGTGTGGCCAAAGAACGTGCACTGACATTTCTAATTGTGGCCAGCAATGCCTAGTAGCTGGCCCCGCCAGAGCAAGGCCATTGCATAATTGGAAATCCAATTGGGGACCGCACTTGTGTGTGGCAGCCAAAGCATGAGCAGTCGCTGCCCAAACGCTTGTAAATCAAAATGGAGACTGCACATGCATGTCTGGGGACCCAAAGACTGCCACGCATATGCAGTGGGCAGCCCAAGCCATTGCAAACCCCACTGGTGATGGTGCATGTGCATTTGTGTTCTCATAGGCTGCCCACCCATGCACAGTGCCAGGCTGAAGCCATTCCAAATCCAACTGGGGATGATGTATGCAGATTTGCCTGCTCACAGACTGCCCACACATGCGCAGTGGCTGCCCAAGGCACTGCAAATCCAACAGGGGACCTCCCATGCGAGTTTGGTGGCTCAAATAGGCCTGAGCATGCGCAGTCACCACCCACTGCCACTGTAAATACAACCAGGGCAAACCCAGTGACAGTCAGCTCATTCAAAGCGGCCATCCCCACGCATAGACCCTGCATGAGCCATTGTGAATCCAACTGGAGGACCAGACATGAACACTGGATGTCTCTCAGGTGACCCACGCCCACAGTGACCAGCATAATGGCAGCATGCAGGTGTGCAG
This sequence comes from Oryctolagus cuniculus, assembly GCF_964237555.1. Taxonomy (NCBI): domain Eukaryota; kingdom Metazoa; phylum Chordata; class Mammalia; order Lagomorpha; family Leporidae; genus Oryctolagus; species Oryctolagus cuniculus. The sequence continues at coordinate 78,293 of NC_091445.1, forward strand.
TGACCATCCCCAACACAGGACCCCGTGTGAGCCATTGCAATTCCAACTGGAGGACCAGACATGAGCACTGGATGTCTCTCAGGTGACCCACACCCACAGTGACCAGCATAATGGCAGCATGCAGGTGTGCAGTGACCATCCCCAACACAGGACCCTGTGTAGGCCATTGCAACTCCAACTGGGGACAGCACCTGTGCACTTAGTGGCCAAGCGGCACCTTCCCTTGTGCAGCAACACTCCTAATTGCAGCCCGCACATGCCCATTAGTTGTTCCCAACAGAGGAAGGCACAAGCATCCTTGTATATCCAACTTGAGACCCTAACTCTAACTCTAACACCCTGACCCTTCACCCAACCCCAACCCCTAACATGAACCCTAAACCCTAACAGTAAACCATAACCCTAACCTTAACCTCCAGTTTCTAACCCCTAACCCTAATCTTGAACCTCACCTGTCATCCTAACCCAAACCCTAAACCCTACCTCCAAAACCCTAAACCCCAAACTTTGTATCCTAACCCTAACCTTCACTCTAAACCATGATTGCCTAAAACCTTAATATTAATCTTGAATTCACACATAACCTCCAATTCTAATTTCTCCTTGATGCTACTTGCTAGCTCCTAAAAATCAATCGGGAGGCCAGCGCTGTGGTGTAGTAAGAAGCATCCACCTGCAGTGCCAGCATCCCATATGGGCACCAATTTGAGACCCAGCTCCTACACTTCCAATCCAGTTCCCTGCTAACCTGCCTGGGAAAGCGGCAGGAGATGGTTCAAGTCCTTGGGCCACTGCACCCACATGGGAGACCTGCAAGAAGCTCCTGGCTCCTGGCTTTGGATCAGCCCAGCTCCAGCAGTTGCAGCCATTTGGGGAGTGAACCAGTGGATGGAAGACCTCTCTCTCTCTCTCTCCCTCTCCCTCTCTCTTTCCCTCTCTCTCTCTCAGTAACTGCCTCTTGAGCAAACAAATAATTTTTTAAAAAAACCAATCTTTTCACCATGACATTGTGAAACTCAAATCCCTATTGTTTGTGTGATAATTTCAACCCAAAATCAAGCCCAGCCCCCACATTGCAACCTCAATTACATGACATCACATGACAGAAAACTAGAGAAAACTGTTAGAAGTGCATATCCAAAAACCTTCCACAACAACAAATGTAAAGCGATAGTACATTAAAAGCATTACATGCTATATTAAGATACCTCTTTCAGAGGGCTGGAGCTGTGGCATAGTGGGTAAAGGTGCCGCCTGCAATGCCAGCATCCCATATGGGCATGGGTTCAAGTCCCAGCTGCTCCACTTCCTGTCCAGCTCTCTGCTGTGGCCTGGGAAAGCAGTGGAAGATGGCCCAAGTCCTTCGGCCTCTGCACCCACGTGGGAGACTCAGAAGAAGCTTCAGGATCCTGGCTTTGGATCAGCGCAGCTCCAACCATTGGGGCCAATTGGGCAGTGAACCAGCAGCAGATGGAAGACCTCTCTCTCTCTGCCTCTCCTTTTCTCTCTGTGTAACTCTGACTTTCAAATAAATAAATAAATCTTTAAAAAACAGTTATCTCTTTCAGAAAATCAAGGTTGAACAATAAAACACTCATCCACGTAAAACATCACATTTACTGAACCATGGAAAACACCACCTGGTGATCCCAGATGCAGAAATGGCTGGAATAAATCCACAACCACGTAATGATGTTTAAAAATGCCCATTGATCAGATAAAGAAGGGAACTTCCAGGCCTGACACTGGGTGCAGCAGGTGCAGCTGAGGCTTGTCATGCCCGTACCCATATGGGGGTGCTGCTTTGATTCCCAACCTTTCCACACGTGTGACCCAGCTTCCTGATAGTGTTCCTGGGAGGCAGTGGGTGAGGGCTCACGTATTTGGGTTCCCACCACTTACAGTGGGAGACCCAGATGGAGTTCCAGACTCCTGGCTTCAGCTTGGCAGTGTCCTGGCTGTTGTGGCCATTTGGGGGAGTGGTTCAGGGTAGGCAAAACCTCTCTCTCTCTCTCTCCTTCCCTCCCTTCCTCCCACCCTTTCTATCACTCTCCTTTTCAAATAAGACATAAATCTTTAAGAAGAGAGCGAATTCTGGAGAGAATTTCAACAGGATAGGGTGGTTGGGCAAACCACACAGCAAACATCACACTCGGTGATGCTACCTGAAAGCTGTAGGCCTGAGCTGAGGGGCAGGGCAGGGCAGGGCAGGGACGCCCACATCCCTTGTGTGTTCAACACCACACTGCACTTCTCTGCAGAGCAGTGATGAGACAGGAAGATGACACTAAGGAAAACGTGACACAGCATCAGAGCTGGTAAACCCGCCCAAGGAAGTGAACACCACAGCACCAATACACAGAAATCCACCTCACACCAGGAACGAGCAATCAGGAGAGTAAATTTTAAAACTGTATTTTAAATTATGTCAACCCCAACAACATGCTTAGGAATAAATTTGATGTTGGAGCAAGACTCTCACCCTGAAGATTATAAGTTATTACTGAATGATATTAAAATAAATAAATGTGAAGACACACCAACCTCACCCAACAGAACACTTAAAACTGTTTGACTGTGGTCCCACAATGCAAAGCAAGCTGCAGGGTCAACGCGATTCTCATCACAAAGATCGGGCCCAGAGATGGGGAAAATTACCCTACATTTCCAGGGACACTACCTAAACGGTGAAGCAATCCTGGAGAAACATACACTGAGGAGATTCACACTTCCCATTTTCAAATCTTAACACAAAACAATGAGACTCAAATAAAGTGTGATGCGGGCAGACTGGACCCCACACTGGAGGAGGAAACGCTGCGCAGGGACCTGGGGCGCTTCTGGGTCAGGCGCCCCCTGGCGGCCACGGGGCGCGGCACAGGACCTCAGCGTGCTCTTTGCAGTGCCTGGGCGCCCCCTGGTGGCAGTTCCCCTGATCCTGCAATTCACGGCCCTGGTCATTCCAAGCCCTAACTCCGGAGGGAGATTCAGTTGGAGACAGAGCCCACCTCCCTGTGCCGTGACAGGTATGGATGCAAATGACACGAGTCAAAGTACAAGGCCAGTGCGCAAAAGTCATTTGATTGGCTCTACATCAGTAATAAGGTATAAGAAAAATTCAAATTTGAAAACTGGAATATGAAAATTTAAAAAGCAATACTTTCAATAATTGCACTGGATAAAATGGAGGTCCTTAAAGCAAAATTAAAAATTTAAGTATAAATATGTGTCCAGAAAATCCTTAAACACTGTCCAAAGAAGTCAAATGAAATACAGATCAAGGCAAATATTCATTATTCATTGGTCAACTCAATGTTGTTAAGATGAAAATTCTTTTTAATCATTAAAAATATTTATTTATTTACTTACTTATTTGAAAGGCAGAGTGACAGAAAGTGAGAGACACAGAGAAAAAGACAGAGAGAGATCTTCCATCTGCAGGTTCACTCCCCAAATGGCTGCAACAGCCAGAGCTGGGCCAGGCTGAGGCCAGGAGCCAGGAGCTTCTTCTGGGTCTCCCACATGAGTGCAGAAGCCCAAGCAATTGGGCCATCTTCCACTGCTTTTCCAGGTGCATTAGCAGGGAGTGGAACAGCTGGGAATCAAACCGGCACCCATAAGGGATGCCAGTGCAGTAGCTGGTGGCTGCTACACCAAAAGGCCAGCCCTGAATATACTTTTAATATTGATGCAGAAACTAAGTGAAACCACAGATTCCCAGGAAACTGTATCAAATCCCAGAACAGATGGCATTTGCTTGACAAAGTCCAGCTGTGAAAACTAGCACATCTGGATGCCTGGATCCCAAAGGTTAACATGGAGCCATGGTGATGGAATGTGGTGCTAGTGTTGGAGTGGACAGATGGCTAGGTAGAGGTGAATACAGGGTCCCATACTGACCAGTGCAAAAGCAGCCAACTGTCAGTGGGACAAAGTCAACTCAACAGAAAAGGAATGTCTGCTCCACAGCTGGTGATGGGACGGACAGCTGGAAACCATGTGGGGAAAAACAGACACACACCTTAGAAAATTAAAAACTCATTCAAAGTGAACCGTGTGCTTGTATTTAAAATGTGACCATAAAAATTCTAGATTAAAATGAATATGAACATGTACTTCATAAGTCTCTAAGTGTGAGCCTAAAAACCAACCCATAGGAGAAAATAACTGACAATGCAGACTTTGTTAGAACTAAAAATCTGCTCTGTGGGGCTGGATGTTGTGGCTCCATGGGTTAAGTCCCCACGTGGGATGCCGGAATTCCTGTCCAAGTGCCTGGTTCAGGTCGCAGCTACTCCACGCTTCCAATCCAGATTCCTGCTAAGGCACCTGAGAGGCAGAAGGTGGCCCAAGTGCTTGGGTCCCTGTCACCCAAGGGGGAGACCTGGGTGGGGTTTCTGGTTCCTGGCTTCAGCCTGGCCGAGTCCCAACTGTTGCAGGCAGTGAATCAGCAGATGGAAAATCTCTCTCTGCCCAGTTATGTGTCACTCTCCCTCTCAAATAAATCTCTTAAAACTTCTATTCTGAAAAATACGATAAAGCAAACAAGAGGACAAGCCACAGACTGGGAGACATCACTAAAACGGGCATACCTTGAAAAAGACTGTGTCCAAAACACACTAAGAAGCTGTAAAATTCAACAGCAAGAGAGCAAGCAATCAAATCACAAATGAGGAAGACCTAACAGACACCTCACCACAGAAGACATGCAGGTGTCAATCAAGCACGCAAAATAGGGCCCAAGGTCACTTCCATGAGGAAGAAGCAAATGCACACAAGGACGTAGCCCTGTGCCCTGATACAACTGCTGTGAAGGGTGTGGAACCGGAGCTCGCAGGAGCTCACCGCTCCGGAAAGCAGCCTGGCGGCTCTCCAAAGCTGAACACGGTCTCACCAGATGACCCAACACTCGTGCCCTAAGAATTTAGAGACAGGTTTGAAGAGGGATGTCCAATAGCAGCATGTAATTATGCACAGCAGTTCTACTCGTAATGGCCAAATCCTTGAAGCTGTCAGTGTTCCTCCAATGCGTGGGTGATGACAGCATAGTGCATCCCTGAGCAGTCAAGCAGATGGGACCTTCTGTCTGTCCCTGTGCCACTCAAATACACATCACACACCACCCACCCCTCCTTCCAAGAGTTAACTGGGCGGGGGGAGGGGGTTGGCCAGTGCGGAGTGGGCAGGAAAACAGCAGCAGTGGAAAATCTCCCCTTCAGAAAGCTCCACTGCATGGAACTCACCAAGAGCTCAGCTCCCCGGCCACCCCTGCCCGATGGGACAGGCCATCCTGCACTGACCACACCACTCACCTGAGGGGACAGGCCACCCTGCTCTGACCACACCGCCCGAGGGCACAGGACACCCTGCTCTGACCACACTGCCCGAGGGGACAGGCCATCCTGCTTGACCGCACCGCCAAGGGGACAGGCCACCCTGCTCTGACCACACCACCCGAAGGCACAGGCCATCCTGCTTGACCGCACTGCCAAGGGGACAGGCCACCCTGCTCTGACCACACCACCCGAAGGCACAGGCCGTCCTGCTCTGACCACACCGCCCAAGGGCACAGGCCACCCTGCTCTGACCACACCGCCCCAGGGCACAGGCCACCCTGCTCTGACCACACCGCCCCAGGGCACAGGCCGTCCTGCTCAGACCACACCACCCGAGGGGACAGGCCATCCTGCTCTGACCACACCACCCGAGGGGACAGGCCGTCCTGCTCTGACCACACTGCCCGAGGGCACAGGCCATCCTGCTCTGACCACACCGCCCGAGGGGACAGGCCATCCTGCTCTGACCACACTGCCCGAGGGCACAGGCTGTCCTACTCTGACCACACCGCCTGAGGGCACAGGACACCCTGCTCTGACCACACCGCCTGAGGGCACAGGCCACCCTGCTCTGACCACACTGCCCGAGGGGACAGGCCACCCTGCTCTGACCGCATGCGCAGTTCTCACACTGCTTCCTCCAGGACAGGGAAACTTGGCCAAATTGTTCACACATGCAAGGGGCCAGCAAGCCCTCCCTGCCTCTCGGGAGACCCCTCAGGGAATGCTGGGGCACCTATCTCTATTCTGGATAAAGCCCTGTAACTCACTGCTACACATGAACAAAACACACACCTCCCCTCCCAGGGAAACTGGCTCAGCCCAAGGAGCATCCTGGCAGAGGCCACCATGTGGGACACCAGGCGACAGGGGCCACCCAGCCATGCTTTCTACCACACAGCAGGAGATGTAGGCACCTGATACAGACACTGGAAGATTCTCCTCCGTGAGCCCCACAGGTGTAGGGTGTTAGGAGGGGCAGGGTCACGTCTGGGTCAGAGAGGGCAGCAGGGCAGGCTCATGGAGACGCAGCCAGGGAGCACGAGAGGGAATGGAAACACTGATGGAGGAACAGGCCTGCGGCGTGAGGGAGAGCAGAGGCCACAGCCGGGACGGTCGCTCTGGACAGCACTGGTGGTCGCTACACGGGTCAACCCCTGCCCAGCCTGGGACTGACTCCTAGGTGTGCAGACGACACGTGCACAGGGCCAGCCTTACCCACACGCCCACCCCCAGGGACTGGACGAGCAAACTGCAGTTATGCACACCACGGAGTTCGCTGAGCAAGAGAGAGAGCAGTGAGGCACCAGCGACAGGGACGGAGTAAATGACAGCAGCGTCTCCAACACGAGCTGAGGGCGGAGAGGTGAGGCGCACAGGAAGCTCAGCCCAGCGGCGCTGTGTGGGAGCTAGCAAAGCCCTGGCCTGCGAGGCGGGCATCCCATGTGGGCGCCGGCTTGAGTCTCGGCTGCTGCACTTCCGACCCAGCTCCCTGCTATGGCCTGGGAAAGCAGAAGATGGCCCAGGTGCTTGGGCCCCTGCACACACGTGATGGACACAGGAAGCTCCTGGCTTCCGCCATTTCAGCTATTTAAGGAGTGAACCAGTGAATGCAGGATCTCGCTCTTTCTATGTAACTCACTTTCAAATAAATAAATAAATCTTTAAAAAAAAAGAAGCAGCTCAGCCCTTCTCTGTCGCACCAGGTGCTCCCACATAAATTTCAAGACTGGAGTGGGGTTACAAGGCGCAGCTGTTCCCTCTCATTTTAAGTCTTTGCAGTCTTACTTTTCTGTCATGGGCTTTTCTTTCTTCCTTTTTTGGCAAATTAAAATAAGAATTTAGATGTTTGTGGGAAAAGTAGCTGTTTGAGCTGGACTGGCTCTGAGTCTAACCGAACAGTACAAATTCCAACAAGAAATGCGGGCCCCTCCCCACAATTCCAACCCCACCCTCCAAGAAAGACCCTAAAACCATCTTCAGTCCCGCAGAGCTGCAAGCACCCAGGGTGGCCATGGGTGTGCCCACAGCACCCTCTGCAGGGCGCGTCGTGAAGTTCACCGCCCACCAGGGACCAGCTGCGCTCTAGAACCTCCTGGAGGTCCCAGGGCAAGGGCCAGCAGCCAGGGTTCACGGGAAGCCGGACAAGGATCAGCACGTGGCTGCAGAGAGTCAGAGGGAGAGGCCAGGGCCTGAGCAGGTGGCACAGGAAACGAGGATGACGGGAAAGCCCGCCCTGGTACATCTCACCATCTAACAGGTGGACAGAAGCTACCCAAGGTCAGGGCAGCACGGTCCGGGAGGAGAACGGGCGTTCCACCTGGACTCAGACACTGAGGGCACTCCTGCTGCCAGAGGCACCTCGGGCGCCCTGCCTTATTAGAGTCCATCTTCCAGAGGGCCCTGCGGGCGTCCCACCTCGGGGAACTCCATCTCCCAGAGGGCCCTGCGGGCGTCCCACCTCGGGGAACTCCATCTCCCAGAGGGCCCGGCGGGCGTCCCACCTCGGGGAACTCCATCTCCCAGAGGGCCCGGCGGGCGTCCCACCTCGGGGAACTCCATCTCCCAGAGGGCCCCGCGGACATCCCACCTAGGAACTCCATCTCCCAGAGGGCCCCGCGGGCTCCCCCCTTGAGGACTCCATTTCCCAGAGCACCGTGGGCGTCCAGCCTCTGAGAACGTCTCTCGGAGGGCTGAGAAAGGGTCCACCTACGAGGACCCCCATCTCTCAGAGCCCCGAGGGCGTCCTGCCTCTGACCCCGTCCTGACTCCTCCCGGAGCCCAGCCCGCGACAGCCTCAAAGGACTCCATCTCCCAGAGGTCCCCGCTAGCGTCGCTCGTCAGAAGACTGCGTCGCCCAAAACGCCCCGCGCGGTCCTAACTCAGACTCCATTTCCCAGAAGCCCCCGTGAGAGTCGCGCCTCAAACGTCACTGCCCAGAGCACTGAAGGCTCCACCGCAGATTCCATTTCCCAGAGGCCCCTGTGAGGAACGTCGCTTCCCATGCCTCGCGTGTGCCCGCTTCAGACTCCATCTCCCAGAAGGCCCTGCGGGTTCCTAAACTCAAGACATCACCTCCCATGCCCCGCGAGCGCCCGCTGCAGATTCCATTTCCCAGAGCACCGTGGGCGTCCAGCCTCCGCAGACTCCGTCTCTCGGAGGGGCCAGAGAGGGTCCGTCTGTGAGGACCCTGTCTCCCAGATCCCCACAGGCAAACTCCTCAGACTCCATCTCCCAGAGCCCCAGGCGTCCTCCTCAGACTTCATAGCCCGCAGGTGTCCCACAGTCCGAGGCGGAAGTTGGTCACGCGCCCTCTGGTGGCCGCCATCCTAGTTTTCGAGGAAATGAACAAATTTAGGTCCTTACTGATAGGACTGAAGGCCTCCGTGTTGGAAATTTGCACTGAAAGGGGGCGCACTACCCCATGTCTTCTCTGAGAGTCGTGATGCAGCAATTACTGTTTGTGAATTATTTGCAAACTATATGGAATGCCATAAATACGAAAGTGTAATTCTTAAACAAAAATCAACTCAAAATAGTCCATATGCTGAAAATTGAAATGAAGAAATACAGAAATTCTAGAAAAATGTAGACCAGAATCTTTGTGGTCTTTGATTTGGTAGGGAGTTCTAATCACAATTCAGTTCACAAAAGAACAAAGTTGTGAACATGGACTTCATAAAATTAAATTTTCTTCTGTGAAAGGCCCTGTTCAGAGAACAAAGAGGGTGCAGAAAGGGAGCAGGCACCGACAGAGCAGACACTGGTGAAGAGCATGCACTCGGGGCAGGCAACTGGTCGAGTGGTTAAGATGCCCAAGTTCCACATCTGAGTGCCTGGGCTTGATTCTGGGCTCTGGCTCCTGACTCCAGCTTCCTGCTAATGCAGATCCTGGATGGCCTCAACTGAAAGCATCAAACTATTTGGTTCCTGGTACCCACGTGAGACAACTGGATTGAGTTCCTGACACTTCACCATCAGGGGCCTGTTGCAGAAATTTCTGGAGTTAACTGGGTTATTCTCTTGTCCTTTCTCTCAAAAGAAAAAAAAATGTGGATATCAGGGGCCGCCACTGTGGTGGAACAGGTAAGCCACCGCCTGTGATGCCAGCATCCCATACAGGTGCAAGTTCAAGTCCTGGCTGATTCACTTCTTAACCAGCTCCTTACTAATGTGCCTGGGAAAGCAGTGGAAGATGCCTCAAGTCCTTGGGACCCTGCATCCATGGGGCCTAGTACTGGTCATTGCAGCCATTTCAGGAATAAACCAGAAGGTGGAAGCTCTTGCTCTCTATCTCTGCCTTTCAAATAAATATTTTTTAAAAAGGAGTAAATCACAATCTACTTAAATTATTTAGAACATGCGAGCATCAGAGAATGGAATGCAAAAGATGACAAGGAATCTGGGTCTCAGATGTGTGGAAACACTGACCGCAGGTGGTGGGAGACGCTGCTTGTCTCAGCCACTCTGGAGATGAGTGGAGTCCACAGACCCCAGGGGGAGGAGATTCTCAGGGGTTCTTCCAGGGGAAAGAGGCTCCTGGATCCTGGCTTTGGATCAGCCCATGTCCAGCTGTTGTGATCATTTGGAGAGTGAACCAGCAGATAGAGACTCTCAGGATTCTTCCAGGGGAAGGAGGCTCTCAGGGTCCCCAGGGGAAGGAGGCTGTAGGTGTAGCATGGACAAGGAGCTCCATCTGGCATGCCAGTCTCAGGCAGAGTGGAGTCATGTGCCCTCTGCTGGCATCTGGGGACCCCATTGCTCAGTATCACAACAAAGTGGTGACCATGCCCCCCCATCATGGTCCCACTGAAGCTGTAGATTACTCTAATGGTGGGTCCCTGACACTATACAATTGGAATTTTCAACAGCACCATAAAAATTGAAGTCCTAAGGTGTAATGTAACAAAATATATACACACATGCACTCAGAAACCTTGAGACATGATAGGGAGGGGTCAGCACCCTGGCACAGCAGGTCAAGCACTACGTACAGTGCCAGCATCCCAAAGAGGCTCCAGTTTGCGTCCTGGCTAATGCACCTGGGAAGGCAGCAGAAGATGGCCCAAACGCTTGGACCCCTGCCACCCACATGCATAACCCAGATGAAGCTCCTGGCTTGCCAGCCCCAGCCGTAGGGAACATTTGGGAAGTGAACCAGCAGATGGAAGATCTCTGCCTCTCCTTCTCTCTCTCCATAAATCTGCTTTTCAAATAAACAAATGAATCTTCAAAAAGAAAGAAACACTGCTGCAGAACAATCAGAAGGAGTATTAGTAAGTACAGAGCTATTCCTCATGCAGGAGTAGAACAGTGCTTACTGTGAAGACAGGACCGTCCCTTCTCATTTGACCTGCAGATTCAGTGGAATCCCAATCACATTCCCAGCGAAGATGCCAACAAACTTTAAAATCCTAGAACAGATGACATAAGACTGAAAGAGGGGGGCCGACATCGTGGCTTAGCAGGTAAAGTCACAGCTAGTGTTACCAGCATCCCATATTGGTACTGGCTGGAGCCCCTGTTGCTCCACTCCCAATCCAGCTCCCTGCTAGTGGCCTGGGAAAAGCAACAGAAGATGGCCCAAGTGCTTGGGTCCTGCACCCATGTGGGAGACCAGAAAGAAGCTCCTGGCTCAGCCATGGCTGTTGTGGCCACATGGAAGTGAATCAGTGGATGAAAGAACTCTCTCCTCTCTCTTCTCTCTCCTCTCTCTCCTCTCTCTCTTTTCTTCCCTCCTGAAACTCTTTCAAATAAATAAATAAATCCTTTAAAAAAAGAAATTATGACAATAGTTGTCATGAAGGAAAAGCAAACTAGGAAACAGGGAGATGGGAATGCATATCTATGAAATGGCTAAAATCTTTTAAAAGAAACACTAGCAATTACAATAAAAATTTTCATTCATCCCTGTCCCACCGTCCCTGTAGATCTGAGGAGATTCCTATTGAAAACAAGCATGTCAACACCATGCAGGAAAAACAGAGGGCATCCGACTTTATTGAACACAGTAAGCCCACCAAATCCATTGCAGCCAACTGCCAAGCCAGTCAACTTGTATGATGACACTGCACAGACATGATTGAGTAATGCTGGAAGCCATACAAGGAAGATTTAGTCTCAGAGGTCACCTTGTGGATATCACACCAGTAGCAGGGGCCATCACGTGGACATAGAATCAGTATTAGAGGTCATCGTCCAGACCTTGTACTGGTTTCAGTGGCCACCGTGTGGATATCTTCCTGGTAGCTCTACGTCCTGTGCTCTCCGTGCAATTTCTTCCCCCGGCCCCCAGCCCTTTCTGTGTCCAGCACTCTTTTAAGACTTGGCAGCACTGAGGCGAGAGACTGCAAGCTTTTTACACACCATGGCAGAGAGCAGATCTGAGATTTCATCCTTGCTGGGGACCTGGCGCATGTCCCACACCCTCAAAGGCTGCAGTCAGCCAGAAAAGGCAGGTTCATACACCCTCTTGTGGCTGCTAGGATTTGTCTCAGGACACACACAATGTGTGCCCCTCCTGGCTTTCCTAGGAAATGAAGGATATTTAGCCCTGTACTCAAGACTACTCATTGTCACAATTTTGGAAATGCAAACTGAAATGAAGCCCAGTATCCTGTGTCTTTTCCATGAATGGTGATGGAATACTTATTTGAAAACACAAGCTTTGAGGCCAGTGCTGTGGCACAGAAGGCTAAGCCTCTTGCCTTCAGTGCCGGCATCCCATATGGGTGCCACTGGAGTCCTGGCTGCTCCACTTCCAATCCAGCTCCCTGCTAGTGCACCTAGGAAATCAACCAAAGATGACCCAGTTACTTGGGCCCCTGAATCCATGTGGGAGACCCGGAACAAGCTCCTGGCTCCTGGCTTTGGCCTAGCCGAGCCCTAGTGACAGTGGCCATTTGGGGAGTGAACCAGCAGATAAAAGATTGATCTCTCTCTTTCCTACTCTGTATCTCTGCCTTTCAAATAGATAAGTAAATCTTAAAAAAAATTCACTCAAAATACTTCATAGGCTAAAGTTTCCAATGCAAAGTATAAAAATCATAGGACAAAAAAGAAATGAAGAAAATCTACATGGTCTTGGACGATTTTTTAAATTATTTTATTTATTTATTAAGGCAGAGAGAGAGAGAATCTGCCATCTGCTGATACACACCCCAAACGGCCATAACAGCCCAAGATAGAACAGGCCAAAGCCAGGAGTCTCCAACTCCATCCAGGTCTCCCACAAGGGTGACAGGAACACAAACACTTGGGGCTTCTTCAGCTGCCTTCCCAGGTGCATTAACAGTGAGCTGAATCAGAAGTGGAACAGCTGGCACTTCAGCAGGCACTCATAAGTGATGTCAACCTCGGGCTGTGGCCTAACCCACCGTGCCACAATACCCGCTCCGAAGCTTGAATAATTTGTAACACATAACACCAAAAGCCAATTCCCAGAGTAAAAAAAAAAAAATGAAATTGTGGGGCCGACGCCGCGGCTCACTAGGCTAATCCTCTGCCTTGCAGCACTGGCACACCAGGTTCTAGTCCCGGTCAGGGCGCCGGATTCTGTCCCAGTTGCCCCTCCTCCAGGCCAGCTCTCTGCTGTGGCCAGTGAGTGCAGTGGAGGATGGCCCAAGTGCTTGGGCCCTGCACCCCATGGGAGACCAGGATAAGTACTTGGCTCCTGCCATCGGATCAGCGCAGTGTGCTGTCTGCAGCGTGCCGGCCGTGGCGGCCACTGGCGGGTGAACCAACGGCAAAGGAAGACCTTTCTCTCTGTCTCTCTCTCTCACTGTCCACTCTGCCTATCCAAAAAAAAAATGAAATTGTGGACTTTGCAAAAGTAAAATTTCTGTATGATGGATCATGTGTAGAGAATAAAAAGGGAACATTTAAATTATTTGGGATGTGAGAGTACCCAGGGATGGAATGAGACAAAGAATCTATTACAAATGTATGGAAATTTCACTAATTATGAAGACACAGCTAAACCCACCACCTGTGAAGAAGGGGCCCTCACCAGGCTCACATCTCCCGCAGCCTTGGTCTTCGGCTTTCTGGATGCTGGGATTGTGGGCAATAAACATCTGTCATTTGTAAGTTACTAAGCTGTTTTGTGACAACAGCCTGGAAGGACTAAGACAATGGGTTATTATAAAGGTGTGGTGAAGGACACACATGCACAAAGTATCCAGGATGAGGCCCACAAGGGTCCCAAGGGCAGGGCTTCCACCCCATGGAGCTGGGGCTCCACCCTCTTGGCACTTGGATGTGTTCACCACCACAGAAGCCCCCTGAAGCACATCTTTTAGGGATTCCTATGGGGGCTTCATCAGGCAGGCATGACTGATGATTCACTCCCTCTCCAGCCCTCTCATCCCAGAGGATCAGGGAAGGGACTGGAAGTTCCAGGTCTCTAATCACAGCTTGGTCTTTCTAATAACCAGCCCCGTCCTGAAGCTATCCAAGAGCATCCAAGAGCTATCCAAGTGTTCTCATTAGAACAAAAGACTTTTCCTATCAACTAGGAGAGATCAAAGACTTAGAAAGAAATGAAAAGACCAAACACATATTAGAACACAAGAGGCTTGCAGGACTCCTATCAGGACATTGTAAAGGTTTTAGAAGCACTACACTAAACACTGGGGACAGATGCACCCACGTGGGAGACTGGAAGGAAGTACCTGGCTCCTGGCTTCGGATTGGCGCAGGGCTGGCCATAGCAACCATTAGGGGAGTGAACCAAGGGAAGGAAGACCTTTCTCTCTGTCTCTCTCTCACTGTCTATAACTCTGTCTCTCCCTCGCACTAACTCTGCCTGGCAAAAAAATAAAACAAATTGGGGACAGAGACTGAACATGAGAGTACTTCAAAAAGTTACTGGAGATGGAATAAAAGATAAATCTATTTTGCTGCAAAAACATTTGAAATCAAGCATTTTTTTAATTAGAAGCTTATGGAAAATATATGTTATGAAAACCATATGCATCGATTTCAAATTTTTTATGAAAAATATTTATTTATTTACTAGAGAGGCAGATTAGAGAGAGAGAAAGAAACGCTAGAAGGAGGTGGAGGGGGGAAGCTGTGTCTGGCTTTGACCATCCTTAAAGGTACCCTGAGGTCTCTCACACCTCCCCCCATCCCAGTGTTCTGGGATAGCCCTTCAAAGTCCCAGGTACTGATTCTGTTTCTTCCCTCCCTAGTTGTGGGCAACCCTTTAGCCCACTCAGTTGGGGTTTCTCTGTAGGGTGGCCCACACTCCTGCTGGAATGTATATTTATTCCCCCATTGCCAAATGAACTTTCCTATTTGTACACAATACTGGTCCCTGCTTAGTATTTCTCTACAGGGAGCAAGAACTTGGATTAAAAATTAATAAATTCAGGGGACACTGCTGGGGCATAGTGAGTAAAGCCGCAGCCTGCAGCACCAGCATCTCATATAGGTGTTGGTTCAAGTCCCAGCTGCTCCACTTATGATCCAGCTTCCTGCTAATGCACCTGGGAAAGCAGCAGAGGATGGCCCAAGTCCCTGAGTCCCTGCACTCACGTGGGCAACCCAGAAGCTCTTAGCTTTGGTCTGGCATAGCCATGGTCATTTTGGCCATTTGTGGCATGAACCAGCATATGGAAGATCTCTCTATATATATATACTTCTCTACCTTTCAAGTAAATGAATCTTTTCAAAAGTTAATAAATTCAGTTTCCATATCAAGGGCAAGTGCCTGGTGCTCTCTGAGCCAGAGGTTTGGCCCCTGGTGGCCCTGGGAGCAGAGCGGGAGCATTTCCTGTGCACAGAGGATGGGCGCCCCTGGTGGTCGCTGGAGGCAGCTGCGGGAATCTGGCGTTCTTTGTATGCAATGTTTGGGCGCCCCCTGGTGGCGATCCTGACGAATCTGAAACTGCTCTGGTTATTCCACGCTGCGGCTGGAGATTCAGACAGAAACAGAGCCCACCACCCAGCGCCTTTATTGAAATGGATGGAAATAACACCAGGAAATGCCAACTGATTTCCTATATATCAGTAATAATGTCTTAAAAAATGGAATTTGGGGGATGGTGTGGTGTAGCAGGTTAAGCCATTGCCCATGATGTCAGCATCCTATAAAGGAGCAGTTCAAGTCTTGGCTACACTGCTTCTGATCCAGCTCCATGCTACTGCACCTAAAGCAGCGGGAGATGGTCCAAATACTTGGGCCTGTGCTACCCACATGGGAGACCCACATGGAGTTCCAGGCTCTTAGTTTCAGGTGGACCAGCCTCAGCTGTTGCACTTTCTGGGGAATGAACCAGCATATGAAAGGTGTCTCTGTCTCTCTGTCTCTGTCTGTCTGTCTGTCTCTCTCTCTCCCCCTACACCCCCCCTTCTCTCCCTCCCTTCCTCTCTTCCTACCTCCCTCTTCCCCTTCACTCTGTCTTTAAAATAAATAAATCTTTAAAACACTGGAATTTTAAAACTGAAGTAAATATTATAAGGCAATACAGTTTACAACTACACAGCCTAAAAATGAAGCCCTTGCATACAAATCTTTTAAAAAGTACAAATATGCATTCATGAAAATCTTGAAACAGTTTAATGAAGTGAAACAAATGTAAATAATTACAGATATTCCTTGTTCAGAATTGGCAGACTCAATATTGTTAAGATGAAAAATCTTTCAAAATTGATATACAGATTCAGTGCAATATCAATCAAGTCCCCATGAAATTATCTCAGCCTAGCGTAGATGACATGGGGTGATGAAACACATCTGGATCCCAGCACTTATCCTGGAGCCACAGTGATGAAGACAGTGTGAAACTGATGAACAGACAGCCCCGGGTAGACACACAGTCCACTGATTCTGTCACAGGGGCAAAGGCGACACAGTGGAGAAAGGAATGTCTATTCCACAATTGGTAATGGAATATTTAGAAAGCACATGGAGGAAAATGGGCATAAAATAAACTTCATAGCCTATTTATTTACATTTAAATTTTGAGAGTAAAAATTCCGGAAGAAAATGAACATGACTATGGGTTTCAGGATAAATTATTAGTTTTTTTAATATTTAAGTGTTTTTAATTTATTTGAAAAGTAGAGAGACAAGCAGACAGAGTATCCATTTCCTAGTTCACTCTCCAAAATGCCCACAACAGCAGGACTGGTTTGTACCAAACTCAGAAGCCACAAATTCAATCTGGGTCATCCATGTGGCAAAGACCCACTTGAGCCACACCTGCTGCCTCTTGGGGTGCATGTTATCAGGAAACTGGAATCAGGAGTGGAGTCGATACACAAGTCTGGGCAGTTCATCACTGGATGCTGATATCCCAAGCCATCTCTTAATCCACTATGTCAAACAACCACCTGTGATATTTTCAGATGCAACACCAAAAAAAGTCCATGAAGTGAAACAAATGATAATGTAGACTATAATCCAATTAAAAAGGTCTACTCTGAAAAATTCTGTTAGTGAAGCAAAGACTAGCCACAGGCTGGGAAAAATAACTGGAAAACATCTATAAGAAAAGAGTTGTAATCAAAATACAAGAATCTGTAGCATAAATAAGAAAACAAACATCAACATTAAAAATAAAGACCTGAACAGACCTCTCACCAAAGAAGATATAAGCATACAAAATAACGCTCTACACCACTTTTCATGAAGAAAAAAATAAATTGAAACAACGACCTAGCCCTGCACGACTATGAAAATGACTAGCATCTCTTCTAAAGATGCAACATCAACTGCTCTGAAGGGCATGGAACAAGACCTCTCACTCATCACCTGTGAGACGCACAATAGCGCCTGTTCTGGAGAAGCTCGTTTCTTCCAAAGCTAACCATCGTCTCCCTTACGATCCAGCACTCAGGATCCTGAGACTATAGAAATCAGCTTTAAAGATGGAATGCCAAAAAACAGCAATTGCATAGCAGTTGTAGTCACAATGGCCACTTGCTTTAAGGAGTCAGTAGGTCCTTTAGCAGGAGAGTGAAGAACAACACCGCGTGCATCCGTGCAGTGGAGGCTCTGGGGTTTCTGGCATCTCAAAGCCTCTGCGACGCTGCCCACCTGGGCTTCCTATCCTCCTGTCCTTATGCCTTCCCAAGGGTCCGAGTGGACTCTGAAAACACCTACAACACAGAAGGTGCGTTCAGCGGAATGCAGGGCTGCCTCAGGACTGGAGGAAAGGCCTCAGTCTGAACCCTGGCCCCTGACAGCCTCCTCGGGAAGGACAGGAGGGCTAGGGACAGCCTCACAAGCCCCATAGGGCCACACCTGCCAGCGAGAATCTGGAGGTGGCTCCTGTTAGTTGCTTTGTGACCAATTCATTCCAACTTTTGATTTAATCTCTTTCTGCAGCCAGCTACTTAATCTAGAGCCTGGATATTGTTAACCTGGGCTCCACAGTACAGCTGTAGCCCAGGGTCAGGTCTCCGGATGCTACCTGAGAATGTGAGACCCATGAACAGGTGTCCAAGCCACACAGGAAACATGTCCCCCTGTGGCATTCACTTATCTGATCGTGAGGTGGCCCAGGTCCCACGAGGCCTCATGAGCCTCACACTGATAAACAGAGCAGTCTGGACTCTAAAAGGCCAGCTCCAGGTGTCGGTGCTGTGGCGTAGTGGGTAAAGCCACCGCCTGCAGTGCTGGCATCCCATAGGGGCAGTGGTTTGAGTCCCAGATGCTCCATTTCCGATCTAGCTCTCTGCTATGCCTGGGAAAGCAGTAGAAGATGGACCAAGTCCCTGGGCCCCTGCACCCACATGGGAGACCCCGAAGACACTTCTGGCTTTGGACCAGCACAGCTCTAGCCACTGAAGCCAACTGGGGAGTGAACCAGCAGATGGAAGACACCCCCCAACCCCGTGTGTGTGTGTGTCTGTGTGTAACTCTTTCAAGTAAATAAATAAATCTTAAAAAAAAAAAGGCCAGCTCCAGAAAGTGATGCACACTAGTACTTTATACTTGGTTAAGCTGAGGGTGACTACAGTCACTTCTGCCCACACTCTGACCCCAGATGCCTAAGATCTATTTGGAGGCCTGTCTCACGCCCATGACTGACATCAGGCACTGCTGAGAATCCCCATACAACCTCTGGAGGTTCTTCAGGCACACAGAGCAGGAGGGGTACCTGTCTGAGCCAGAAGAGGCTTTTGCCTTTTGGTGGCCTGGAGCTGCAAGCAATCCTGCCCCAGATGGAAAATAGAGGACCCCTCAGGAGAGGTGCCCCCTATGGTTCAGTGCCCAGAGACCAGACTGCTTTCCCTCACTTTCAAAACTTCAGTACTCTCAACCCTAGAATGGATTCATTCCGGCCTCCTTCACAGAAATGATCCCAGTGACACCCCCAGACCAGCAGTTAGGCCTCCTATGATCGGCATGGGCACGATAAGGGGGGTACCTGGGCCAGCAGGGAGATCACTGCCAGAGGCAAGGACACTGATAAGCATTCACTTGTGTCCCCCAAATTCACAGGCTCAAAGTCTATCCACAATACCTGTGTTCATAACCTCGTATGGAAATGGTCTTTGCTGATGACCAAGTTAAAATTAACTCAATGTTAGGAGTCTCATTGCACTATGATTGTGCCCTTGTCAAAGGACGGGGTAGGTCTGGACCGAGGAATGCACACAGAGAAAACACCCTGTGAAGACAGAACTCACAAGTCAGGAAACTAGGAGGCTGGAGTGACTCTTGGAATGGGCCCTTCTCTGGCACCTTCAGAAGCACAGCCCTGCAGACACCTGGATCCCAGGTTTCAGACGGCAGAGCTGTGAGACGACAATCACTGTGGTTCCAAGCCACCCAGCGCACGGTGCTCTGGTAGGCAAATAATACAGGAGTATTCTGTTCTATCCACCTTTCTCTCTCCAGGTCACCCCTCAGGAGAGACAGACAACCCACACCAGCTCCTCCCCAGGAACAGCTCAACCCAGACTGCCTCATGGAACCACAGGAACCACCCCGGCTCCAAAGAAGGAATCACAGCAGCCTGGCTATGAAAGCACGGCGCTACACACACATGCGCCTCTGCAAGGCTCAGACCACACTCTGGACTCAAGAGGGAACATGACCCATGGCACTCTAACCCCAGCTTGAAGTCCATTATAATTTATGCATGAATCATCTTAGTTGAAAGACAGATTTTCTGTCCTCTAGTTCATTCCCCAAATGCCCACCACAGCCAGTAGCCCACAGCCAGTAGGCTAGACTAGGGTGAAGCCAGGAGCCAGGACCTCCTTCTGGGTCTCCCGTGTGGTAGAAGGAACCCAAGTATTTACTCTATCAACTGCTGTCCTTGAGGCACATTAGCAGGAAGCTGGATTGGCAGAATAACAAGGACTCAAATCAATGCATTCTGATATGGAACACAGAGTGTAGCTTAACTCCGTGCACTACAACACCCACTCCCATGAATCATCTTTGCCTGGTTTATTAACATCAATAGCAAGGAGCCTTCCTCAGTCATGAGCCGTGGGTCCAGGTTAGCAGGGAAATAAAGGATGCTTCTAGGAAGGCCTTACCTGACCGTAGGGCTGGGGCTGACTCGGCTTCGTGGCAGACACAGGGCCAGGAATGGCAGACATGGCTAGGGACAACTCTGGGGGCTGGAAAAAGGACGGTGTCAAGACGGGTTCTGTCTCAAGTGGATGCCAGGTGACAAGACCCACCCAGTCGTGCTTCCTCCACCTATACCAGGAGCCATTCTAGGTGCCTGGTTCAGATAATGAACAGATTCTCCCCTCAACATCACCACGTGTGTACAGAACATAGTATCAGTCATAAAGGGCAGCTGTGGTGAGGGTGTCAGAGTAGGCTTCAGGGAGCACAGGAGAGGGACGAGAGACCATGAAGAAGGAACAGAGCAGACACCAGAGGCCACCACGACTAAATCAGGGGAAGCAGGAAGGACAGAAGGATCGGACGGTTGCTCACAACAGCCCACGGCCCACGCAAATTCAACACGCGTCCTCCGTGTGGCCCAATAAGGGAATGCAGTTCACAGTCACTTAGGACAACGGTCAGAGATTCCTAAACAAGGCAAACACCTGCCCCCATGTGGCTCGTACATGTGAACCATGAGAAACGAAGGCAACTGTGCACAGGAGTATTCACAGCAGCCTCATCTGTAACTGCTCCCAAGCCAGAACATCCAGACACCCATTCACAGGAGAGTCCATCACAACCCATGGCTCACGTGCACCACTAACCACCGCTCAGCAGTAAAAAGGAATGAACTACTGTCAACAAGGCTGCGTCCCACAGTGGTCACACGAAGAAGCAAGACTAAAACAACGCAAACAAAAAGTCCCACATCCATGCTACCTGAGCATGTTTACAGGAAATTCTCCAAAACACAGCTAATTTTTAGTGACAAAACAGATACATGATCCTGGGGCTGGTAGGTCCTTGGAGATGAGGGTGGGAAGGCGCTATGTTCACAACCTTCATCACAGTGTGGCTGCATGGTGGATATGAAAGTCACACATAAAACAGTTGCTCTGGCCAGCGCCGTGGCTCACTTGGTTAATACTCCGCCTGCGGCACCGGCATCCCATACGGGCACCGGTTCTAGTCCCGGTTGCTCCTCTTCCAGTCCAGCTCTCTTCTGTGGCCTGAGAAGGCAGAGGACGATGGCCCAGGTGCTTGGGACCCTGCACCCACTTGGGAGACCAGGAGGAGGCACCTGGCTCCTGGCTTCGGATCAGCACAGCTGTGGCCGAGCTGGGGCCAGAGCCAGGAGCTGAAAACTCACTCTTGGTCTCCCACATGGGTGGCAGGAACCCAGTTACTTGAGCTGTAACCACTGCCTCCCAGGGTCTGCATTTGCAGGAAACCGGAGTCAGGAGCCAGAGCAGGACACTGAACAAAGCACTCCCATAGGGGATGCTGGCATCTTAACCAGCATCTTTACTAGCGCCAACGCCCGCCTCCCTGGCTTGTACTTGGATGTCGTTCTGTGGTGCGGGGCAGCAGGACTGAGACGCAGGGGTGTTGCCACTGTACCAGTCCTGGTGAGAATGACCTCGGCAGGGAGAACACGCCACACTGAGCGCCTGTGGCTCTTGGAACAGCTGGAGCTCTGGAGCTGGTGACAATCCCCTGGCGGGTGCCCCTGGAGGAGGGTGGCAGCAGCTGGGAAGGGACTGGGGTTTGAATTCCCGCCTCAAGTACCTGGGAGGAGGGAAGAGTGGACCCAGGGTTTCCTATTTTGCAACAGGAAAGGTGCATCTGTGAGCCACAGCCACGGATGCAGCAGAGTTGAGATGGGGTCTGGGGAGAGAAGAGGCCTGTGGCCCTGAGGGACCCTGACACACACAGTGCCTGTAGGAGACGACAGGCAAGCAGGACACCAGGGACACACTCCACATTCTGGCAAAGTGGGTCAAGAAAGCTCTGCAGAGAGGGGCAGTCACTGGCCCCAAGGCTGCAGCACGATGCCGTCTGTTTAGTGACCAGGCAAGAGCGTGGCCCACTAAGACCAATTAGGGGGGTCAGCAATTAGGGGTGTAGGCTAAGCCATCAACTCAGATGGGCACCGGTTCATGCCCCAGCTGCTCCTCTTCTGATCCAGCTCTCTGCAGTGGCCTGGGAAAGCAGTGGAAGATGGCCCAAGTGCTTGGGCCCCTGCACCCACTTGGGAGACTTGGAAGAAGCTCCTGGCTCCTGATCGGCGCAGCTCTGGTCATTTGGGGAGAGAACCAGTGGGTGGAAGACCCCTCTGTCTCTCCCTCTTTGTATAACTCTACCTCTCAAGTAAGTAATTTTTTAAAAATCTAAAAATTACAAAAAAAAGACCAGACCAATTAGGATGGGCCAGCGGGAGAGGCTGTCCGGGGCTCTGTCGAAGAGCGGCCGTGTCTCACAGTCGAACGCCACACGGAACACGAGGGAGGCCGCGAGGGCCTCCAGGAGCCGGCGCGGGCCGGGAGCTCCAGGCAGGGCAGAGGCAGGGGTGGGTGTCTGCGCCACGCCAAGGGACGCCGCAGCCCCCTCCCCAAGGCTGCCTGCTCCGCAGAGGCGGCCCACCGGGGCGGCGGGGCGGCACCCAGGAAGGGCTGCCCGCAAGGGCCCCACGGCCCCAACTCCTCCCTGCGTCCGGCCCCGGGACCCCCCGCCGGCTGCCGCAGCCCTCGGACTCCGCAGTCCCTGGGGCTCCCGCGCCCCCTCCGCGCGGGACGGACGCGGCAGCCAATGGGAAGGCACGCCGCGCTGGCCCCGCCCCTCATGCACTACCAGAGCCGGAGCGACCGCTCCAGGCTCTCTGAGGAGGCGAGGGTGGCCGGGGACTGTGATGCCTCGGCTGGCGTGCTGGGGCCTTAGAACCGCTTGTTTCCCCAGCAGGGGCAGGGGGCCGGGGGCAGCGCCACCGCCACAGCTTCTCGAGAGGAGGAGTTGCGCCCTCACGGGCACTGTCGCACGGGCTCCTGACCACTGACCCCAAGTTCCCGCGTCCTCCGTGGCAACAGGGCTGCACGTCCCAGAGTGCCTGTCGGGCGGCTGGGCGGTGGGACTCCGTGTCCCAGAATGCTCAGCGGGCGGCTGGGCGCTGGGACTCCGTGTCCCAGAGCGCTCAGCGGGCGGCTGGGCGGTGGGACTCCATGTCCCAGAGCGCTCAGCGGGCGCGTGGACTGTGGGACTCCGCGTCCCAGAGTGCTCAGCGGGCGGCGGGACTCCGCGTCCCAGAATGCTCAGCGGGCGGCTGGGCGGTGGGACTCCATGTCCCAGAGCGCTCAGCGGGCGCGTGGACTGTGGGACTCCGCGTCCCAGAGTGCTCAGCGGGCGGCTGGGCGGTGGGACTCCGTGTCCCAGAGCGCTCAGCGGGCGGCTGGACGGTGGGACTCCGTGTCCCAGAATGCTCAGCGGGCGGCTGGGCGGTGGGACTCCGCGTCCCAGAGCGCTCAGCGGGCGGCTGGACGGTGGGACTCCGCGTCCCACAGCGCTCAGCGGGCGGCTGGACGGTGGGACTCCGCGTCCCACAGCGCTCAGCGGGCGGCTGGACGGTGGGACTCCGCGTCCCAGAGCGCTCAGCGGGCGCGTGGACGGTGGGACTCCGCGTCTCAGAGCGCTCAGCGGGCGGCTGGGCGCTGGAACTCCGTGTCCCAGAGCGCTCAGCGGGCGCGTGGACGGTGGGACTCCGCGTCCCAGAGCGCTCAGCGGGCGGCTGGGCGGTGGGACTCCGCGTCCCAGAGCGCTCAGCGGACTGGCGGGCGGGGACTCCGTGTCCCTGAGCGGCAGGAGGGGAACCTGTCCTGTTTTTTCAGCTCCGAGTGCCTCGGGGGCCAGGCGAGGTGGCCGCAGCCAACCCGTCTGACGCTGGACGCCCCGGCCTCGCGTCGCTGCTGCCTGAAGCCCCGTCAGGTCACGGAGCAAGCGAGGCAGCCAGAGCTTGCGTTCGGGGCAGGCGCCAGGGCGTCCCGGGACCTTGGAAGGTGCGAGGAGAGAGCGGGCAGGTTTGGGACGCAGGTAGAGGTTGGGGCCTCCATGTCAGCCAGGGCCATGCCGGGCATGACCGAATTGCAAGCAGGGAAGCTGGGGCCCGAAGGTGGATGGCGGCTGGAGGATGCCACGCGGCAGGCCGCTGAGGGCCACGGCGGCCGGTGTTCTGGAGAGCAGGTTACCGTCTGACAGCAGTTCCTCCCAAGGCTCAGATGAAGCTCGGAGTTTTAAGGGCGATGCAGTAACCACCTCCACGAGCCAAGCTGATTTCAGTTTTACTACCTTAGCAACTTAGGTTTTGACCTTAGAGTTGGGAAAATAAAGCAACGCTGCAAAGTCCTGGTTACCCGTGAATTCGCTGCAGCTTTGTACCACATGGAAAGCTCTTAAGTATCTAAGATTTGAGAAACAAGCACATTTTCCTTTTCAGTTTTCTCACAGTCCTTCCTCTTATGTGTGTAAATTTCCATTTGTTTAAGTAACACAAGTTGCTCTTATCTACTTCAATTAAAACAATAGGAACATTGTACGTTTTATATGTTAGGGTCTCAAATATTTTTTGGATGCCTGAATAAACAATACTAAGTTTTTTTTCTAAGTTACAATAAATATACACTATGTACTGTCCAAGAGTACTTCAAAAATTCGTGGGGAGAAGGCAGGTGGAGGTGGGTGTTTGGTTCAGTGGTTAAGAAGCTGCTTGGAGCTCCTGTGTCCCACCTCTGGTCCCAAACCAGCTTCCTGCAATTGTGCACACTGGGAGGCAGCAGGTGACAGCTCAACTACCCGAGTCCCTGCCACCCTTGTGGGGGACCCATATTGGAGGTCCCAGCTCTAGGTTTCAGGCTGACACAGCCCCAGGTGTTGTGGGCATCTGGGGAGTGAACCACTGGAGGGAATTGCTCCCTCACTCTCACCCTTTCAAACAAATAAAAATCATTTTTTTTTAAAACTTTGTGGGAAATATGGCCAGTGTTAAAGTGTGGCAGGTTAAGCTACTGCATATGATGCTGGCATCCCAAGTTTGAGTCCTGGCTGCTCCACTTCCAATCCAGCTCCCTGCTAGTGCCTGGGAAAGCAGCAGAGGATGGCCCAAGTTCTTGGGCCCCTGCACCCATGCGGGAAGCCCCGAGGGGACCCCTGGCTTCAGCCTGCCCAGTCCCAACTGTTGAGGCCATTTGGGAAGTAAACCAACAGATGGAAGATCTCTCTGTCTCCTCTCTCTGTAACTCTGCCTTTCAAATAAATAAATCTTTAAAAAATTTTTGTGGGAAGTAATTGGCATTGACTCTAGCAGGATGTCAGCATCTCATTCCACAGTGCCTGTGTTCAGTTCCCAGCTCCTAACTCGTTTCCTGCTGATGCAGACCCTAGGAGGCAGTTCTTGCCACCCATGTGGGACACCTGGATTGAGTTCATCTCATCTGGGCAGTGGACCCGTGGATGGGAGCTTCTGTCTCAGCTCCCTAATACATGGTCTTTCAGCTGCACGTCTGTCACCAGGCTTTCACTTTCCCCCAAATTTTTTTAATACCACTAAGCATTTATTAACACTGTTAAACAGTCCTTGCTAGAAATAAACCATAGCAGGACTGACTTCTAGATACAACCTACAAATATGTACATGTAAAATCTTATCCATGGTATAACAAGTTGCAAAAACTGATGACAGAGTTGGTATGTAACATTTCCACTGGTTCATTTTACATTTACGAATGTTATCCTGCCTTTATTTATTTTACAGCACACATTACAAAGAGAACATAACATCTGCGGCAACATAGAGGATCCTTTTTTTAGTCTTACCTTAAACTGTAAATTCAACTGAACTTGAGCGCTCTGGACAGAGAACCAGCATACAACCTGCTGTCTTGACTACCTAATGTCTCCTGGGTAAATGCGTGTGTGGGGAGCAGGCCTCTTCCTGATACAGGTAACTTTACTAATGTAAACGTCTTCTCAAAGGCAAAGCCTGCAGTAGGCATTTAGCTGAGTTGTTAGCCTGCCGTTTGGCTCCTGGCTCCAGCTTCCTGCTGATGCAGACCCTGGGAGGCAGCAGTGATGGCTCAAGTAGCTGGGCTCCTGCCAAGCACCTGGGAGCTCTGGACTGCGTTCTTGGTCCCAGCTTTTGCTTCACCCAGCGCTGGCCCTTGCAGGCATTTGTACGGTGAGCCAGCAGATGAGAGCCCTGTCTCTCTCTCTCAGAGAAAAACAAAAGCTCAGTTCTTCAGAGCTACTTCTGTGTCTTCAGTTTCTCAGAACTCCCGGTTCAAAATTTACCAAAGAAGTGGCATATTCTGGTTACAGTCATACTTTTGGGGTGCTGAGCAGCAGTAATGGAAAACCTACAGTGTACTTCTCTGTTGATCTTACAACTTTGCAGGTACTTGGGAACATAGCTGAGTCACCTAAAAAGGAGCCACAAAATGGCTGTTCTAGTGGCTAAGATCCAAGGGACAACCATGGATGACATCACCAAGTGACTTTAGATTGTTGATGCCAGTGGTCTAGCCTGGTGTTTGAGGACTTTCCCTCTTTGTCATCAGTAAGGACTGTTGTGGTGGCCAGGTGCACAACCAGGGCTGTGCTACAGTCAAAGAAAATATACTCCAGCATACATCCTGCATCCAGATGAAGCAACCAGTCAGGGTTAGGGGCAGGGTTAGGAGGAGCAGGATGAACACCCAACACAAAGCTAGATGCCAACGTACTGGCAGGAGTCTATGCCCAACTTCTCTTTTGTACCTGTGTGAGGGCAACTGGAATAATTTCCTGATACTGTGCTCTCCTCCCAGTAAGCTCAGGTCCCTTTAAAAATGAAAACAAAAGTTGTAGTGACTGACAGATGTGTAAAAATGTAGTAAGTTGATGAGTGTATAAAGGCTGTGAGCTGCTGAGGTGGGGGGATAGATGGGTTCTTCAAACAGGTGCAGGATGTGCCGCAGGGGTACGGAGGGGACATCTTTCTGCACTGTGCGGGGAGCAGGTGACCTGCATTACCATACCACTGAGCACAGAAAGCCACCTGTAAGGACAGCCATGCAAATGACACAGACCACACTCACTTCCTGTGAAACACAGGGAGGCCAAGAGAGAAGGAGCAGGACCTAGGGGAGGCTGGCTGTGTACTGGGGAGGGGGCAGCTCTGCGGCTGTGCTGCTGGGACCCACCTTGCAGTGACAGCAGAGGCGGCTGTGGGAGATGCGGTATCCCAGGTGTCTCCAGGGCCAGATCTGTGCTCCCCAAGGTGCAGTGGCCACCCTGGACCAGGACATGTATCCCCGCCAACCTCCCCGAACTCTGAAACTGCATGCACTCTCACCACCTCCCCTAGGCGCCCCCACCCCAGCCTCTGCAGGGTCTTCTGTAGGAAAAGCCGCCCTGAGGAAGGGGGTGTGACAGGCCTCTAAGGTGGTCCTCACCTCCTTAACCCCTGGGACGTGCCAGTGAAGAGCCCAGCCCGAGGGGTCCACAGCACGTAGAACAAGAGAATCCCAGCCGCCACGCGGTTCACAGTGGGCCGCGAGGCACAGCTCGGCCCTGCGGCTCTCGGGGAACCTGTGAGGGAGGGGCCCTGAGAGGGGCGGGGTGGGAGCTCTGGCAGCAGAAGGGATTCTGGCCACGCGTCTTTCGCAGGAATGACAGAGAGTGTTCTGTGCTGAGGGAGGAAGACGGCGGCAGGTGGGAGGCCGTGCGCGTTCTGCAACTCCATTCAGAGGACAGTTCTGGTCAGGTGGCTCCTTTGTGACAGCGCCTGTCAGGGACAGAACCTATCCTGTCTGGCGAGGGAAAGCCAGGCTGGGTCTTCCTGGGAACTCAGCTGGCAGGCCCATCCTCACCAGCTCCAATGTCTCCCCACACTGTAAAGTACCCGAAAACCTGAGACCAGCTCACACTGCCACCAGTTCCCCACAACATCCTCAGAGCTGTAGGGTGGGCTCCCGCAACTGGGGTCTCCACTGTGAGGCCTCACAGCACCCACTTTTCCAACCTGTTTCCTCCTGTGGGAGTGTGAGGATATAATCCAAGCCGGCAAGGAACTGACAGCTTAGCTACAGGTGAGCCACAGGCACTTGGCTTTCTAAATGCCACAGTGTACCCCGTCTCTCCAGCCCTTCTGGGGTACAGTCCCCCACACAGGCTGCACAGTCCTTCACTGCCAGGCCTTTGCTCACAGCGCTGTCTCTGCCTGGAAGCTGTGCTGCCCTCCTCCATCTGCAGAATTCACGTCCCAGCACAGGGCTCAGCTCAGCAGCTTCCTGGCGAAGCCCCCTGGCATTCTGTCCCTCTCAGAGATGGCTTAGAAAGGCCTGCTGGGAGGGACCGGCACGGTGGCACAGCAGGTTAAGCTGCCACCTGCAACACCAGCATCCCACATGTTTGCTGGTTCGAAAGAAGAAAGAAAGGAACAAGAGGAAGGAAGGAAGGTAGGCAGGCAGGACTGGCACGGAAGGAGGCACGACTCCCAGCTGTGGTCCTCTCCAGGCACTAAGCCCCTGCCCAGCACCGTGCCCAAGGACCTGACCCTTGCTGGCTGACCTGCCACTCTTGAATCAACATCTCTGCCCTACGTTCCCCTTGTTGCCTACTCTGGCCAAGCCCATGTCCCTCCAGATTGGCTGGGGGCCCAGGGCCGTTGAACCCCAAGCGGACTTTCCAGTCCCCCACATCTGGTCACAGTCCCAGGAGCACCCCCCAGCAGCACATTCTTCCTAATCTGTTAGTCAGTTCACCAGTTACTTAATGGACCAGAACGACTCTGGATCCCCTCTTCTGAATTTGCCACTCCGACTCCTTTGTGTGAAGGAACCAGCAGATCAGCTAAGTCTCAACCCAGGCTGAGCCAAGGAGGAGGGGCCGGCCACTGGATGGGACACCTGAGGGCTGGATTTCCAAGAGACCTTGCCAGGGCCCGGAGGAGTACTTATTAACTGTCCCCTGTTGGCGAGAGGCCCTGCTCGCAGAACAGTGCCCACCGCCAGTCCCCGGACCTGGCGCAGCCACAGGCATTGGGAGGTGAGCATCCACCTTCTCAGTGCGAGGAGGCCTCCTTGGCAGAAATGCCCAGCAAGGACCCTGAGCCTACCAAGCTGGCAGCCACTGTGTGCCAGTCAGTTCAGGGGCTCCTGAAAACACGAGGCCTTTGCTAACAGCACTGTCCACTCCTGAGTACTTCACGGTTATTTTCCCTTCGGAATCCGTAAAAACAAATACTGAGGCAAGCTACTGTCAACAGAGTGAGGACCTGGCACTGAGGTGAATCAGCAGACATAGAGAAACAAGGACAGAACTCTCAGAAATCGCTGCCTTTTAAACACATACCAATGACAGTGACTGCCCTGCATAGCAGGACGGGGGAAAGAAAGAAATCTTTCCAATGGCCGGCGCCGCGGCTCACTAGGCTAATCCTCCGCCTAGCGGCGCCGGCACACCGGGTTCTAGTCCCGGTCGGGGCGCCAGATTCTGTCCCAGTTGCCCCTCTTCCAGGCCAGCCCTCTGCTGTGGCCAGGGAGTGCAGTGGAGGATGGCCCAGGTGCTTGGGCCCTGCACCCCATGGGAGACCAGGAAAAGCACCTGGCTCCTGGCTCCTGCCATCGGATCAGCGCGGTGCGCCGGCCGCAGCGCGCTGGCCGCGGCAGCCATTGGAGGGTGAACCAACGGCAAAAGGAAGACCTTTCTCTCTGTCTCTCTCTCTCACTGTCCACTCTGCCTGTCAAAAAAAAAAAAAAAAAAAAAAAAATCTTTCCAATGAAAACGCCGGCCAAGACATGATGGGGCCTCCTCTTCCTGGCACCACACTGGCACGTTCAGAAGACCCAGCTGGTCCCAGGAGAGCTGGAAGGACACTCTGTCCAGGGTCAGCAGTGAATAAAAGCACTGGGAAGCAGCACAGCCTTTGCTTCAGACCTGCAGTTCCAACAGGAGCTGCAGCACAGGGGCACTGCAGAGCCCACCGGATCTGGCCTCCAGGATGGCAAGTGCAGGTCAGCCTCTCCCACGGCTGCCAGTTCTGTGATGCCGGACCTACCAGGCTTCTTCCAACAAAATGAAGTGCTGCGTCCACCTGCTCCCTGGACACAAGGGCAATCCCCACAGAAGGAGAGCATTCGACAAACAGGAAACAGAGTCCGAAAGACTAGTGCAGCTAGACAAAAAGCAGAAACACAGAGTAGCCAGAATGGGATTAAATTCCTCTCCCTTCCTATCAAAAAAGCCCGTAGGTTTCTCAGTGCCACCAATTACTGCCCTGTAGCCTACCAGCCGCAAGTGAGCAGCACGAAGAGGAAGAAGGTCTGAACTGCAGCTTGCATCCCTCTGCTCTGGCAAGCAATTCATTTCACCTCACACAGGCCACCACCAACAGCAACCCGCCCCTCACAGTGAGTGACTCCAACTGCAGTATCAACAACGTGTAGCTAAAGATCCCGTGCTCCAGTGCAAATGCATGTGAACCTCTACTTCACCAAGTGCATGGGAAATTCTGGGCGCTGGGCCTCACTCTGTCACGTGGATTCCCACATTCTGCTCGGCCTCAAGGGTCCGGCAGAGACTCCAGAGTGAGCCATTCCGCCCCGGTGGCACTGTTCGTCACCAGTCACCCAACAGCATTCAAGCCTTGCATGTTTTACAGCTTCTGGATCCCTGGTACCTGGTCGTGCGTGTGGTCACCAAACACCCAGGCTAATAACTGCTCTAGGACAGTGCTGTCTTGTTTGCGTGCTGTTAGGAGACCATCAGTGATGTTCTGGCCCAGCAGTTTGCTCTCATGGTTCCTTTGCTGCTTAACAGTCTCACTCAGGGGGAGATCTCTGCCACTGATCCACACTCTCCTCAACAAGGCAAGGGCTGGAAGGCCACCCACCTCCTCCACGACTAAGCACTGACTGCTCCAGGAACGACACCTCATGTCTGGAAAGACAGAAAGTCACTAAGTAAGGCAGCACAAAGGTGCTGTGTGGCAGCAAAGCACCCTGGTGTCAGTGAGTAGGACTGCTACAGGACGAGCTGGAGCCTCCACAGAACCCACCTGGTCAGAACCATTCCCTCCCGCCGCTGCCACGGCTGACATCTGCAGCGGGGCCGTCTCCTGTTAGACTCAGACTTCTCGCGGCCATCCAGAGACCTGACTGCTGCTCCTGTGGCTACATTCTGCAAGCTGCAGCCTGAAAGAAGTAAACAGGTTTATTTCCATTTCTTTTGCTTAAGATTTATAACTTACTGGAAAGGCAGAGTTACAGAGGAGGTGGGACAAAGAGGCAATAGAGAACGTTGATCCACCAGTTCACTGCCCAGTCACAATGGACGGGGCTGGCCCAAGCCAAAGCTGAGAGCTTAGAACTCCATCCGGGCCTCCCCAACGTGGATGGCGGGGACCCAGGGACTTGGGCCATCCTCCGCTGCTTTCCCAGGTGCACCAGCAGGGATCTGGATCAGAAAAGGAGCAGCCAGAACTCGAAATGAGGCTCCTACAGGACGTCAGTGTCGCAGGCAGCAGCCCAACTCGCTGCAGCACAACACTGGACCTTGTGTGCATTTCTAATGAGGACTGTAAGTGACAGCTCCCAGACACTTTAGGTGATCCCATCCTTCTAACTACTGGGGGCAAGGTGCTAAGTATTTTATGCAGAAACATTTCAGCAAAGTTATTTCAGTTCAAGTGATGGTTCAGAGAGCTTGAGACCTTTTCATTAAAGGAACTGGCTTCCTCTCCTTGTTGAATTCCTTAGAATAACCATTCCCTTTACTAAGAAAAACAAACAAAAACACCTTGGCCTTCTCACTATCAACTGCAGATTCGCTGGGATTCTCCTTTTACTATTATTCACAGACACTGGAAAGAGAGATTAACTCTTTAAAAGACTACAAGTGTTAAATAACGAGTTTACATGCCTTCACTGAGGCAACTTCTAGAACATAAGGCACAGAAGCTACTGTTTCCATGATGGTGACTTAAATGTGAAATTTGAGGGACCAAAATGAACCGAACTTGGTATCTTGGCAAGATTTCTTGTTACCTTGGAGTGGTACTTTGTGAGATGTTTACACAAAGTATGAAGGAGGCTATCAACAAATAAACTAGAAAAAGAAACAGAAAAAAAAAAATCCAGGTTTTACTTCCATTTCTTTAAAATATGAAAGTAAATAGTAAAACATTCAGAAATGTTATAGGAAAGGAAATTACTTCTTCTTTTTTTTTTTTTTTTTTGGACAGACAGAGTTAGACAGTGAGAAGAGAGACAGAGAGAAAGGTCTTCCTTCCATTGGTTCACCCCCTAAACGGCTGCAGCGGCATGCTGCGCCGATCTGAAGCCAGGAGCCAGGTGCTTCTCCTGGTCTCCCATGGGGTGCAGGGCCCAAGCACTTGGACCATCCTCCACTGCCCTCCTGGGCCACAGCAGAGAGCTGGACTGGAAGAGGGGCAACCGGGACAGAATCCAGTGCCCCAACCGGGTCTAGAACCCAGGGTGCCAGCGCCACAGGTGGAGGATTAGCCTAGTGAGCCATGGCGCCGGCCTAGAAAATTATTTTTTTTTTTTTTTTTTTTTTTGACAGGCAGAGTGGACAGTGAGAGAGACAGACAGAGAGAAAGGTCTTCCTTTTGCCGTTGGTTCACCCTCCAATGGGCGCTGCGGCCGGCGCATTGCGCTGCCGATGGCAGGAGCCAGGTACTTATCCTGGTCTCCCATGGGATGCAGGGCCCAAGGACTTGGGCCATCCTCCACTGCACTCCCGGGCCACAGCAGAGAGCTGGCCTGGAAGAGGGGCAACTGGGACAGAATCCGGCGCTCCGACTGGGACTAGAACCCGGTGTGCTGGCGCCGCAAGGTGGAGGATTAGCCTAGTGAGCCGCGGCGCTGGCCTAGGAAATTACTTCTTTTAAAAGTTACATAAAACAATGTTTTACAATAAAATAAGCAAAAACTGGACTACCTTAAATGAAAATCCTATTCATCAAATGACACCATTAAAGGGTACAGAGAAGTGACAGAGAAAAAACAAACTTCCTCAAATATAACCAGTTCTTAAAAAATATTTATTTGAAAGACAATGAGACATAAAGAGAGTACTCCCATGGTTTACTCCCTAAATGCCCACAACAGGCAGGACTGGTCTAAGCAGAAGTAAGGAGCCATAAACCCAATCCAGGTCTCCCACATGAGTGCAGGAACCCGATTACGTGAACCATCACATCACCTTCCAGGGTCTGCATGAGCAGGAAGCTGCAGTCACAAGACAGAGCTGGGTATCCAGCCTGGCACTCAGGCTGCATTGTGCTGCAGCAGAGTAAGCCACCACTTGCAACCACAGCGTCCCATATCAAAGTGCCAGTTCAAGTCCTGGCTGCTGCACGTCTGACCCAGCTTTCTGCTACTGCACCTGGGAAGATGGCGCATGATGGTCCAAGTCCTTGGGCTCCTGCACACATGTCGGAGACCTGGAAGAGGCTCCTGGCTCCTGGCTATTGCAGACATCTGGGAAGTCTATTTGTCAATCAGAGCTATGTCCCTCCCTCGCTCTCTCTCTCTCTCACTCTCTCTCCCACCACCACCCTGCCTTTCTAATACATAAATCTTTTAAAACAAAAAACAAAAACCCAGGCACTACAATATGGGACATGGGCACCCTAACCAGCATGTTAACTGCTTAAACACCTGCCCCCACTGCTTTTATTAAGATAGAGACTCCAACAGAAAAGTAGGCAAGAGGCTTGAAAATCTACACAGAAAATTTCCAAGTGTTTAGCAATCATATAAAATGTGCTCAACATTATTAGAAATTAGAGAAATGCAAACTAAAGCCACTTAACATAGACAAAATTAATGAGACTTCTTCCCTGAAAAGGGGGCACAACTGAACCCTCATGAAGTAAAACTGGAGTGTAAGCTGCATCTGGAGAAACTGGTTGTCGAAAATACAGAACACCTCACCACCACAGGCTGACCGAGAGAAATGCCACACGTGTGTGTCACAACATGGTGAGATACAAGTAATGCTCATCCAAACACTCGAGACCCAGGGGAAGGGGCAAGAGGAGGTACGTTCAGAAGAGCTAA
Organism: Oryctolagus cuniculus; assembly: GCF_964237555.1. NCBI lineage: Eukaryota > Metazoa > Chordata > Mammalia > Lagomorpha > Leporidae > Oryctolagus > Oryctolagus cuniculus. The sequence continues at coordinate 112,105 of NC_091445.1, forward strand.
GTGGGAAGTACACACAGAGCGTTCTCCAAGACAAGGCACGAAATTAGCCTTAGATTTAAGAAGACTGAAATCATATCAAATATCTTCTCAAACCACAGTGGCATGAATATATAAATCAGTAACAGGGGAAACAATGAACAATTCACAAGTATGTGGAAATTAAACAGTGTGCTCCTAAACAACTATTGGGCCAAAGAAGAACTTAAAAGAGAAATTCTAAAAATACACTGCGAAAAATAAAAATTGGAACCTAACACATAAAACTTAAAGGAAGTAGAAAAAGCAGTTTAGAGAAGAAAGTTTATGGCATTACATATCTACATCAAGTAATAAGATCTTGGGCCAGCATTGTGACGCAGAGGGTTAAGCTGCTGCCTACAATGCCAGTGTCCTATCCAAGCACCAGTTCAAATCCTGCCTACTCTACCTCTGATCTAGCTCCCTGCTAAGGCACCTGGGAAATCAGGAGACAGCCTGTCCTTGATCCCCTGAATCCGTATGTGAGACCCAAAGAGGGTTCCAGGCTCCTGGCTTCAGCGTGGCCCAGCCCTTGCCATTGCAGCCAATCAGAGAGTGAATCAACAAACAGAAACTCATTCTCTCTCTCCAGTGGATGAAAGAACTCTCTTTCTCTGTGTCTGTCTCTCTCTCTCGCTGTAATTCTACCTTTCAAATCAAAATCTTAAAAAAAAAAACACTCAATCTAATAATTTGCCAGGTTTAGTAGAAGAAAATGACAAAAATCAAAAGATATAAAGAAACAGACTATAAAATTTAGAAAACACCAATAAAACTAAGTTGTTTTTTAAAAAGCTAAACAAAATTGACAAATCCTTAGCTTGTCTAAGAAAAAAAGACTCAAACAAACTCAGAGAGGAGACATTAAAACTGCTAACACAGATGTACAAAGCATCAAATAAGAAAATTATGAGCAATTATGAATCAATAACACTGATAACCTAGAAAAAAATGAATAAATTCCTAGGAACATGACCCACCAAGACCAAATCCTGAAGAAATCATAAATATTAACAGATCAAGAATGAGTAAGGATACTGAATCAATAATAAGTTCCCCAGCAAAGGAAAGCCCAGGGCCAGACGGCTTCATGGCTGAATTCTACAAACATTTAAATAACACTAATTCTCAAAATTTTCTAAAAATTGAAGAAAGCATACTTATAAACTCATTTTATAAAATCATCATTATCCCGACATCAAAGCTAAACCGACACTACAAGGGGTGGGGGGAACCACTATCTCAGATGAAAATTACTCAAGAAAATACTACTACATTATATTCAACAGCACAATAAAAAGACTTTACCTTCATTAACTGAGATTTGTCCCCAGATGCAAGGATGATTCAACATATGCAAATCAGTACATGTAATTCATCCTATTAACACAATGAACAAAATTCATATGGCCAACAGATGCAAAAAATGCATTTAGCAAACCTGAAATACTTTTATGATAAAAACTGCCAACAAATTAGGTGTAGGGGAAACATATTTCAACATAATCAAGGCCATAAATGGCAAAACTGCAGCTAGCACCATGCTCAACAAAGTCAAAAGCTTTTCCTCTAAGATCAAGAATGGGATAGGGCTGCTCACTCTCAACAATTTGATTCCATTAAGTACTAAAAACTGTGACTCCACTAAAACCTGTTAGAACTCAAAAATCACTTCATTAAAGTTGCAGAGTACAAAATTACACTTAAAAATCCACACTCAATGGGGGAAGGGTACTATCTTTGACATACAATATTGGGAAAACTCGTTATATACATGCAAAAGAAACTGGACCCTATCTCAACATTTATACAAAAATCATGGAAGAAATGGGTTAACACTTAAACATAAGACCTGAAACTGCAAAACATAAGAAGACATAGGGAGAAAGCTTCATGACATTGGCCCAAGCAATGAATTTTTGGATATGGCTCACAAAAGTACAGCAAAAAAAGTAAAAATAAACTAATGGGATTTTAAGAAACTAAAAAGTTTCTGTAAAGCAAAGAAAGGAATAGAGTGAATAGACAATCCAAATATTGTGAGAAAATACTCACAAATCATACATCTGATAAAGGGCCATTACACAAAATATATAAGGGACCCAAACCACTCTGTAACATGAAATCAGCTATCCCTATTAGAAAGGCCCTGAAGACATTTCTCAAAAGCAGACATACGTGGCCAACAGATTGATGAAAAAAATTCCCGGGGTTGGTGCTGTGGTGCAGCGGGTTAAAGCCCTGGCCTGAAGTGCCAGCATCCCATATGGGTGCTGGTTCTAGTCCCAGATGCTCCTCTGCCAACCCAGCTCTCTGCTATGGCCTGGGAAAGTAGTAGAAGATGGCCCAGGTCCTTGGGCCCCTGCACCCACGTGGGAGACACGGAAAAAGCTCTTGGCTCCTGGCTTTGGATCAGCACAGTTCCGGTCGTTGCGTCCACCTGGGGAGTAAATCAGTGGATGGAAGACCTCTCTGTCTCTACCTCTCTCTGTAACTCTTTCAAATAAATAAAATAAATCTTTTAAAAAAATTCTCAATGTAATAATCAGGGAAATACAAATTAAAATGATGAAATATCACCTCATACCTGTTAGAATGCCCATTATCAAAAAAATGAAAAAAAAGCAAGAATTAGGAAGCAGAGAAAAACGACTCCTTTGTGCACTGTTGTTGGGAATAGAAATCAGTACAGCCAGTCTGAAAAGAGCATGAAGGTTTCTCAAAACACTAAGGGCTACCACAGGATCCAGCAATGCCACCTGTGGGTACCTATCTGAAAGAATGTGCCAATGCTGACTACTGCATTATTCATAACACACTACCAATGGGCTCACCATTGGATGAATGGTTTTTAAAAGTCTGGTACAGGGCCGGCGCCATGGTGCACTAGCTTAATCCTCTGCCTGAGGCGTCGGCATCCCATATGGGTGCCGGTTTGAGTCCCAGCTGCTCCTCTTCCAGTCCAGCTCTCTGCTGTGGCCTGGGAAAGCAGTGGGAGATAGTCCAAGTGCTTGGGCCCCCGCACACGCATGGGAGACCAGGAAGAGGCACCTGACTCCTGGCTTCGGATCGGCATAGCTCTGGCCATTGCGGCCATTTTGGGGGTGAACCATTGGATGGAAGACCTTTCTCTCTCTCGCTCTCACTGTCTGTAACTCTACCTGTCAAATAAAAGATAAAATATCTTAAAAAAAAAAAAAGTTTGGTACAGGGGCCAGTGTTGTGGTATAGCAGGTAAACCAACCACCTGCAATGCCAACATTTCATAGGGGCACCAGTTCTTGTCCCAGCTGCTCTACTTTTGATCCAGCTCCCTAATGGCTAGGGAAAGCAAGAGAACATGGCCCAAGTGCTTAGGACCCCACCATCCACGTGGGAGACCTAGATGAAGCTCCTGGCTCCTGGCTTCAGCCAGCCTTAGCCCTGGCCATTGCAGCCATTTGGGGAGTGAACCAGTGGACGAAAGATCACTCCTGCTCTGTAAGTCTGACTTTCAAATAAATACATCTTGGGGGAAAAAAAATGGTATACCCACAAAGGTATCCCATTCAGCCTTTAAAAGAAGAAAATTCTTCCATTTGTGACTACAATGATGAACATAGAGGACATTATGTTAAATGACATAAGCCAGGCACAGAAAGACAAATACAGCATGATCTCACTTGTATGTGCACTATGTAAGTCAAATTCAGAGAAAGAGAACAGAATGGTGGTTATGAGCAGATGAGGGAAAGAAGTGAGGGTGTGAGAAGAAAGGGACACAGCTGTCCAAGGGCACAGTTTCAGTCAGACAGGAGGAACACGGGATGGAGCTTTACTGCACAGGATGGAGACTGGTGATGCAACTTCCAAGTGGGTTTCAAAAGCCCTCACCAAAAGGAATTCATATGTATGATGCAATGGATATGTCAGTTTGCCAGACTTGATCACTGCACCATTTATAAAACATCACACTGGGCCCCACAATTTATATAACTCCTATTTGTTAATTTAAACTAAAAATTTTAGGGGCAGATATCATGGCATAGTGTGTAAACCTGCTGCCTGTGATACTGGCATTCCATATGGGCAATAGTTTGAATCCTGGCTATTCCACTCCAATCCAGCTTCCTGCTGTTGTGCCTGGGAAAAGCAGCAGAAGATGGTCCACATGTCTGGGCACCTCTACCCATGTAGAGACTAGGATGAAGCTCCTGGATTCTGGCTTTACCCTGGCCAGCCCTGGCCACTGCAGCCACCTAAGGAGTGAATCAACAGATGGAAGATCTGTCTGTCTCTCCCCCTACCCTTCTCTCTGTAATTCCACCTTTCAAATAAATAAATGTCTTTTAAAAAATAAAATAAAAATTTTAAAAGCATAAACTGTCAAACCGGATTTAACAAACAGGTAAAAACAAAATATACGTGTACAGAAAAAAAATACTTTTGAAAAAAATATTTATTTGAAAGGTAGGCTTAGAGGGAGAGACAGAAAGAGAAATCATCCATCTGTTGGTTCATTCCCCTAATGGCCACAACAGCCAGGGTGGACCAGGACGAAGCCAGGCGCCCAAATATTTGGGTCATCACCCACTGCTCTTCGAGTGCATGTGTTAGCAGGGAGCTGGATCAGAGGCACAGCAGTCAGGACCCCAACTGGTTCTTCAAAATGAGACGGAGGTCAGTGCTGCAAGCAGTGGCTGAATCCACTGTGTCACAATGCCAGCTCCCCATAAAAACACTTTAAATTCAATGATACAAAAAGGCTGACATTTAAGGGGCAGAAAGACAATACATCATGTAAAAGGACTTTGAATGAGTTAGATATACTGGCTGGCCATCTCCAAAATGGACAGAATAGACTAAAACAAAACAAATCTTGAGACAAATAGATATTTTATAGTACTAAAAGGCCCAACCAATCTGAACAACTAACAATCCTAACATATGTACCTAACAAAAAAAGCTCAACATTAAATAAAGGGCAAAAGTTCACAGAGAATTAGACTGTTCAATAATAGGTCTTGCAAATGTCAATATCCCACTTTCACTAATTAAGAGAAAAAACAGTAAGATTGACAAGGATATAAACACAATGAACTGACTTAATAAATGTTTCCACTTCATCTATATAATTCATATACATTTAGATACAGACACCACACACATCCAACAACGGAATACACATTCTGTTCAAGTGAACACGGAATATTGTCCAGAAAAGACTATTTGATAGTTCATAAAACATCCTACATTTATCCTAAATTCAAAAGGATTAAAATCATACAAAGTATGATTTCTGACCATAGTGGATTTGAACTGAAAATCAGTAATAGAAAGATATTTAAGGAGTTTACAAACAGTTGAAAGTAAGCAATATACTCTAGGCTAGTGAGTTACAGAAGAAATAAGGCAAATTACGACTGAACATGAAAACACAACATACAAAAACAAACATAATGCAGTTAAAGTAGGGGTTAGAAAAAAGTTACAGATGCAAATATCTACATTTTTAAAAGACCTGAAATCAATCAGCTAGTCTTCCACACTAAGACATGAGCAAAAGGGAGAACCAAAGCTGAGAGAAAACAAGAAATAAAGATGAAATTGGAAAGGACAGAGAAATCATACTTCGTTGCTCACTGGTGGGAGATCAGCAGTGGACTGGCGGCAGATGGGGAACGACATCCCTGCTCACCAAGACTGCAGAACCTCTACACCCAGCCCAGCCCTCAGGTTCTCTTCAGGACTCCATTCTGCCTGACTTGCTCCTGTCCCCTCTCTGGATTCCCCCTACGCCTCTGAGAAAGTAACACCGCACCTGCTGTCCACAAACCCAGCACTGAGTCCCGGGGAGGGCCAGGCCAGCCTTCACCATCTACTGCTCTTGTCTACTCACCTCCTGCCAGGCCTGCTCAACTCTCTGGGACAGGAACAGAGCAGCATGCAGGCCATGCCCTGCTTCTACGTGGAGAGTGAGTCCATTCAGATTTCAGGTATGCTAGCAAGACATTGAGTTTTAGGCCACAGGCAAAAAGCTGTGCCACTCACCACTCAGCAAAGTCACCTCCAGCCCTTGTCCAAAGACTCAAGTGTCACATAAGGGGCCTAGATGTAAGACGCATATGTGGTGGGCAAAGGGCAGGGGCAGGAAACCCAGAACCCCTTCACAACAAGCAGCAAATGAACAACCACCCATACCCAGGGGTGTTCCCTGTACTTACAGGGCTGCTCCGGTGACCAACGACCAGAAACTACTCCACACTGGGACACAGACCAGGCTCTCCATCTGGACAGGATGTGTAAGGCATGAGTTATGCCCTCCTCACATTCCAAGCTGCGTGCACAGTTGGTCATGCCATCCCCAGCCACTCCTTCCATCCTCCTGACCTCATTTCTGGGCCCTGAAGAGCCATGAACTAGGCCCAGAAGAGAGGCTGTGCAGTGACACCCTTCCCTGTGTCCCCGGTTTCAGCCATGCCCCAGTGCATACCTTTTCTCTCCCATTTCTGCCCCTACCTTGGAGCCTTGGTCTTCTCCTTACTACTCACAGAAATTCTAGGAGCAGTGAGGGAGCCTCTAGACTCCAGGCTGCACTACTGCAGAGACTCCAAGGTGGAACCATCAGTAAGTCTACAGGCTGCATGATTCCTGTAGCTCTTCTCCTGGGGGATTGCAGAGCCTGGGCTCTGATGAGCTTCCATGTGTTCCTCAGCCCATAATTTACCTTCTCCTAACTGTGGGATATTTACTGTGCAGCTGGTAATATTGTGCCAGCTTGGTAGAAAAAAACAATGAAAGTATGTGGGGGAGGACTGCTTGAATATTACTCAGCTGATAACTGAGGTCTCCACTTCCATCTATTACTGCTATTTCTTACCCCTATTTTCTATACCTCATTCAATTTCTTAATGCTTATATTTATTTGAAAGGTAGCATGTGTGTGACAGAGAGAGAGCAAGAGAGAGAGAGTGAGAGAAAAGATTGCATTTGCTGGTTCACTTCCCAAATGGCCATAACAGCCAGTGTTGGAACAGGCCAAAGCCAGAAGCCTGGAATTCCACCCAGGTCCCCCACGTGGACTGCAGGGACTCAAGTACTTGAGCCATCACTAGCTACCTCCCAGGATGCACACTCGTAGGAAGCTGGATCAGCAGCAATGCAGCCAGGACTTGCATCAGCACTCCAATATGGAATGCAGGTATCCCAAAGGGTGGCTTAACCCACTGTACCACAACACTTGCCCATCTCAGTTGCTGAACCCAATGGAGAGAGAATACTGTAGGGTTCTCCCAAGAGGATGGTAAATATGTCTGCTCCTTTAAAAAATTCCCTGTACATATATGCTAAGGCTCAACCGTGAGATGTGCATTTACAGATGCTATCATTACCTGAAAACGTGGACTTTTGATCAGTACAGACTTTGCTCTATCACTAAAAGTGTTTTCTGCCTTAAAAACAACTCTGCATGGGGCCAGTGCCATGGTTAATCCTCCACCTGCGGCGCCAGCATCCCATATGGGAGCCGGGTTCTAGTCCCAGTTGCTCCTCTTACAGTCCAGCTTTCTGGCGCCGCGGCTCACTAGGCTAATCCTCCACCTTGTGGCGCTGGCACACCAGGTTCTAGTCCCGGTCGGGGCACCGGATTCTGTCCCGGTTGCCCCTCTTACAGGCCAGCTCTCTGCTGTGGCCCGGGAAGGCAGTGGAGGATGGCCCAGGTCCTTGGGCCCTGCACCCGCATGAGAGACCAGGAGGAAGCACCTGACTCCTAGCTTTGGATCGGCGCGGTGGGCCGGCCGTGGCGGCCATCTGGGGGGTGAGCCAACGGAAGGAAGACCTTTCTCTCTGTCTCTCCCTCTCACTGTCTAACTCTGCCTGTCAAATCAAAACAAACAAACAAACAAAAACCTCTGCTTTGTTTTAGCTAGTTTTTCTCTAAAATACACATAATTTGTTTCCCATTACTTCTGTATTTATCCTCATTTTTGTTGTTTGCGTCTCATGATTTGTATCTGGGAAATTCCCAGAAGGTATGACAAGGGCCAATGGAGCACTGGAGGTGAATGGGGGTGAACTGCAGGCCTGTCCTCAGGACGGGAGACAGTACAGACACAGGTACAGCTAGAATATCTACTAATGCATTTGTAGCCCTTATACCTAGGAATGGCCAGGTCACAAGGCTCATGTGTACTGAGAGCTAAGCCCAATGCAAATCAAATCAGAATTCAGGAAGGGTTCTGGAGGGAGCCAGCATTGTGGTACATTAGGTTAAGCTGCCATTTATTTGCGAACCCAACAATCCACAAGAGCATAAGTTTGAGTCCCGGATGCTCCACTCCTGATCCAGCACCCTGCTAATGTGCATGGGAAAAGCAGAAGATGGCCCAAGTACTTGAGTCCACCATATAACAGATCCAGAAAGAATTCCAGGCTCCTGGCTTTGGCCTGGCCCAACCCTGGCCATTGTGGCCTTTGGAAGAGTGAACCAGAAGACAGAAGATCTCTCCCTCTCTCTCTCTCTCGCCCCTTCACCCCATCTATCTCTCCTTCCTTGTAACTCTGCCTTTCAAATAAATAAATCTTTTTGTGAAAAGGTCTCTGTGGACATAGAAAGAAGTTCACAAATACTTTAAATAAAATTACAGATCAGTGTGAGGGATGATAATGAAACAATAAAGACTATATTAAGAGGAATATAAAGCTACTATAATATTCAACATTATCATATTTTTCAACAAGTGCCTGCAAACAGTTCAGTGAAATAAAAAAGGAGTCACACCTACCAGATAAATTCAGTCAAGTCAAGGCTCAATTAAAACAGGAGTAACCCATCTAAACAAAGTATAAGCAAAACGACCAAATAAATAAAAGAAAAAAAAAACACACCAGCACAGTATCATTCACAGGAAGACCGCCTGGACTTTAGGCCAATTGGACACTCTGCTCACAGCCTTTCTTCATCCTGTAAACGCAGAATGCAGATACTGCAGGCAGCTGTAGGCCCATACAAGTCTGGGGTTATCACAAATACAGTGATCACCAGCAACTCTGTACCATGGAAAAACACGTCTCATGCAGAGCTGGATTATAGTTTTATGGCCGACACTTAGGAATCATATGATGCCCCTGTGGTTATACAGCTGATCTGTACTGGAATAATGTGGGCAAAGAATAAAAGAAAAATAGCCACTTCAAATACTAATTTAGTAAATGATGACGGTTTTTTAAAGAAGTGGGTGTTATGGACTCAATATTCCCAAAATTCACATGTGAAAACAAGAGCTGTTATATAACCACACCCACAGTAGGAGTCTAAAAATAAAGGCTGTATGTACAAGAAAAGAGAGTACAATATGGAGAATACACAGCCAGTCTCTGTCACGCAGTATTACTCCCCTGTGTGCAATACCTAATACCTGTGACGTGTGACTTCTGCCAAAAAGTTTTCCCATATGCATTACACTTAGGGTGCCTTCTTTGTGTGACATTTGTCGAGGTTTGACTTACAAAAGGTTTCTCCCCATTTATCACGTTTATAGAATTTCCTTTTGTGTGATTTATGACATTCAATGAGCCCTTAGAGTAGAAAGTTCTGCCATTCTTTATATTCATATGCTTTCCCACGTGAATGAGTTCTTTGATGGGTCCTGAGGTATGACTTCCGGCAGAAAGTTTTCCCACATTCATTACACGCATAGGGCTTTTCCCCTGTGTGAATGCTCTGATGCATAATGAGGTTTGACTTGCGACAGAAAGTTTTGCCACATTCATTACATTCGTACGGTTTTTCCCCTGTGTGGGTTCTGTGATGCCTGCTGAGATGTGACTTCTGGCAAAAAGTCTTTCCACATTCACTACATTCATAGGGTTTTTCCCCTGTGTGAGTTCTCTGATGTATAGTCAGGTCTGACTTTCGGTAAAAGTTTTTTCCACATTCATTACATTCGTAAGGTTTTTCCCCTGTATGAGTTCGCTGGTGCATGCTGAGATGTGACCTCTGACAGAATGTTTTCCCACATTCACTACATGCATAGGGCTTTTCCCCTGTGTGAATTCTCTGATGCTTGCTGAGGTTCGACTTCTGGTAGAAGGTTTTCCCACACTCATTACATTCATAGGGCTTTTCCCCTCTGTGAGTTCTCTGATGCATGCTGAGGTGTGACTTCCTGCAGAAGGTCTTTCCACACTCGTTACATCCATAAGGCTTCTCCCCTGTGTGAGTTCTCTGGTGCATGCTGAGGTGTGACTTGTGGTAGAAGGTTTTCCCACACTCGTTACATCCATAGGGCTTTTCCCCTGTGTGGATTCTGTGGTGCATGCGCAGATGCGACTTCCTAAAGAAGGCTTTCCCACATTCATTACAAACATAAGGCTTCTCCCCTGTGTGAGTTCTCTGATGCATGCGGAGATGTGACTTGTGGTAGAAGGTTTTCCCACACTCGTTACATCCATAGGGCTTTTCCCCTGTGTGAGTTCTCTGATGCATGCTGAGGTGTGACTTCCTGAAGAAGGTTTTCCCACACTCATTACACTCATAGGGCTTTTCCCCTGTGTGAGTCCTCTGATGTCTGCTGCAGTTTGACTTGTGGTAGAATGTCTTTCCACATTCATTGCATTCGTAGGGCTTGCCCTCTGGGTGAACTCTGTGATGGATAGTAAGGTTCGGTCTACAGATGAAAGGTTTCTCATATATCCCTATATGTGGTCTCTGATTTAGTATAAGATCTGCTTTGCTAATGAAAGTTTCCCCAAATGCAGTACATTCAGAGAGTTTCTCGTCTCTGTGTGTCTGCTTGCGTTCAGTGAGATTAAACTTTTCATAGAATGCTTCCTTTCCTGTGTGAGTTGTCTCTCCAACAATGAGAGCTGACCGATCACAGGGCTTTCCATATTCACTGTATTTATAGGAGGTCTCTCCCATTTGAATCATCTTATGTGTAAAGAATAATTCTTCACTGTTGAGGGTTTCCCCTTGTTCATTATATTCAAAAGGCTGATGCAAAGTGTGAATCCCATAATGCTCACCAAGATGCTCACAGCCTCTGAGAGAATTCCCAGTCATATGGTATTCACGAAGTTTCACTTCAGCTTGCATCTCAGCAGGCTCGCTAGGAAGGAGCACATTCTGATAGATATTGAACACATGAGGCCCCAGTCTTGAATAACTTCCATTCCTCAAAATCAGTTCTGAAATATAGTTTGGGCTCCAATTACATGTTTTTCTTAATTCAACTCTTTCCTTAGTTGATGTATTACTGTTTGCAATTACAAACTGCCAGAAATTTATGTCTTGATTTTCTTGGCCGGTCTCAATCACATCATCAATTTTCTGGACAACTGAAATGAGAAAAAAAAATCCATATTCATGAACCACATCTAAGCATCACTCCTAGAATGCTCACACAAAGGTAAATAAACTTCTTCCTACCCTAGTGACACAAGATTTTAATTATGGTAAGCATATGTTTTTTCTCCTTAATGAGTTAATATAATAAATAATGTAAATGGTTCTTCCAATGTTAAACCATGCTGTTTCTTGCTGCTTTGTTCTTTTCTTTTAATAAGCGAAGAAATATTTAGTAAAAATATTCACCCACTACCTAGCTGTAGTACTGAATACTTTTCATCTGCCTTTTGTTTTCTCTGTTCTTTTACTCTGGCTTTTTACAATAGCAACTATGTACGTTTCATGCTTCTTCTTTGCTGCTCTTTCAGCTTTAAAGATGACAAAGTTATCTTGGATCAGCTATCTGCAGGTGCAGAAGAGGCCCACCAGTCTGATCCATAAGCAGGAACATGGTTTGGAAGAGAACTATCACCTACGTTTGTCTAGTTTTCACTCTTCCCAGGATGGACACACAAGAACTTTCTTTGGAGAACATAAAACACACATATCTGATGCATGAAGCCAGTTGTCGTTAGGGCTGGGACTTGGGAAAAATTGGTGAGAACAGCTCAACAGAGCCAACTTCTGCTGAGCTCTTCTTGTTCTCCCTGCCCAGTATGTACTGACTGACCTGAGACGCTCTGGTTTAGGGATTCTTCTACCGTCCATGGTTCTGCTCCTTGTTCCAACTTGAAGATCACCTCAGGTTTGGTAATGCAGAATCCTGTTAATGGGAAATAACGTAGGACTTTGCCAGACTGCTAGCTCAGGTCCTTTGAAGAATGACAACAGCTTAGCTTCAGGAGCTGTGCAATGAAACAGCCAATTTGAACTTTTTGCTAGTGTTTATTGTCACATTCTTCAGACTGGAATCCTACACCTAGATAGCATTAAACCATATATAAAGTTCATGTATTTCTCAAAGGAAAGGTTCCACTTGGGAGTTACTGGGGAGTTTTGCTCACCCAAGGACAGCAGGCTGCTGTAGGTCTCCAGCATCACATCCCTATACAGGGTCCTCTGAGCACTGTCCAGGTCCTGCCACTCCTCCCAGGTAAAATCCACAGCCAAGTCCTCAAATGACACCAACACCTGCAACAGCATATTTCTCCTCAACATATCAGCTCTCGATCACAAAACAGGAAGACTGAGAGTTTATTCTTCTGAGTGTCACATATATATGTCTTACATACGATGCAGCTCACTTTTTATTCTATATGGCAACAGAAAGAAAATCACAGTAAAAACATATTGCACCTGTATTATTAACTTGTACTTTCCAAAAATAGTACCATGAAGTTTCCTTTATATACCTGGAAAGGTTCTTATTCCTAGCAAGATAAAGATGAATAAAATTTTGATTCTGAAAGCAGCTCACAGGCTAGTCTGAAGATGAAAGTATAAACACATACCTGAAATAACACAGCAGATAAACTGAGGTGCCTGTTCAGTGTAGGGCAGCGTAACAAAGAAGCAGATAAAATAGACTGCTTTGAATTATAAGATTGCACTTCACTGAAAAAACCAATGATGATGAAATCTTCTATAGGAATGTGTTCTCATGAATAAGAAGCAACAGAAGAGGCCAGTGCTGTGGCATGGTAGGCTAAGCCTCCGTCTGCAGTGTTGGCATCCCACAGGGGCACCGGTTTATGTTCTGGCTGCTCCTCTTCCAATCCCACTCTCCGCTATTGCCTGGGATAGCAGTAGAAGATGGCCCAGGTCTTAGGCCCTTGTAACTGCATGGGAGACCTGAAAAAGCTCCTGGCTTTGGATCACCCCAGCTCAGGCCATTGTGGCCATTTCGGGAGTGAACCAGCAGATGGAAGACCTTTCTTTCTATCTCTCCCTCTGTCTGCAACTACCTCTCAAATAAATAAATAAATCTTTAAAGAATCAACAGAAACCAGGTACTGGTAAAAGCACAATGAATACACACCAAGCGAATGAAACTGAAAATAGCACATTGTCTAGGCGAGTGTTCCTGGGATGTGATGAGAGGTAAAGGCAGTAAAAGGGCTCAACAACTGATAACTGAGTTATTCTATATTTAAACACTCGACTTAATTTCAACAATAAAACTTTTATGGACCTGTTTTTAATTATTTATAAAACATGTTCATAATCATCTTCATATTTCCCTTAGCATCCAAAAGAATTGCTACTCTTCACATGAAAGTGATTATGCACTTGCTAAGCCCAGGATATAAAGGAAGGGCCAATAAAAAGCGGTAAGTTACTAGATCAAACTTGCATTTTGAAAGTCATTCCCCAGAAGGACCTAAGGAACACTTAGAGGTGGGAGAAATCATTGTGAGACACGACCAGTTATCATCAGCACACAGAGCAGTAAGAATACAGAATCATCATCATAAAAAGGGAAAGGAAGAAGATTCAACAGTAATTGCTACGCAGATAATGAAAAGTAGAGTTTAGTTTCACGATGTCTGTCTGAGTAGTTAGGTAGATACTAGGACTGAAATCAGGAAAAAGAACAAAAATATGGTGGAAAGATGTAAGAATGATCCTGGACATACTGTGCTTGAAGTTTCTGTAGTGAAATATGGGGGGGGGGGGGGGGGTGTTCAACTGCCAACTAGAGATATGATACAGAGCTCAAGAGAAAAATCTAAGATGAAGATAAATATTTGGGAAGCAGAATTTCAGTGATGCCTGAAGCCTTAAGAGTAATGGCTAAAAGAGAAGCTGAGTATAGAAAGAAGAAAATGAACAAGTATATAATCTGAGGATACACTGACATTCACTAAAAGAAAAAGGGAAATATTCATAGAACAAGACAGCAAAGAAGAAAATTTTAAGGTTTATTTCAGGAATAAAGAACATCTCAATCTTAAGAAATCATTAACATGAATATATATGATTTGAAAAACTTTTTGCTCCAAAATAAACTTAGATTTTAATTTCATTTTTCACAAACTTTTTAAACTACACTCATGTATTTTATCAAATTCATAACCACCCACATAGATACTGAGAAAAGTATATTTTAAAATGTCCCATTTGTAATGAAGAGCCTTAATAAAAGAGGCTCAGGGCACTCTTCCTTAACATAAAATGTGGTGCCGGTGCCACGGCTCACTAGGCTAATCCTCCGCCTTGCGGTGCCGGCACACCCGGTTCTAGTCTCGGTCGGGGTGCCGAATTCTGTCCCAGTTGCCCCTCTTCCAGGCCAGCTCTCTGCTGTGGCCAGGGAGTGCAGTGGAGGAAGGTCCAAGTCCTTGGGCCCTGCACCCCATGGGAGACCAGGATAAGTACCTGGCTCCTGCCATTGGCAGCACGGTGCACTGGCTGCAGCGCACCGGCTGCGGCGGCCATTGGAGGCCATATATATATTGTGTATCTCTTAGCCCAAGAATCAGCACTGTAGTTAAAGGGGAAACACTGAAAGCTAACGATACTTCATTAATGTAATTATTTAGCACCAGACAAGATGTGTTAATCAATTCAAAGGAAAATAAACAATTGAAAATAACTAATCTGCATACAATTTATACCTACAAAAGTAAATCTCCTAAAAACTACTCCAAACACCATGATGCAATAAATTAACATAAAAATATAACACATAAAGTCATCATACAAATCCAACATTAATACAGTAACAAAAACAAGAAAGTGAAATATCTAGCAATATATGTAACAACAACAAAGTACACAACTGTACTTATATGATAGAAGGGAAATATGTGAGTCCAAAAAAAGAAGAATATATTCATGGACAAGATTCTGCATCACAAACATGTCAATTCTCCTTAAGTCAGTAAACTGATTTAACAACCTAATGGAAACAATTTACTCATATATGGAGACAAGCTAATTCAACATTCATGTGAAAAATTAAAGCTGCAGGGGCCATGGCTCACTTGGTTAATCCTCAGCCTGCAGCGCCAACATCCCATATGGGCGCCAGGCCTTCCAGTCCAGCTCTCTGCTGTGGCCCGGGGAAGGCAGTGGAGGATGGCCCAAGTGCCTGGGCGCCTGCACTCGCATCAAAGACCAGGAAGTACCTGGCTCCTGGCTTCAGATCAGCGTAGCTCCGGCCATGGCGGCCATGTAGGGGGTAAACCAATGGAAGGAAGACCTTTCTCTCTGTCTCTCTCTCTCACTGTCTCACTCTATCTGTCAAATAAATCAAAAAAAATAAATAAATAAAGCTGCAAGAATAGACAGTATATGATGGATTATATTTCCCTTCACCCCAAATCAGTGTCCTTACATGTTTTCATCATCTTGGGCTGCCAACACAAATACCATGCACTGGGTGGCTTAAACAACAGATATTTTGATTATCACAGCACAGTCCAAAATCAACATACCAGTAGATTCAGTTCCTGATGAGGTCTCTCTTCCTAGCTTACAGACAGGAGCCTTCCTGATGTATCCTCATAGGGTGGATCTCTCTCCCGCTTCTTCTAAGGCCTCAAATCCTATCAGATTATGGCCCTATCATCATGACTTCATTTAACGGTAATTACCTCTTAATAGTCCTATTTCTAAAGTCACACTTGGGCTTAAGACTTGGCTCAACTATCTAAAATCTGGGAGGACCCAATTCATCCATTGCATTAGTGTCTTTCTCTGCGGAATAATTAAACGTACCCTTGCAACATAACTCACATAAACTGATTGGTGGTCCTCATCTGCCTTGTTTGACCAATGACATGTGAGTGAAAGTGACAAGTGTAAGAGCCAAGCATAAGCCACCAAGTTCTCTCTCTGCTACAAGGACCAACAATATTATAGAAGACCAAGACCCTCCGTCTGGAACTTTGAGAGAGGAGGAAGGAACAAAAGCAAATCTGACCCATGACAGACAAGTAATGAGTCAAAAAGAAACATTTCTGTTTGGAATAAGTGGTAAATCAATCAGGAAAACGAAAGAAACACCACCGACAACACTGACAAGTAGTACAAGGATGGCCATCTATGCTATCCAATAGCCACATACTTAAAATAGCATTATTTAAGGTTACCTTCAAGGGTACACCAAAAAGTTACAGAAGAATGCAATTAAGAGAAATTTACTTTGGTGTAAAATATTTAAAATTTGTTACAGCAACACAAAACAGACTAAGCAAAAAAACAACAGATATTTTCTCATCTCTATGAGACAGAAAAAAAAAAATGAGCACAAGCTCAGAAACTGGTAGAGAAATTTAGAAAGTAATCTCATATATGAGAGTACTTCAGAAACTCTGGAAGAAATGGAAGCTTATTTGGGAAAAAATTTTGAAATCTACACATAGCTTTTTTTTTTCTATCTTATGTAAAAGATCTGCAAAAGACTGAAAGGCAGACTAATATAGAGAGAGGGAGAAACAGAAATAGATACTCATCTTCTCTCCTCTGGTCCACTCCCCTCGTGGCCACAATGGCCAGAGCTGAGCCAGTCCAAAACCAAGAGTCTGGAACTCCATATGGGTTTCCCATGTAGATGGCAGAGGCACAAGCATTTGGGCCATCTTCTGTTTTCCCAGGCCCATTAACAGGAAGGTGGATCATAAGAGGAACAGCTAACTTGAACCAGCACTGATATGAGATGCTAGTGTCACAGGGAGCTGCTTAACCTGCTGGGCCACAATGCTGCCTCCACATGGCTTCCAAAACACTTATTTTCCAAGGTCTTTTATGAAGACTCTTATATGCATGAATTTCAAAATTATTTTGCACCAAAATAAACTTATCTTTTAACCATATTTTCCATAAACTTTTTAAAAATTGATTGATTTGGGAGGCAGAATTACAGACATGGAGGAAGAGACAGAGATCTCTTCCAGTTCACTCCCCAGATGGCCAGAGCTGGGCCAGACTGAAGCAGCCAGGAACTAAGGGACTTCATCCAGGTCTCCCACATAGGTGGCAGGTGCCCAAACACTCAGGCCACCTTCCACCACTTTTCCCAGGTCACTAGCAGGGAGCTGGATCAGAAGTGGAGCATCCCAGACACAAACCAGCACCCATATGAGATACCAGCATCACAGGTGACAGCTTTACCCACACACCAAAACGCCAGCCCTTTCC
Source organism: Oryctolagus cuniculus (assembly GCF_964237555.1). NCBI lineage: Eukaryota > Metazoa > Chordata > Mammalia > Lagomorpha > Leporidae > Oryctolagus > Oryctolagus cuniculus. Next base: position 129,530 of record NC_091445.1, read on the forward strand.
ATAAACTTTTAAAAATTTATTTGAAAGATAAAGAGACAAAGACAGAGAAAACAGAGGGAGAGCCCCCATTCCCTGGTTCATTCCCCAAATGCTTGCAATAGCCAGGGCTGGGCCAGCTGAAGACAGCAGCTAGGAACTCAACCTGCATCTCCTACATGCGTGGCAGGGACCCAGCAATTTGAGCCATCGCCTGCTGCCTCAGGGTGCACATTAGCCAATCGCGAGAATGGAGAATAGAGCCGGGACTTAAATCTAGGCACTTCAATAAGGGACACAAATGTTCCAAGTGGTGAGTAACCCCTGCACATGAGCATTCAGAAGTTATCCTCATATATACAAGTGTAGTTACAGAAGGAAAATAAAGACGAGATGGAGCACAAAATGTGTAGTCAGAATAATAAATAATATTTTATTCCCAAATTTTAAGAAAGCAATCAAAATGTTCAATGACCCTTTCTTTCTTTTCTTTTCTTTTTTTTTTTTTTTTGGACAGGCAGAGTGGACAGTGAGAGAGAGAGACAGAAAGGTCTTCCTTTTGCTGTTGTTTCACCCTCCAATGGCCGCCATGGCCGGCGCGCTGTGGCCGGCGCACCACGCTGATCCGAAGCCAGGAGCCGGGTGCTTCTCGTGGTCTCCCATGGGGTGCAGGGCCCAAGGACTTGGGCCATCCTCCACTGCACTCCCTGACCACAGCAGAGAGCTGGCCTGGAAGAGGGGCAACTGGGACAGAATCCAGCGCCCCGACTGGGACTAGAACCTGGTGTGCCGGCGCCACAAGGCGGAGGATTAGCCTACTGAGCCTCGGCGCCGGCCTCAATGACCCTTTCTATAAGGATAGATTCAAAGAAAAGCTACTCTAGGCAAATCACAAACTGAAGAAACCCAAAGATAAAGACTTTGACAGCAGTGACAGAAAAAAACACACAGAATACTGGGGTACAACCATACATGAGTGATGGCTGACTTCTCATCACACAATGGAGACATCCTGAAAGTGCAGAAAGTGATATAGAATCCATGATTCTATATCCAGTGGAACTATTCTAAAAAAATGAGGTGAAATAAAGACATTTTCAGACAAGAAAAGTGACATAATTGATCATCCACAGACCTACACTGTAAGAATACTCAATAAAGTTCTCCAGTCTGAAACAAAATGATGCCAGGCAGTGATCTGCAAGGACAGGAAAGGCCACTAAAAATGCTAAAACATGTGTGGGTACCTGTACAGAACCAGAGCCTTTTCATTGTCTTAACTTCTTTGAAAAAAAATACTATTTAAAGAAAAATTATCACAACACGTGAAACACTCACATATTGATCCAATACACAAAAATATGTACAAAAACAACAGTACAAATGATAGAGGCCACAAATGTAACTATTCTATTGCAAGGTCCCTATTTTATGTGAAGTCCCTATATTTTATGTGAAGCAAAGCAATACTACTCCAAGTATACTGTGATAAAGATTCATATTGTAGGGGCCGGCACTGTGGCACAGCGGGTTAAAGGACTGGCCTGAGGCACCGGCATCCCATATGGGCACCAGTTCTAGTCCCCGCTGCTCCTCTTCTGATTCAGCTCTCAGCTATGGCCTGGGATGGCAGTGTAGGATGGCCCAAGTCTCTGGGCCCCTGCACCTGTGTGGGAGACCTGGAAGAAGCACCTGGCTCCTGGCTTCAGATCAGTGCAGTTCCGGCTGTTGTGGCCATTTGGGGAGTGAACCAGCGGAGAGAAGACTCTGTCTCTACCTCACTCTGTAACTCTGTCTTTCAAATAAATAAAATAAATCTTTAAAAAAATAAAAAATTAAAAGATGCATATTATAAGTCCTTAGAGTAATTAATAAAAAATTAATGCATATAGTGATATCAGTGATAAAACAAAATAGTGTGCATGTTGTCCATGGCTGTCATAACAAAGTGCCACAGCCTAGGAAGTTTAAACAATGAAAATTTATTTTTTTCACAGTTCTAGGGTCCAAGTTCAAGCTGCCTGCAGAGTTGATTGCTTGTGAGGACTTTCTCTTTGGTTTAAAGATGGTCAACTTCTAACCATGTCCTCATATGGCCATTTCTGTGTGTGCTCCCGTCTGGTGCCTCTCTCACAAATACACCAGTCCACATGGTGCAGAGATCACCAACAGGACATCAATTAACCCTAATTATCTGTCTGAAGGTCCCATCTCCAAATATAGTCGCTTGAGCTTTGGAGTATCCACATGAATACTGGGAGAGAATACAATTCAGTCTATAACTCAGAACTAAAAGGTTGATACCAAAATGGAATATTAAAATATTTGATCTGTAGTAGGCATTTAGCCCAGAAGTTAGGATTCTCGTATCTCACATTGGAGTGCCTGAGTACAATTCCCAGCTCTGTCTCCTGACTCCCGTTTACTGCTAATGGAGAGTCTGGGAGGCAGCAGTGATAACTCCAGTTAGTGGGTTCCTGCCACCCACGTGGCAGATCTGAACTGCGTTCCTGGCTCTTAGCCTCGGCACCAGCCCTATCCTAGCCATCGTGGACATATGGAGAGTGACAGTGGATGGAAGAGGCCGGCGCTGTGGCACAGCGAGTTAAAGCCCTGGCTTGAGGCACCAGCGTCCCATATGGGCACCAGTTCTAGTCCCGGCTGCTCCTCTTCTTATCCAGCTCTCTGGGAAAGCAGTGGAAGATGGCCCAAGTGCTTGGACCCCTGCACCCACATGGGAGACCCAGAAGAAGCTCTTGGCTCCTGGCTTCAGATCGGCGCAGCTCTGGCCATTGCGGCCATATGGGGAGTGAACCAGAGGATGGAAGACCTTTCTCTCTGTCTCTCTCTAACTCTTTCAAATAAATAAAATAAAATCTTTTAAAAATAAATGAATAAAATAAATATTAGAGGACATTTAAATATATATGTTAAAAAAAATAGTGGATGGAAGCATTCTCTCAAATAAATAAATTTTGATTAACCAAAAAGAAGGTAGCCCAAGAAAAACAGAGAACAGATGAGAAAAATAGAAAATGAGTATAAAATGTCAAAACACATCTTAATCATATTAACAATTAATTTGGGACCGGCGCCGTGGCTCACTTGGTTAATCCTCTGCTTGCGGCACCGGCATCCCACATGGGCACCGGGTTCTAGTCCCAGTTGCTCCTCTTCCAGTCCAGCTCTCTGCTGTGGCCCGGGAAGGCAGTGGAGGATGGCCCAGGTGCTTGGGCCCCTGCACCCGCATGGGAGACCAGGAGGAAGCACCTGGCTCCTAGCTTCGGATCAGCGTAGCTACAGCTGTAGTGGCCATTTGAGGGGTGAACCAATGGAAGGAAGACCTTTCTCTCTGTCTTTCCCTCTCTCTCTCTCTCACTAACTCTGTCAAATAAAAAAAAATTAATTTAAGGGGCCAGTGCTGTGGCATATGTTAAGCCTCCACATGTAGCACCAGCATCCCATATGGGCACTAGGTCATGTCCCAGCTGCTCCTCTTCCAATCCAGCTCTCTACTAAGGACTTAGGAAAGCAGCAGAAGATGGCCCAAGTGCTTGGGCCCCTGCCACCCATGTCAGAGATCCATAAGAAGCTCCTGGCTTAGGATCTGCCCAGCTCTGGCCATTGTGGCCATATGGGGGGTGAACCATGGGTAAAAGACCTCTCTCTCTCTGTAACTCTGCCTCTCAGATAAATAAATAAATGTTTAAAAAATAATAATTAAGTATAAATGAACTAGTAATTAAGGTATAAAATGGCAGACTTGCTTATAAAATCTAGATACTTCAATATTATATAAATAAGTGCAATATGTAAAATACAATACACAAAGACTAAAAGTAAAGGGACAGAAAAAGATACAAGATGGAAACACTGATCATAAAAGTAAGTGGGTATCTTAGTAGTGTACTGTAACATAAAATGTATTATCACAGAGATTTCATAATAATAGAGCTGTACATCAGGATGATAAAATACTGATAAATGTACAATGACTTTAAACTTGAAATATGAAATCAAACCCATAGAATCAAGTGGGAAACTAAAAAAACTCATAATAAAATCAGACAATTAACATCTTTTTTAGTAACTGATGGAACTAGATGAAAGAGTCAATTAGGGGGGCTGGTGCTGTGGCGTAGCAGGTAAAGCCACCACTTGCAATGCCGGTTTGAGTCTTCACTGCTCCACTTCTGATCCAGCTTCCTGCTAATGCCCTGGGAAGGCAGAACAGGATGGCCCAAGTCCTTGGGCCCCTGTACCCATGTGGGAGACCTGGAAGAAGCTTCCAGCTCTTGGCTTCAGATCAGCCCAGCTCCAGCCATTGTAGCCATTCGGCAAGTGAACTAGTGGATGGAAGACCTCTCTTTCTCTCTGCCTCTGCCTCTCTGTAACTCTGCCTTTCAATTTAAAAAAAAAAAAAAAATCTTTTAAAAAAATCAGTTGGAACACATAATGGCAATATATTCACTCATATTTAGAGAGTACCACGCGGAATACCCACCAAGATGAAACACATGGTGAGCCATAAAACAACTCTCAAGATTGAACTCTTAAAGTATGTTCTGTGATCTCAATGGAATTATAGAAGTCACAAGAAAAAAGAAATCCAGAAGAGTCTCAAATATTTAAAAACTAAATGAGTGAAAGAAAAAAAAAAAAACCATAAGGCAAATCAGAATGTATGTTAAAAAAATACATCATAACATCGACATCTGTAGATTAAAGGTGGCCAGAATTTTTTTCTTGATCCTACCTTTGAGGCAGAAACTGATTCCCCTTGAATGTGGACTGGCCTCAGCAACCTGCTTAGCTAACAGAACACAGCAAATTCAGAACACTGCAAACCTCGGGGCTGACCCTGTGATATAGCAGGCTAAGCCTCCACCTGTTACACTGGCATCCCATATGGGCGCTGGTTCGAGTCCCAGCTGCTCCTTTTCCAATCCACTCTCTCTTATGGCCTGGGAAAGCAGTGGAAGATGGTCCAAGTGCTTGGGACCCTATCACCACGTCAGAGAACCAGAAGAAGCTCCTGGCTTTGGATCTGCCCAGCTCTGGCCATTGCAGCCATTTGGGGAGTGAACCAGCGGATGAAAGAACTCTCTCTTTTCCTCTCCCTCTGTCTGTAACTCTGCCTCTTAAATAAATAAGTAAATCTTTAAAAAAAAAAAAAAAAAAGGACCTCATTGGGGTAAACACAGTACCTTAATTGGAAACATACTGAAACTGTGATTGAATATCAGTTTCTAAATAATAGTCATTTCATATTTTATGTTATGATATCAAGCTATAATTGTGAATTTAAAATGTTAAGAAAAAACTTCAAGACATTGTGGTTGGCATGAATTATTTTCCATGACATTGATATTGAACAAAAAACAAAAGAAAAAAGATAAAATTAAAATTTCTGGTCATCAAAAGAAACTATCAGGAATGAAAAGGCAACCTATAGAATGGAGAAAACTTTTGCAAATTCTCTAATCGGAGATTAATATCCAGAATATGGTATATAAGAAAACTCTATAACTCAAAAGGGAAGTCAAAATCAAAGAAAAATGAGCAAAAGATTAAACAGCCTTTTCTTCAAAGAAGATATGCAAATGGCTGATAAACACATGCAAAGAAGCTCAATGTCAGTAACCACTGGAGAAATGCAAATGAAAACCATAATGAAATATCACTTTACACTTATTGCAATGTCCATTACAAAAAAGAATAACAAATGTTGGAAAGGATGTAGAGAAATTAAAACTCTAATAAACTCCTGGTATGAATGTAAAATTGTGAAACCAATATGGAAAATGGCATGGAGACCTGAAAGAACTACACAATTCTATTCTTGTGTATACACACAAAAGGAAAAGAGGTTCATAGCAGCATTATTCACAACACCCAACAAGTGGAAGCAATTCAGGCTTTCATGGAAGGCTGAAGGAATAAATACAAGGTGGTATATACATATGTTATTAGTCTGTTTTGTGTTTCTAACAACACAACACCACAACTAGGCAAGTTATAAAGAAAGAAGTTTATTTTGGCTGAAATTCTAGTCAAAAGGTTGGGGAGGGGCAGCACAGGGCATCCCACAGGAAGAGACTGGGAGCGCGCCCATGTCTCCTTTAGTTCCATCCTCACAACCCTGTAGGATCCTGATTGCCTCCCAAAGGCTCCACCTCTAATCACTGCATTTAGATTGAGTTTTCACCCTCTTAATACCTCACAGTGGGAATTAAAGTCCAACATGAGTTTCAGAGAGAACAGACCATATTTAAACCATAACATACAACAGAACACTAATGAGCTTTAAAAAGGAAATTTTGAAAAACGCTACAATACAATGAACTTTATCCTACACATAATAAGCCAGTTAACAAGAGGACAAATATTGTATTATTCCACTCATATGAGGGTCTAAAAGTTGGTAAATTTACAGAGATAGAAAATAGATTAGTGCTGGGGCCAGCACTGTGGTATAGTGGGTAGAGCTGTCACCTGCAGTGCCAGCATCCCACATGGACACCAGTTTGAGTCCCGGCTGCTCCACTTGCGATCCAGCTATCTGCTATTGCCTGGGAAAGCAGTAGAAGATGGCCCAAGTCCTTGGACCTCTGTACCCATGTGGGAGACCCAGAAAGAGCTCTTGGCCCTGGCTTCGGACTGGCCCAGCTCCAGCCGTTGCAGCCATTTGGGGAGTGAACCAACTGATGGAAGATCTGTCTCTCTCTGTCTCTACTTCTCTCTGTAACTCTGCCTTTCAAACAGATGAAGGGAGGAAGGGAGGGAGGGAGGGAGGGAGGGAGGGAGGAGGGATGGAGGGAGGGAGGAAGAAAATAGACTAGCGATTGCCAGGGTATGTGGTAAAGGGATATAGGGACTAAGTGTTTGGTGCATGCAAAGTTTCATCTGGGGAAAATACAGTAATTTCTGTACATGGAGTACATGGATGGTGGTGAAGATTCCAAAGTAATGTGACTATACTTAAAGGCACTGAACTGCCATTTTAAAATGATTAAAGTGTCAAATTTTAGGTTATATATATTTTGTCACAAGTTTTTTTGTTTGTTTGTTTTTGTTTTGTTTTGTTTTTTTTGACAGGCAGAGTGGACAGTGAGAGAGAGAGACAGAGAGAAAGGTCTTCCTTTGCCATTGGTTCACCCTCCAATGGCCGCCGCGGCCGGCGCACTGCGGCTAGCACACCGCACTGCAGCTAGCGCACCACACTGATCCGATGGCAGGAGCCAGGTGCTTCTCCTGGTCTCCCATGGGGTGCAGGGCCCAAGCACTTGGGCCATCCTCCACTGCACTCCCTGGCCACAGCAGAGAGCTGGCCTGGAAGAGGGGCAACCGGGACAGAATCCGGTGCCCCGACCGGGACTAGAACCCGGTGTGCCGGCACCGCAAGGCGGAGGATTAGCCTAGTGAGCTGCGGCGCCGGCCAAAAAGTTTGTTTTTAATCAACTGTTAATCGCAGCTCTAAGCCCATAAACATAGCTATGAATAATGCATACATCTTTCTCCTTATTCACTGTTAAGTTATTAGCTGATATAATAAAATGCAATCTTTCAAACAGCATCAAAACATGACAAGTTGTAATTTTGTATTAGTACAAACTATAGATAAAATCATATATATATACACATATATAGAGCAAAAGTTACAAATCATTAACACCTATGCTTCCTATCTTCTTTATCTTTCTGCTTCTGTTCACATGCACCCCACTAACTCCTGAATGCTTTCTCACACTGACTCCTAAGGCTGTCACTATACCTACTGGCTGCTTGTTCAGCTCCAGAGGGAAAGAAATTCTCTCTCTCTCTCTTTCTGCCTCTGCTTTTCTGTGACTCTGCCTCTCAAAAAAATAATAAATCTTTTTCTTTAAAAAAAAAAAGGAAAGAAAGAAATCACATCATGAGCTAATAACATCCACCTAGTTACATAAAGAGCTTCTACATCCATGTAAAAATGAAAAAATATCATATTTTTTTAGCACCAACAGTCCCTCCTTTATACACATTCCAGTAGGCATTAGAATAAACATTTAAAAACTTAAAAAAAAAAAAAAAGCAAGCAGGATCTGACACCAAATAAACCTACGGGTGGGGAGAGTCCAGGAAAAACACCCATTTGGTGGCATGGGTCAAGGCTCGCTCATAGTAATACCACATAGAAGGAGAAAATGAAGTATGTAGTTTTCACATTGGATTTCTGGATCTGAGGTATCTTTTGGAAAGCAACAAAGAAGCGCCGAACTGGGAGTTGAAATATGATCCAAACGATGAGGAAGGTGTGCAAGTCAGAGAGAAAAGTTGGGAATGTCAGACCATGGCAGGCCAAATCAGTCATGGAGAACTGCTGAGTGAGATAAATGGCACACCTGGATAAGCTACATCAAGGAGAAGAAAGTACAAGAATTCCGGGAAAAAAAGAAGGCACCATCAAGCAGGCCATGACAGAAACCAACAGAGAAGAGTCTGAAAGAGAACATCATGGACAGCAGTTGCAAATATGGCAGAAGATTCTATTAGAATAGTATTTAGATGTGACTATAATTTAGGTTACTGGTAAACTTCTGAAGAACTGATCTAAGACTACAACAGCTAGATTAAAGTGTAAACAAGCAATGGAAACACCTGCCTGAAAATACAATTGGGAAATCCTTGGTACCAACTGCATATAGAACGACTGAGAGAAATATATGGAGAGCCATTTAAAGATCGAAAGTCTATTCTACCCTCCACACATTCCTGGTTCTATAGGTGAATCAAGCACAGCTTTTTCCCAAAGCTGTCTGAGATCACACTATTTTAGCAATTCCAAAAAACTTCATTAACTTAGTCATGTGTTAGCACAAATTAAAACACTGTCCACTACATTACCTATGTAACAAATACAGATCCAGACTTCATATCCTATGAGAATTACACATGTTCTCCTCTTAGAGCTGCTTTAAAACATGTAATGACTAAATCTTTTTGCTATGGTATCAGAAAGACCAGAGATACTCTACTTATATAGCTTATACTCTACTTATACAATATAAGTATACTTATACTTTATACTCTACTTAGACAGCTCTAAAGTCGCATAACCACAGCAACTTTAGCTTGTTAATGTATATTTCTCTGATGCTTAATTTTATTTAGTTTTACTTTCCCATTTTCATTAGTGCATACCCATTGTAAAACAAGCTGAGCAATAAACTAACTTACTGGAGATGTATTCATTTTCTTTGTTCGTGGAAACATGTAGAGGACTCTGGAATTACAGCTGCAAGAGAGGGTGAAAGGAGGACATAGTGAGAGAAATGGTCTGAATCACCTCTAGATTCCACAGTGCAAAGCAAGATCATGATAGAAACCAACAGAAAATGATGCATTAGGTGGGATAAAACCCAAAAACAAAAGCTTCTTTGTGAGAAAAATAATATAATTAAAAATAGAGAGCAGATGATAAACCGTCATTCTATAGTTCCTGGTAACACCAGCACAGGAACTGTTCCACGGGGCTCATCTCAAAGTGTTGACTCAGCATTACATGTGAAAAAGAGCAGGAGATGCCTCATTGAAAATTCACCCTCAATTCTATTAATCAGTAGATATTAAATACAAGGTAGTATTAGGTTAATGAAAATAATTATTTGCTACTGATGTTATAAAATTAACGCTATCGGGCCGGCGCCGCGGCTCACTAGGCTAATCCTCCGCCTAGCAGCGTCGGCACACCGGGTTCTAGTCCCAGTCGGGGCGCTGGATTCTGTCCCAGTTGCCCCTCTTCCAGACCAGCTCTCTGCTGTGGCCAGGGAGTGCAGTGGAGGATGGCCCAGGTGCTTGGGCCCTGCACCCCATGGCAGACCAGGAAAAGCACCTGGCTCCTGGCTCCTGGCATCAGATCAGCGCGGTGCGCCAGCCGCAGCGCGCCGGCCGCGGCGGCCATTGGAGGGTGAACCAACAGCAAAGGAAGACCTTTCTCTCTGTCTCTCTCTCTCTCACTGTCCACTCTGCCTGTCAAAAAAAAAAAAAAAAATTAACGCTATCACTAAGAAATCATTTTTAAAGATGGTTGCTTAAATCAGTTACAGTACAGGCCGGCACCGCAGCTCACTAGGCTAATCCTCCGCCTGCAGTGACGGAATCCCGGGTTCTAGTCCCGGTTGGGGTGCCAGATTCTGTCCCAGTTGCTCCTCTTCCGGTCCAGCTCTCTGCTGTGGCCCGGGAAGGTAGTGGAGGATGGCCCAAGTGCTTGGGCCCTGCACCTGCATGGGAGACCAGGAGGAAGCACCTGGCTCCTAGCTGCAGATCGACACAGCGCACCGGCCATGGCGGCCATTTGGGAGTGAACCAACAGAAGGAAGACCTTTCTCTCTGTCTCTCTCACTGTCTAACTCTGCCTGTCAAAATAAATAAATAAATAAATATAGTACAGTACAACAAAGGAAGAAATATTACGTTGTCACTAATATTTCCATTATAGAAAAATACTTGGGTGCTGTTATTTTTCTACCAATATAGACATATCACACAGGACTCCATATTAGTGTTTCTATTAAATTTCAGAGAAAAATAACCCATATTTTTGGCCCAAAATTGTATATGGAAAATGTACATAATATATATTTGTTGTGGTATACTTTCACAGTAATGGTTCCAAATGACACAGCTCTCTATATCAATGCCACAGTCCTTCCCCACAATGCCATTTCACTTGTTTTAGTCAATGGACACCAGTAAAGGTGATACACAGTTTTGAAAAGTATATGTCTAACTGGGGCCGGCGCTGTGCTGCAGCGGGTTACTGCCCTGGCCTGAAGCGCCAGCATCCCCTAGGGGCGCTGGTTCAAGACCCGGCAGTTCCACTTCTGACTCAGCTCTCTGCTATGGCCTGGGAAAGCAGTAGAAGATGGCCCAAGTCCTTGGACCCCTGCACCCGCGTGGGAGACCCAGAGGAAGCTCCTGGCTCCTGGCTTCAGATGGGCACACCTCCGCCCTGTTTCGGCCAATTGGAGAGTGAACCAGCAGATGAAGATCTCTCTCTCTCCCTCTCTCTCTCTGCCTCTCCTCTCTCTGTGTAACTCTGTCTTTCAAATAAATAAATAAATCTTTAAAAAAAAAAAGTCTATGTCTACTAGAGTTTGCCTTCTTGGAACAGCTATTTTGTGAATAAGCATGTAGCTTTCCTGTTGGAGACACAGGGCCTAGCCAAAACACTGCACATACTACTATTCATATGAGTAAAGCCATTACAAGGGACCAGCCAAGAGAGCAGATGATAAACCGTCATTCTATAGTTCCTGGTAACACCAGCACAGGAACTGTTCCACGGGGCTCACCTCAAAGTGTTGACTCAGCATTACAAATAGAGATTGTTTTCTAACCTAGTGTTTGTTGATGTGTTACATATGCCGATAAACACCAGGGAGGGGAGAAAGAACTGAGGTATATAACAAATACCATCAATACAATTCATGAGCTCATGCAGTTTTCCTAAGTATGCAAAATAACCAGATGGAGTCAGCAAGGCTGCTGGCACTAAGAGTGGCCATGTGAATCAGACACGAAGACTGTCTGGAGATGATAAGACTATGTTTTAAATTTTTACATGTATGTAGCCATTGTATTTTGTTTACTTATATTTTAAGAAACTAATTAGCAGTAAAAGTATGATTCAGCCTAATTTTCTCATCTGAAATAATGGAAAATAGGCTCACATTATGCTATTGTACTATTTATGATTGTCAAGAATGGATTAGTGACATTGTGAGGCAAAATTTGAGTTATAAACCTTTTGGGCTCACACAATCAATAGACAGCGTTTGGGAAAACCAGACACTGGGAGAGTTCACGGAAAAGACTTCTAAAACAACATTTGTTCTAAATTGACCGCAGCTTCTGAAACTGATCTCAAACACAAACATGAATTTCAAATTTATTAAAGAAAAATAGAGAACGCTAGTCAGAGTCAGGATGCATGACATCCACAAAACACGCGACACTGATCAACTCACTGTTTCATCTTTCTCACCAGGCGGAAAGACCCTGGCCACCCCTTCCTGAGCACCCAGGAAGGGCTGTAGGGCAGAGGGGACATCAGCAAGTCTCTGCATGCCAGGTGCGGGGACACTCGAGGTTTGAGAGCACTCCAATTCCGACAACAGTGAGGGGGAATGAAATGCGGGGAGTGTTAGGCAGGCCATCCCTGCACCGCAGGACACAGCTCGGGATCCCCTAAGAAACACCTCCCGGCCCTGTCTATTCCTTCTCGACCCACTCACTCTCCCTTCTCAAAGTTGGTCCAAATCCGCCAACACCGCCCCGTCTCTGACAGCTGGCGGATGAGGCAAGGTAGCATCAGGCACAGCGTGTTCACTCCGGCCAGCACGATCCACAACTGCTTGGGCCATGCAAAGCCAGGATCTTCACCCGTCCTGGAATCTTGAGCTTTGCTGCGAAGCACCGCGGAGAGGGTATTCCTGCAGGTGCACTGCCAGCCACCGGGGCCCTCCTTCACTCGGCTTAGTAACTACCCATTCCAAGGGCCAGGCGATCGCCCGGCACCCGCACCTCCCCTGCACAGCTCACTGGCGCTGTGCGCCTCTGTAAACTCACACCGGACGGCAGCGAGGCAGGACAGCGGCCGCACTCGCTGCAGACAGCACGGACCCCGCAGACGTAACCACCGCTCATCTCAGAGGCAGAACGCGGACTCGCGCCGCACACTGCCCAGCCGCACGAGGCCTGCAGCCAGCTCTGTACACCCGGAGGCACACATCCGGCCTCCCGGCAGGGCAAGGCCATCACCGAGGTCCAGCACCCGCGGAGGATTCCACGGTAAAGCCCCTCAGGCAGGCCCGGCTCCAGCGCTCGAGGCCCACGACGTGTCCGCGCCTGTCACGTGGGCACAGCCGTCCGCTCCCCAGGCGCCCCGAGGCCCAGCGTTCCCCTTTCGCCCTCACACCAACCTTCAGGGACGCAAAAGTCAACACCTCAGCCTGCAGAAGTGATAAGGGCAGCCACAACATCTGGATTTCCGGAAAAAAGATGGCGACAGTGGGCGGGGCAGCACATGCGCAGAAGGAACTCGGGAAAGGGCCTTGCAGGGCACTGTGCTGGTGACGTCTGGGAAGGTGAGACTACATTTCCCAGAAGCCTCTGCGCCCCGCCCTTACGAAACAAGGAGCATGCGTCGTGTGTCTCCTTGGCAGCGAGCCGGCTGCCTGGAGACCACACAGGATGCGTTCTAACAGGTCGCTACCACACGGCCGCCATGTGGAATTCGATTCTTCATCCGTTCCCAGTTTGAAAATGTCACGTTTTGAAAGAACAGTGCCACGAATGGAGAAGTTTTAGTGTGGCTGCATTTGGTAATTGTGACTAGTTTTATTTTCTCTTTTGATTTTGATCATTATATTGAGGTCATAGAATCCAAATTGACTTATTACAAATGCCTATTAAGGCATGGAAAAATCACAATGACTGTGTTACTTTAAAAAACTTACACAGTAATGCAGGCGTTTGATTAAGATGCTCACTTCCCCCATCGGAGTGCCTGGGCTCAATTCTCAGCTCCAGCTCCCCATGCTGCCAGCTTCCCGCTAAAGCACATGGTGATGGCTCAAGTGATGGGATTCCTGCCGTCCATGACTGAAACCTATATGGCGTATCCAGCTGCTCGCTCTGCTCCCCGGTCGCAGGCATTTAGGGGAGTGAACTATTGGGTGGAGCTCTCTGTTTCTCTTCTCTGGTTCGAAAATACACACAACACAAAACAAGAAACCAATACTCCTGTAGCAACCCAGTTCTAACCCTCTCAAAGAATTCTTGAGTTCCTCTAGGAATTTGTGAGCCATCAGTGGATCACATTCCACTGTTGGGGAAACTATTCGAGTGCAGACTTTGGAATAAATTGCCTGGATTATAGGGTCAGAGCATTCTAAAACTGCATAAATTTAAAAGTTCACCATCTGTTAAGTTTGTAAGGAGAAATTCCTGAAACAGATCTAACAACTCTGTTTCTCTGGGACCTAGACTTAAATGTCATCTCCCCTCTGCTGGTTTCCACTGCAAACTAGGCAAGGTCATCAACACAAGAGCTTCAGAGAGCTCCCATTGGGCATGGCTCCTGCTATCAGGACTGATGCAAGCTTGAATGGGGATGTGATTAGAATGCCAAATCATTGCCCAAGACCCACCCCCAGTTTTCTCTGCATCTAACATATACCTTGCCTTGTCCTAATCCATTTATCTTTTCTGCTCCTGCCATTGCCCGTAAGGGGCTTTATTCTGCAAATCAAGAGACCTCCGTCTTAGCTTCCCAACCTAGGAACCTCCGACTCAGACCACAGAAGCAGTTGTATCTTGAATTCGTAGGTCTCAGGGTCATATTGCTTGAAAGAGAAAATGAACTTGCATGGATCAAAGAACTAAACTGGCAGCATGGAGCAATGGGTCTTCATGTCCTTTCCTAGGAGTGGTTGCTCCTGTATTGGTAGTCACATACCTACGCCAGCAGGAGGTGTTCATACCAGAAGTGGAGATATGGGTTCCATGGAGGAGCCTTGAGAAAAACAAAGTGGAAGACCACCTCCTATTATTGTTGGCTGAGCTTAAGGAACTTATTCCTCTCTCTGGGTCTTAGTCATACCTTCTGTGTGATGATTACAGCTCATAATCGCAAGCAACTAGCCAATAACAGGAATTCTACTACTTAATTTGTACTGAATGCAAAATAATCAAGAACAGAGTCCCTGTAATAAAGATATTCAGAATTCCACAAGGACTAAGAACTGAGGTTAGACTTCTACTACTTGTCTAATGAAAATGTGTAGTCTTGTACTTATGGTGTCTGATCATGTTTTGTATTCAACCATTCATATTATCTTTTTTTAAATGGCATACAGTTAAGATTAATATCACCTTTCCTTATAATCCCAAGGACTTTCTCCCTGACTTAGTCATCATAATTAGTCTAATGTGTGTACTGCAGGCATTTTCTTATGCATTTATATCCATATCTGTGTATGAGTATAGAATGTATCACACAGAAGGGAAATCATGTTTTATGTGAATTTTATTTTTGGAATATTACCATATAAATATTAGATTAAAATACAATATAGGCCAGCGCCGCAGCTCAATAGGCTAATCCTCTACCTGCAGTGCCAGCACACCGGGTTCTAGTCCCGGTCGGGGCGCCGGATTCTGTCCCGGTTGCCCCTCTTCTAGGCCAGCTCTCTGCTATGGCCTGGGAGTGCAGTGGAGGATGGCCCAAGTGCCTGGGCCATGCACCTGCATGGGAGACCAGGAGAAGCACCTGGCTCCTGGCTTCGGATCAGCGCGGTGCGCCGGCCGTGGCAGCCATTGGAGGGTGAACCAATGGCAAAAGGAAGACCTTTCTCTCTGTCTCTCTCTCTCTGTCTACTCTGCCTGTCAATAAATAAATAAATAAATAAATATTTAAGGCAATGTTAAATATAAATAATAAATTATTTTAAATTGTAAATAAAATGATTATTTCATAAACTAAATTAATATAATTTATAAAATTAAATAAATTTAATTAATTAAAATAAAATATTTAAATAAATCTAATAATAATAAATCTAATAAAATATTATAACTAAGTCAATATATACTTTTTTACCGTTATAAATTTATTTTATTTATATATACATCCATATATATTTTAAATGTTTTGGAGGATATATATATATATCTTAAAGTGTTTAAATAATATTAAATAGTTGTTCATGGAGTAAAAATAGCTAAGTCTTTCTTTTTTTGAAAAAATTGAGTTTATTTATTTGAAAGAGTTACACAGAGGAAGACACAGAGACAGAGAGGTACTCCATCCACTGGCTCATTCCCCAGATGGCCACAAACTGACTGGGCCAAAGCCAGGAGCCAGGTTCCCCCATGGGTAGCAGGGGCCCAAGCACTTTGGCCATTTTCTTCTGTGTTACCCAGGGCATTAGATGGAAGTTGGGTCAGAAGTGGAGCCACTGGGACACAAACTGGCACCCATATGGAATATTGGGATCACTGGCAGCAGCTTTATCTGCCACACCATTAGTTATCAGAAAAAATTTGTTCTTTCACCCTAAAAAAGGGCAATAGGAATAATTACATTTATCTAAATTTCTCCAACTGTTAATTAACCTAGTTATGAGTATTTTGTTTACCAAACTTAGCATTAAAATAACATGACAAGTTAAAAATACAATCTGAAGACCTGTGTAAAATACTATTTGAGTACTAGCTATAGCATTAATTAAACACCTAAGAGTAATTGTGTATTAATTACAGAGTTCAACCAATAGTTTTAAGTAGAACATAAAAAATACTAAAAGGGTAAAGTATTAAGTTCTTTTTTTTCTTTTTTTTGTTTGTTATATAGTTTTTTTATTTAATAAATGTGAATTTACAAAGTGCAACTTGCATATTGTCTAAGTCAATATATACTTTTAAAGAGTTATCAGAAATCATAGATTTCTTTTTTTCATTTTTAAAAATTACTCACTGGGGTCTGTGCTGTGGCGTATTAGGTTAAGCCTCTGCCTGTGGTGCTGGCATCCAATATGGGCGCTGGTTCAAGTTCTGGCTGCTCCATTTTCAATCCAGCTCCCTGATAATGGCCTGGGAAAGCAGCAGAGGACGGCCCAAGTGCTTGGGCCCCTTCACTCACATGAGAGATACGAAGAAACTCCGGCAGATGTTTCTCTCTCTCTCTCTCTTTCTCACATTGCCTCTCAAATAAACAAATCAACCTTAATAGTTTATTTATTAGAGTATCAGAGAAGGAAAAAGAGCCCCCATTCACTGGTTACTCCGACAATGCCTACAACAATTGGCACTGGGATGGGGCTAAAGCAAGGAGCTGGGAACTTAATCCATTTCTCTCACACAGTAACAGAAACCCAGTCACTTCATCAGTCATTGCTGCCTCCTAGGGTCTGCACTAACAGAAAGCTGGATCAGGAGGCAGCGCAGAGAAGTGAACCTAGCACTCAATTGTAGGCATCTTGACTGGAATCTTAGTCACCAGGCTGTGCCTACTTCTCATGTAACTTTCTAAACAGCTGTACTGAGATATAAATTATTTACCATGCAATTCATCCATTAAAAGTATACAATTCAATGATTTTTCAAAGGTATGTGCCATTATCCCCATGAATTTCAGAACATTTTTGTAACCTCAAAAAAGAAACTCAACACCTTTTAGCAATAGGGAACCACAAATACACAGTTTCAGAAGACTTGCCTCTGTAACAGGCGATGGGGTCCGAGTGTTCTCATCTATCATGAGGTCTGGACCTACCGCCCAGTCATCCTTGCTCAGAGCATTGTGCCCACAACAGGGAGCCAGGAGCAGGAGAGTGGTGATATTTTGCCACCCCAGGGAAGTTATCCCGCCCCCCAGCCAGTGAGAGCTGGCAGGAAAGGGGCCCCGTGTCTTTGGTTGCTCTAGTCTGAAGTGGAGAAAGGGAGGGAGAACAAGTCTGGATTAAATTACCACTGCATCTTGATCATTTTCTTCAGTAAATACTTCATTACAGAGACTTTAATTGGTTGGCTGTTTCTACTGGAATGAGATTCCATGGAGTTGCTCACACTGTCCTGCCTGATGTCTCTGTAGGAATTGTATGACTTCAAGAATTTTTTCCTATTTTTTATTTGAGGATGACAGCCAAAGATACAGATAGTGAATGATTGCATGCTCAGTGACTTGTGAATTCAATTTGTAACGGCCATATAGTGATGACACATCGTCCAGGAAAAAGAATTAAACTCAATCAGTTGTCAGTTACTCACCCTTTGAAAAACTCACATTGTTTTTTGCCAGAGAAACCTAACTGTAGGAATACAGTGATTCTTCCCACCATACCCGCCCTCTTTCCCCCCAATCCAACCCCATTTCCTCCTCCCTCTCCCATTTCCAGTCCTATTCTCCATTAAGAAAAAAAAAAACTCTTCCTCAACAGTCAAGACAAGTGTTGTTCAAGTTATTGCTTCTCAAAGTGTCAATTTCACTTCTACACATTGCCTGTTAGGTGCTCTATTAGTTATCACAGATCAGTGAGACGTATGGTATTTGTCCCTTTGGGACTGGCTTATTTCACTAAGTATGATGTTTTCTAGCTCATCCATTTTGTTGCAAATGACAGGATTTCATTTTTTTACTGCTGTGTAGTATTCCAGAGATTACATATCCCATAATTTCTTTATCTAGTCTTCAGTTGACTGGATAAAGTTCAGCATTTAGGTTGACTACATGTCTGAGCTATTGTGAAATGAGCTGCAATAAACATGGGGGTGCAGAAAATTCTTTTATTTGCTGATTTCACTTCCTTTGGGTAAATTTCCAGGAGTGGGATGGCTGGGTCATATGGTAGGTCTAGACTGAGATTTCTGATGTATCTCCAAACTGACTTCCATAGTGGTTTTACCAGTTTACATTCCCACCAACAGTGGACTAGGGTACCTTTTTCCACACATCATCACCAGCATTTGTTGTTTGTTGATTTCTGTATGAAAGCCATTCTAACTGGGGTGAAGTGAAACCTCACGTGGCTTTGATTTGCATTTCCCTGATGGCTAGTGATCCTGAGCATTTTTTCATGTGTCTGTTGGCCATTTGTATTTCCTCTTTTGAAAAATGTCTGTTTAGGGGCTGGTGCTGTGGCACAGCAGGTTAAAGCCCTGGCCTGAGGTGCTGGCATCCTATATGGGCACTGCTTCTAGTCCCAGATGCTCCTCTTCCGATCCAGCTCTCTGCTATTGCCTGGGATAGCAGTAGAAGATGGTCCAAGTCCCTGGGCCCCTGCATCCACGTGGGAGACCTGGAAGAGACTCCTGGCTCCTTGCTTCAGATCAGCATAGCTCTGGCTGTTGCGGACATCTGGGGAGCAAACCAGAGGATAGAAGACCTCTCTCTCTCTCTCTGTCTCTGCCTCGCTCTTTAACTCTTTCAAATAAATAAAATAAACCTTTAAAAAAAGAAAAAGAAAAATTATTAAGTCCTTTGCCCATTTCTTCACTGGGTTGTTTGTTTTGTTGTTGTGGAGTTTCTATATCTCTTTATATATTCTGGTTATTAATCCTTTACCAGTTGAATAGTATGCAAATAATTTCTTCCAATCTTCTCTTTGTTGAGAGTTGTTTTTGCAGTACAGAAGCATCTCAATTTGATGTAATGCCATTTGTGAATTTTGACTTTGACTGCCTGTGCCTCTGGGGTCTTTTCCAAGAAGTCTTTGCCTATGCCAATGTCTTGCAGGGTTTCCCCAATGTTCTCTAATAATTTGATGGTATCAGGTCATAGATTGAGGTCTTTAATCCATTTTGAATGGATTTTTGCATAACGTATAAGGTACAAGTCCTGCTTCATACTTCTGCATGTGGAAATCCAGTTTTCCCAGCACCTTCTTCAGTAGTGATGACATGTTCCTGTGTTCTGTGTGCAGCATATCCTTAAGCATCTTCTGCAGGGCTCCAAGGCAGTGACAAATTATTTCAGTTTCTGTTTGTCATGGGAGGTCTTTATTTCACCTTTGTTCATAAATGAGAGCTTTACAGGGTATAGCATTCTGGGTTGACAGGTTTTTTTTCTCTTAAGACTTGTAAGATATATTGCCATTGTCTCTTAGCCTGTAGGGTTTTTGATGAGAAATCTGCTATGAGTCTAATTGGAGATCCTCTGAAAGTATCTGGCGTTTCTCTCACATACGTTTTAGAATCTTTTCTTTGTGTTTTACTTTGGAGAGTTTGACAGCAATGTGTCATGATGAAGATCTTTTCTGGTCATGTCTATTAGGGGTTCTATGTGCTTCCTGTACTTGGGTGTCCCTTTCTTTCTCCAAATTGAGGAAATCTTCTGTTATTATTTCACTAAAATGTCCTTCTATTCCTTTCTCTCTTTGCATGCCTTGGAGAACTCCTAGAACCCATATGATGGGTCATTTGATAATATCCTGTAGATTCCCAACAGTGTTTTTTAGTTTCTAATTTCATCTTCTGGTGTTTGGTCTACCTGTATAATTTCCTGTGCTTTGTCTTCTAAGTCTGATATTCTTTCTTCTGCTTTACCGATTATGTTGTTAAGGCTTTCCACTGTATTTTTTGTTTGTTCTATTGAATTCTTCATTTTCAAGATTTCATTTTGATTTCTCTTTAAGATCTCAATTTCGAGGGAGAAATTTTCTTTTGTGTCATGTATGGATTTCATTATTTTGTGCATTTGCTTCTGACTACTTCTAAGTAATCCTATGACCTATTTTTTGAATTACATTTCTGGCATTTCTCCAGTCTCATCATCTTCACGATCCAGTACTGAAGTGTTATTTTCTTCTGGGGTGTCATGTTATCTTCCTTATTCTTGTTTCTTGAATTGTTGCATCTATTGTTCAGCATTTGTGGAGATACTTGCTGGTTTCTTGTTTTTTCTCACTGTGGTGGCTTTTATCTTTGGACTACAGTGGATTAGTGGAGTGTCCTCTTTCAGGGAATATCTAGAGTCCTGTGGTAGGTGTTGCCAGGGAGCTCTGCTCTGTGCTCCAGGGTGAAGTGCATGTCTGAGGTGATATACCCAGATTTGGCATGTGAAATCTCCCCCCCCCTTTTTTTTTATCAGAGAGGAGGTTTCTTCTTGTCTGTTGGTGTAGACACAGCTGAGCTCCTCTCCTTGAAGGAGACCAGTGCCTGGGCACTAGCCCCAGTAAGTATATTATTTGTCCACTCACAAAAGATCTGTGCAGTCCCCAGTGTAAGTTCAAATTCCCCCCTCAGTGACTCTCACCAGGTAACCAGGGAGCCTTGATCATGTGATTCCATCCTTCCCCAAGGAGATTCATTGCAGTCTCATGAAGCACACACAAGCCTGATACCCTTTTGGATTCTGCTGGCAATGTATGCACCATTTACAGATGTTGACTCACCTCATCCTAAATGGGACCCCCTCCAACAAAGGCCTCCAGAACCTGTTGAAATTAAAATCAGCAGGTACTGTCCCTAGTGCCCTCAGAGAGTTCCTTACTGTGGAGCTTCAGCAACCTGCTCTCATGCCCCTACATGCTCTGGGCCACGTATGTTGACTGAAAGTTCTCAAGAGCTCTGATACAGGAAGCCATGCTCTTGCTACGCACCTGGAAAACAACATGTGCTGCCTGCTGTGTTCTCCTAGAAACAGGCCTGAGCCCATGACTCACCATGTCCAGCTGCCCATCAACTCTTTGGCCATGGAATCAGAACGAAAGTAAAGGGATGGAGACAGACAGACTGTGCAAACATGAACTTGAAAGCGCACAAGTGACCTGAGAGTTTGAAAGTCTTAGCAAAGATAAAGAGAAGCTTTTCACGACAAAAGGGTCACCCTCTGGATGATACAGCAATTATGAATGTGCTTGTGGCTACAATTCATATATATAACATGTATAACAGAAAACAACAGAACTAAAGATGGAAATCAACAGATGAACAACTGCAGAATTAATATTCGCTGGCGCCGTGGCTCAATAGGCTAATCCACCGCCTTGCGGCGCCTGCACACCGGGTTCTAGTCCCGGTCAGGGCGCCGGATTCTGTCCCGGTTGCCCCTCTTCCAGGCCAGCTCTCTGCTGTGGCCAGGGAGTGCAGTGGAGGATGGCCCAGGTGCTTGGGCCCTGCACCCCATGGGAGACCAGGAGAAGCACCTGGCTCCTGGCTTCGGATCAGCGTGGTGCGCCGGCCGCAGCGCGTCAGCCGCAGTGGCCGTTGGAGGGTGAACCAACGGCAAAGGAAGACCTTTCTCTCTGTCTCTCTCTCTCTCTCTGTCCACTCTGTCAAAAAAAAAAAAAAGAATTAATATTCTTCTCTCAGTAACTAATGGGCCAATCAGACAAAAACATCAGAATACAGAATGGAATGATACTATCGTCCCCTGATTCTCCTACTTGAAAGTCAGAGAGACAGTGTGCACACACATGAAAGACATCTTCCATCTGCTGGTTCAGGGCTGGGCCAGGCTGAAGCCAGGAGCCGAAGTCAGTGCCTACCACATGGGTGGCAGGAACTCAAGCGCTCAAGTCATCACCTGCTGCCTCCCAGGGTACAGAGTAAGCAGGAAGCTGGAATTAGAAGCAGAGCCCAGATCCAAATCCAGGCATCCCAACATAGGATACGGACACCCAAGTGGTGTCTTAACTACTGCGCCCCACGCCTGCCCTCATCTAACTGATATTTATAAAGCACCGTGTGGAACACTCACCACGACAGACCAACACTGAACCGGAAAACAAGTCTCAGCACCAGCATCTGCTAGAGCATGATCTTGGAGCCAAATGCCATCAAAATAGAAATAAACAACAAAAAGAAATCCAGAAGAGCTTCAGATATTCGAAAGTTAAATGCCGCACTTGTAAATTACCTGAGGTCAAAGAAGAAATCCGCAGGGCAATGTGACTGTTCTGAGCAAGCGGAACATCCCTCACGCTGTCCTAGACACGGGAGCCACACTGTTTTTTCCTGAGATGGAAACTACTTCCCCCTGAAAGCTGACTCACTTAGCACCTGGCCTTGCTGGAGCCCAGTTATGATCCCAGTAAACCACTGCCCTGCTTCCTCACTGTTGGGGCAAGAGGGCCCTCCTCCACCTTCCTCGGCTCAGACTGAAGCGTACGTACAGCCAAGCTCGTTCGCTTAGTTCTTTTTTTTGCTGAGGCCTCTTTATAGGAATTCTTGACTCCTGCCTACCCAGAGAGCTTCCCGCCTGGCTGATGCACCCAACCCCAGACCTGCCAGGCCCCGAGTGCATCGGCATCGCCAGCCCTCGGCGGCCAGCCTCCTGTGTGAAGTGACACCGTCTCCCTGCTCTTCGGTGTGGGGAGCAACTCGGACTAGACTAAGTTACTGGAATTAAGACTTATTCTATGCATCTGCTCTCCCACAATATGGCGCTGAGAAGGGAGTAACAGCTTCTACCCAGCTGCCTCCAGTTCAACCAATAAGCTGCAGGACCTGCTCCTGATTGGAGGAGAGCAGCGTACTCGGCGTGTGGGTAGCAGAGTTGGGATTGGCGGAAGAGGACTATAAAGAGGAGACAGACAACATGCACCAGGAACATCTGAAGGAACACCTGTGCAGCCCCCGAGAGAGCCGGCCGGCGGTGTGCCGCTCCCCTGCGGAAGTGGGGAAAGTGGCTAGGGGGAACCGCCCTTCCACGGAGGTGGAAGGGACGGTAGCCAACCCGGGAAGAACCAGCAGCAAACCTGGGAAGGGCCGAGCAGACGAAAGAGCAACGCAGGGTCCTGTGTCGTTCCTCCACGAAGACGGGGAGCGACATAATGGTGCCGTGACTCGGATATGAAGCCTAGGCAGCGTTTAGTGTCGTTCCTCCATGAAGAGGGGGAGCGACATTCGGCCCAGCCCCTTGGGCAGCTGCGGCTGCTCCCTCTCCTTACACTCTTGCCTTCTCTTGCTCCTCTTCGACCTGCTGCTGCCACTTTGTAAGACTCTGTCCTTCCTCTGCCAAGTAAATCTGTCAATAAATTACCATCTAACCAATTCGTGGCCTGTCACTCTCTCACCCGTGACTGAGCACCAAAGAAGGTTGCACAGTATTTAAAAATCCCAGGAGGCTGTTATAGTCTGAATGTGTCTTCCCAAAATGCAGATGTCGAAGCCTGACCCACATCCTGACGACACTGGAGCCAGCCGCAGACATCTATGATCCCACCGATAGCAGGTTCATAGTCAAATTCTTAGAGAAAGGTTTGAGTGGTGGTTCCCGGGGTAAGAGAGAGGAGAACAAGTTAGCGTCCAGTGAGCACGCAGTTTCCTTTGTGCAGGATGTAAGAATTCGCATCAGGACTAGAGGCCACAGTGTAGAGACGATTCCAGCAGTCTGTGAACAGAGGTCACAGCGCGGGCAGTGCATCGGCCTCAGAGGCGCTGGAAGATGTTGTTAGTGGACACACGTCCTGGATCCTGGGTGCAAACAGTGGTTACTCTGAATTACAGTTTTCCGCCTGAATCCTTCTGCTCTGAAGACCCCCAGCCCCAGCACCGAAGCTGTGAACGGGAAGCCACTCACCCGCCCCTGCACAGCGCGGCCTGGGGTCTCCCGGCCACTGTTCCCAAGGACAGGGGGCTGTCCCGCTGTGGAGCCAGCACTCTGCTCCCATGGACTCGCGAGTCGGTGAGAAAAGGCGGGTGTGCGCGCCCCCTCGTGGCCACCAGGACGCAGCGCAGGATGCGAGCGCCCGTGACCCAGCTTTGCTTGGAAAGAGTGGAACTCCGTGAAGACACATAGACTGCTCAAGCCGAATGAACCCGCTCTTCTATGCCATTTCCAAAACCACACTGAGTGAAACGAATGTAGACAGAACAGAACAGTTCTCTCAAAATAGTCCACACAGTGAAATTTGAAAATCAAACTACAAAATACTGAAGAACCGAATAAAATCTGCATGACCTGGTACCTGATGAGTTTTAAACATACAAAATCAAAAGCCAGTCAAAAGCCAGTGCTGTGACATAGTGGGTAAAGCCGCCACCTGCAGTGCCGGCCTCCTATATGGGCGCCAGTTCGTGTCCCGGCTGCTCCACTTGGTATCCAGCTCTCTGCTGTGCCCTGGGAAAGCAGTGGAAGATGGCCCAAGTGCTTGGGCCCCTGCACCCACGTGGGAGACCTGGAAGAAGCTCCTGACTCTTGGCTTTGGATAGTCACAGCTCCAGCCATTGCAGCCAACTGGGGAGAGAACCAACAGATGGAAGACCTGTCTCTGTCTCTCTGTCTTTCTCTCTTTCTGCCTTTCTTTCTCTCTGTGTGTAATTCTGACTTTCAAATAAATAAATAAATCTTTTTTAAAAAAGCCAATCCAAAAGAGAAAAAAAGCTAACATGGACTTCATAAAAATTAAGCTTTCTACTCTGTGACACATTGTGTGTAGAGGACAAAACCAGAAGACACAGACTGGAAGAAACGGTTTATTAAACAGACATCTGCTAAAGAATATGTAATCCAGGGACCTGCGCGGTGGCAGAGCAGGTTAGGCCTCCACCTGCGGCGCCAGCATCCCATGGGGCGTTGACTGGAGTTCCAGCTGCTCTACTTCTGGAGCCAGCGCTCTGTTGTGGATTGGAAAAGCAGAAGGTGGCCCAAGTGTTTGGGCCCCTGCACCTGTGTGGGAGACCTGGAAGAAGCTCCTGGCTCCTGGCTTCAGATCAGCATAGCTCTGGCTGTTGTGGCCATTTGGGGAGTGAACCAGTGGATGGAAGACCTCTCTCTGTGTATATCCCTCTCTCTGTCTGTAATTTTACCCTCAAATAAATAAATAAAATCTTTTAAAATATGTATGATTCAGATTGCTTAAAGAACTCATGGAGGTTAACAATAACAACTCATAACTACAAATGGGTAAATTCTGAACAGACACCTGTCCAAGAAAATAGAAAGATGGCAAATAATCGTACAAAAGATGCTGACATCCTATGTCAATAAGGAATTGAAGCAACACAGCAGTGAGAGATCACTGCACACCAGTTAGAATCACCTAACTGTGAAAAGTACTCCCGTCGCCGGAGGGTGAGGGGCAGAGGGAGGCCTCACTCACTGACAGTGCAGTGCACAAAGGCACAGACACTTTGGAAGACAGTTTGAAAATCTGTTCAAAAATTAAACAAGCCTCACTTTACAACCCAGCAATTTAGACAATGGCATGCCAAAATCATGTCTAAATGAAAACCAATTTGTAACTGTATACAACAGCTCTACTCAAAATGGTCAAAACTCAAAATGTTCAAAATATCCTTCAGTAACTGAATGCATAACCCAACTGCAGTACATCCATGAAAGGGAATCCCCCTGGAAACAGAAACAGGGGACCTCCCGGCCCATGACTTGGTGGCTATTCCATGCACACTCTGAGTAACAGAGAGCCAGCCTGAAGAGCCTACACACTTGCATCGTGACTTCCTGGAAGAGCAGACCTGAGGAGCACAGCAGTGTTGTGTGAGGCGGGGCTCTGTAGCATTCTGCATAAAACTGTTTTGCATGAATCAGGATAAAATACAGGGGCAGGTACTGTGTAGCAGTTAAGATGCCACTTGGGGTGCCCTCACTCCCTACCAGAATGCCCAGGTTCAGGTCCCTGCTCCACTCCCAGGCCCAGCTTCCTGCCAGTGCAGACCCAGGGAGGCAGCAGGTGCTGGCTGAAGCAGGTCCTTGCTGTCCATGTCGGAGACTCAGATGGAGTTCCCAGCTCCCACAGTTCCAACCCAGCCCCAGTTACTGTGCATTTGGGGGTGGACCAGCATGGAAAATTCTCTCTCTCTCTCTCTCTCTCTCTCTCTTCCTCTCCCTTTCAAATAAATACATGAATAAGGTGTAAAATAATCATGACAAATTATGTAAGATTTTAACAGACATCTGATACAGGTGATATGTTAACAAGAGGGCAAATTAGGTTGGGGCTATATGGGAAATTATGCATTTCCTTCTGTGTGTGCCTAAAATTAATCTGAAATTTAAAACTTCATTGTAAAATATTGCCACTTTCTTAACATGTTCTTGTTTAATAATCTGCACTATTAAAATGAGGAAATTAAACAGATCAATTAAAAGAGAAAAACTGAAAACTAGTAAAGACCCCGGGACCACCTGGACCCACGGCTTAGTGTTAACTGACCTTTAGCAAAATCTGTGAGTGGACACTCAGCATAACGGTTAAGACACCCACATTCCTTATCGAAGTACCTGAGTTAAGTACCTGGCTCTGGCTCCAGATTCCAGCTTCCTGCTAGTGCACACTCTGCCACCCACGTGGGAGACCTGGACTGAATGCCCAGCCCCAGCCATGGGAGGCATTAGGGGAATAAGTCAGCTGATGGGAAAGCCCTCTCTCTAAAAAGTTTTTTTTTTTAATTAAGATTTGTTTATTTAAAGAATAGATTTATTTATTTGAGAGAGAGATAGGGAGAGACAAAGATGGACTAGCAAGAAAGAGTCCTCCATGCACTGGTTCACTTCCCAGATGTCCACAACAGCCAGGCCTGGACTAGGCCAAAGCCAGGTGCCAGGAGCTCCAACTGAATCTCCCACATGGATCACAGGGACCCATGCACTTGAGCCATCATCTGCTACCTTCCAGACACATTAGCAGGAAGCCAGACTGCAATGGAATAGCAGAGACTCAAATTGGCACTCAGATATGGGATACTAGTGTCACAAGCAGTGCCTGAACCCGCTGTGCCACAGCCTCCTCCCCAGCGAATAACTTTTGTAAAACTAACTGATTCAATTTCATATGGGGCCTAAGGGGAATGAAACTCCAACCACGTTATAGTTTAACAACAAGGCTTAATGGAGTTAGGATTTTTCATCTCATCCAAGATGCCAGTGACGGTAAGACCCATGTCTTACGTGCCATCCCAAATATGAGGGATCTGCAAAGGTTAATGGAAAGCTGGAATGAAAAGATACATTAATTTTGGAGCAAAAACTTTCCTCACCTTTTCTTCGTGCTACCCAGTCAACCAGAGCCCTGATGGTGTCCCGGGGTGGGGGTCCTGAGAAGCAAGCTCTGGTCCTCACCATGGGCTCTACAGCACTCGCCCTAGGAGCCACCGGTGTGGAGAGCCCAGGCACCCTGCACCCCACCTCTGAGCTGCCTGAAGGAACTCACACTGCTGCTTCCTCCCTCCAACCCAGCTTTCTGCGTTCTCTTTCTGCAGACAGCAAATGCACATCCCATTGTCCCGCAGGTTCCTTAAATGGGTGACTTAAAGCAGGGGTTGAGAAACACATCTGACAAAAACTGGGGAACTGCTGGCTATCAGAGAAGGCTGCCATCATCAGGTGAGAATATTTTGTTTTGTTTTGCTTCTCATACTTCAGTGTTTATCTGTGAGGGAGTACAAATACTCGGTACTACACATGCTCCTGTGTAACCACAC
Source organism: Oryctolagus cuniculus (assembly GCF_964237555.1). Lineage (NCBI taxonomy): Eukaryota > Metazoa > Chordata > Mammalia > Lagomorpha > Leporidae > Oryctolagus > Oryctolagus cuniculus. The sequence continues at coordinate 157,433 of NC_091445.1, forward strand.
ATGTTGTTTCACAACACGGTTTTGAAATTTATAAATTCTTTTTTTCTACTCTTATCTCTGAAGTCCTCTGTTATTCCATTTATGGATTACTGTGCTGATTTTATCTATATACTATTGTAAATAATTTCCATCAAAGTTTGTGCATGGGTTTGGATGTGTGTGACAGTGTATGCAAGAGAGAGAGAGAGGAGAATGCAAGAACATACACAAAACAGAGATTGTCATAACAATGATGCTGCCAGCACCCTCGCCCTCATTCCAACCACTGAGTCCTCCTCAGAGGTCTTGTCTACAGAGCAGGGCTCGCGGCCCCACCTGTGGGTTATGGACTTATGAGGATCTCCCCAAGTGCACATCTGGAAGCTCTAACCCCAGTATGAATGTGTCTGGACACAGGCCCTTTAAGGAGGTAACCAAGGTCAAAGGAGATATTAAGGGTGGGGCTGTAATCCAAGGTGACCAAAAAGGATAGAGGAAGGGCCATGGGAGGACGCAGTGAGACAAGGAGAGAACCTCGAATGTGGACGTCCGACCCCCAGAACTGTGAGGAACACGTCCCCACATTCACGCTGTCTCGGCTGTGGCATTTTGTTAGGGTAACCCCAGCAACCAAAGCAGAAACTGGAACTGTGGCTTCAGGTCTAACAACCCACAACAGAGAAGGGAAGAGAAAGGAGAGCAATGGGAACTCCACAAAAGCCTCGGTGAGGGCTTAGATGCCGTGAAGGGGCATCTCCAGACGGGGTCAGGAAGCAGAAGAGACACCTTGCCCGCCCCCCGCCCACTCTCACGAAGGCCACAGGAGCACCACGAGCGGCGTCCACAAGCAGGTCAGCCAGGGCCTGGGGCCCCCAGCCGCGGACCAGGAGCCACCCAGTCTGCAGGATTTTGTTACGGCAGCCAGAGCAGACCAAAGGCTTTGGTTAAACACAAACAGCACTACTCTTGATAAATACTAGACTATCAGTCCATACCCTCCAACAACCTAACTGCCAGACCTGCCACTCAAAAACTGACTTCTATCTGGGAGTCAGAGAGACAGCCAAAGAGAGTTCACATCCACTGGCTCACTCCCCAGATGCCCGCAGCAGCCAGGGCTGGAGCCAGGAACCAGGAGACAGGAACTCAACCCAGGCCCCCCATGTGGGTGGCAGGGACCCAACAGTTGAGCAATCGCCACTGCCTTCCAGGATCTGCAATGGCAGGAAGCTGAAGTCAGGATCCAGGGCTGGGACTCGAACCCCGGCACCCCGATGTGGGATACAGCCAGGATGAACACCTGCTCCTGTCTTCCTTCTTAGGGCCACTTACGCCCCACTCTCTAAAAACCTCTTACTCTTAAGGCCCTTCTACTATCCCAGAGAATCACACTCAAAACTGACGCCAAGACATTGTTCTTTAAAATCTGCCTTGACTCGGTTTTGAGGCCCTGGCCTGAGCTGCCAGATAAGACCCCACTCACAACCACCTTCCTCACTGGATTCTCACTGTGAGCCACTGGACACCCCAGGGCCAGGCACACAAGAAAGCCAGGGCGCTCCCCTGCTGCAGGCCCACGGAAGTCATTCCGCCCGTGAATCCGTGGTAAAGTGCTTCCTGCAGCCAGCACTGTGCTTCCTCCAGTGGCCCACAGGCCCCCTTGCTGGATTCTCCCAACAGATCCGAATGGCAGCCTACTGTGCGCCTCACCCAAGGTCACAGGGCCAAAACCAGGTCAGGGAGTCAGTGGGCAGTGAGAGCTGCCGTTCGCGCTCCAAGCTTCAGTGCGTCAGCTGAGAGGCAACTGCTTGTGTGGCCTTGTGGCACAGCGAGGTGCCCACTGCTTGGGATGCCCAAATCCCACACCAGAGCGCCAGCTCCAGTCCTGACACCTCCACTTCCCACCCAGCTCCCTGCTGATGCACCTGGGAGGCAGCAGGTGATGGCTCAAGTGCTGTGACCCCGCTACCCATTTGGGAGACCTGGATGGAGCTCCTGGCTCCTGCCTTCAGTGTAGCCCAGCCCAGGCTGCTGCACACATTTCGGGAGTGCGTCATTGGATGAAACATATTCTCCTTCTTACTCTCTGACACTCAGTCTTTCGAGTATTTAAAAATAAGCAAATATTTTGATAATAATAACAATAATAATAATAATACTAATAAAATGCTTCCCAAAATCTGCTTTGCCCACGTAAGAGGGCTTGGCAATTTTAAGTATGGTGAGCTAAGGAGCTTCCCTGCTGCCCACAGCGTCACAGAGCCTAAACTCCATGCAAAGCAGATTTCCAGGGAAAGCACACACTGCCATGGCGATACTTCAGAAATGTGACTGCTCGCTTTTCCTGCTCCCACAAACCTGCTTGCCCCAAGTTTTATCCTGGGGCTGCCTCCCTCCCTCCTATCCCTCCCTCTCCCCCTCCCTCCCTCCCTCCCTCCCTCTCCCTCTCCCTCTCCCCCTCCCTTCTTTCCTCCCTCCCTCCCTTCTTCCCTCCCTTTCCCCCTCCCTTCTTCCTTCCCTCCCTCCCTTCTTCCCTCCCTCTCCCTCTCCCCCTCCCTTCTTCCCTCCCTCCCTCCTTCCCTCCCTTCTTCCCTCCCTCTCCCTCTCCCTCTCCTCCTCCCTTTTTCCTTCCCTCCCTCCCTTCTTCCCTCCCTCTCCCTCTCCCCCTCCCTTCTTCCCTCCCTCCCTCCCTCTCCCTCTCCCCCTCCCTCTTAGGACCTCACATCCTGGTGACGCAGAGGACTGCTACTCACAGCTCCCCAGCCCCAGTGCAAGCCCCAGATTTGGAGTTTCACACCACGTCCATGCTCACTAATGGGCCGGGTGCTCTGCAAGCAAAACTTCTTCACTTAAAATATATTTCTGGGGGCTGGTGCTGTGGTGTAGAGGGTAAAGCCACTGCCTGCAGTGCCAGCATCTCATGTTCAAGTCCTGGCTGCACCACTTCTGATCCAGCTCTCTGCTATGGCCTGGGATAGCAGCGGAAGATGGCCCAAGTCCTTGGGCCCCTGCACCCGCATGGGAGAACCAGAAGAAGCTCCTGGCTCCTGCCTTCAGATTGGCACAGCTCCAGCTGTTGTAGCCATCTGGGGAATGAACCAGCAGATGGAAGACTGACTCTCTCTCTCTCTCTCTCTCTGCCTCTACCTCTCTGTAACTCCACCTTGCGAATAAATAAATAAATCTTTAAAAAATAATAAAATATATTTCTGTTAGACCTACTGTGTGCCAGGCTTGTTCCAAGTGACAGGAATCCTGCGGTTAGCAAAACCGCCCATGCCTTGTTTCAGTGAAGCTCGTGTTAGGCGAGTGAGGACTAAGGTATCACACAAAACACACAAACGTAGGGCGAGTCAGGCAGCAGTCAGACCTGTGAAGAAAAATCAACCGGACAAAGCAAGGAGAGACGGTTACAGGTAGGAGCGCTGCTCTGTCAGCCAGGGTGGCCACGAAGGCTTCTAGGACACGGCGGCATCCGAGCCAAGACTTAAACACAGACAGAAAGGAAGCCATGTGGATATGGAGGGGACACAGGGAGAAGAACATTCCAGAGAAAACCACGGTCACAAAGGCCCAAGGGCAGGTACCAGATTTTAATCTTTGGAGGTGAACAAGTGACAGCATGGAAAAGTGGACGCCTTGGGAAATTCACATCTTACAGGTTCTGAGGAGGGAACGCACCACGTCACACAGCCTGGGGCGGGAGGGGAGCAGGACACTGTCCACAGCCCCGCTGGGCTTTCTGGAGAAGGCTGGGGCTCCTGTGAGTGCACGGGTCGACTTTAGGCTCTTGGGGCTGTCTCCCGTCGCCTGGCCCTTGCCCCAGATGACTCAGAGCAGGAAATACTGACAGGGTGCAAGTCAGGTAGGAAGGCCCAGAGCACGGGGTGCGCAGGTTAGGAAGGCCCAGAGCACGGGGTGTGGATGTCAGGGGAGGTAGCTGGGCTCTCTGATAAGGGGCTGCAGACACAGAATCTGAGGAGCCAGAAACGGTCACGCAGGTCTTGCAGACCTTGCTAAATTCCTACCGTGTGCAAGCTGGACATGCCTGGGAGAGGCAGGACCCCCTGCTCACCACAGACCAGGCCACCAAGTGGGGTCGAGGGCGACAGTGCGCAGGTGAGCACCAACTCCGAGCTGCGACTCCATTCCAACTCCTCCTTGAGATCTTTATGTTCCAAATCTGCAGGCGTTTGTACAACTGGCTATCAGTTACATCAGATTAATCCCAGTGCTATTAAACACATCTGTCTTTTAATTCAAGTCCTATTTTTGTTGCTGTAATAAGGAAAATAATAGCAGAACTTGTACCAACAGACTTTCTAGAAAAAGATGTATGTTGGCCATGACGTCACAGAGAGCCTATTCATTCTGGCCCTAAATTCTCACTGTGTAGGGGTGTTCCATGGGACTGCTGCATACTCATGTCAAGGACAACTTAAGGTGCACCCTGCAAACCTGGAGATGAGCGCGCTGGCTCCCCACCTCTTAGTGTTTCCTCATTTTCCCTGCAAATGAAAACCACAGCAGTCACCCAAAGGCAAGGCAGTGAACAGGCAGAGCTCGTGTGTGAGTCCTGGGAGGGAAAACTTCCCCTTCCGGGCACTGTGTTCTATTTTATTTACCCTGCTGAGAAATCAGTGTTTACCTAACAATTGCCTTGGCTAAAATGACAAGGAAATGCACCTGTAGATTCAGTCCCAGAAAACTCAGAATTTGCTTCATTCAGCAAGTGTTGGTTGGGCACCTGGAGTGTACCTGGCACACCACAGTGCTGAACGAGACACACCTGCTCCCCTCCTCACGAAGCTGAAGTCCAGTGAGGGAACCGACAGGAAGAAAGTTCAACACCTGATGCGCATACAGCAACTCCTACAGGGAACGCAAAGAGAGGGGAGTGTGCTTTATACCACAGAGGAGGGAGCTAAGGAGCCCTCCTTGAACTGTTGCTTGAGGGTTAAAAACCTGAGGTTTGCTGTTGGTAGCATAAACAATAAAAAATAAATAAAAATTTAAAAACCTGAGGCTTGCAACGCCTGCATCCCTTTAGGAGTGCAGGCTGGAGTTCTGGCTGCTCTGCTTCCTATCCAGGTCCCTGCTAAAGCACCTCGGAAAATAGCAGACGATGGCCCAGGTGCTGTCATGTGGAGTTCCAGACGGAGTCCTAGGGTCCTGGCTTCTGCCCGGCCATTGCGGCCACCTGGGGAGTGAACCAGCAGATGGAAGATCGATCTCTCTCTGACTGTCTCCTTCTGTCACTCTGCCTTTCTTTTTTTTAAGATTTATTTTATTTATTTGAAAGACAGAGTGACAGGGAGAAGTAGAGACAAAGAGAGAGGGAGGGAGAGAGAGAGAGAGAGAGAGGTCTTCCATCCGCTGGTTCACTCTCCAAATGGCTGCAACGGCCAGAGCTGAGCCAATTCGAAGCCAAGAGCCAGGAACTTCTTCCGGGTCTCCCATGTGGGTGCAGGGGCCCAAGGACTTGGGCCGTCTTCTACTGCTTTCCCAGGATGTAGCAGAGAGCTGGATACCAAGTGGAGCAGCCAGGACTCAAACTGGTGTCCATATGGGATTCGGGCGCCACAGGCGGAGGATTAGCCAAGTGAGCCACGGCGCTGGCCCAGTTGTAGCATTTTTGACTCTGTCTGGTCTGGATGAATGCTCAGGAAGCAAGCACTGGTTTTCAGACTAAAGGGCCCAAGCCCTCCAGGGGGAAGATCTGATTCTCCCCATCGAACATGTGGTGCGGTGGGCAGAGTCCCAGCAGGCAGTCTCAGTGCTGCCCCTTCTGACCTCTCGACTGACACACGTGGTCAGCAGGCTCCCTCGTGGACGACCACCTCAGCCAGGGCCTCCTCAGCATGGCGTGTGCAGCCCCCACGGTGAGTTTTGTTCACAGCAAGGTCTGCTGTGGCTGGGGTGCAGCGTAGGGCCGCATTCTAGCAGCTCCCAGGCGGTGCCAGTGCTGCCCAAGGTCACGCCGGCGGAGGGAAGAGTCGTCCTGGCCTCCAGGGCCTGAGAAATTTGTGTTTGCTGTTGCAGCCCCTCAGGCTGCCGGGCACTGACCACAGAGGTCGCGGAAGTACCGAGTCACAACACCTAGGCAATTTTCTGCCTCATGACCCATCCCCAGAACCAGAACACAAAGCACAGGCAGAGCCTGGTGTCCAGCACCTGGACTCTGGATCCACGGGGCCTGAATTCCATCCTCAGCTCTGACGTGTCTGAGCTGGTAACCTTGGGCAAGCCAGCCGGCCCCTGGGGCCCTTCCTCCCCTGCAAAGAAGGGTAGCGCCAACTCAGAGGGGCAGGTGCAGACGGCGCAGCATGGGAGACCACAGGGGAGGGACAGACGACACTCGCAGTGTGTGTGCCTCATGCCATACACGGAGGGAGCGGGGCCCAGCCCTCGGACTGCCTTTGCTCTTCACTCTGTTTCTTCAGTCTCTTCGAAGTGAGAACAGCAAAACAAAAGGTAAGATGGAGACAGTTTGAGATGCCCGCTTCCCCACATCGGGGGGGCCTGCATTCCAGTCTCTCCTGCTAATGCAGACGCTGGCAGGTGGCAGTGATGGCTCAAGAAATTGGGTCCCTGCCACCCACGTGGGAGACCTGAATGAGTCCAGTTTGGGCTGCTGTCTGGCATAGCCCTGCCAGCCCCAGCCATTGGATGCCTCTGAGGCTGAAGCAGCAGCTCCCTGTCTCTGTCTCTCTCTACCACTCAGATAGAAAATATCATAAACCATCCATGTGCAGAACTGGTTTGAATCCAGATTTCAAGAAACAATGGCTACAAAGACATGTTTGAAACACTTGAGAAATTCTGAAAACGGATTCACTGTCAAATATTAAGAAATTATAAATTGTTAAGTGTGATAATGGCACAGTGATCATATTTTTAAAAAATGAGTCTTTAGCATTAGAGACTGATATGGAAGGACCAGGCCACATCGTCTAGCATTGCCTTCACTTGGACAGTGCGACCACAAGAACAGCAGTTCCATGCAGTTCAGTGTTAAGGGGTGCAATAATGTGGTGTCTGGGATTTTCTAGTCTGGGAGGGCGGACGGTGACAGAGGCGTGTCACCTGCTGGCGTGGAGAACACAGGGCTCCCCCCGCCATTCTCTACTCAGGTCTGTCTGAAACTTCCCATCACAGCATAGTTTTCAACTTCCTCACAGTGTTCGGCGTGCATTCCGACTGCAAGTTTGCACGCACAGCCTCAAGTGAAAGGAACCCAGTTCAATCCTGCTTAAACAAGACTCACCTGAGCTGGAGGGCCGGAGGAGCTGCTGTTGAAGGGCGGGTCCCTGCCTTGAACCCCTCGAGGCCTCTGTCGCCATTTGACGCGTGCTTATCCAGGCAGAGGGGTAGAGAGCTGTCTGTCAGGAGGCCCAGGTCCTCAAGCTTTCTGCTCACAAACAGCAAAAGATCTCGCCCCCACCAAGTCCCAGGAGCCCTGCTTGGCACACAGGAGGTCCTGTGCCTTCTCCTTAGGGCACTCACTGGTGGGGGATGGGAGGGACTGAACTTGCCTCCCTGTACCCCCACAGGTGAGGAGGGAGAGCAGGCGCCGGGTCAGCAGGGCTCCACCCCCGAGACTTGATCTGCAGGCCTTACCTTCCAGTGTCCTCCCCGTGGGGGTTAGGAGCGCCACGTAAACCAACCCACAGCCATGGAGAAGAGGCAGCCAGGATGGTAAATGGTCCAGGTGAGGGGCTGCACCGAGGGCCTCGGGGAGGTGGTCTGGGATGGAGGAGGGGCATGGGCCGCTTTCCCTCGCGTTCCTGTCACAGCCCTCAGCCTGCCTGGGTGGGTGTACGGCTCTCACGATTCAGGGGAGCAGCGCGGGCTGAGCTGCCTGAAGCAGGGGCCAACCCAGTAAGGTTTCTGGCTGGCTGCGCCAGCAATCGGATTTCCAGCAGTCTGTGATCACAGATCGTGTCTTCTTCCTTCCAGGTGTTGAATTAATTCCACACCAACTCCCCCATTCAATTTTTACTTTAAAGTTTAAAGGGCCAGTTGTAAGGACTGCAAAAAAAAGAAAAAAAAAAAGCAGGCTTGCTCAGGTCCCCCATCCCCCCCCACCCCCCACCCCCAGAGGCAGCCTGCTTCTACCCTGAACTGGTTCTCTGGTTTTATTTCCACGAATCACGAATCCAGAGGGCGTCCTTAATCACTGAACTCGCGTCTTCACTTTCAGGCATGGCCTATGGATGTCTACGGAGATGGTCCTTTCACACACACCCACACTCCTCTTCCACTCACCCACCAGGTTTATGCGGATTAGGCCCACGCTCCCCAGGGTCCTGGCAGACCACTCACCCACCAGGTTTATGCGGATTAGGCCCACGCTCCCCAGGGTCCTGGCAGACCACTCACCCACCAGGTTTATGCGGATTAGGCCCACGCTCCCCAGGGTCCTGGCAGACCACTCACCCACCAGGTTTATGCGGATTAGGCCCACGCTCCCCAGGGTCCTGGCAGACCACTCACCCACCAGGTTTATGCGGATTAGGTCCACGCTCCCCAGGGTCCTGGCAGACCACTCACCCACCAGGTTTATGCGGATTAGGCCCACGCTCCCCAGGGTCCTGGCAGACCACTCACCCACCAGGTTTATGCGGATTAGGTCCACAGTTGACGTCTCCAGTTGTCGCCAGGAACAGCGTCTCCAGCTGGCCTGCAGTGGCACATTTTGTTCTCCTTACAGCTCATATTTTTTTCCTGTGGAAATTTAGTTCCCAATTCTCCGAGGGTCTAATTTGCCTCTGAATGAATTTGTTTAGACTTATGGGGTTTTCCATGGCTTCATCAGCCTGGGGAGAGCTCTGAAGCCGCTGGCCCCCTCTGCTCAGAGCTGCCTGTGGGTGCTCAGCCCTTCCCCACCCCACCCCGCTGCCCGCGGGGTCTCAGATCTCCTCCTGGGTGTCCCTTTACCTTCTGTCCATGCTGGACTCTGTTTGCTGCAGAAATTTCCTGACTCACCAACAACTAGTTGTAAAACTGGTCAATAATAACTCTCACTTAAAAAAAAAAAAAGTAGGCAATAAGATTAAGTCAAGTCATGAGTGAAGATTCTCGTGATGACCCTCACCTGTCCCATATGGCTACTTGGAACAAAGGAACAGGAAACCTCTAAGAATGGGTGCAAATTTCCCCCAGCAGATATATTTTGCTGAGTATTCCTGGCATTTTTTAAAAAAGTATCCAGCCTTGATTGAAGCAGACACGTGGAAGCACTTGTGAGACAACACTGAAATCCTCCTTGTACATGGCATGCTGCTAACGGCCTGACCCAGTGAGGAGCCAGAGTGAGACGCTTGTTTCCATCACTGACCTTTTAGGACGCTGAAATGCTCACGGAAATCCCAGCCGAGCAGAGGCTGTCTTCCCACCACGCACCTTTGTTCACAGAATCACACGAAGGTCTGAACTCCAGATTTCACCCCACAGTTATAGGCGAGTTGCATCCCTTGAAATTCACTTCTTTCCATTATAGTTATAAAAATCATGCCTAATAAGGCTGCAAAGTGGTAGAAAATAATTTTAGGAGGACTTATAGTTATCAAAAAAGATCAACAGTCGATACTGAAAAAATGTACAGAGAGTGCTTCTAGGACAGAAGGTATGAAATAGTTCTGGGAGCGAGAATTTGGAGCAGCAGTTATGCCTCTGCTTGGGATCCACGCACACCATATTGTAGTGCCTGGACCTCAGACTATATAGTAGGTTAGGATTAGAAGCAATGTATGCTCATTGTGAAATTTGGTATTTAAAAAGATTTAATTAATTAATTAATTAGAAAGGCAGAGCTACATTGAGAGAGTGAGCGAGCAAGCAGGAGAGACAGTGAGAGAAATCTCATTCCTGGTTCACTCCCTAGATGGCTGCAACGGCCAGAGCTGAGCTGACTCGAGTTAGGAGCCAGCAGCTTCTTTCAGGTCTCCCATGTGGGTAGCAGCAGCCCAAGCACTTGAGCCATCTTCTGCTGCTTTTTCCCAGGCACATTAGCAGGGAACTGGATCAGAAGTGGAGCAGGCAGGATTTGAACTGGTGCCCATATGAGATTCTGGCACTGCAGGCAGCAGCTTTACCTGCTATGCCATAGTGCCAGCTCCATAATTAGGTACTTTCTAAACACTAACTTGGCCTCACACTTATATTGTTGAAAGATGATTTTCTGGAGGGAATTCCTCCAGCATTTCTCAGCCAGCAGTCCAGAGCAGTGCCTCCCTTTGGAGCCTGTGAGACTCCAGGCCCACCTCTGCAGAAGAGTGCGCAGAGAAGCAACCTGTTCTTAACAAAGCCCTCCTGGTGACTGGTGCAGATTCCGGCCTGCAAACCACTGTCCCAGCAAACGCTGTATACGTTAGGGGTCACCTTCAGCTGTTAGGTACACATAGCAAGCTGTTTCTGGCATAAAAGAACACTGGGTGTAGGCAGTCTAGGATGATTCAAATGTCCTATTTTTCCATGTGCTCTCTCCACATACATACATACACACACACACACACACATCTTTTTACTGCCATATGACTTCCAGCCTTATGGCTTTTAAATGGCTGCTATTCCAAACATTCTACGTTGCAGAAGAAAGTAAAGAAACGGGTAAGCAAACCAGGGCACATTCGCAGATGCCCAGGCTTCTGCTTGCAACTCATCTGCCACCCTGGGCTGAAAGGGAGGCTGGGAATTAACAGAGGGTCATCCCGTTGCTCAGAATAAAGCCAGAGAAACCAGGGAGAGTGGAGACAAGAAGGAGCTAGCAGCCTCTCAGTGCTTCCTGGGATGCAATCTTCAAAGTTAAACCTTCGAGAATATTATACTGAAATAGTTCTTTACTAAGCATGCATTAAAAGACAGCTTTGTTTTTACATGAAAGTCTACATCCTTGCTTACTAGCTCATCAAACCCATTACAATTTCACACTGCTCTGGAAATACTAACAAGTGAATCACAGAACAGGAAGAAATGCTACATGAAATAAAGAACAAATTTTAAAGGAAAAAGTACATCTTGAGGAAATGACGTCAGGATAGGAGGAGCTCTAGGGGCAGGGCTGTTCACAGCAGTGTTACTGACAACAGGTAACAACACAACTTCAGCAGCTTCCAATCCAGCGTCCTGCAAGGAAGGAACCACTGCGAATCAGGCCATGGCCTTCCTCAGCCTCACTACCACGTCACAACGTGGCAAAGCTGTTGTTAATATCCTGGCAGTGGGAAGAGACAAAAAAAGTGAATTGCATAAAACGGAAGAGTGTTCAGAGAACTCACTGGAGAACGAATACACACGATTTCTGTTTAATTCCTTTATTGTTCTATAGGAAACAATAGCAACATTGACCAACATAATAAGTAAATTTATCCAGGGTCCTAACTCTAATTCTTTCCTGGCGTGACTGATTGAGCCCAGGGGCTCCCAGAAGGAGGACTTTGGGGCTCTGAAGGGAGGCCGTATCCAAGGTCAGGTGTTGTCTTCCGGGGCCTTTCCATGCCCGTGTGGGTGGATTCTCCAGTCCTCTGTCCCCAAGCTGTTGGCATCACAGGAAACATCTCCCAGGAGTGAGAAAAACACACGAGTCTCCACTCCTTCTCTCTTGCAAAGCCTCCTGATCCATTTCACAAAACCAGAAGCCACTTGTCCTGATCTGGATGCAGACTTGTGGACACCAAAGGGAATGTGAAACCGTGGAGCTCCCTACATAGGACTCTCCAGTGTGCTGCTGTGAGCCACCCTCTCTCCGCCCCTCCTGGAAATTCATGTGGATCTCAGCCATCCACCTTGGCAAAGGCACTATGCAGACAAAGGAGAAACTTTTTGGAAACTGTCCACTGCAAAGCATGGGGACAGCGGTGCAGTCAGGCTCCAAGCATCCAGAGGCTTCTAACCACGGCAGTAGCTCCTCAAAGAGAGAAGAGAACCTTGGTTTTCCAGGACTGCAGGAGCTGAGATAAAGAGCTCAGCCTACCCTACTGAGAGCCAACTTCCTCCGCTCTCAGCTGAGCAAGAACTCTTATCTGGAAGATTAATCTTAGAGGAGAAACCAATCTGAAGGAGAAGGCAGACAGGGAACCCCTAGAGGATTCTTTGTGGCTCTGCCAAGTTAGGCAATTTAAGCTCTTGCGCCTGTGTTCTTTGCGGAATACACACCGAATTGCGTTACACTGAAATGAAGCTAACTCTGCCCTTCATATTCGAGCAGTGCCATGAGCCGAACACACCTTTGTGAGAAGCCAGCAAAACCATGAAAGCAAAGTTCATGAATTCCAGGGCTTTGGTCATTGGATCACATTTTATTTTACAACATCAAAGAGTTCACATCTAGCAGAATAAAAAATGAAACACCAACCTATTTAAAACTCCGATAGCTAGAAATGTATTTCAAAAGTGGTTGAAAAGAGGAGAGTCAGAGACCAGCTGATAAAAATATTTGAAAAAAAATCAAAACTCATTTCACCATCATAAACAAAAAAAAATACTTGTAGCATACATAAGGGTACACCCATTTCAAATTCCCGAAGCAGACGATCATTTTATTTTCCATGAAATGTGTAAAAAATACAATTGTATGTATGTATATCACATTCTGGTAGGCAAGAGAAATCTTCAAATTTAAATATATATATATATATATTTCATTTAAAATAATCTAAACATTTACTGCTTCTCAGCCTTTTGGCTAAGATCAAGTGTAAAATCATCTAAACATTTAAAAAGTAGCAGCAATAGTCATCTTTAAATATGTATAATAATATAGTAGATTGTTCAAATCACATATTTTGGTAGCTCTTTCATTATTATTAATATCCACATACAACTTACATATGGCAAGGTCCTGGCCTACTCTCTAAATAATGTAGGAGTCTCGGTTCAATAAATACTACACAAAAAACAATTACAAAACACAGATGGCAAACATTTTCCAGATCAGGGGAGAATCAGGTCGGAAGGCATACAGTAATCTGCAGAATTACCAAGGCAAGGGTGAGACCCGCCAGCTCCCAGAAATGCTAGACTACATGTGTCCGGAGCCAGAGAAATAAGAAAAATGTCAAAATGGCAATAATGAAGTTGGAGTGCTGTCATATTTGACAGAATCTTTCCAAGAAAATGTATCATCCCTTAGCTCAGCAGCTCTACAAAGCAGAAGTACACTGAACCCACTGCAGAAAACTTACCTGTAACAGCGACCAGGCAACTCAGGGGCAAGGCTGATGTGTGACACTCTGAACTACTAGCTAGTTCCTGTTACTCTTTTAAATATGCATTTGACAGGCTACCCAGTTCTTATTTTCAAGCATTAAACCTGTTTTAAAGAAATAGTTGAACTGAAAAGGAGGCCACGGAGACCTTGTGTAACCTGATGCCTGCGGGGATCTTCTCCCAGCATCGCCTCCCTCACTCACTCACACCCTGAATTCAACAAGCGAAGCAGGGGCACAAGGCAAGACGCTTCGGCAGGCAGGAAACTGACAATTCCTTGAGCTTTTCTGAGGCCACAGAGTCTCTCCTCACATTCAAATGGTCAGGAAAAATCGGGGAGACTTCATTACAAATGGAGTGAGGGTCCCTGTACATAGCAGTGTTCTGACATGGTGGTTTAACTCCAGAAGCACTCTTAGTAGAACCCTGATGGTCACATGGAGAAGGTGCTGAGTGCTGAGGGGAAGCCACAGGCTCCTGATGGTGCTCAGCTCACCACACAACCTGGTTTAACTCCCACGTGGTTTCTGAAAACAGTCAGGGGTTCAATACTCACCTGAACACTGAGTGGCCAGTTAGGACCCCTGATTTAGCTCAGTGAGATTACAAGGGGAGATGAGCACTAGAGAGCGCAACCAATGGCCACCCTACCAAGACCAGATCACCTCCTAAGCACCTTTCAAACTGAGCGGACCACACCCAGGCAGCCTGGCAGACGGCTGGGTGTACAGCCACCATGAACTCCGCTTATCAGACACCCTCCTACTTCCATCAGGTCTCACTACACAGATGTGACTGTGGGATTTTCTGAAGACAAAGAGATCCACTCTCTCTGTTGTTCTTCCAGCTTTTCTGCCAAGCACTTAATCAAAACAGGGTCCACCTTAGAATCAAATTTATTAGCAAACCAATGTCCATCTTTTATAAGCCACCTTAATTCTGCAGCTCCATAAATACACACACTTCGAAGGTGCGTTCCAGTGCAACTGGGGTAGAAAACCCCTTCGTAGTAATTCCACTTGACAAGGCGGGTCTTGCTCTGTAGGTCAGACACGTCCTGGGCTGACCTGGAAATCTCTCCAGGTACTCCTGGTACCCGAACTAAGGTCGCCCAAAAGTGCTCATCAGGCGAGTATGTGTCTTGAGACCAGGCAAAGAAGTCTGTAACGAGGGAGCTGTTGAAAATATAATTCACAAATGCTTGACTTAAAACAAAGTAGGCACTGCCGACAAATACCTCAATGTGGTGCGGGGGCGCCTGCTTGGAGACATTTGTCCTCACTGGTAGTCTCACGCTGTCGTGAGGCACCTGCCTGAGCTCATGGTGATAAGTGAACCTTTCCGTTTTGCTGTTTGGGGGTCTGACCGTCTCTAACATATTTGCTCCGTTGAGTTTCTTCAACTCTGACACTAACTCGAAATTGGACTTCAGGGGGAAATCTTGCCCACACAGATTGATAACGTATTTCCATTGAACTGAAGACTTGAGAAGGTCTGACAGGCAATTCAAGTCAGCTTGGAGTCTGGAAATGTGAGCGTACTGCACGGCCTCTAATCTGGAAGCAATGAAGACATTGGGGAAGCACTTTGCTAAATTCTTCATGGCGACTTGGAAGGCGTCAGGCGACTTGAGGTCGTAATGGATGCAGTAGACATTGTGCTGGGCATATATAGCACGGAGAAGTCTCTCAACCATGATTGCATCTTTGTGCACAACCAAGGAATAGGCTACTGGGAAGCGTCTCTCCTCCCCTGACACGAGCTTCTGATGGTACCTCCTCAGAGAGTGATAGATGTCACAGTCACTCGTCATTGCCGCGACATCATCATCCTCCAGGTCCACAATGTGTCTCCTTCTGATTTCCAGACTCTTGCCGACCTCCAGAGGCTCCTGTTCATAGATGGCTGAACAGTTAACTTCATGGCTGGCCGCGTCTTTAACATGGGTGTACCTGTTTCTTACAAAAGGCGAGGTACTGAGGGAGTACTCAACGATGTACAGGCCTTCTGGAGGGAAGAGAAGTCTCCCCACATTGAGCAGCTTCACCAAGGAGAACAGCCACAGGGTCAGAAACACGATGAAAACCTTATGCTGGAGAGGATATTTAAGACAACACCTGAGTACCTTCATTCTGTAAGAGGATAGGGAATGTCGATATTAATTAAGGACACTAAATATGAGGAGAAAATCAGCTCAATTTATCCAAAGGTTATTGGGTGCCTACCACATGCTTGGGCCCAGGCAGAACGCTGGGCCCAAGGATGAGTAAAGTAAGATTCTTTCCCTTGAAATAATCTAGAAATAAAGGGGTAGAATGGTGATATTCTGTTAACCCTGTTTTCAGAGATGTTGTTTACCAAGCGGAATGGAAGATAAACTCCTAAAATATAAACACAATCATCAGCTGGTATCTGTGGGGGATGGGTGCAGGACCCCGCTGAAGATGCCAAAGCCCAAAGATGTTCATGACCCTAGAGAGAACACCACAATGTTTACACCAAACCCACACACAGCTTCCTGTGTACTTTCAGTCCTCTCTGGATTACTTGTAACATCCAGCACAATGCCTACACTTGCTTCACATGCATGGATTCATCATAAACTTGGTGCAGGGCAAACTCAAGCTGTGCTTCTTGGAACTTTCTGGAAAAAAGTTTTCAAATACTTGCAATCCACAGTTGGTTGAATGTGCAGACATGGAAGCCATGGACATGAAGGGCAGCTGCATGGCATCTGAAGAGGGACAGCTCCGGTTTGGGCAGAGGTGTGGAGAACTCCACGTCCTCAGAAGGCCCTCCCACATTCAAATGACCTGCCCAGGGCAGCACCTGTCCTGACTCCACTTCCCATCTGGCTAGGCAGGAGCCCAGTGACTCCCACATTCAGAAATGAGAGCAGCAGGAAGTCGCTAGAGTAGACCCCAGAGACTAAAATGTGCTAATTACAAAAACCGGGCAAACTGCACATTTCTCTTAATTTGTTTCGTTGGTACCCATTTCTTCACAGGGATTAGCTTAGCTCCTAA
Organism: Oryctolagus cuniculus; assembly: GCF_964237555.1. Classification (NCBI taxonomy): domain Eukaryota; kingdom Metazoa; phylum Chordata; class Mammalia; order Lagomorpha; family Leporidae; genus Oryctolagus; species Oryctolagus cuniculus. The sequence goes on from NC_091445.1 coordinate 173,647, forward strand.
AATGAAGAAGGCCTGCCTTGATGGATGTAGGGGACTGTCCAGAGACTACAGTTTCGGGGCTCGTCTACAGCTTTGCAACCATCAGCAGGAACCTCAGCTTCGAGCCAAAGGGGATGGCGCCTGTGCAGTGTGCTTGGGAGGGGCGGGAAGCCGAGACCCCACCGACTGGGAGCCGGCAGCAGGGGGCCCCTCGGCACAGCTGCTGTGGGGCCTGGCAGGGGTGATGGGCAGCAGCGGGCATATTTCTGCCAGTGTGGCTCTGAGGGGCTTGACAGTTGGCCAGGTTTCAAGCTTGGGTCATGAGCGATGACCTCGTCATACACTGTGCCAGAGGAGTGGAGAGGAATGTCCGGCTCAAGGAGTTCAACTGCAGGGCATCCCGGTGGCGAGGACGGTGCTGGGACCTCGACGTGAGACCGAGACTCAGAGACTCGGAGAGCAAGAAGAGTGCAGGAGCAGGACGGGCTGGGATCAGGAGCCCAGGGCACGCTGGGCCGGGCTCTGCAGCGTAGTCTGTGGTCGCTAAGGTGCTAGTAAAGAAGCCTGCACCCACAGGCAGAATTGGGTGCTTCGGTCAATAAGTCAAAGATGACCCAAGCCCAGTGCATGGTAACCAAGCACAAGGAGGAGACAGCTCACATAAAGGCTACAATTAGAATGAGTCTTACCCACGGCAGACGAATGCTTTCTCTTTCCTTACCTTGTTGGCCCAAGGACTACCTAAATTACCCTCAGTTAATTTTTCCCTGGTGAAATGAAAAGACCTGGTATTTCTGGAGGGTCATCAGTTCTCCCAGAGCTCTCCTGCCATTTGTGAATTAGCATTTCATGACCATCTGCACACAGAAGGACACAGGCAGGCTCCCTCCCATCATCCACTCCACCCAGGAGTCCCTGCCCTTTCTGACTTCAGCCTGGGGCCAGGAGTTTGAGCTGGGCGGGAGGCCATGGGAAAGGAGAGGTAGGGCTGGGAGAAGGCCCTTGGGACTGGCTCGGCACCCGCACTTGAAATTCCCAGACTGGGATGAATGTCAATTTGAAAGGAAGAGGGCAGAGCCCAGGCCCTCAATTCTGGTCCATCTTGTTCTGCCCCAGGCATCGCTAAGGCAGAGTGAGGGTCTGCCTGGAAGCCAACCTTTCGCACCCCTCAACAGCAGCAGCATAAACCCCTGCCCCTCTCACCAAGGCCAGAGTCCCGTCACTGAGAAAACACCCGTTTGCCCAAGTGAGGAGGAAAAGAGGGGGTGGCACAATGACCTTTGGCATGAGTGAGTCTCTGGCAAACCTGGAAGGGGCCGTGGCCTCTTCCCAGCCACCAAGGGAAGGAATTCCGAGAAGACCAGGGGTCGTCCTCCTGGGCTGCGCCCTCCCAGTGAGCTTGGCACAGCCACAGGTGCAGGGCCGGAGGCATCAGGGCAGGTGCAGCCACCACAGCCCAGGCCTGCGAGGCCCCAGAGGCTGCAGGGCTGGGGCTGGGAAGCAGCTCCTATGGCCTCATGCGCGCAGGACTGAGGCTGGCGGCTCCGAGGAAGCAAGCTGGCCACACGTCCTCTGCGAACACCCACCCTGCCGGCAGCGGGCGCTGCATGGCCAGGAAGGGGCTCTCCCCTCCCCCGGAGCAGGCAGATGAGTCGCCCTGCCGTGGAGCTGACGGCCGCGTGAGAACCAGTTCCCAGTAGAGACAGCGGAACAGAAATGAACATGACAGCAAGGTCTGCAGCTGTCGCTGGGTGAAACTGGGGGAGCTTCGCACTGGAAGCAGGCCAGACTAACGCCATCCCACAGCGCCTGCCCAGCACGCACACACTACACAGAACAGGGTGGAAGACGCTGGCAACAGACACTCGTCGCTGATGACAAGATCCAGGTTTAGATAAAGACAAGCTGGAAAGGGCTCCACTGGGACTGCCCCAGCCTTCACGGTAACTAACGTGGAACCATCACTTTGTTCCTTGCAGATAATGCATTAAGGACATACAAACACCCCAGACCTCAGCCGCTTTCTACCAGCCCCTCGGATCGTACTGCTTGGAGCTTCCTTTCTTCTTAAGTAAGACTTCTCTTCTCTCACCGTTGTGTACAGTCTTGTAAATCATCATCGACACCAGGACATGAACCTGGACTCATCTCAGTTTTCCTGCAACATAATAAAGTCTGTAATGGTGGCCGGCATTGTGGCGTAGGGGGCTACGCTGCCACTGCAGCACTGGCATTCCATATGGGCACCGGGTCAAGTCCCAGCTGCTCCATGTCTGATTAGCTCCCTGCTAATGTACCCGTGAAAAAAGAAGAAGTTGGCCTGACTGCTTGGAACCCTGTATCCACAGGGGAAACCCAGAAGAAGCTCCTGGCTCTTGGCTTAGGACCAACCTAGCTCTGGCTACGGTGGCCATTTGTGGGGTAAATCAGCAGATGGAAGATCTTTCTCTCTTGATCTCTCTCTCTTTGCCCCTCCTTCCCTCCCTCAGTAACTCTGCCTTTCAAGTAAAATAAATAAAGTCTGCAATAATTCAGTACAAGCCACTCCTCCATCTCTGAAGTCCCAACCAGGATGCTGAATGAAACATTTCCCCCAACCATTTCGTTTCCCCAAGTCTCCCAGGTGTCCTCAGAGCCACCAAGGAGGAGGTAGGAGCACCAAGGCAGGGCCCTCCCCATGTCTTCTCCTTTTTAATGTTTCTAACATTTATTTATTTGAAAGGCAGAGTGCCATATATATAGAGGGGGGAGGGGAGGAGGGAGGGAGAGGGAGAGAGGGAGAGAGAGAGAGAAATCACCCATTCGCTGGTTCACTCCCCAAATGCCCACAACAACTCTAGCTAGGCCAGGCTGACACTAGGAGCTCCTACCCTGTCTCCTCAGGTCTTCCGAGGAAGCTGGATTGGAAGTGTGGAACAGCCAGGACCTGACCAGCACTGCGGTACAGGATGTAGCATCCCAAGCAGCAACTTACCTGCTGTGCCACACAGCCCACGCTATCAGCCAACTCCTCGAAGTTTTAAAACCCAGAAGCATCAAAGAAGCCGGGAAGAAAGGGGAGCAGGGAGAAGAGACGGGCTTGGCTTCCCGTGTGGGCAGAGCTGCCTCTGCGCTTCTTCCCGGCGGCTTGCACAGGGGCTGGGGCTGGGAGAGAGGCTCCAGAGGTCACAGAGCTGGACACAGAGCTGGGGCCTGGAGGGACACCTGCAGCTGAGGCTTTAGCCAAACCTGCTCACCTCCCCGGGGCCAGTTTTCTGTCTCATATGAGATGGGAGGTCCCTCCCCTGCTGCTGGGAGCCTTGCTTGCGGGCCCCAATCCTGGACTTGTCCAGGACACCACACAGGACTTGCTGATTTTCATCAGAAGAAAAGAATCACCGAGAACCCTGTGCAATGCTAAGAAACACCTGCCCCGCACAATCCTGGCCAGAGCAGGATACAGTAACACACAAGGAAGAGCAGAAGCGGAAGGCACGGGGCCGTGGGACCAGCACCGGGCCAGGGCAGCAGCTTCAGCCAGGGAGGCTGGCGCAGCACCCGGACCCCAGACAGGCTGCTCTGCCCATCTCTGCGTCCCCTCCAGGGAAACGACTCTGCGCGCTACATGAAGTCACGTGTACCAAGTGCTGTAGCCCAGCCGGGACCACCACTGCCTGCTGAGTGCTGGCTGTGGCTTCCCCTTTACCCAACCCTCACCCCTCTCTTTCTCAAGCCACCCTCCCACCGCCACCTCTCAAAGATCCCGCCCAGATTCAGGGTGTTTTGTCCTGGTTTTCAGTCTACCACCGTTTTAACTGAGTGTCGACGTCCATGAACAGCTGTAGAATTCGTGCCTGAATGCCTCCAGGGTACCACCGCCACCTCCTCTTAACAAGCACACAGGCAAGCGAGGCGACCAAAACCCTGTCCCAGGTCACGGATCTGGACAATGCCGTGGCTGGGACGGCAGCCCAGAGTCTTGCCTGTTCGAGACACGTTCTTTGTCCTCCGTGCCACACTATCGTGGGATACACAAAAGTGCCTCCCCATTTTCCACGGCAGTTCTAATCCTGGCTGGTGTCTCGTCTGTGCCAGGGTCGGACCCTCACACCAAGCCTGCAGTCCTGGGACTTCCCGCCCCGCTAAAGCAATCATTTACTCAGAGACGCAGCCTGGAGGAGGCAGGGCAGTGAGGCGGGGGGGGAGGGGGGGCGGGGGGGGGGTGCTGAGTCAGTTCTCCAGCAGCGGTACTGATTAAAGGGGAGATGTAGCCTCGGACCGAGAGCTCCCCTGTCACCAGCGACTTACCCATTTCTTTTCATGTGATCTGCGACACAATTACTAATTACTCTATAAAAGTTCCTATGTGTAGAATATTCCCTCTGTGAGGTACCTTAAAGTTCTTACACATTAGCTTGAAAATGGGGAATGAAGGGCTTACTGATTCAGAAAGGTCAAGATTTTTTTCTTTCCCAAATCTTACAAAGAATCATCATCACCTAAGAACACAGAGACAAGTGCGCCAGAAGCAAAACCCAAATGAACCCTGATGTAGCTGCACAAGCCGAGTCCTTTCCCTACAGCAACCCGACTTCAATCACGTCTCCACTCTCCCCTTGAGGACCGGCTGACCGCCAAGCCCAGGGCGAGCCCACAAGGGGGCAGCCCCCAGGCCCCCAGGCCCCCAGCAGTGGCGCAAAGGCACAGTGGGTTAAGCCACCGCTTGTATCCTATATGGGTGCTGGTTTGAGTCTTGGCCGCACCAATCCAACTCCCGGCTAATGTGCCTGGGGAGGGGCACTTGGGCCCCTGCCACCCACATGAGAGACCGGGACAGAGTTCCAGGACCCGTGGCTTCAGCCTGGCCCAGCCCCAGCTGCCGTGGCCATTCATGCAGCAGATCAGCTGATGGAAGATCTCTCCCTCCCTCTGTCTCATTCTCTGTCTTTCAAATAAATAAGTAAATCTTTGAAAAAAAAAAAAAGTAAACAACATCCTACAGGTAAACATACCTCTTTAAAGGGAAAAATTTAAATATTAGAATTTACTTTTCTAGGTCTTCTCCACCAAAGCATAACTGATTGACCCCCAATTCCTGAAGAAGCCCACGAGCAAATCCCCACACTGCAGAGCACCTTGAAAGGTGGTTACACCCCTCCCTAACGTGCCCAGCCACGTCCTAACCCCTGCCTTCCATCCCTGAGGTGCCGCAAACACATTTCCCTCACCCAGGCGTCTGAACGCCTTTGCCAGGTGATCTGTGAACAACAGCACTTTGTCCCAGTCCTGGAGGCTGCGCGTCCAGGGTCAAGGTGCAGGCTCAGCACCCGGCACCCAGCACAGGCTGTGTCCTCACATCACGGAGGCAAGGTGGCAGGGGAACAGCGTCCTCACCCTTCAGAGCCTCCCAGGTCCCACTCACCAGGACTCTGCCCTCACACCCACTTCTTAAGGCTATCACGTAGGCAATCTCGCTGCCACAGATGAGTTCTGGGGACACATGTAGACCACAGCAAGACGTGTTTCTCATTGCTCCCACCAGGAGTGCACAGAGGAGGCCCATCACGATGGCGCGCAGTCCAGCCTGGCTCCACTCCCCACGCCACTCAGGCTGCCTTTCTCAAAGCCAACAGACTCTTCAGCTGCTGGAGTCATGGGCTACACCTGCTCTTTCCAGTGTTCCACACTCAGTGCTGGTTCCTTCCACGTTATCTCACTCATTCTGCTCAGGTAACTATCATTATCCCCACTTTAGACTGAAAACAAAGTGAGTCACAGGACAGAAGCAGCCTACCTCAGGTCAACAGCTAGGATGGCGCAGGAGCAGGGAGCTTTGACTGCAGTCCCATTCACAGCCTTCGCTCTTAACCACGATTCAGACCAATCTCTTGACAGAGAACTCTGTCGGGTCCACACGGAAATGCATTTCAGATCCACCCACTTCTTTCTCGCCTGGGAACCAAGCCAGCATCCAGTGTTGCCTGGATATGAAATCACCTCTTCACCGGCCTCCCCTGCTTTCCACTCTCTGTACTGTAGCCAAAATGATTTTTTAAACACTTAAATCAGAACACTCACCCTCCCTAGTCCCATTTCCTACACTCAGAACTCTTTCCTGGGATTTCACTTCACTTAGAATAAAATCGCAAACACTTCCTGTGGCCATAAGGGACTCCGCAACCCCCAAGCCTGGCTTCCTCCGCAAGCTCATCTTTTTCTTCTGAAAAACCCCGAATATGAGCCCCTCTTCCTTGCCACGGGGCCTCTGCCCACGCTGCCCCCACATGTGGACCACCTTTCCCTGGACCCTGGGCTGACGGAGTCCTCAAGTTTTAGGAGAAACTTCTTTTCCTCCGAGCTTCCCTCACCCCCCACCCCCCACCCCCACCCCCGCCCAAACTTGTTTTCTTCTGAGCGCACGCCATGAGCAGCAGTCGCTTTGTTTACTTGCTTGTTATCTGTCCCTGGACTAACATGAGGTCCTGAAAGACCAGTTCACTACTCTGTCCCCAGCACCAAGGACGCTGGAGATGACCCATGTTCCAGCCTGGCTCCGCCACCAACATCTCCTCCAGGGACCCCGGCAGCTCACGTTATGTCGGGCAAGTCTTTACTTCTAACACCTTCAGTGGGATCATGGTGTGTCTACACTGCAATGCTAATGTGAGGGCCCGGACATAACCCAGGTGAACGAGCCAGGGCCAGGCCAGGACTTCCACAGGAAGAACGGCTTCTTGGGAGGACCAGGAGTCCACATGCTCTAAGTTAGTGCTATCTTTCTAACATAGTGCATTTGTTATTCCCTTCATTCTGACATTCTAATTATTAATTGTTTCCCATTACTTTTTTTAAAGATTTATTTATATTTGAAAGGCAGAGTTACAAAGAGAGACAGAGAAAGAGATTGGTAATCCCATGGCTCACTCCCGCAAATGGCCACAATGGCCTGGGTTGAGCTGATTCAAAGCCAGGAGCCAGTAGCTTCTTCTGGGTCTCTCGTGGGTGCAGGGGCCCAAGGACGTGGTTGATCTGCTGCTGCTTCTCAGGCCATTAGCAGGGAGCTGGATCGGCAGTGGAGCAGCTGGGAACTTTAACTGGCACCATGTGGGATGCCGGTGTTGTAGGCGGCAGCTTTACCTGCTACACCACAGCTTCAGCCTGGCTCTGCCCTGGCCATTGTGTCCACCTGGGGAATGAACCAGCAGATGGAAGACCTCTCTCTCTCTCTAACTCTGACCTTCAAATAAATAAATCTAAAAAAAAAAAAAAAAAAAAAAAAAGACGCTGACGGGCACCTTAGCCTGCTCCACGCAGGGTTACGGTCAGCCAAGCGCACCTGTGACTCTAGCAGAGACTTAGTTCTCCTCAGGGCCTTAGGGGCAGCTCCTGCAGGCACTGAAGAACTGTGGTGGCGACGCGTTCCCCCACTGCTCTCAAAGTCATCCCCCAGGACCACGCACTCCACAAAGCAGCACCAAGGGTTGTGCAGCAGCCAGCACACCCACGGCTGCCAACCAGAGCCCATCTCTGGGGCTCAGGTCACATGTCACACGGCACCGCCTCAGCTCGGGAGCCAGGGCACGCCTGTCCAAAGGGCAGCGCTGGAAGGCCCTGTGGAAGGCGTCACAAGTGGCCGCTTCTCTCCAGGCTGTCTGCTTCGGGTCACAAGGCCACAGTCGCCACCCTCCTTAAGGGAAGCACTGCTTTACCTGCAAGGCTGTGCACAGAACCCAGACGAAGTGCCAGGTACCATCTCCAGGTGGTCATTCTTCCACAGTACCCGCACCTGGGCAAGCCTGGGGGAAACACGAGGTCCACGAGGCAACGTGGGGGACAGGCAGTCCCTCAGGTCAGAATCCCTGACCTCAGATCACATGAAACCCGAGTGCAGAATCCAGCCAGCTGCGGATTCCGGGCCGCAGAGCACAGTGGGCGTGTGCACAGTGGCCTGGAGCAGCCCAGCTCCAAAGTCGTCAGCAGCAAGTCTGAGGAGCCACAAACAACACACAGAATGAGAAGCTTTTAATTTGTATCAACTTGTGACCTGCACTCATGGTGCAAAACAGAAAGAGTTTCTCTTTGCAGAAAATTAAAAGAAATAAGTAAGTAAGTGTGGATTTCAAAACTGCTCTGCCCAGACTCCAGCTTGATGCGAGGAGCTTACAGGACATGAAGAGGGACGGCACTGGCCTCTCAAGGCCCCAGCCTCCTCACCCGGCCACACCCAGCACAGACGCTGTTTCCTGTTCTAAATTTACAGTGTGGTTCAGAATACTTGGGCTTCTTCTATAAAATAGGAAATCTGAATTAAAAAACATTTTTCTTTTTAAAATGCAGTTAGTTGTACTGGAAAGAAACTTTCCCCACCCCAGGGCTACATGGTGGGACTTTCCCCTCAAAATCTGCGAGTGTTTGTTTTGATACCACATGGCTAACTCCATATTTTTAAAGGATTTTATTTATTTATTTGAGAGGAGATTTACAGACAGTGAGAGGGAGAGACAGAGAGAAAGGTCTTCCTTCCACTAGTTCATTCCCCAAATGCCTGCAATGACCGGAGCTGGACCCATCCAAAGGCAGGAGCCAGGAGCTTCTTCCAGGTCTCCCACACGGGTGCAGGGGCCCAAGCACTTGGACCATCTTCCAGTGCTTTCCCAGGCCACATCAGAGAGTTGGATCAGAAGAGGAGCAGCCAGGACTTGAACTGGTGCTCATATGGGATTCCGTTGCCACAGGCCGAGGATTAACCTACAGTGTCACAGTGCTAGCCCCAGCTCCCTATTATATACTGGCCAGAATTCATTCCTCAAAGTCTCTGCAGCCAGCTTAATTGATTGCTACATAGGCATTTTATTTATTTTTATTTATTCATATGAGGGAGAGTGAGAGTGCTCCCGTTTGCTGGCTCAGTTCCCGAATGCTCGCAACAGCTGGGCTGTGCCAGGCTGAAGCTGGGAGCCAGGAACTCAGCTCGGGGCTCGCTGATGGTGGCAGGGGCCCGAGGACTTGAGCCTTACCACTGCTGCCCAGTGCAGGAAGCTGCAGTCAGGAGCCACGATGTGGCAAGTGGGGGTCCTAATTCCCAGGCAAAACACCCTCCGCAAAGTGCAAGGAGGACCTCCACTAACGAGTGGCAGCAACACAAGACAGAAGGTGTATAAACACATGAACCAAGGGTGTCAAATCAGAAGGCTTGAGCCCCAGCCACACTCTCCAGGAATGGACTGGACACCCTCAGGTTTTAATCATCAGGAAAGCCTGCTTGTTTATTCTCTGGCTTCTGCTCTTCACTGAAAATCCAAGGCTGGCACCTCTGGCTGGATCTCATCACTTACCTGACATGTGCTTCTGGTCTAAAGTGAGTGCTCTGGGGCCGGGGCTGTGGTATAGCGGGTAAAGCTGCCGCCTGTAGTGCCGGCATCCCATATGGGCGCTGGTTCAGGTCTCAGCTGCTCCACTTCTGATTCAGCTCTCTGCTAGGGCCTGGGAAAGCAGTAGAAGATGGTCCAAGTCCTTGGACCCCTACACTCACGTGGGAGATCCAGAGGAAGCTCCTGGCTCCTGGCTTTTGATCGGCATAGCTCTGGCTGATGTGGCCAGTTGGGAAGTGAACCAGCAGATGGAAGACCTCTCTCTTTCTGCTTCTCCTCTCTCTGTGTAACTCTTTCATATAAATAAATAAACCTTTAAAAAATGAATAAATAAAGTGAGCATGCTGTACTGAGGTCTGTGTGCAGCAACACTAAACTCAGAAATTCAATATTAAGTTACACGCTGCAGGAAAATCTACAATTGGAAAATCCTGCCGAAACAGGAATCTCAACAGCAGAGACTCTGTGTCCCCAAAAGTCAGGCCTAGAAGTGACTCCTGGAAGTGTGACAGCTGGCACCTCCTACAGGGACGCATCCTAGCAAGGGTTCTGCCAGGGTGGTAGGACTCAGCACGTAGGCAGGGGGATGAGGAAGCAGGAAGATCATTCAGCTCACTGGATATCCGAGCAACTGTATACAGAATAATCTGAGAAAATGCATATACCAACTGTACAAAACAATCAGAGCAAACTATATGCCAATTATATACAGAACAATCTGAGCAAATGTGTGTACCACTGTATACCAAACAATCTAAGCAAATGTGTGCACCAACTGTATACCAAACCATCTGAGCAAATGTGTATACTAACTGTATACAAAACAATCTGGGCAAACATATATCAACTGTATACAAAAAATCTGAGCAAACATGTAAACCAACTGTATACCAAACAATCTAAGCAAATGTGTGCACCAACTGTATACCAAACAATCTGGACAAATGTGTATACTAACTGTGTACCAATCAGAGCAAACTTGTGTATCAACTGTATAGAAACCAATCTAAGTGAACATAGACACCAATTGTATACCAATCTGAGTAAACATGTACCAAATGTATACCGATCTGAGTAAATGTCTATTCCAACTGTGTTCAAAACAATCAAACCAAATGTGTATGCCAATTGTATACAAAACAACCTGGGCAAACATACATACCAACTATTTATAAAACAATCTGAGCAAACAAATACACCAGCTGTATACCAATCTGAGTGAATGGGTATACCAACTATATAGAAAATAATCTGGGAGATTCCAAGATGGCTGAACAGGGAAAGATGTACTGCTAGGGGGAGGAGAAAAAGCAGAGGAACTGCATTTCCAGGGGAGAGTTGGAGAGAAATCTTCGGTGGAAATTCTACAGAAGGAAGAGGGACGCCGTGGACCAACGTGGAAGGTGCTGGCGCACAGCAATGAGCGTGGCTACCACACACGAGCCCCGCAGCCGAGAGCCGGAGCAGATGTTCGCTTTGGAGAGTGAGGTGGGAGCAGACTGAGGCAGCGTGTGCCGCTGGTGCTGCAGCCGGAGGGAGAGCCCGGCAGGCCACACTGCCTCTGCACTGGCCTGGAGTCCTAAGGGGGACGGGGTACCTGCTTAACCAGCAAAAGAAAAGCACATTGCTTTCTCCCCATCCCCCAAAGGCTGCCTGGCAACTGGCAGGGAGAAGGTGCCATTTTGACACCAGCAGCTGCAGCAGGTCTTGAATGTGCCTATGATCAGGGGATATGAGCAGAGGGAAAACCCACATTCCTGCCGGCACCACAGCTCACTTGGCTAATCCTCTGCCTGCAGCGCCAGCACACGTTTCTAGTCCCGGTCGGGACGCCGGATTCTGTCCCAGTTGCCCCTCTTCCAGTCCAGCTCTCTGCTGTGGCCCAGGAGTGCAGTTGAGGATGGCCCAAGTGCTTGGACCCTGCACCCCATGGGAGACCAGGAGAAGCACCTGGCTCCTGGCTTCAGATCGGCGCAGCATGCGGGCCATAGCGGCCGTCTTGGGGGTGAACCAATGGAAGGAAGACCTTTCTCTCTGTCTCTGTCTCTGTCTCTCTCTCTCTCACTGTCTAACTCTGCCTGTCAAACAAACAAACAAACAAACGAAAAAAACCCACATTCCCCACTGACTTTGAGTCTGGCTGGGACGGTGATGGGGGATGGGCACCCAAACAGGAACGTGGGGGCCCCCAGCCTCTCAACCTGTCGCAGGCTCCAGGCTCCAACTGCCAAGGTGGAGCAGCACGGGCGTTGGCTCTGGGAACATCTCTGCCTCTCTGTGGGTGGGACAGGCTACCAGGCGGGGGATCCTCTGCACCCCGGGACTGCAGGAGCCTTGTGTGCTCAGACTGTGGGGACTCCGTGACTGCAGGGCAGGGCACAGTGTGGCTGGGTCTCGGGGCGGTCACTGTCAGTGGCTCTACACACTCAGAGTGCCCAGGCTGCCTGGGCTGGGTCGCTGCAGAGAGATCCGTGCTCACACCGAGGACCACACAGCCCCTCTGTGCGGGTCAGGCTGCAGCGCGGGTGAGTGCTGTGCCCACTGTGGGCTAACCCCGGGCACTGACCACCTGGGAGGAGAGGAGGGGAGGGTGTGACCACGCCAGCAGAGCTGATCCACACCTCCCACTGCAGAGAATAAACATTACCACGCCCAACTCAGGCGTCACCCTGGACACGTGCCCCACCCTGGAGCAGCAACCGGAGCCCCCTGGCCACACCCTGCACACACCCGGGGTTTCCAGTGAAAGAGCAGACGCTGCACTCAACCACAGAGGCAGAGCTCAAAGACAAAATCCACCAGAGAAAATGCCTAAAAGTAAATGCAGACTCAAGAAATAAGAAAAAGAAGGCAACATGACGCTCCCCAAGAATGCAACACACTTAAATATTAGAACGTAAAGATACAGAGATTGATGAAATGCCTCAAAAGCACAATCGTAGGGTTAGACAGAAGCAAATCAACAAAGAAATCCATCCATGACATGAATGAAAATTTTTCCCGTGAAATTGAGTTTAAAATGAAATATTAGAAAAGAAGATTTCAATAGATCAAATAACAAATGTGGTAGAAAGGCTTAACAACAGACTGGGTGAGGCAGAAAAAAAGAATACTGGAGCTAGAAGACAAATCTGTGGAAATTTTTCACTCAGACCAAAAAAAAAAAAAAAAAAAGAAAGAAATTGGAAAAATTAAAAACAGTGTTGGAGATTTATGGGATACTACAAATGACCCAACATGTGGGTCATAGGAGTTCCTGAAAGAGAGAAAGGATTACAGGGCCTTTTTAGTGAAATAATTACAGAAAACTTCCCCAATTTGGAGGAAAAAAGGGATGTCCAAATATGGGAAACATGCAGAACTCCTAACGGATATGGCCAGAGAAGATCTTCACCACAACGCACTGTCATTAAACTGTCAGCAGTAAAGCATAAGGAAAAGATTCTAAAATGTGCACAGAGAAATGCCAGCTTACTTTCAGAGGGTCCCCAACTAGACTCTCAGCTGATTTCTCATCAGAAGCTCTTTGGGCTAGAAAAGAATGGAGACATGTAGTCCAAAGCATAAAAGAAAAAAAAAGTCAATCCAGAATACTGTACCCTTCAAAGCTCTCATTTATGAAAGACTTTGACAACACTCATCCAGCCTCACAAAAGATTCTTAAGAATGTGCTACACACAGAAACATAGAACGATGGCCATCATATTTAAACAATGTGAAGGCAGAAAATCTCCCAGTAAAATTACAAAGGAAATCCAAGGCAAACAATAGGAATATTTATGGAAAAATGGCAGGACCAAATCATTACTTATTAATAGTAGTCTTGAATGTAAATAGCCTAAATTCTCCAATTAAAAGACACAGATTGGCTGAATGGATAACAAAAAAGACTCATCTATTTGCTGCCTATAAGAAGCACACTTCACCAGCAGAAACGAAATACATGCAGACTGAAAGTGAAAGGATGGAAAAAGATAGTCCATGCTAACAGAAACCAAAACAGAGCTGGTGTTTCCATCAGACAAAATAGACTTTAACGGAAAATTTGTCAAAAGATACAAAGAAGGTCACTATGTGATGATTAACGGATCAGTTCAACAGGAATATGTGATTATAATAAATGTATATGCGTCCAATGCCAGGGCACCTCACTATTTAAAACTAATGTTAACGGATCTAAAGGGAGACATGGACTCCAACACAATAGTAATGGGAGACTTCAATACTCACTTTCATCAATGGACAGATCAACCAGACAGAAAATCAGCAAGGAAACAAGAGCTAACCGACACTATGAACCACATGGACTTAACAGATATCTATAGAACTTTTCATCTCACGGTTGCAGAATACACATTCTTCTCATCAGTGAATGGAACTTTCTCTAGGCCACAAAAGAAGTCTCAGCAAATTCCAAAAAATCAAAATCATATCATTCATCTTTTCTGACCACAAGGGAATGAAGCTGGAAACCAACAAGTCAACAATCTCTAGAACATATGGACACACCTGGAGAATGAACAACATGCTCCTGAATGAACAGTGAGTCACAGAAGAAATCAAAAGGGAAATGAAAAAAATCTCTGGAAATAAATGAAGATGACAATACAACATATCAAAACTTATGTGATATAGCAAAAGCAGTATTAATGGGGAAGTTGATAGCAATTGGTGCCTACATTAAGAAATTGGAAAGGTACCAAATAAATGAGCTATCGAGCCGGCGCCGTGGCTCAATAGGCTAATCCTCCACCTTGCGGCGCCGGCACACTGGGTTCTAGTCCCGGTTGGGGCGCCGGATTCTGTCCCGGTTGCCCCTCTTCCAGGCCAGCTCTCTGCTATGGCCAGGGAGTGCAGTGGAGGATGGCCCAGGTGCTTGGGCCCTGCACCCCATGGGAGACCAGGAAAAGCACCTGGATCCTGGCTCCTGCCATTGGATCAGCGCGGTGCACCAGCTGCAGCGGCGGCCATTGGAGGGTGAACCAACGGCAAAGGAAGACCTTTCTCTCTCTGTCTCTCTCTCTCACTGTCCACTCCGCCTGTCAAAAAAAAAAAAAAAAAAGAGCTATCAACACATCTTAAGGACCTAGAAAAACAGTAACAAATCAAACCCAAAATTAGTAGGAAGAAATAAATAATTAAAATTAGAGAAGAAATAAACAAAATTGAAACCAAAAATGAATACAAAAGATCAGTGAAATGAAGAGCTTTTTTTTTTTGAAAAAAAAAAAAAAATCAACAAAATTGATAGACCACTGGCCCAGCTAACTAAAAGAAAAGGAGGGAGAAGACTCAAATTAAAGTAATCAGAGATGAAAGAGGAGATGTAACAAAGGAGAAAACAGATATAAAATGAATCATCAGGAATTACTACAAACAGTTGTTTGCCAATAACTGGATTATCTAGAACAAATGGACAGATTCCTGAACACATACAATCTACTAAAATTGAGTCATGAAGACACAGAAAATCTAAAAAGACCAATAACCAAGACAGAGATTGAATCAGTAATACAGACTCTCCCTACAAAGAAAAACGCCCAGGACCAGATGGCTTCACTGCTGAATTCTACCAGACATTTAAAGAACAACTAACTCCAATCCTTCTCAAGCTATTCGAAACCATTTAAAGGGAGAGAATCCTCCCAAACTCCTCTATGAAGCCATCATCATCCTAATTCCTAAATCAGAAAAAGGTACAACAGAGAAAGAGAACTATCCCTGATGAACATAGATGGAAAATCCTCAAGAAAATACTAGTTAATTGAATCAAATAACTTGGTTCAAGTGGGATTTATCCCTGGTATGCAGGAATGGTTCAACATATGAAAATTAATAAACATGACACATCACATTAATAAACCAAAGAAGACAAACCATATTATTATCTCAATAGATGCAGAGAAAGCATTTGATAAACATCTTTTCATGATAAAAACCTTAAACAAACTGGGAACATTCCTCATTGAGGAACATTCCTCAATCCAATCAAGGCAATCCATGACAAACCCACCACCAGCATCAATTTGAATGGAGAAAAGTTGGAAGTATTCCCACCAAGGTCTGGAAGCAGACAAGGATGTGCACTCTCATCATTGCTATTCAATATAGTTCTGGAAGTTTTGGCCAGAGCCATTAGGCAAGAGAAAGGAACAAAAGGATATAAATTGGGAAGGAGAGATACAAATATCAACACAAAATGGATCAAGGAGCTAAATCTACAACAGCACCGAATTACTAGAGAAGAATGTTGGGGAAACTCCACAAGACAGTGGCTAGGACAATCCTTGGAAAAGATCTCAGAAGCACAGGCAATCAAAGCCAAAATAGACAAATGGAATTACATCAAGCTTAGAGGCTTCGGCAGGCAAAGGAAACACTCAACAAAGTGGAATATAGAGTGGAACACTACTCAGCTGCAAAAAGAAAAAAGAAATCCTGTCTTTTGCAACAAAATGGGTGCAACTTAGTGAAAAGAGCCAGTCCCAAAAAGACAAATCCCATGTTCTGCCTGATCTGTGGTAACCAATAGAGCACCAAAAACTGTAATGTAATGGAGTGAAATAGACATTGTTTACAGCCCTTGTCTCTACTGTTGAGGAACAGTGTTTTTTTCTTCTTAGTATTTGTTGAACTTAGTTTACTTAGTTTAGGGTTAATCTTATGAGTACAAAGTAAACAAAGTAGATCACTGTAAACATTAGGAGAGGAATAAGCGAGGAAGGAGGAAGAAGGGTGGGAACGTGGATGGCGAGCATCACTAGGTTCTTAAATCTGCATATATTAAATACATGAAATTTGTTTATCTTAAAAATTAAAACAAATAAATAAAAAAAGAAATGAAAGAAAACATGCATGGAAACAGAATGTGAATCAGAAGATATGATTTAGTTCATGTGTGTATGTGTATGTGTGTGCAGAGAGGGAGACAGAGAGGAAGAGAGAGAGAGAATATATACAGGTATCTATATGGGCACATATAAAATCTCTGTAAATATACACCTACACACTCTTGAAGAGGCAACATTAACAGCAAAGCTGGATCCAACAAATTAGCTGGATTTCTTTATTTTATAGATTTAAAAATTATTCACAAATCTTTCACGTCTTTTGTTTTATAGTACATCCACTGATCAACTATGTGAAATGTCTACTGTAAATATTATGTAATTATCACAGACTTCATTTTTCTGTGCAAAATAATTGTATTATTCTTACCACAACAAACATGCTGAATTCTAACTGTACATAAAGCATTTTGCTAAACACCAAAGAAAAAGAAAGGCACTAGTCATTATAGAAACAAAATACTATTTTAAGTGGTTTCTTCTATTATGTGGACATTGGTGTATTTTGAAATTTGCTTTTAAAATGGAATAGTTACAAAAAAATAAAAATTTGAGCAAACATGAATACCAACTGTATGCAAAACAATCAGAGTCAGTGTGTACAATTGTATTCTAAGCAATCCAAGAAAACATGGATGCCAACTGTATACAAAACAATCTGAGTAAACATGGATGCCAACTTCACGAGCAACAATCTGAGTGAATGTGTACACCAACTGTATACAGAATGATGTGAGCAAATGTGTATGCCAACTGTATACAAAACAAACTGAGAAAATGTGTATGCCAACTTCACGAGCGACAATCTGAGTGAATGTGTACACCAACCATACACAAAGCTACCGGAGCAAACACACACACTAACTGTACATGAACTCACACTCTTGGACTGTGATGCTGCACCACATGGTCTGGTGCAAAACAGGCAGGCAGCTGAAATCCAGACACAAACATCAGTCGCCTTCCTACCTCTGCCCTCCAAGTCTCCTTGACTGAGGGAACCCCTTGATCACTGGCGGCAGAAATGTGTCTATGGTTTTTAATTTTTAAAATAAAAAAACTTACTCATTGTGAGACAGAGAGGGCTCCCATCTACTGGTTTACTTACGCACCAGATGCTCTTAACACTCATGGCTGGAGCCAAAGGCAGGACCTGGGAATTCATCCCAGGGGTCTCATGTGGGTGACACACTCATCTACATGAGCCATCGCTGCTGCCTCCCGAGACCTGCCCTGAGGGAAGCTGGAATGAGGGAGCAGAGCTGGGTACTGAACCCGGCGTTCCAGTGTGAGATGTGGGAACTGAACCAGATTAACCACTAGGCCAAGCAGCCTGCTTTTTAAGACGCTTTTCTCTACGTCCATCATGAATGATGGATCAGGCAATGCTGCTCAGTGACACACAACGTGAGAGGTCAGGGACGGTCTTCAAAGGCACTCAGCTTCCAGGTGTGCAGAATGCCCTTTGTTCCACTTCTCCACCCCAAAAGCAGCATGAGGGCGAGAGCTGCAGCAGCCACCTTGGGCCCAGGAGGAACCGACAGAGACAGCGTTGGAGACTTCAACCCCAGACCCTCCAGCCATTGGATCAACAGCATCAAACACTCCCAGGTTTTGTTATGCAAGAAAAATAAGCTTTTCCATGTTTTAACAACTTGTACTTTGAAAAGGGTAACCCTTAACACACACAGCCAAGAACAAAACTAAATTTAAACCAGACTGAAATGTCTAACCTATACAAACTGTACAATCCTATATACAGCCAAGTGTAAAAATACATGTCTCAGATACACTGAGCAACTCATCCATCTGTACGCAGGCAGACGGAGGCTCTAGGCTGACTGCTGAAGGAACACAGATGCCATGATGTACCAAACTCACTCTGGCGTTGGCAAAAGCCAGGCCTCTGCTTACCATGTCTCAGTTAAGCACTGCTCAGTTCCTGGTGGACCTCTGGGCAGGAGGCAGGGGTAGGCTTGGTCTCCGAAGGTCAGCTGGTAGACTGGCTGCCTTCTTGGGAGCCCGTGACATGTGACCCAATGCGGGACCCAAGAGTGACCCAAGAGAGCCAGTTTTCCAGAAAGAGATGTTAGCACTGTGCAGGCACAGACCGGAATGTGTTGCATCTCCCTGAGCCTCACTGAGCACCCACTCTGCCCTCCCCTTCCTGCTTGGCCCCATCCCCTCCCTGCCTCTCCACCTGACCTCCTTGGTGTGCAGCACCTGGGTAGGGAATCCACAGTCCATGGCTCTGCAAACAGATCCTACATCCCCCGCTAACAAGGTGCCTTGGCTCTGGGTGGTCTCTGCCTCCTTGTCTGTGAAAAGGGCAGGGGCACCGACTGCATAGCTACTAGGGTGAAGGTGTGCACTCATGCCCAGGCATTCCAGCAGGGAAAAGGGGCAGGTGCATGGAGAGATGACGGTCTGGGTCACGGATCAGGTGCTGCTGTTCAAACAGGGACCATTTCAGAAAACCTCAGGGTGCCATGGGGACGCTAGAGGGGGGTCACGCAGGACCACTGGCCTGTTTTCACAATTTGTCTGCAGGCTCCAAGTGTTTCAAAACTAAAAGGGCTTTTTAGAAAAGGGAGTCATGGGGACAACAGCGAGTATGTGGGATTAAGAACCTTCAAAGCCCAGCCCCTAGTGTTTCCAGCGGCACTGTCTTCAACGTCTTTTCTGGTCTAGTGTCACTGCTGTTTTTTGTAGGTCTACACTTCCCAAGTATTACTTGCTTCAAGTCTTTGTTGCAACCACCATTCTACCTTCTGTTTTTCTGAACTGTTGCTTTTTTTTTTTTTTTTTTTTAAAGAATTATGTATTTGAAAGGCAGTGGGGTGGGGAAGGGGTCTTCCATCCACTGGTTCACTCCTCCAATGGCCCAAACAACCAGGGCTGGGCCACGCTGAAGCCAGGAGCCAGGGGCTTCCTATGGGCCTCCCATGTGGGTGCAGGCTCCTGAACACTTGGGTCACCTGCTGCTGCTTTTCCCAGGCCCTTATCAAGGAGCTGGTGGGAAGCGGAGCAGCCAGGTCTCAAACCAGTGCCCACATGGGATTCTGGCATCACAGACAGCAGGCTTCACATGCTACACCACAATGCCAGCCCCCTTCCTGCTATTTCGTAAAAGCAGGCGATGAATTGTGCCAGGAAATATGAGAGTATCACCTCACTGTCTGGGCCTGGAGCCACAGTCCTTCCCAGATGTCTGTGCAAGTTGTCCCAACCCCCTGTCCTCCTGGTCACTCCCCCACCCAGCTAACCTGGCCTTGTCACATTTTCCTAATCTACCACTCTGTCTAGTTCAGCGTGCAGTGGTCAGTCCATGGGCATCACCAGGCCTGCCCCTCCTTGCGAGGCCCTCTGTCACACGCAGCTTGGAGCAAACAGACCTGCACTCTTTCCTGCTGTTCTTCCTGTGTTAGCTCTCTTCTCAGGCCCAGCTGAGAAGCCTTGGGAGGGTATAGGGGAGACCTGCCCCCACCCCAGGGAGATGCCCCTAAGATTACGCAGACCTCTGCCTGCAGCAGGCACTGCCCCCGCCCTGCGGGCCACTGGGATGAGAACACCAGGAGGTTTGACAGCGTCGCAGAGGAGGCAAGCTCACGTGCACTTTACTGAGATTCTGAAGTCTGATTCAGACTGGAATTTCCACGCAGGGGAGGGGTAAGGAGAGGGCTTGGTTAGCCCTGTAGAAAGGTCACAGCTTCAAAGTCTGCTGTTCCAGGCCCTTTTTCATGCTCTAGAAACCAAAGCCAAAAGCATTTTTGCCATAAACTCATTCCGCTTTTTGCCTTTCAAAGCTTTTTTTAAGTGCAATTACATTTCTAATCGTACTCCCTTAAGAGTCATGTACATGGGAGACCTGGATGGAGTTCCAGGCTCCTGGCTTGAATCTGGTCAAACTCGGCTGTTGCAGGCATTTGGGGAGTGAATCAGCAGATGGAAGATCTCTCCATCTCCCTCTCCTTCTCTCATTATTTTTGTCCCTCTAGCTCTGCCTTTCAAGTATATGAAACCTAAGTAAATGTTTTCAAATATGATGCAACCTGAGTCTCCTGGCTAAAGACTTGAGTACCGCAATCTGGGGGAGAGAAATTTCAAGGTACAATTTTTGCTTCTGTCAGTTTGAAACTTAGGAATTTATCTTAATCTTATGAATAAGCTGAAACTTATCCTTGTATTACCTGCAAAAAAAGAAAAACAATGACAAACCCCCGAGCTGGCAGCTCGAATAGCACAGGGAGAGGAAAACCATGCTGGGCACAGCTGCAGTCCCATGAAGAGAGCCTGGGGAGTGGGCTTCAGGATGGAGCAATGCAAAGGCTGGGACTCCTTGGACACCAGTCCATCAAGGACGGCAGAAGATGCCCAGTTTCGGGGGCTCGCTAGCTGTGAAAATGGCCCCTCATGAAGGTGTTCACGTTGCTCATTCTTCGGCCAGGACGTCAATAGCCAACGGACAGAGGACACAGAGGTGAGACTCACTGGCTGGGGAAGATTTCTGCAGGACCTGGACAGAGCTGGTCAGAGCAAGGTGAAACTAAAGAGAGACAAACACAAGCACAAGAATCGACTGCACTGGTGCCACACGGAGAAATGCAGGTGGACAGGAGCATCCACGGGGAAGTGTCTAGCAGGCTGCATTTGTTCGGAATGTGATTCCCAAAAGAAAAAAGTATAGGGCAGAATAATCAAACCAAACACAAAACCAGCCAGTACTGGACAGCATAATCGTGCAGCCGCACGACGCCGAGACTGGGAGCAGGCTCAGCAGCAGGGTCCACCCTTCAGACTCCAGGAGCAAGGCAGGCCCACCCCACCCTGCTCTGCCGTCCTGAGAAGCCACCCTGAAGAGCGGTTTTACGCCTGAGTTCACCCTCAACCAGGACAGAAGGCGACACAAGTTTTGCAGTAGAACAGGAAGCCAGCAAGCACCAGAACAAAACAGCACAATTCACCAGAGGAGTGGAGGTGGCTCCACCAGAGTGCCAGGCTCAGTCGGCAGAGCTGGGCGGTCGTGGAACCCACCCCCAGCTGGTGCCCAGAGAAGCCCTCAGAAACCGGCACTGGCCTGCTTCTCTGTGAGTCCACTGTTCTGTAGCACTGGCCTGCTTCTCCGTGAGTCCACTGCTCTTTTTTTTTTTTTTTTGGACAGGCAGAGTGGACAGTGAGAGAGACAGAGAGAAAGGTCTTCCTTTGCCGTTGGTTCACCCTCCAATGGCCGCCGCGGCCAGCGCACTGCAGCCGGTGCACCGCGCTGATCCGATGGCAGGAGCCAGGTACTTCTCCTGGTCTCCCATGGGGTGCAGGGCCCAAGCACTTGGGCCATCCTCCACTGCACTCCCTGGCCACAACAGAGAGCTGGCCTGGAAGAGGGGCAACCGGGACAGAATCCGACGCCCTGACCGGGACTAGAACCCAGTGTGCCAGCGCCGCAGGCAAGGACTAGCCTAGTGAGCCGCGGCGCCGGCCAAGTCCACTGCTCTTTGTAGCACTGGCCTGCTTCTCCGTGAGTCCACTGCTCTTTGTAGCACTGGCCTGCTTCTCCGTGAGTCCAAGCCACAGAGAACCTGGTGGCTCTCTAGCCTCACAGGTTGTGTTTCGCGTGAGCTCTCTCTGGAATTTCCCGTGGCTCAGCAGGGACTCTGCTCTCTGACCCTCGTAGCTTCTGGGTCAGCTCCACACAGCAGCGGCCTCTTTCCACTTCTGCCTCATTCTGTGGCTGTGTACTGAGACGGTTTTCCCTTGGTCTCCTTCCACATTTCCTGTGCAGATCACAAAGATGACGCAGGAGGATGTGGTCTGCCTTTATCAAATATTGTCTGGCTTCTCACACTGAAAATAGCAAATACTGCATCCACTTCTGTCCCTCAAACCCCACACTGAACCTGCCACGCCCACGGGCCTACTGGGACTGCAACAAATTTCACTTTCGTAAAGACTTGAAGCTCCCACTAGGAAAATTACTGGCATATGGGAATGCATATAAAATGACATGCAAAGCAATGCAAATTAATTTTTAAAAACCACACATCTAAACTGCTGGGTAAAGTTTCGAGGTTGATGTTATCTGCTTTGCTACACTACACTCCTGCGGCCAGTGACCCTTTCATTACAGCACCCAGCACCCAGCACCCAGCACTGGTAGCTTTGGCAGGTGACAGGTGCTCCCACTGGGAGTTAATGGGATCCTGATCTTACTTTAAAAAAAATTATTTACTTGAAAGGCAAAGCAGGGTTTGGAGGGAGGGAGGGAGGGAGAGAGAGAGAGAGAGAGAGAGGTGTCTTCCATCTACTGGTTCGCTCCTCAAATGGTCCAGGCCCAAGTGAGGTCACAAACTCCACCTGGGGCCCAAGTGCGGATCTTCCGCCGGCTTCCGGTGCCATCAGCAGGGAGCTGTACCGAGGAGCAGCCGGGACTCAGACATATTCTGCTCGCATCACAGGCGGTGGCTCAACCCGCTGGGCCACAAAGCCACCCACCCTGCAGGCTGCACCCTCCCACCCCAGCCCCCGCCCCTCCCGCTCGCCTCTGCTAGGGGCGCGAGTGCTCCCAGCCTGGGCTGTGCCCCCTTTCACCCCTGTCACATCCTGGGGTGCAGGGCCACCTTCACCGGTGCCTCCTGCCGAGCCAGTCGGACTCCTCCTAAGCGGGGTTGTGTCCCCAGCACCCGCTGCTCTAAAGGGCTGAGCAGGAGCGGGCTCCTCCGCGTCTGGTCCTCGCTGCCCTCTGCTCCTCCCTGTCCCGGAAGGCCCGGGGGTCAGAGCACTCGGAGCCACCAGGGGCCGCTCCCTCCGACCTGCTGTTCCCACGTCCCAGCGCAGGAGTGGCACTTAAAAAACTGCCAGCAATTCCACTGCACCCTGGATACCACGACCCCCGCCACCCTTCGCCTCTAGCGAGAAGTGCACCCGACAACATCAGAATCCGCCCCTTCGCACTTGGAGCCGGGTCCTCGGCGCCCCCAGCAGCTCCCCTCCACGGCGGCTCACTCTCCGAGACCCCACGGGGTCGGGGCGGGTGTGGAGCAAGGGGACTCCTCGCCGCCGACCAAGGGACCACGGGGGCTTCCGAACCACTGCACCACCACACCCTCGGCCTCCGGGCTCGTTCTCGGGTCTGGGGGACCAAGGGGTCACGACGCAGTACCAGGACGACGCATTGCCCAGCCTCTGCCTCTGAGAGCTTTCCTGTTACCACAGCGGTGCCCGCCAGCCCCGCACCGTCCGCCCCCAGGCGGCTGCCGGTTCCACCGCACGAAACTCGGCCTTAAAAGGCGGGGGCGTCCAGCCCTGGACTTTAAAAGCGGACGCCAATGCCCCGCGCTCCGTGCTCCTCCGAGCCGCCGCCGGACCCCCGAGGGCCAGGACAGTGGGAACCCCCGCCTGTCGCCAAGGGTGCGTCCGCGAGCCCCACTCTGGGAAGGGTCCTGGGCCGCCGGAGCACGCGTCTCCCAGGAGCGCGCCGCGCGCCCTGGCGCAGCGTCTGGGCCGAGCAGCGTCCGGCGCCGGTCAAGAAGTCCGCTCTGCACACGCAGGGTGCCCGCCCACCGCCTGTGCCAGCCAGCTACCGGCAAGCGCGGGCGCCCGCTGACCCCGGCGAGGTCCCTCCTCAAAAGGGACGTGGCCCCGAAGTTCCCGCGGTGGGAAAGTGAAAGTCGCCAGGGGCGGGAGGGGGCGTCCCGGCCGTCCCACGCGGGGACCCACCCGGCCCAGCCACTGACTCACGAGAGGGCGAGGAGCCCCAGCGCCAGTCCCGCGGCCGTGGAGTCCACCAGCCTCACGCGCGCCCTGCGCTGTCGCCGCCTCCGCGCCGCGCTCTGCGGGTGCCGCTGTCCCTCGGCCCGGGCCCCCGTGACGCGGACGAGGGAGGAGCCGCGGCGTGGCAGAGTGGCCTCTCGGTGCAGCCTCCGCCGGGGCTAGGGCGGTGGGTGCGGGCAGTGGCCGAGCTCGGGGCTCCGGACAGGTCCAAGCAGACTAGGTCGCGCGCTTTACCAGCCTCCCGCCCAGGGCCAGGGTCTCCCTTCCCGGCCCCGAGGGCTCCACTCGGAGCCACCAGGGGCCGCTCCCTCCGACCTGCTGTTCCCACGTCCCAGCGCAGGAGTGGCACTTAAAAAACTGCCAGCAATTCCACTGCACCCTGGATACCATGACCCCCGCCACCCTTCGCCCCTAGCGAGAAGTGCACCCGACAACATCAGAATCCGCCCCTTCGCACTTGGAGCCGGGTCCTCGGTGCCCCCAGCAGCTCCCCTCCACGAGACCAGGAGCGGGAGGGGGCGTCCCGGCCGTCCCATGCGGGGACCCACCAGGCCCAGCCACTGACTCATGAGAGGGTCTCGGTGGGTCACGAACCCCCTTTTGTCAGGGAGTCTGCGGGACTCCTGGTCGCGGGGCACCTGCACCCTCTGCTCTTCGTACCCGGGGCTCTGAGCCGACGCCGCCTTGCCCGGGAGGTGCCCGGTCAGCATGCGTTCCAGACTGACATGAGCTGGGCCCTCGCCCCCACCTCCCCAGAGGGGCCGAGGGGCCGCTGCTTGCCGGAAGATCCCTTAGGGTCACATGGCTGACCCTCTGCAGGTCTCCCCCGCCCGCACCCAGGCTGGGCACTGTTCTGGGCAAGGTAAGAGTGTGGGCGCTTTGCATTGTCTCCAAGCCTCTGACCCCAGGAGGGAGGTGCTGTTTTCACTCGGGTCTCCCCAAGAGGGAGGCCAGCAGTCAGCCCGGGGCCCGCCTGCTGGCCCGGCTCTGAGCCACTGAGGAGGCTGAGGCCCCCAGGATTGGGACCACAGAACTCCCAGTCACCCCCAGGCAAGCGCACTAGTTCGGCCAGTTTTGCTTTGAAAACACCCTATCAAAGCGGGTATCGGGTCACTTGCTGCCCTGTGCCCAACTCCAGATCAGCCACTTTGTCCTAAAGCAAACTGTCTCAGCCCGGGACCTGAAACACTCCCAGCACCGGTTTGTGAACTCCGCACCCTGTTGCCCTCAGACCACACCGGCGCTGCGGCCCCCGATACATCCCTGCGCAGCCCCCAGGTCCTAGGAAAGTCAGGGTGCATACACGTTCACAGCCAAAAGCGAGAGCACCCCAAGGGAGCAAGTTCGCAGAGGCTGATGCCCGCGCACGCAGAGCAAGAATGCAGCTACGGCCGGCCGGGTCCGCACGGCGACCCCGGTGGAGCTGAGCCGCTAGGCCGGCTTTTCCAGGCTTTTCACTCAGCGGGCGGGTTAGCTGGAAAAGAATGCAGGGTGTGGGACTGAGCTGGTTTAGGAACACAGGGACCTGGGAGTCCCTTGGGGGGTGGCCCAATCTGCTTTCAGGCAAAGAGCTAAAATGGCCCCAGGCTTCTGTTCTGGCTTTGTCGCATATATGTCAAAGGATGGATAAACAGCGCCTCCCAGGGCCCCTTCCCCCCGTGGCAACTGACCACAGTCCTGGCTGTCTCTCTGGCTGCTGGCTGAGGGGTCTCTCCACGCAGGCCTGTAGCAGCAGAGCCATGGGCGCCGGGAACAGGGATACCGCTGTGTTAACAGCCCTGGGAGCCTACCCTGGTTATGAAGTAACGTGATTTCCCCACTGCTTAGGCCATTTTGAGCAGGATTTTGTTGTAGCTGAAAACACTTTAACTGCTGTTTCTTCAGCATCTACTGTGTTCAAGATACGTACTTTCAAATTACAGTTATGAGAGGCAGAGAGGGGAAGATGAGAGGCAGACATACACACATACCTCCTCAATGCCCAGGACATCTGGGACTAGGCTGGGGCTGCGTCAAAGCCTGGAGCAGGGAACTCAGCCCAGGCCTCTCCCCTGCGGGACCCCAGTGTGCTGAGCCACCCTGCTGCCTCCCGGGGTCTGCAGTGGCAGGAAGCTGGAGTCAGGAGCCGGAGCTGCAACTCACACCCAGCACCGTGATGTGGGATGCTGGTGCTGCAACTGAGGCGAAATGCCTGCTCTCAAGTTTTATGGAAAACACAATGTAAAACCCAGGAGCTCTGTAAGTTCTTCAGGTCCCTGGGGAGATGAGCAGTGAGAAGCAAACCAATACTGCCAGGAAGTAGACAACGGAAGAGGCTGCCCTGGTCCGAGAAAGCAGTGCGGGAGGTCACATATTTGTATGAGGAAAGGCCTCAAAGAATAAGGAGAACACAGATGAGCAGGGGTGGTAGAAGCAGAGTACACAAATGCAGGGAGTGAGGGATTGCATTAATGAAACAACCCCAGCACTTTAATAATAAAACATTAATAAAACAACCTAGCACTGTAGTACAGTACGTTGAGCTGCCACTTGGGACACCTCCAGCCCATATCTGAGTGCCTGAGATTGAATCCCACCTCTGCTCCTTCCACTCCAGCATACCTGGTAACGCATCTGGGAAAGCAGCAAATGATGGCCCAAGTACTTGGGTCACTGCCCTGTGAGACCCAGATTACAACTGAGCTCCTGGCTTCCGCCTGGCTGTTGTGGGCATTTGTGGAGAAAACCAGCAGATGGGAAACCTCTGTTTATCACTGTCTATCTGCCTTTCAAATAAAAGGAACATAGTAAGTTTAAAATGGTAAACATTAAAAAAATGTTGAACATAAATAAATAAAGCCTTGAATCATGTAGCGACACCTCCAACTGCCCAGTGCTTCAGAAGGCTGACACAGGGTAAGGCAGCTCTGTCAACTCTGGCTGGAGTGATCCTCGTGCCGTCTGGCTTGGGCAGTGCTCAGGGCACTCAAGGGCCAAGGGTGTCATTTCATTCATTGGCTGGTACAGTAAGTGGGCTTTGAAAATGAAGACTTTGATCACTAAAACAGAAACTTTGAATTGCAAGATCTCTTACACTATAAACTTGAAATGCATGCCTTTTGTAAATTGTAATCACTAAACAAAATGCCTTTTAAAATTATTCTTTTGAAAATATTTAGGATTTTTAAAAAAGATTTATTTATTTGAAAGTAAGAGTTACAGAGAGAGAAGGAGAGAGAGATTAAATCTTCCATCCACTGGTTTACTCCCCAAATGACCAGGGCTTGGTTAGGCTGAAGCCAAGGGCCTGGAAATCCATCAAGGTTTCCCATGTGTGGCAGGAGCCCAAGTACGTGGGCCATCTTCTGCTGCTTTCCCTGGTGCATTAGCAGGGAGCTGAATCAGAAGTGGAACAGGTAAGACATCCATATGGGATGCTGGTATTACAGGCAGCAGCTTAACCTGCTGTGCCACAAGGCTAGCCTCCAAAATATTTAGTTTTTTAGTTAAAAAGAAATATATACTTTATTTTTAAGTTGGAAGTAAACTGCACAAGTATCTTCCACTCTCTCTGGTCCAGCTCCCTAAGGGACAGGCACTACAACCAGTTGCATCTGCGACATTCTTGACCTTCCCATAAACACCCGGATCCCATCCCACAACAGAAACTGGTATTTGCACAAGTATCCATGTAAAAGTGTGTATTACCTAACACGTGCTTATCCTGTGGACTTGAATGGCAACTGCCGCAGCGAAGCCTAAGTCAGCTGATTCCCAGGGGATGGGGCCTTCCAAGACCCCTCAGCTTCGGCCTGGAATCATCAGCTATCAGGCACCAAGAGAAGAAAGACTGGCAGCACCACTGCTTGCCTTTCCTGCAGTCCGACTACACTCAATGTGGATGCAACATATTTAAAATTTTTATCAGAATAGAAAGAATGCACACAATTCCAATTTCAGCATTTGCCAAGGAAACCACATCTTTCTCTCCCCCAGTTCTATTAACTTATTTTCTCAGAGGCAACTGTGAATTGCAAATAAATCTGTACTGTTTTAGCCAGATTCAGGGGCCAGCTCTGTGGCATGGCAGGTAAAGACGCCACCTGTGATGCTGGTATCCCATATAGTCACCAGTTCGAGTGCTGGCTGCTCCACTTCTGACCCAGCTCCCTGCTAATGGCCTGGGAAAAGCAGTGGAAGATGGCCCACTGCCATCAAAAACCAGGACTTTCATTAAATATTGTTCAACAATTCACATTTTTCACTTGTTTACATAGTCAGTACATATATTCCCAAATGGCTCATATTTTAAACACTTTTCTTAAATAATAATAAAGCCAAATATCCCACATAGTGATTAAGAATTTAAAAATAGCCTATAAAAGTTATAATGAAATGGTAAGTTCTCAAACACTACAACATGTAGGGTTATTCTTTCTGAACATTTCCATCAGACTCTTAAAGAAAGAAAAATAAAATAAGCAAATGAGTCTTTTTACTTCCATTAATAGGCAAGTCTTCCCAGGTGCTTTCTTCTCATATATTAAAAAACATTTTTTTGTCTAAATAGAAAAAACACATAGTTCCAATTTCAAAATTGGAGATTTTTCCGATTGCAAAGTTCACACAGTCAGAAGTGCACCTTCCTTGCCCTGCCGTTGCCCAGCTCTGTAATACTTTCTTACATATATTCTGAAAGTGTTTCTGAATATTTGTGTTACTCAGCTTTTTGTTACTACAAGTAAAATATCTGATAGGTGCTAAGGTTTATTTTTGCTCACAGTTTTGGAGGTTCAAGTCCAAGATCAGGTGGCCCCACTGGTCTGGCATCTGATGGACCACATGGGGAGGCTCCCCCGCCAGCCAGGAAGTGGAGAGAGGAAGCACACTTGTCTACTTCTAGGTAGGTTCTCCTTATGAAGCAACCACGATTCTATCACAGGGGCCCCACCCCAACAAGCTAATTAACTTCCAGCCTTAACCCAGGAAGGTAGACTCGTCTTCAGGGAACACCCAAGCTGGTATCAAATCCATAATAGAAGTCTGTATGTTGAAAATAAAAACATGTTACCATTAAGACTACATATTATATATCTGTAATTTTTACATATGAACGATGAAGAAAGTTAAACCTAATGAAAGAATTTTGGGAAAAAAAGGAAACCAGTGCTAGGGGAATTTATTATGGTTCACAAAGCATGCCTCTCTAAAACTGAATCAACCTTTAGCAAAAGTTAATGTATACAGGGCCAGCACCGTGGCTCACTTGGTTAATCCTCTGCTTGCGGCGCCAGCATCCCATATGGGCGCCGGTTCTAGTCCCGGTTGCTCCTCTTCCAGTCCAGCTCTCTGCTGTGGCCTGGGAAGGCAGTGGAAGATGGCCCAAGTGCTTGGGCCCCTGTACCTGCATGGGAGACCAGGAGGAGGCACCTGGCTCCTGGCTTCTGGCTTCGGATAGGCGTAGCTCTGGCCGTAGCGGCCATTTTGGGAGTGAACCAACAAGAAGGAAGACCTTTCTGTCTCTCTCACTAACTTTGTCAAATAATAATAATAATAAAAAGAGTTAATGTAATGTATACAGTTGTGGTTTTCTTTCTTTCTTTTTTTCTTTGAGAGGTAGAGCTACAGACAGAAAGAGGGAAAGTCAAGAGATAAAGGTCGTCCATCCACTGGTTCTCTTCCCAAATGGCCACAACAGCCAGAGCTGGGCAGGTGCCTCCTCCAGGTCTCCCATGCGATGCGGAGGCCCAAGCACCCAGGCCATCTTCCACTGCTTCTCCAGGCCTAGCAGAGAGCTGGATCGTAAGAGAAGCATCCAGAACTTGAACCAGCACCCATATAGGACACCAGCACCACAGGCAGAGGCTTAGCTTACTATGCCACAATGCCGGCCCCAAATTTATACAATTCAGATTGTTAAGTTATCTGTGTTTAATAGAAAATACTTAACTGGCACCCCAGTTCTGTTAAGTGTTACTTTATAACAACATGATTTACATTTAACACTTAGATGTTTTAATAAGATTTTATCAAATGTGATAATGTTATGATAAAATGTTTTTGAATGCAAACTATTTAATGTATATCTTAATAATTATACAAACCTGACTTGTGATTTCTTCCTAATGTGATAAGTAATGGCTCATCATTTAACTGATTATAAACTTGAGTATATTTCTAGGGAAAAAAAGAAAAATTTTCAAAAACCAACATCATGTTTCCCTT
This sequence comes from Oryctolagus cuniculus, assembly GCF_964237555.1. Lineage (NCBI taxonomy): Eukaryota > Metazoa > Chordata > Mammalia > Lagomorpha > Leporidae > Oryctolagus > Oryctolagus cuniculus. Next base: position 203,795 of record NC_091445.1, read on the forward strand.
GCCCCCACCAAATTCTGAGACTTGCTTACTTTTATTACAATCTTACTTCTCAATCCAAATGAGGAAGAAGGGCTAGGACAAAACCATGGAGTCAGAAAGCTTATCAGGATACTTTAAAAAAGCATATGGAAAATGGAATAAAAAGATGTACTTATTTTGGTGCAAAGAAACTTTGAAATTCATGTATATAGTTTTTTTGTAAATATGCAATTTCCATGAAAATTTTGAAGACTTCTGTATGGATGGATTTCAAAAATTTTTGAATAATTTTTTATTTTGACAGCAACAGAAAAATAAAGATCTTTCATCTGCTGTTTCCTGCCCCAAATGTCCACAACAACTGGACCTGAGCAGGCTGAAGTCAGGAGCCCAGAACTCCATCCAGATCTCCCACATGGGTTGGAGGGCCCTAAGGACTGATCCATCGTCTCCCAGGGTGCACATCAGCAGGAAACCGGATCAGAAGCAGAGCTGAGACTGGGACCCAGGTACCCTGATATGGGATGCAGGCATCCCAAGCAGTGTCATAACTGCTGAGCTACCACACCCATCCCTAAAATTATCTTTTAATTCTATTTTTCCATAAACTGGTTGAAGTATCCTTATATTTGGGAGTCTGGGGTAATGTAACATATGCAAAGAATTGGGGCCAGCGCTGTGGCGCAGCAGGTTAACACCCTGGCCTGAAGCACCGGCATCCCATATGGGTGCTAGTTCAAGACCCGGCTGCTCCACTTCTGATCCAGCTCTCTGCTATGGCCTGGGAAAGCAGCAGAAGATGGCCCAAGTCCTTGGGCTCCTGCACCTACGTGGGAGTCACAGAAGAAGCTCCTGGCTCTTGGCTTCAGATTGGTGTAGCTCCAGCCATTGCGGTCAATTGGGGAGTGAACCATCGGATGGAAGATCTCTCTCTGCCTCTCCTCTCTCTGTGTAACTCTTTCAAATAAATATATAAATCTTAAAAAAAAAAAGAATTAACTTTCTTCTTAGCAAAGTATTAAAACACTTGCCTGGAAAAATTATGAAGCTCTTGAATGTATCTCTTCAAAAAATCTTCAAGACAATGAAGCATTAGTTAAAAGTGAAATCAATGCAACTTAAAATAACTTCTACATCCTTGCTGGACCCATTCTTTCTGCTAATACTTAGCTGCAATCCTATGGACATGAAATTTCTGAAACTCAGAAAATCTCATTTTTATTTCAAGATAAATTTTGAAGCAAGTAGAGAAGGTAGCAGGAATTCAGGTTTCTTGTTTTAGGTGAGTTTCCCCGGCTCTTTCTAGGCCCACACAGCGGCCTGTAGCTATCCTTGCTGCCCACAAGGACGACTGTACTTTAAATAAAGGTATTGACTGAAAGGTCAGCTTTAAGTTTGTGAGTAAAAGAAACCCAGAAAGTTAATATGAGCTAGTATGAAAATGGCTTTATTTAAACAAGGAAAAAGCATTGTACTTTCTGCAATAGATGAAGAGTTAATACTTTTCCTTATACCAGTAAACACACATCTTACCATAGTTATTTATGTTAAAATACGCCCACCAGGCAACATACGATAAAATACGAATGTTGGTTAATAATGTGAACACACAATAAATGGCTAAGAAAACAAGGCTTTAAAATGTTAGTTCTTCACATTCCGCATAGAACTTCCAGTGTTGATCCATTATATGGCATGGGAGAAATTCTTGATCACTGATCAGCAATATTTCATTTATTTGTAGATAACAGGGGACACTTTCTGTTGACTCTCTGGAAGTTCCTGTTTAATAAAAGTATCAACAAATTAAAAAATGCCTTTAAATCCAAGATTTACATTTCATCATTACAAACCATAGAATCCAGCGCAGGCTGTGTGAGAACACACATGGGAGAACCTGTAACTTAAGGTACTGGTAATGACAGCAAGGCCTGAGTCTCAGGTACAGAGACCATCACCCCTTGGAACTGCCACACTTGAGCTCATGGGCACCCATGCCCGTGACACAGCCAGGTGTGCAATGAGGGGACGCTGGGGATCACACCAAGGCTAGGCTCACAGGAATAAAGGCCTTCCCCAAACGCTAGTCCCATCTACAGTGCTTTTAATAGATGAGCTTCATCTGGTGGCTTTTTATTTTTATTTCATTATTTTTAAAGTCTTTTTTTTTAAGATTTATTTTGCTTATTTGAAAGCCAGAGTTACAGAGACAGACAGGGGTCAAGAGAGAAAGAGAGAGAGAGTTTCCATTTGCTAGTTCACTCTCCAAATGGCCATAACGGCCAGGGCTGGGCAAGGCTGAAGCCAGGAGCCAGGAACTCCATTCAGGTCTCCCTGTGGGTGGCAGGGACCCAGGTACTTGGGCCATCCTCCCCTGGACCACAACCCAGGTGCATCAGCAGGAGGCTGCATGTGAAGCAGGCAGTGGCTTAGCCTGCTGCACCTCAACACAGACTCCAAACTCAATCTACTTGCATTCTAACTTTCACTGACCTAGTGACTCCCAGAAGAGTGGTTTACAGTACAGCAACACTAAAGTTAAACCCTTTCCCCTTAGCCTATCATTCTTCTTTGTCAAACAAGAAAACAGCACCTGTATGAAGGCTGTCTGTACCATGGCTAAGCATGAGTGGGTATTACTTCACCCTCTTAACTGGCTTTGCTTGGAGAAGAACCTGGGCTCTTTCCCATAGGGCTGCGATGATTTAACAGAGAGGGTCTATTTCAAGCGCACATTCTCTTTTTTTGGCAGGGCTGACTTTATCACTAAAGTCTTAGGCCTTTCTCATCAGGCTAGCTATGACACGTGGCTAGCATAGCTGCAAGACTGATCATGAGGCCGGCGCCGTGGCTCAATAAGCTAATCCTCCACTTAGCAGCGCTGGCACACCAGGTTCTAGTCCAAGTCGGGGTGCTGGATTCTTTCCCAGTTGCCCCTCTTCCAGGCCAGCTCTCTGCTGTGGCCCGGGAAGGCAGTGGAGGATGGCCCAGGTGCTTGGGCCCTGCACCCTATGGGACACCAGGAGAAGCACCTGGCCCCTGCCTTCAGATCAGCGCGGTGCGCCAGACACAGCGCACCAGCCATAGCGGCCATTGGAGGGTGAACCAACGGCAAAAGGAAGACCTTTCTCTCTGTCCCTCTCACTATCCACTCTGCCTGTCAAAAAAAAAATAAAAATAAAAAAAAAAGACTGATTATGGCTGATATTCTATCTGTTAGCCATTGCCATGGCTTTTCTAAGTGACAAGGGTATGGCAGCCAAATACCCATGCCAGCTCCACTCAAGTTCCTCAGTAGTGGAAGTGATGGGGACAGGCAGAGAGGTGGTGAGGGAGAAGAAGGGCAGAGAGCATGCAGCCTTCCCTTACAATTCAACGTAGCGGCTGCAGGCTCGGTCACCCTCTCCCCATCACGCACCAGACGCTCACTTCCCCTCATGCCAAGACAGTGTGTACTGCAGGCCACTTGGAAACGCTGAGACCCCAAAATTCCAATAAACCTAGGACACAGGTGAAGGTATGCAAGCCCCACAAACTCCACCCTCTATCCTGTGAAAGGAGCATCCCAGCTTCAGTGGGGGGCAGCCAGTATTCCTTGCTCATGGAGACAGGTTGCCCTCGCTCACGTGCACATGTGCATCCTTCCTTCCCAGAAATCCCGCTTTCCTGCGCCTTTGCGTCTGCCTGGGACGCTTCCCCCCAACACACGGCGGCACTTCCACGGGGACAAGGCTGTGGGAACAGGCTTCTCACTCCATGAAGCACAGCCTGAGACCACCCCCAGTCTCTTATACAACAGCTTCCTTCCTGTAATAATCAGACCGGGGCAGTCGGGCAGGAAGAAAAGCACCAACCCCTGCAACACAACTGTCAGTGCCTCTGCCGGCAGCTCCATTAGTCTCCGCCCACCACGGCATCTCTACCCACGTACTTCCAGTCTGTGCTGCCCCCGGCTGTTAAATTCACCTCTGGCTAACCACCACTTGCAGTTTTCTTTGTAGCTATTCACAAGAAAAGCCCCACACATCTGGGGGTGGGGTTAACCAAACCCAACACACAATACAGAAAACCGAGCTAAACAGGAAAATCCCCACGAAACTAAATGTGAGAACACAGCAACTGACTTCAAATTCATGTTCCCAGTTTGAATTTTTACGTGGCTATCAAATTTCCAGAGCACTGCACTAAATACTCAGTTTGCCCCTGGCCCCTGATGTCAGGAGGCCGGCTTCCTGCATTCCAGGCCAGGAGGCCGTTTTAGGTGCTCTGACTAGGCCTGGATTGTTCTATGGCATGATGGACGGTGCAGCACACAGACTTCTGGCGGACTGCCAGGACCCAGCATTCACCTCTTCCCTGCGACAGGCACAGTGCCCTCTGGGAGGGCTGTATGGAGCAGGGTTCAGAAGTCTGGTGGGATATAGGCAGGGAGGCAGTGAGGAGGAGCGGAGGAGTCACTCACCCAAGCTCCGCCCTTTTCCACGTTAATCCAACATGGCTGCAGGCTTGGTACATCCACTCCTGAGCCTCACTTCCCATCATGCATCAGATGCCATGACGTCTCCTCATGCCAACATGTGTTCTGCAGCCACACATGCACCAGATGCCGTGAAACTCCTAGAGATGACAATTTGCTGCAGACCCTGCCCTAAACCCTGCCCCATTTGAATATTCAACCAGGCCTCACCCTGGGCATCATCCCTGTGCCACATTCCATCTTACTGTGTACCAAATAAATCTCACATTCCTGCTCTGTCTTATCTGTGCCTCTCACGCCTGTGGGCAAGAGCCTGAAACAGCCCAGCAGAGGGGTCCCCCCGTCTTGGGCCTGCAACAATCCCACTGTGTGTTCTTTTCTTAAGTTGTTTTTCTCAAGTTACAAGTTGTTTTTCCATTCTTACTTGGGACATGCAGATTTGAGTTCATATAAATCCTATCATTGTAGTTTTATCTGTATTTGAAGATGTGGGCCTTAAATTCTAAAATCAACATGTTTTTCTATTTTTTTTTTCTGTTAAGTCACCAACAATGCAAAACATTTTACTTAAAAACAAAGTTAAGGAAACAAAATGGAGTCGGTTTTGTCCATTTGTGATATGCTCTATACAATACAACAAAAACAAAAATAATCAGATTTATCTGATGGCTCACTTCACTATTCTACAAACTCTTTTCACATTTTACCTCTCAACCTTGTCATTTATAAAACTAGCTCAGGAGCAACTGACTTATGAGGCTCACTTCTGGCTTCCTTGATTTGTTCTTATCACCTAAGCATTCAGTACTTCCCCAAGAATGCGGAATCAGACTTTGCTTACTCTGGTCATAAATGGAAATGACCATAATGCATACATACTTCTTCTGTGCTGTTTTCCTCACAACATTTCTGGCACCAAACGTGTGGGTTTCTTCCGTATACCAACCATTTGTCCAACTCCCCGGCACCAGCTCAGTGTCCTACAGTCAATTCAGCTCTGACACTGACTACTCAGAGTCAGCATCAGACTCCTGCCACTGCCACGGGTGGAGGGGCCCAGTCCCCAACACTGGCCATGCCTCAGACACCAACTGCAAGCAGCAGGTTCTGGCTCCTCACGTTTCTGTCCAGTGTGGCTACAAATCAGAAGGTTTCCCTAACATTCTCCCTACCCCAGGGTCTGATAATTCACTAGAATGACTCAGAGATCAGGAAAACGCTTTTCTTACTATTAAAAGACACAACGCAGGAACAGCCAAATGGAAAAGGTGAGCCGGGCACGGAGCTTCCCACGCCTCCCTGGGCACCACTGCCCAACACCTTCCGTGTTCCAGAGGTTCTCTGACCCTGTCATGGAGGGGTTTTACAGAGACCTCACTACACAGCTATGGTTGTTTGAATCACTGGCCACCAGTGGGTAACCCAATCTTCAACCATTTTGCCCTCTGCAGGGATGTAGGAACAGCGTAAAGTTCCAGGCTTCTGATGAGGGTCTGGTCGTTCCGATGATGAACCCCTACCCTGCAGCTGTCCAGGGGCCAGTCAGGAGTGGCCTCATTACAATACCAGACACTCCCATCACTCTTACCAAGGGAAATTCTAAAGGTTTTAGGAACTCTGTGCGAGGAACCACAGATACAAACCATATCCTTCTGTGATGCCTCAATTCTGAATTAGAAATATAATTCCAATAAAAGCAAAATAATTATTTCATTAGATGACAAAAATCCAAATGCTCTAGTTATGTTTGTAAAAATGTTCTACTATTGTTATTTAACAGAAAATTAAATTCCTTTTTTAAAAATAAAGGTACAGGAAAGGATAATGATGGTGATGAAAATTATATATAATTTGCCATTTAAAGCTAAATTAAAACTTTCCTGTAGATTTACAATGATAAGATCATAACTGATCAGTGGAAACCACATTAGAATCAAGAAACAGAGCTGAAGGGAGTGGGCCCGGGATCAAATCCTGCCTCTACTCTGATTCAACTTCTGGCTAATGTGCCTGGGAAGCAGTAGGTGACGTTACAGAACATCCCCAAAACTGGTTGGAGCACTTGCTATAGAACCCCAAAACTTGGCCAGCGCCGTGGCTCAATAGGCTAATCCTCCACCTAGCGGCGCCGGCACATCGGGTTCTAGCCCCAGTCGGGGCGCCGGATTCTGTCCCGGTTGCCCCTCTTCCAGGCCAGCTCTCTACTGTGGCCTGGGAAGGCAGTGGAGGATGGCCCAGGTGCTTGGGCCCTGCACCCCATGGAAGACCAGGAGAAGCACCTGGCTCCTGCCTTCGGATCAGCGCGGTGCACCGGCCGCAGCGCACCAGCCGTGGCGGCCATTGGAGGGTGGTGGACCAATGGCAAAAAGGAAGACCTTTCTGCCTTTCAAAAAAACAAAACAAAACAAAACAAAACAAAACTGGGCCCACACTGATATGCACCAGGCCAACTGCTGACAAGGGCGGTGGAAGAAAGCAGGTGTTTACAGGCCATGCGTGGAGCAGGGAGTCAGGAAGCAATTGCTCAGTTCCCAGACTCTATGAGGGATGAAGGCCACAAACCTTAGAGACCAAAGCTGGAGATGAGCAATGCATCTCTGGTTGGTCCAAAGCACATGTGGCCCTGCCTTGAACAGTGACAGGAGACGGCATGTACTTCTGAAGACACGGTGATAGCAAGGTAGGCTCCAGCCTAGCTGGGATCTATGGGCAGACTGGCTATTACCTTGCTTGGCCAGGGTATGTAGTTCCTGAATAACATCTCAATTAAAATCTAGCATCAAGCCCTCCTCGTTCTTCTGCCACACCCTAAATTCAGTGAGTTGATCTTCAGTGAGGAGTTGATGCGTAATCACCACAGGGCAGACTCAGGGACTGTACAAGCTGAGGCAGAGGTGTGGCCTGATAAACTCTACACAGAAGCCTTGAGGAATAGGGCTTGGTTACAAAGATGGCCTATTTACCTGGGTCCTTGACACCCATGTGGGAGACCCAGACGGAGTTTCAGGTTCCTGGCGTTGGCCTGGCCCAGCCTTAGCTGTTGAAGGCATTTTGGAAGTGAACCACCAGATGAAGATCACTCCTCTCTTTGACTCTCTTTTAAATAAATAAATAAATACTTTAGAAAAAGAGAAAGAGAGCTGAAATATAATTATTTAGAAGAGTAAAACTGAGTCCTTATACTCTGAGGGAAAGCTGAAATCCAGTAGGTATTTTCTTAAGGTGAATTGGGGTTGGTGAACTTGATTTACTATGTGGGGTGTTCATATATTCTGCACTGCTAAGGGACAACATATGCACAATAACCCAGCAGGGCCTGGCTCAGGGCGGATGCTCGAGAAATGCCCACTCTTCTTGGTCCCTCCTATCAGTACAAGTCTTCCCTGTGGTTAGATTATAGGAGTGCTAATCAGGATACCAGAGTGAAGACATCATGACTCAAACAGCGGGAGAGAACCAAGGGTTGTAAACAAGAGCTCAGACAAACCCTCCTCTTCCTCAGCGCTGAAGGCTAGGAAGTTCTTAACCACATGAATCAGAAGCACCTGTGAACATTGCTCCGTTACACACTCTTTTACTGAGAAATGAGGCACAACAACAGCACTGAGATGAAGAAAACTATGTTCCCAAAGTCGCTTACTTACAAGAAATTATCAGTGTTATTAAAAACAAAAAGCCTATGCTTCCTGGGAAAGATTTTTCTAATTTCAGATGAACAAAAGATGTTAGGAGCTCATGAAAGAACATACACAATTAGCGCGTACTAAATGATGGCCTGGAAATCAAAGACTTCAGAGAATACTTGTTTCTTTTTCTGCTTAGCTGAATACATTGAATGTGTTTTCAGTATCTTGGTACTACAGTGACAGGCAACACAGACATAAAACTGGCTTTCCAGGTAAATAGTGAAATGTGATATATTTTAACTGAATTTAAAAAATAACTGGGGAAAGCGTGTCCAAACATAATGTCACAAATCATGTAGAAGTTTGTGAATGTTCATTTTTTCCTTCTGTTTTACCCTGAAATGTCCCTCAATAACACAGAACTGCAGCCAAGCAGGCAAAAGGAGGGATGTTGGGAGGAGGGAGGCAGCACGGGTTGGCTCCACTGTGAAGCTGGCAAGCGTGCTCCAGGGTTTCAACAGAACGTTGCTTTTAGGTTTGTGTTTCTATGTTTAAAAATCTTTAATCTGAAACAACACATACCTCAACATGCTAACACACCACATTTTAACATATTAATAGATATCATCTGATAAAAATGTTTAGGAAATACTGATTAATAAAGTTAAACAGATTTCTTTATAAGGGAGTGAGAAAGGGAGCAGAAGAAGGAGAGTTCTCCTTTAAATTTTCGGCTAAGAAAACTAATGGGTCACCATTTTTATATTTAACAATTATAGACAGCAAATTCAGGAAAAGGAGATATTAACTATCCAAAATCTCATCTACCATTTGTTGAATTCACCTCAAATTCCATTACAGCCTGTGAGATGTAGGCATTTCTACCATTAGGACAGTTTATCAAAGCAAACCCAGTCTTAAAACAGTAGTCCTCGGGGTACACTTAGTCTCCACTCACTCACCCTTCACTGAGTGAGGAGTATTCCATGAACACTCTTGGGAAGCACTGAGGAACAGAATGGAGAAAACCCGTACCAGTCTCTCTGAACTCAAAGATCTTCTACCAGTGGATACAAGACTAGCGAGCTGGCAACTGTTTATAATATACAGTGATATACATAAGGTAAACATCAATTTGCATGCTAGAATCTATACATTTCTCATAAAAGGAAATGAAATCAAAAAGTCTCTCTCTTTTTATTCTTTACAGATTTCATTTTCTGAAACACATTTGGGTCCTGTGCTGGGCCATCTAAGCCAGCTCATCCACCAAGACACAGTGGGACTGACAATTCTGCTGGATTAGGGTTGCCCTGGTCCCATCAGGAGGCAGGGTCACTCTGGCTGTGGGAAATGTAGGCGGCCCTTGCTGGTCCCCTGAGTCCTGAATGCCTGTGGGCTGATGACAGCCACACGGAAATTGTAAGCCCTTCTGGGTCCACAGCATCAGAGCTGTGACTCCCACAACCATTTTCAACATCCAGAAGAGAACGATTCTCTCCTGAATGCTTTGCTTGTCAAAGGGTTGGAGAGTTTCACATTTGTTTAACTTGCCAGGCCCTTGGACTTGCTCCAGGGACCACAAAACCAGGTAGAAAAGAGTCTTAATCACGGAGGTTCAGAGAAAGCTGCAGGAGAGGCCTACAGCAGCCAGCAAGAACTTACTGTAGGCTTCTGGGCCCAGAGCAAGGCAAGAAGCTGAACAGCACGTGGTGGCCCACAATTCTTAAATTAGCCTCAACATTTTCTGAAATACTTAAAGGAAAGAAAAATAAGGATTTCTGGAAGGAATAATAAGAAACTATTTCTATTATAGGTGAGACAAGTGGCAACTCAGAACCCATTTCTGATTTCATAACCAGGGAAATTCTGAGGAAGGAGACCCTGTCTGGGGTTGGAAATGCCTGCCTAGAAGCAAAAAGTGTCAGAAACAGATGGCCTTCATGCTGTAAGGAAGAACCCACAGTTCTGCACTGACTCTTCCAGGTAGGGGTGGGGGAGGGGCAGAGAGAGAGAGGGAGAGAGCACACGCGAGTGCATGTGCAGCTATTCCAGGCTCAGGAAACAAAGCAAAGGGTCAACTATCAAAGGTCGTCAAATCATCACCTGCCTAAGAGATCAAATATTACTCACTGATCCCACAGTCAGGGTAGCCACATGAGTCACTTTTAAAAATTCAAGGGGCCATCCTCTGATGCAGTAAGCTAATCCTCCGCCTACAGCACTGGCCTCCCATATGGGCGCCGGTTCTAGTCCTAGCTGCTTCTTTTCCTATCCAGCTCTCTGCTATGGCCTGGGAAAGCAGTAGAAGATGGCCCAAGCACCTGGCTCCTGGCTTCGGATCAGCGCAGCACGCCGGCCGTAACGCACCGGCCATAGTGGCCACTTGGGGGGGTGAACTAACGGAACAAGGAAGACCTTTCTCTCTGTCTCTCACTGTCTAACTCTGCCTGTCAAAAAAAAAAAAAAAAAAGAGAGAGAGAGAGAGAGAGGAGGAGAAAGTAGTTATCACTGGGGCTTGTTCTAAGAAGAGGAACAACCCCAGAGAGGTCCTGGGCAGGCATGTGATGACAGAAATCCTGTTTAGGTTCTGATCTGGTCATCAGTGTCCCAATTTTCTGTTTTGCACATTCTCCTTGCCTAAAGTGTTCCAACTGTCAGGACAGAGTCACTGTGGCTGGGAGGAGACACAGCTGGAGTGGTGCCCACTTCTCAGAAAGAGGCCCTGCCCTATCCCAGAGCATTTCAAAGTCTGCTCTCTGCACTGCAGACAACAGTGTCCTCAGTGTGCCATGCTGACGTCTGCTCCATCAGGTGAAGGGCATTGCTTTAATAATACCCTTGACTCACTTGAGTGCCTATTTTCAGAAAACATGGGAAACAGGCCAGCCTATGTGCAGTGGGCTAAGCCACTGCTTGGTATACCAGCATCTCCTATCACAGTGTCTGGCTTCAACTCTAGCCACTCCACATTTCTGATCCAGCCTCCTCCTAATGCACCTGGGACAGCAGAAGATGACTCTTGTGGGAGACCCAGATGGAGTGCAGGTTACAGGCGTCCATCTGGCCCAGACGCAGCTATTGATGCCATTTGGGGAATGACCATGGATGGAGACAGTCTCTCTACCACCCCCCCAAGACACACCACCTCGCAAATAAATATTTTTTAGAAAATACATAAAATTATCTAAATCATGCCTTCAGAAAGGAAGAAAGATCATTTCCCCTCTTTTGACACTTTAAAAAAATCTGTGCAAAGTAAATTCAGCATAGATATAGAGAAAGGAATTATGAAAAATGTTGTCACTTCTTAAATCCTCCTAGAAACAACTACGGTAGAACAAACAGAACACAAATGCTGGTGGGGAAGAGTTCACATGAATGACTTTATGACAGAGCAATCCATTCAAGAGACACACCACTGAGTATATGTGCATGTGTGTTCATATGTTCATAGTAACAGCACCATTCCCAAAGCCAGACAATAAAAACACCCAAACCCATCAAAGGGAGAGCGGACAGGTGGTGATCTACCCACATACAGGGTGTTATTGCTAAAGGTGACAGACAGGGATGTATTCCCTAACAGGGTGTTACTCAGTCCTGAGAGGGGACAGATGGCAGTCTGTCCACAAAACAGGTGTTAGTCATGAGAGGGGACAGATGGTGGTGTTATTCAGTCAATACAGGAACCACATCCTGACACATGCAGCCACATGGATGATCCTCAAAGACATAAAGAAGTCAGACAGGAAAGGTCAGACATTGTAAGATTCCGTTTACAAGACAAAAAGCCTTCTAATGGTTCCCTGTTAGCTGGGAAGCAGGTACAGGGTTTCCTTCTGGTGATAACAGTCTTTGGCGCTACAGAGAGTGGTAGCTGCAGAGAGTGGTGAACGTACTGGATGCCACTGGACTGCTCAGTATGAAATGGTTCATGAATTTCACCTCCCACAGGAGGGTTCTCAGGAGGGGGGGTGTTGGTGTGCACCTACCTGGTGGGTGAGTCTGAGGTGGCCTTGGAGGTGAAGGTACTTCTTCAGAAACATACTTCAGAAGCTGCTTTCCCAGATACGTTACCTGCGCAGGATTAAACACCAACTTTGAAATCACTTTTGTAAGAGGCAAATACACCTACATCCTGAAAAGTTTCACTTTGTGAGGCTTATTTTATAAGTACTATTTCATTGGAATGTAGTGATGCTTGTTTCCTTTGTGTGTCTGGCTCCTTTTATACTGCAACAGAATTGAGAGAGTGAGACAGAGATGTTCCACTCACAGAGCCTAAAATACTTGGTATCTGCCCCTCTACAGGAAAAGAAGTTTACCTCACGTCGTACATTAATGCTGTTATCCATTCACTTATTCAACAATTAATCCAGCACCTGCTACATTGTAACTTAAAAAAATTTAAAAATATGTATTTACTTATTTGAAAGGCAGAGTTAGAGAGAGACACACGCAGAGAGATCTTCCATCTGCTGGTTCACTCCCCAAATGGCCGCAACAGCCAGCGCTGGGCCAGGCTGAACCCAAGAGCTTCTTCAGGGTCTCCCACGTGGTTGCAAGTGGGGCCTGAGCACTTGGGCCATCCTCTGCTGCTTTCCCAGACCATAGCAGGGAGAAGGATTGGACGTGGAGCACAGGACTTGAACCAGCACCCATATGGGATGCCAGTGCCACAGGCGGCGGCTTTACCCGCTACGCCACAGCACTGGCCCCATGAAGTTAATGTTAAATAAAAAAGCCATAAAAGTGATAGTACTTTCCAAGAAACCAGATATCTGATTAGGTGAATGACATTCCAGGTCTAGGTGGACATGTTTGTTTGTGAGCTGAGCTTTTGTTAGCAGCCCAGAAGGTCAGAGCTTAGAAATATCTATGCAGGAACTGAGGGGCTGAGGCAGATCCCTGCCAGAAATGCTTGGGCCTCCAAGGTCCTTGGGCTCCCAACTCTTGTAAAGGGCAGTGTCTAGGTTCACTGTGGGCAAAGCAGCAGTCTCAACTGAACATCCTCCCTCAACCACAAGGCCCGGTAATGACCCTCTGTACTCCCCTAACTTCTGTGCTCATATTTCTGACAGCATTTAGGACACTTAGGAAAACCGCGTTTTAAGGTGTCTCCTTCCACACGCCACTAGTGCCCTGAAGAGAGGGGCTGTATTAGACTCACTTTTATGCCCTCAGAATGTCTGATAATACTAGGGAAAAGACACTGAAATCCTAACTCTTAAGTGAGATTCTAAAATTCTCCAAGCCTGTTTGTGTATTTTTTACAACTTTTACATATTTATATGAAAGGCAGAGAGACAGAGTGAGAGAGAACTTCTGTCTCCTAGTTCACTCTCAGAATGCACTCAACATCCAGGGCTGGGCCAGCCTGAAGCCAGGAACCTGGGACTCACCCCAGGTCTCCCAAGTGGGTGGCAACGACTCGGGTTCTTCAGCCAGCACCTGATGTCTCCCTGAGCGCACATCGGCGGGAAGCTGGATTAGAAGTTAAGCACCCAAAACTCACACCAGGCACTGCAATATGGGATGCAGGTGTCTCAACTGCTGTGCCAGACACCTGCCCTGACAGTCTGCGTGTTTGTAAAGTAATACCTCCAATTATTCAGCTACTGTGAGGATTAAAGAAATCATGAGAAAAGAGCATTTGGCTACTACCCAGCACATCCTGAGTACTCTAGAAATGCATGTGAAATTGAACTGAGGGAGAAGGACCCAGGGATCTGGAGGGTACAGGCACCCTTTCAGGGCAAGAACCCAAGCCTGGCGATGGAAATGCAATAGACCTGGCTACCCAGGGTGCCAGTTCTGTCTCACACATCAGGGGAAGAGGAGAGCAAAGGCCCCCGAGGGTCACTTGTTAGTTTCCCAAACAACCAATTACTTATAAACAATGGATTCTGTGTGTGTCACGCCCTGACAGTGTCCAACACATCATACACACTCGACGAGAAAGCTCAGAGCATTCTCACCCAGACTGCTAGTGCTTTAAGAAAAATCCACTCAGTTAAAACCAACTTCCCACAAGTAGGCATGAATTATTGAACAGGTTAATGGACAGACTTCAAAACAAACAGGCAGAAGGTCCCTTCTGGAAACTGAATTTCATTAGTGCCCGTGCTCTGGAAGGCAAAAGCATACAAACATACATCACATTTGCCCAGGACTCAAACCCTGAACCTAGAACTCGGTCTGTGTCACCAGGCCCAGGCCCAGCTCACACACCCGCTCCGGCAGAGGCATGGCGGGAAGAGTTGCACGGCTCGGGATCGTCACCACTCCAGACTTATGTTAGTAGGGGCAGCTGACATGACGCTACTCTCCCTTAGGTGAGGACAGGCCAGGGAGGCAGAGCTTAGTTCACGGAACAGCTATGTGCTCTTGTCTTCTGAAAATGTGGAACTGCAGGAGTCCTGTGTTAGAGCCCCTGATGCTTCCACTCACACTCTGCAATCACAAGGTCTGCTATTACCCAGCAACGAACCTGCGGTGGCTTGGAAGTGAGGTGCACGGAGCCGTGTGTGCAGACATAGGAGAAGGCTGGATCATTCAGCCTGCTACTCTTCTGGAAATGCAGTTAGCAAACCTAAGGAAACTGTCAATTTTATTTGGTAAGATCTTAAGAAACAATGTGAAATATTTACTGTCATTATTAATTGCCTTCACAATGTTTCTTTACAACTTACATGCTACTGTGCATTAAAATATATAAAACGAGGGGCTGGCGCTATGGCGCAGCAGAAAAGCTGCCGCCTGCAGTGCCGGTATCCCGTATGGGCGCAGGTTTGAGTTCCACTTCCGATCCAGCTCTCTGCTATGGCCTGGGAAAGCAGTAGAAGATGGCCCAAGTCCTTGGGCCCCTGCACTCATATGGGAGACCCAGAAGAGGCTCCTGGCTCCTGGCTTTGAATTGGCACAGCTCCTGCCGTTGCAGCCAATTGGGGAGTGAACCATCAGATGGAAGACCTCTCTCTCTCTCTCTCTCCCTGCCCGCCTCTCCTTCTCTCTCTGTATAACTCTGACTTTCAAGTAAATAAATAAATCTTTAAAAAAAAAATGTAAAAGTAAGCTGCTGTGAACACTTACAAGGAATTCAGGAATTTACTTCCCTGTTGGTATTCCATTTTTTTTCTTCGGCAGTCTGTTCACAGATGATCAAGTGATCATTTTAATTCCACTGACAGTTTTCTTTTTAAAGATTTATTTATTTATTTTTTACTTGAAAGGCAGAGTTACAGAGAGGGAGCGGCAGATGCAAAGATAGAGAGAGAGAGAGAGAGA
Source organism: Oryctolagus cuniculus (assembly GCF_964237555.1). Lineage (NCBI taxonomy): Eukaryota > Metazoa > Chordata > Mammalia > Lagomorpha > Leporidae > Oryctolagus > Oryctolagus cuniculus. The sequence goes on from NC_091445.1 coordinate 219,167, forward strand.
GAGAGAGAGAGATTTTCTCTCCCCAAACAGCCATAACGGCTGGATCTGGACCAGTCCAAAGCCAGGAGCTTCTCCCCAACCTCCCACATGGGTACAGGGGCCCAAGGACCTGAGCCATCTTCCACTGCATTTCCAGGCACATTTGCAGGGAGCTGGATTGGAAGTGGAACAGCTGGGACTCAAACCGGCACCCACATGGGATACCAGTGCTGTAGGTAGTGGCCACTATGCCATGGCACCAGGCCCTCCACTGACAGTTATCAAAAAGCAAGTCTTGGGTCTCACCAGCAGAAGCATGTGCGAGCTGAGAGTGTTGGCCAGTTCTACTGCCATAGCCCCCAGAAGCACCCCCACCTCCATGTGTGAAGTAGCTTTCTCTCAGCCTGCAAGGGTCCGATTTGCCATCCGAAGAGACCTCTACTTTTTTCTTTTGTATTTTGGTAAACATTGAAGAAGCTGGAGCTGTTAAGTTTATTTTGGGGAAAATATCAGAACTGTTTTATTTGGTGTCATGAACTTCTACTGCTTTCAATACATGATCAGTAATCAACTGTTTTGTATACTTGTTTTCATTTCGACAAGCACTGTAATTATAGTTATTAGAATAAAATCTAATAACTATTAAAAAAAGAAGCAAGTCTTAAAAATTTTCACCACCCCAAGGTGAGAAAGAGGAAAAGATAATTGTGTTTTATCTCAGGGTGGGGGAAAAAAAAGGCAAAGAAACAAAAGTATAAACTTTCTTTGAAGTTCACTATATCACAAAAAAATTCTAAGAACATAAGATGTTTCTCAAATGAAATACTTCTTTAAGAATTCAGAAAACAATACAGAAAGTAGCTTCAAAAAGATCCCCAGGACAGAAGTACAGGGAGCTCTCCCAGCATTCACCTGCCCCACCCAGTCCTAGCTCTCCTGCACTCCCTGGACAGCAGGCCGCGAGGTGAGAGAGGGCCCTGCACATTCTTTGTTCTCAGGATTCTCTGCTCCTGGATATCTGTGTCTTACAAGAGGTCCACATCTCTACCCTCCTCCTTCTCCCTCTCCCCTTCCGCATGCAGTTGATGGACGCTGGGCTCCTGGGGGGCTTAAGCTCAGACACCCAGAGAGCACAGCTGAGTGAGTGAGGCCAGCTGTGTCCCTAGTTCCTCATCCCAACCTTTCCATGTCTCAATATTCCTAATCCTGGTAGTGGGAGGAGCCTCCTTCTCAGGAGAGTGGTGGGGAAGGGCAGGGAACCACACCACATCCAGAGGATTCAGCTTATGAGGGTGGAGACTCAGTGAGCTCTGCATGGGAAATACACAGAGATCTGTCCACGCTCCCACATCACTGCTAACTAATCTCCATTAATCCTCCGCTGGGCTTTCACACGAATGAGCAGTCAGCCCTGTTAAAATGCTTTTTTTAGTTTGCATACTGCAACTAGCTCACAAAAAGGCATTTTTTTCTGTGGAAGTGGGAAATCTTTGTTGCACAAGACTGAGGCTTTGCATGTATTCAGAAAGGTGACCAGCTAATGCTACATGCTCGCTTCTATCCAGCGCAACACCTTTCCAATGACAGTTGTAGTCTTCCTTGTGCCACTGTTATAATTGCAGAAAACAGTGTACAAAAAATCAGAAAGTAAGGCTCTAGTCCTGGTCCTGGAGGCTAATCAGGCCACTGAGACTCTGCTTTTATCTGTAGCAGGGTGACAGCTGCTCCTCCCACCTGATGAGGCTGCTGTGTGGAGGTGCGCCATAAGCGACAGCGCTATGCGATTCCTAGAATCTCCAGGTTGTCAGCATCTTTCAAACCATCTAGCCCCTTGGGAGCAGCACTGTGGTTCAGTGGATTAATCTGCCACCCCTGGTGCTGGCATCCCATATGAGCATCAGTTCGAGTTTTAGCTATCCCACTTCTAATCCAGCTCCTTGCTAATGCACTGGGAAAAGCAGCAGCAGATGGCCCATGTATGTTGGGCCCCTGCCATCCATACTAGAGACTCAGACAGAATTCTAGACTCTTGGCTTTGGCCTGGCCCAGCCCTCGCCACTTTGGCCATATGGGAAGTGAACTATCAGATGGGTGTGCGCTCTCTCTCTCTCTCTCTCTCTCTCTCTCTCTCCCCTGCTCTCTGTAACTCTCTACCTTTCAAATAAGTAAAATAAAATTTAAAATTCCCATCTAGCCCTTATTTTATACACAAGAATGCAGGTTCAGAGAGGTGGATTCAGCTGACTTAGATCGAGGATGATTCTCGAGAGAACCACTTGGAAAGCTTCTAAAATGCTATCATCTGGTCCCCAACCAAACCACAAGGACACTTCAAAAAGTTCACAGAAAAGGGAATTCTAAGATAAGTTTATTTTGATGCAAAATGTTTCAAATTTTTACTTATTTCTTTTACTTAAAAGGCAAACATAGAGGGAGACTGAGTGACAGAGGGATTATCTCTCAACCACTGGTTCACATCCCAAATGCTAGCAACAGCCAGAGCCGGGCCAAGCCAAAATCAGGAGCCAGGAACTGAAGTCCAGTCTCCACGTAAGTGGTAAGGACCCAACTTGAGCTACCACCTCTGGCCGCTCACGGTATGCATTTGTAGAAAGCTGGAACTGGGGACAACGCCAAGACTTGAAACCAGGCACTTTCACATGGGACTCAAGTACCCCAAGCAGAGTCTTGACCACACCGCCAAATGCCTGCCCCAGGGTACAAAAAAATTTTGACATCCAAGCATTCAATTAGATCAGAAGCTATGAGGCTACGGTCCAGTAGGCATTGGTAATTCTTTTAAAAACCCCTTAAGCGATTCTAATGTGTAGTCATGATTGAAAACCACACAACTTCCAGTGGAACCAGGAAACAGCTTGGTGTCCTGTCTCTCACCCAGAGGACACAGCAGAGAGCGAAGACAATGATGCTGTGGGCAGAAGCACAGGATTCGTTTGGCAAAGCTACGAAGTAACGCAGCTGCTGGGTGGGAGACGTGAGTCATCTGTCTAGTGGCTCTGTCCTCCGTCTGATGCACGGCACGACTGCGTTTATGGCATTTCTGGCTGACAACCACCTCTGGCCCTGTATCCGTACAACCACCCTCAGAACTAGTCAACAGAAATGTTCACCATGGACAATGCAGCAAAAAGTAACTTCCATCAGGAAGACACTGAATTCAGAAGTCACACAGCAGGGGCTAGGAGGGGGGGAGAATTCCTGCGGGTCTTAAGTCTCTTGCTGGTCCCTTTTGTATTTAGGGAAATATTATGTTTTACTTCATTAGAATAATAGTAACACATATTAACTAAATTATCAATGCACCAGGGGTCCCAAATTTTCTACAGGGAGTCACAAAGACTGAAATCCCTTGTGCAGGATCAAAGGGAAAGAGAAGGGGCAGCACAGTTTCTGAATCCAGGTGAGGAGCAAGGAAGGGAGTCCTGGGGAGTCTGTGTGACCACATTGTGGGGATTTCGGCGAGGGTGGAGGGGGTCCCATGTGGACCAAAGCCAGCTCTGGGGTCATTCACATTCAGATTTCTTAAAAACAACAACAACAACAACAAAAACTCAGCATCCCCCCCACCCCCCCAACCCCCAAAAAAATATTCCATTCCATTTGAATAGGAAATTAAACCTAAGAATGACCACAAAATAAACAGAAGGAAAGAAGGGAGGGAGGAAGGGAGGAATGATGCACCCACCTTGCTCCAAGCGTAATTCCAGGTCACATAACTGCCGCCACCCAGCAGATCTTTGATCCAGCTAACAGGGTTTTGATAAATCTGACCATTTTCTACTTCAATTTTACCGCTCAATAAAATGCTGGCTTTGTGAGTAGAATCCTGAAGTGAAAAATAAAACAGAGATTAAAAATCGCTACAATAAGTGAACTTCTGCTTCTGGCCATGAATAGCGACCACATTCACTCTAACATAATCACAAACACCAAACACAAAGCACAGTGATCTCAGACAGAGCTTGGTGAGCCCCACAGGTGCCCCAGCTGACCTCCTGCAGGCATTCCAGCCAACCAGGGGGAAAGGCAACCCGGGCGACGCTGGGGACTCCCTGAGCTGAGCAGACAGAGCACAGTGCCCTGGAGGCCAGGGGTCAGGACGCTGCTGGGCAGAGCCGGAAGGAGGGAGAACTCTGTACACGATCAGAGGGCTCCCCTGAGGTGGCCTCTGAGCAGTAATGGCATGCGGGTGGGCAGAAACTCACCAAAGGCACAGCCACTTGAAAGGCCTGGAGGTACAGGCACTGGGCCTCCCACAGGGCAGGGAGTGGGGCGTTCCAACAGCAAGACTGGGATACAAACCCTCGGAGCCAGTGGGGAATTGGGAAGGTACTCTGAGAGCCTTGATGCACTAGTGGAAAATGCTGAGCCCTAAAGTTAACGCTGCTCCAATCCTGCCTCACACATCTTAAAAACAAGACACCAAAGAAACTAACTGGTTCCAAGTAACTTAACTACATTATAGAACAAAATTTCAAAATATTTATAAGAATACAAAAGGCAAACTTCATAATGTTTGCGATCCAGTAAAAAATTAAGACTTAGGAGCTGGTGTTGTGGTACAGCAGGTAAAGCCAGGGCTTGCAGCGCCAGCATCCCATACCAGAGTGCCAGCTTGAGTCCTGGCTGCTCCACTTTCTATCCAGCTCCCTGTTAATGCACCTGAGAAAGCAGCAGGAGACAGTACAAGTAACTGGGCCCCTGCCACCCACATGCGAGGTCTGTGTGGAGTTCCAGGTTCCTGGTTTCAGCCTGGCACAGCCCCAGCCGTTGTGGGCATTCAGGGAGTCAATAAGTGAAAGGAAGATCTCTCCTTATCTCTCCCTCTCTCTAACTCTGCCCTTCAAATGAAAAAAAAAAAATTACGTGGAAGATATAAAAGAGACTCAAACCTCTAGAGATGAAAATTATCATGTATGAGACAAAGGATACAATGAACGGGATTGCTAGCAAATTAAACATTACAAATAAAAAGATTAGTGAATACAAAGACATAACACTAAGACTGCACAAAAATGAAACACAGAAAAGAGAATTTTTAAAAAATGAACAGAGCATCAGTGAGTCGTGGAATGCCTCCTAATATCAGTGTAACTTCAGTCCACAAAGGAGGGAGCAGAAGGGAAAATACTTGAAGAAGCAATGGCTGAAAGTTTCAAAACTTGAGGAAAAGAAAACCTAGAAATCGGGCCGGCGCCGCGGCTCACTAGGCTAATCCTCCGCCTACCGGCGCCGGCACACCGGGTTCTAGTCCCGGTCGGGGCGCCGGATTCTGTCCCGGTTGCCCCTCTTCCAGGCCAGCTCTCTGCTATGGCCAGGGAGTGCAGTGGAGGATGGCCCAGGTGCTTGGGCCCTGCACCCCATGGGAGACCAGGAAAAGCACCTGGATCCTGGCTCCTGCCACCGGATCAGCGCGGTGCGCCGGCCGCAGCGCGCCAGCCGCGGCGGCCATTGGAGGATGAACCAACGGCAAAAAAGGAAGACCTTTCTCTCTGTCTCTCTCTCTCACTGTCCACTCTGCCTGTCAAAAAAAAAAAAAAAAAAAAAAACCTAGAAATCCAAGAAGTTCAACAACCTAAGCATAAGAAACATGAAAAAAAAAAAAAACTCACTCTAATGGTCATCATAATACAAATTGCTTAAAACCAGTGATAAAGAGAAAAATCTTAAAAAGTAGCCAGAGTGAGGAAAGGCTGTTATGTTACTTAGAAAGGAGCGAAGTCAGAAATGGCAGATTTCTCCCTGGAAATGCCTGCAAGAAAACAGCAGACCAGCATCACTGAGGTCCTAGGAGTCTACTTAGCAGAAGGCTTCTGAAATGAAGACGAAAGGTGAGCAGGTGGCACCGCAGGTGCAGGGTAAGCCACCACTAGGGATGCCGGATCGAGTTCCAGCTGCTCCACTTCTGTTTCAGCCCCCTGCTAATGCCTGCTGGGAGGGAGCAGATGACAGCTCAAGTGCTTATGGCCCCGACACCCATGTGGAAGACCCAGATGGAGTTCCTGGCTCTTGGCTTTGGCCTGGCCCAGCACTGGCTGTTGCTGGCATCCGAGGAGAGAATCAGCAGATGGAAGATTCTCTCTCTCTCTCCGCCATTTGAGCAGATGAAAAAATAAACATCCCTTTAAAAATTAAGGTGAAATACACTTTTTCAGACCTGAAAAGACAAAGGGTCATAACCAGCAGACACCCAGCACAGAAGTGTTAAAGGTGGTCCCCCAGGCAGAAGCAAATGACAGCAAATGGAAACCAACCAGGATCTGCACAGACAGGAGGAACACCAGAAAGAATACATTGGAAAGACAGTCTGCTTTGTTATTCAAATCTGCTTACGTAGTGTGATGTTTATTACTTACGAAAAAGTAAAATAGAGAACACAGGTCAGAAGCAGAACTGGAAATACATTGTTTTTACATTTTTACATATATAACATGTATATGTAACATGGTATAATATTACTTAAAGGTGGACTGATAAGTTAAAATACATATTGCAAGCCCTAAGAGCACAAAGAAAATAAGAAAAATACTTAGTAAGTCAACAAAGGAGATATAAAAGAGAAAAAATTTAATAGGGAACAAAGAAGAAAGAAATACAAAACACCACATGATATATTTAAACCTAACTATCTCAGAACTAACATCAAATGTAAATATTCCAGGATTGATTTCTGGCATGAAAGCAACACGCAGTCACAGAAACTATGCTTTGAAGTCTGACTTTTTCCAGGCTGGCAAAACAGAACAGCCCTATCTTCTCACCTTCAGTGTAGTATTCAGTGAATGATAGGACATATTCAGCATTTGTGCTGGATGACTTTTCTGCACACACTAATCCAAGTCTCTGAGCACATGGAAGGTAGGCCAGGATAAACTACCATGCTCGCTAGAGCAGGTGTATTAAATGCATTTTCAACTTCAGATGGGTTTATCAGGATGGGACCCATCGTAAGTCATGTGTAATATACAAAGCACATGCACAACTCAAAGTCTCAAGAAAGGGCCACAAGGGTGTGAAGCAGGGGCCGGCACTGTGGTGTAGAGGGTTAATGCTCTGGCCTGAAGTGCCGGCATCCCATATGGGCGCCAGTTCTAGTCCCGGCTGTTCCACTTCTGATCCAGCTCTCTGCTATGGCCTGGGACAGCAGTAGAAGATGGCCCAGATCCTTGGGCCCCTGCACCCGGGTGGGGGACCCGGAGGCAGCTCCTGGCTCCTGGCTTCAGATCGGCGCAGCTCCAGCCGTTGCAGCCAATTGGGGAGTGAACCATTGAATGGAAGATCTCTCTCTCTCTCTGCCTCTCTTCTCTCTGTGTAACTCTGACTTTCAAATAAATAAATAAATCTTAAAAAAAAATAAAGGTGTGAAGCAAATGCGGACACAGAATCCGCGACAACTGGGTCACAAAGGTGAGAGTGTGTGATGCTTGAGCCAAAGCTGCTTACGCCCTTGGCTCTCAGCTCAGCGCGTGGGCTGCAGCCCTGAGGCGTGCCCTCTTCCCTTCCAGCACGTTCTTTACAAGGCACAGCATCTTACAAAGTGATATTAGAATGACATGCGGCTGATTTTATAATAGTCACATGACATTATCACGAAAGGACAGAGGCAGAACAATGCTGTGAGGCACTACATTTCTCTCCCTAGAGTTAAGATAGTAAACATATCAGGCGGATTCTGTTAAGTGAGAATGTATGTTAAATACTAAGCAAGTGCTACAGACAACTCAAAATATACAGTGATAAAGTCATTAAAATGTAACAATGGAAAATATTTACTTAATATAAAAGAAAGCAATAAAGGAAGTACAAAGGAAAGAAAGATGAGGCATATTAAAATCACAAAGCAAAACAACACAAATAAATCCAACAATATTAACAGGATTACACTTGAATAAATTAAACAGCCTAGCCAAAAGTCAGAAACCATTAGAATTGATTAAGAAACAGGATCCAATTATACAAGGCAGACATTTGCTGGACTGCCTTTCAAATAAAATTCAGAAAGAAAAAATATGAAAAAACAAAGTAAGAAACATTCTAAAATTCATATGGAATTGCAAAGGACCTAGAACAGCTGAAGCACTTTGAAGAACATAATTAGAGGACTAAAGCCACCTGATGTCAAGACTGAAATTATCTACAGTACCTACCAGAGTTCAGTACTGATAGAGACGGGCAAAAAACCAGATCAATGAAACAGAAAAGAAAGTCCAGAAACAGGCATATACATAAACAAATGACTCATGGTAGGGGTGTAAAGGCAATTCAAAGGAGAGAAGACAACTTTTCCAACACACACTGCAGCTAAAATTGGACATTCGAATTCAAACAATGAACAGGGTTCCCTACTCTGCACCAGATATGAAAATCAATTCAAAATGGGTCATATCCATAAATGCAGGATTGAAATTATAAAAAAGGAGAAATACTTGTTATCTTGGGTCAAATATTCTTAAATATGACAAAACATAATGAGAGAATTAATAATTGGACTTAACAAAATCAACCCTTCTATTCTTAAAAGACAATGTTAAGAGAATGAAAAGACACATCATGGTCTAGTAAAAAGATTTGAAAAGTATGTGTTTAGGACATGGGCGTAAGGCTTGGACTTCTCGGAGCTGAAGGCTGGCTACTCAGCCCTGAAGGCCCGCAGACCCAGCGGGGTGGCTGCCATGCGCGCCATGGCTTCTGGAGGTGGTGTTCCGACAGAGACAGGCCACCGGGCTGGAGAGGGAGGTCATGATGGCTGCATGGAAGGGACAGGACCTGTGCCATGTGCTACCCCTAAAGGCAGCTTCAGGCACCAAGGAAGGCCTAATGTAGTCCCTTCTGTCACTACCAAGTGAGCAGTGGGCTGCATCTGTGAGGATGACAAAGTGCTGTTGGTGTCTCACCAGCTGGCCCGCTAAGCCCCTGCACTAACTTAATCAAAATGTGCTATGAAGTTTCTTCTTTCCAATAAAGATTAGCCATTATACTGGCTTCCCCTCCCATTAAAAAAAATATGTGCTTGGTAAAGGACCAATAAAAAACAGGGGCAACGCATTTGAACAGATACTTCAACAAATAATAAACATGGAATACTGATGGCAAATAGCTCATGAAAAGATGCTCCACTTCATTAACATTATATATATACAAATTAAAACCACAGTAAATCACTACACATATGTATGTGACACATATGCATCTACACTACATGTTACCATGGCTGAAATTAAAAACTACTGAGTGGGGCCAGCGCTGTGGTGTAGCAGGTAAAGCCGCTGCCTGCAGTGCCGGCATCCCATATGGGCATGGGTTCAAGACCCAGCTGCTCCACTTTCAATCTAGCTCTTTGCTATGGCCTGGGAAAGCAGTAGAAGATGGCCCAAGTCCTTGGGTCCCTGCACCCACGTGGGAGACCCAAAAGAAGCTCCTGGCTCCTGGCTTCGGATCGGTGCAGCTCCGGCCGTTGCAGCCAATTGGGGAGTGAACCAGCGGATGGAAGACCTCTCTTTCTCTCTCTCTCTCTCTGCCTCTCCTTCTCTCTCTGTGTAATTCTGACTTTCAAGTAAAATAAATAAATCTTAAAAAAAAACTTACTGAGTGTGAGTGGGTATATGGAGGGATCAGAACTTTTACACAACCCATGAGAACATAAAATTTTAAAAACACACTGGCAATTTGTTGAAAAGTTAAATGTATACCCACCATATGATACAGACATTCCATTTCTAGGTATTTACACGAGAAAAAATAAAGTCTAGTACCAAAACTTGCACAACAATGTTCATAGTGGTTTGCATGTAATAGCCTGAGATAGGTACTACTTAGCAATAACTTGGTTGACAGAGAAGGAAAGAGGAACACTGAGAGATTTGAGATCAAGCTTCTAATTGGTTCATGAAACTCCACGCTGGAGCTTTAAAATTAAAATATGTTGCTCCTAACTTATAACTAAAACTCAGTAGCTAGAAAAGGCCTTATTATCTAGAAATGGGAAGGGCTGAAAACAGCTCATTGCAATAAAATTCTGGTTAGTCTGAATTTCTGTTGGAATAGTCCACAAAGAGCGCAAGGGCTGGAGTCTTCTCATTCTAAATTTCTCTTCCAAAAAGCAAATGGGAGGAGAGGGGAGGGGAAGCCTCTTTTGTAGGGGTATCTGGCAGAACCTTGATTCCTCCAGAACTTTCATGCAAATGTGATACTGTTTTAATCAAGTCAGATTTACCCAAACTCCAAGTCATAGCAGCACACTAGTCATTCTTGAGACTTAGGAACCAAAGACAGCAAGAATTTATTATTCTGACGTTGCTTTTAAATCCTTCCTGCTAACTGATTAGTTCTCGTTTAAGACCAAACCTATGAGAGCAATTGCAAAAGCACCGTCTCTCTTGCTAAGAACACAACAGGTGCAATCCTTCACTCAAGAAGCCCAGCCAAACCCCACTGCCTTTAGCAGAACCAAATGCCTACACTATGCCACAGCGACAGTTACCCACCACAAAATCTGCATGAGTATAGAGAAAAAATTAGTACCTGTGTTTTGAATTCCAGAATGTTAACTCCTGGACGAATCCTGCCTAGTGACATCAAATCTTTTATCTGCATACACTTCTTTTTGGGAGCTGGGCTGTGGTTTACAGGCTTTTTAATGAGATGCTGCTGACCCGCCCCAGAGGGAATATGGCAGGCATTTGTGTGTGGAGCTGCAGCTGCTGGCTTAAGAGACGGGCCCGCCAGCTGCACATCACCGCCTGAGGCCACAGCCCCTGGATGTGCCAGGGATTTGGATGTCGCCCGCGGCGGCTGCTGGAAAGTGGTTGTCTTGTTTCCCTGTTGTGACTCCCGAGTGGAAAGGTCTTCAGCCCACCTAACAGTGGATGGGTAGGCATCATTTTGGGCAGGTCCGCCGGTAGCCTCTGGAATCCGTGATGTGCCCACTTCTGCAGGAGCACTGTAGAACTCACACCCGCTGGCTGCAGTTTCTGGAAGATCATTTTCTTTTTGTGAAGATTCCAGTGGTGCAACCGCAGCAACAGGCTGGGATGGTGACCCAGGCTTCTCAGGGCCATCTGAATGTCTGGACTCTGACAATATATCCAAGGTGCCATCACTGACACTCTGTTCAGCATTTACCTCATTGGCAAAAATTTCTTCTCTTCTCACTGCCTCTGAATTTGCACAAAATCTGGTATTCTGGCTGTCAACACCAGTTTCGAGAGTGTCAGGAGCATCTGACTGAGGCTGCAGCGAGTTTTCAAGGCTGGTGAGCGCCTGGTTGTCCCTCTCACTGGAGATCTCTGAGGTCGATGCTGGTTTCCTTAAACCAAGACCAGACAACGAAGTATCATTCTTATAGCTCTGAATTTTTAGGCTTATTTTTTTCTGTTTTTTTGCCACAACTAAAAGGTCCTTCTGTCTTGTGGCCAAATTGGTCAGCTGTTCTCTCAGAGCTCCCTGTTTAAATGAGTCTATGGACACCCTGCAAGAGGAAGCACAAAGAGCAGAAAAAACACATAAGCAGTAGAAAATGTTTTCCAAAGTCATCAGGATGTCAGAGAGACTCTGTCTCAGTTCTAATTGGCTCCAAGGACACAAAGATCTGATGGGGGAAGCTCAGACAGACAATTTTAAGTTCACGAGCTGGAAGCTGCACCTCCTTCACTGTGTTGACATGTTCACCTACCTGTCAATCAGGGGCTTCTCCCCAGGAAATAACTTCCTCTCACCGAGGACATGGGGGTGGGACCACGTAAACACTCCTAAAAAGCCAGGCAGAACAGTCTCCTCCCTGTGGACTCCGGACAAGGAGAGCAGCGTATGGTAATTCCCTTTCCTTAGCCTACTCTCCCTAAATAAAGCCCTAATGTGCTCGGGATTTTTTTTCTTACTTTGCAAATAAAGTTTATCACACTACATGCCATGTTTGTACCTGTACTTGGAATTCTCTGAGTGAAAGGCAAGAGTCTGGAAAATTAATTTAGGCCCAAACTAGCCCACAACAGATCTTCCTGCACGACCCATCACCTCTGAAAGGAAACTGAGCCCCTCACTCAAGCTGACTCTGCCCTCGTTCAGGCAGTGACCGTGTGGTCGTTCAGATTTATATTCATGCCATTACTGGGCAGCTGTGAGACACAGCCTACAGGAAGTAGAATTCGGGTCATTTACTTAGATAGCTACTAGTCTTTTGTTGGAAGGCAGCAGCTGAGGGCAGAGGACAGGCCCCTGCTTCAGTGGGAAAGTGTATTAGGAAATAAAATTTGGGAGTAAATTCTACTCATGTTCCTTAGCTCAGCAGGGACAAGACTGCTTTGTGGAAAAGCATGACTTCAGCAGGATCTGAGAAACGCCAGCCTGCACTGAGATACTTCCAAGGCCAGGGGGCCTACCCAGACAAGTGCCATCCAGGGTATAACCCAATCCTCAAAATCTCGAGGAGGAAGGAGGAGGAAACAGCTCACAGCCCCACACCTCTGTGGCTATGACAGCAGGATATTGGACACTTTGTTTCCAGTGGTTCTCAGACTTCTAGGCCTTGAGACCTATTTATACTCAAAGAATTACTGAGGAGCTCAATGAGATTTTGTACAGACAGATCATATCTATCAACATCAACTGCTTTAGAAATTAAAACAAATTTTTAAAAGCAAGAATATAGAATCATTCATTCTCTTAGCCTTAAGAGTAATGATATCATCACACATCATGTAGCCTCTGGAAAATTCACTGTACACCCATTAGAGAATGAGAGCAAAAAGCATCTTTAATAATGTTGTAACAATATATTCAACACTCCTGAAATGGTCTCAGGGATCCCCAGAAGTCCCTAGACCCCATTTTAAGATCTGATATTTTGCTGGCAGAGCTGTGGCACAGTCGGCTAAGGCGCTGCCTACAGTGCTGGCATCCCATATGGGCACTGGTTTGAGTCCCGGCTTCCAATCCAGCTCTCAGCTATGCCTGAGAAAGCAGTAGAGGATGGCCCAAGTGCTTCAGCCCCTGCACCACATGGGAGACCCAGAAGAAGCTCCTGGCTCCTGGCTTCAATTGGTGCAGCCGCAGCCGTCCTGGCCATTTGTGGAGTCAAACAGTGGATAGAAGACCTCTCTCTCTCTCTCTCTCTGCCTCTGCAACTCTGCCTTTCAAATAAATAAATAAAATCTTTTTTTTATTTTTATTTTTTTTTTTATTTTTTGACAGGCAGAGTGGACAGTGAGAGACAGAGACAGAGAGAAAGGTCTTCCTTTGCCTTTGGTTCACCCTCCAATGGCCACTGCGGCCGGCGCACCGCGCTGATCCGAAGGCAGGAGCCAGGAGCCAGGTGCTTTTCCTGGTCTTCCATGGGGTGCAGGGCCCAAGCACCTGGGCCATCCTCCACTGCACTCCCTGGCCACAGCAGAGAGCTGGCCTGGAAGAGGGACAACCAGGACAGAATCCGGCGCCCCAACCGGGACTAGAACCCGGTGTGCCGGCGCCACTAGGCGGAGGATTAGCCTAGTGAGCCGCGGCGCCGGCCTAAATAAAATCTTTTTAAAAAGATCTGAGATTTTAAGACAAAACTGTACAAATATCTCACTTTCCTATGAAAGTTTATTGTTACTAAATTCCATGTAGACTGTGTGTTAAAGGAAGTATATACAAGTGAAAAAATCAACAAGAAAAAATTAAATTAAAAAATTAGATTAGCAAGCAACTTGTAGCATGCAAGAAGCTGGATAGAGGAGAAAGAAAAAAAAGGGAATACTAGAACACTTTAAACTACATGAAGGGGCCAGTGTTGTGGCATAGCGGGTAAAACCACCACCTCTAGTGCCAGCATCCCATAAAGGCGCCGGTTCTCATCCCAGATGCTCCACATCTAATCCAGCTCCACACTAATGTGCTGCAAAAACAGCGGAAGACGGCTGATGTCCTTGGGCCCCTGCACCCACATGGGACACCCGGAAGAAGCTGCTGGCTCCTGGCTTCCAATCGGCCCAGCTTCAGACATTGTGGCCATTTGGGGAGTGAACCAGTACATGGAAGATCTCTCTCTTTGTGTCTGCCTCTGTCTCTCTCTATATATACCTCTGACTTTCAAATAAATAAATAAATCCTTAAAAAAAACCTATATAAAACAAAGAGCTCCAAAAAAGAAAAAATGCTCTCTTTACAGTGCTCAAACCAAGATTCAAAGCCTAACAGCAACCTGAAACCCCAGAGATCAAGAGCTTTCTAGAATTCCAGGTATAATGTCAGCCATGGGGCACCAGAGGAAAGCTGAAGCTAGCCTGTCCAAGGCCCCTAGAAAGTACACTGACTTACTCAGTAACGACAAGAGGCAAGCCAGGAAACAGAAAAGAACTTACGAAACTATTCACGAGGGAGAGAGGCAAAGTGGGTATAAGAGAGTAGATTAATAAGTAAAAATAAAAGAACTGATGTTTAACTAAATTCAGAAAAAAACTGAATATAAATAGACGTCAAATGATTATTAAGCAAGAACATGAAGGAAATATTTGGCATTGTGGAACAGTGAGTAAAGCTGCCACTTGCAACGCTAGTATCCCATACTGGAGTTCTGCTGAATCCTGCCTGTACCACTTCCAATCCAGCTCCTTGTTAACACACCTGGGAAAGGCAGCAGAAGATGGCCCACGTACTTGGGCCCTACCACCAAAGATGGAGACCAGATGGAGCTCTGACTCCTGGCTTCAGCCTGGACCACCCTGGCCCGTGCAATCATCTAGGGAGTGAACTGGCAGACAGAAGATGAATCTCAATCTCTTTCTCTCTCTCTCATTCTCTCTGCCTTTCAAATAAATAAATAAATTTTTTTAAAAAGAAAAGGAAATATTTGGAAACTTAAAATGTGAATAAAGAACAGGGGAATATATAGCTAAGTCTATGAAAATATAGAACAGTGCCCAAGGAAGAAAAAGTCACAGAACACTGTTCTGAGAAAGGGGGAGAAGACACAGCCCTGCCTGGTCACGATGCAGCTCCCAGGGCTGTGCGCTGGGGAGAAGCAAGGCACAATCCCCTGCTCGGAAGGAAAGCCTTCAGCATCAAGAGTAGAAAGTTAAAGTGGAAAACTCCAGTGCGTTAAGGAAAGAAGTTTACCTGTGGGACTTGTGGCCAGACAGACTTTCATAGAATTTATAGACAACTTTTTTCACATATTAAAAAGTTCTTTTCTGAGTATTTCAAGTAATAAAATACAAAAATATCTTTCTGGGAAGTATAATTCCCCATGGTGATTATTTTAGGTAGGAAGTCAGAAATGAGCTTATGTGTATGTGACAAAGGCCTAAGGAACTGACATTTAGGACCAGCATCTGCATCTCAAAGTCATCTCAATAACCTTCCCGGTGCAGCCCAGTATCTGCACTTCAAACACCCTGCCCCTTCTCCCTGATAACCATCCCTCCTCTAATGGGAGGACACCAGCCAGGCTTCCTCCTGTCTGGTAACTTCAGGGGGAAAACACAGATAGGAATCTTTCGTATTTACATCCAAAATGTCCTTAGAAAACCTCATAAAATCATTTTTTTAATCTTAAGCAATGTTTGTATTCCTAAGGAATTCCAGGCCTAACTATTAAAGCCAAAAACGGGTAAATTCCAGAAACTCTGAAGCACTCCTGCTTCACTCACCTGTACTTTTTCGCCAGATCATCTCTTTCTGCCTTCTGTTTGGCAAGCACATTATCCACAACCTCTTTGATCTGCAGCATCTTTTCAATGTACTGTTCTAGAAGCAGATAAAACAGTTAACGTCACACATTACAGTCAGCCACACTCTAGTGTTAATTTTAAAAAATATCATTATTCTCTACTCGCCTCTCCAGTATTACTGACCCTGAAACCTAAATCAAGACTTAATTAAAGGCTGGGCATTTGGCCTGGTGGTCACGCTGCCCGTGTTCCATACTGGAGTACCTAGGTTTGATATCAGGCTCCAGTTCCCGATTCCAGCTTCCTGACAACACACCCCTGGAAGGCAGAGAGACGGCTCAAGCAGCTGGGTCCCTGCCATCCTCGTGGGAGACTTGGAATGAGTTGCTAGCTCCTGACGCAAGCCCAGCCATTGAGGGTGTATGAGGTGTGAATCAAAAGATGGGAGCTCTCTGTTTCTCTGTCAACATGCTTCTCAAATTAAAAACAAAAATCATTAAGACTATTTAATTATGTTACAACATGGGAATTCTCTGAGGTGTATAGGTACAAACACTATACACCCACCGTACCCAGAAAGAGCCAGGCTTGACTAAATTCTAATTCTGCTGCCCCACTTGACAAAGCTCGGGAAACCTGGGAAATTATGGGATATGTACTCTTTAGAATACTATACTACAGTAAGAAACAACGAAATCCAGTCATTTGCAACAAAATGGAGGAATCTGGAACACATCATGCTGAGTGAAGTAAGCCAGTCCCAAAGGGACAAATACCATATGTTCTCCCTGATCAGTGACAACTGACAACACCAAAAAGGAAACCTCCTGAAGTGAAATGGACACTATGAGAAACGGTGACTTGATCAGCATAGCCCTGACTGTTAATGAACAACTTAATACTTTATCCCTTTTAGTATTTTTTTGTCTGTTCTACTTAATATGACTGGTTTAATTCTGTAATTATCACACAGTTATTCTTAAGTGTTGAAAATTAACTGAAATGTGATCCCTGTTAAACATAAGAGTGGGAATAAGAGAGGGAAGAGATGTATAACTTGGGACATGCTCAAGCTGACTTGCCCCAAATGGTAGAGTTAGAAACATACCAGGGGATTCCAATTCAATCCCATCAAGGTGGCATGTACCAATGCCATCTCACTATTCCAAGTGATCAATTTCAGTTCACAATTGATCATAATGAAAGGACTAAGAGTCAAAGGGAGCACATAAACAAGTCTAGTACCTGCTAACACTAACCGATAGAATAAATAAAGGGGAGAGTGATCCAACATGGGAAGCGAGATACTCAGCAGACTCATAGAATGGCAGATGTCCTAAACAGCACTCTGGCCTCAGAATCAGCCCTAAAGCCATTCGGCTCTGGCTGAAAAGCCCATGAGAGTATTTCAGGCATGGAAAGCCAAGACACTCTGGCAAAAAGATCTCTGAGTGAGATCCCAGTGGAAAGAACAGGTCTTCAAAGAAGGAGGTACCTTTCTCTGAAGGGAGGAGAGAACCTCCACTTTGACTATGACCTTGTCTAAACAAGATAAGAGTTGGAGAACTCAGAGGGCTTCCATAGCCTTGGAAACTCATGACTGGAGCATAGGGAGATTACTGATGCCATAGACAGGAGTGTCAATTTGTAAAGTCAACAACAGGAGTCACTGTGCACTTACTCCTCATGTAGGATCTCTGTCCTTAATGTGCTGTACATTGAGATTTAATGCTATAACGAGTACTCAAACAGTATATTTCACTTTGTGTTTCTATGGGGGTGCAAACTGTTGAAATCTTTACTTAATGCATACTAAACTGATCTGTAAAAAAAAATATTTATCAGAGTAACACTATTTCCTTAATGACTAGAGGACTCAATATCAATAATACTACTTGAACTTATTCATTAATCCATAGATCACAGTATACAGTGTTAAAGTAATTTTAAGGGTTATCTAATTATAATAGCATATGTACATCAAGGTCTCCAGCATTATTTACAGATACCTCGCATAGGGTCAAAACATAGGGTCAAAGCATGTATTACACATGACTAACACTATTTGTAAAAGCTGTGTTTTCAAGGCTCGTATGACGGTCACGGAAAAGAGTGTCAGTGTTCAAGGTCCAGAGCTCCATGTCTTGGCAGAGGCGGATCTCGGATCAGTCACTTACAGGCAGGAAGTTGTGGGAAGGCCGTCACTCTGGGCAGTAGGCTCAACGTTCCCAGGCGGACGGCCAGGCGAGAAGTTGGAGAGGTCCCCTGCTGAGAGGCCTGGTCCGGCTTCGGGGTCAGGTCTGGCAGCAGGCTGATAATGACTCCAGGCCAGGCGGTGAGATGGCATCTTGGCTGGTCAGACACACGGCAGGACAGCAACACAGCAGCTCCACTGGCCTCTTGATCCCGTCGTTGCCTTGTGCCACGTAGCAAAAGCCTGCAGGCTGGCTCTTCGACTCCAAATGCGAGGAGATCCAGAGGTTCACTTGCACTGGGCCACGCACACACACACACACACACACTCACAGACACACACTCACACAGACAGTGAGGTTACAGCTCAGGGACAGCTCTGCAGGTCGGCTTGTGCTGCTACCTGCTCCGTGCACAGTAGCAGGCTGCCACTTCAGCTCCGGATGTGTGGAGATCCAGAGGTTCACACACACCGGGCCATGATCCCCGAGAGGATGAAGAGTGGTGCAAGGGTTCCCTTTTTATCCTCATTTTTGGCAGTTCTCCAGCTTGCTGTTCTCCAACTTGTCCAATCAATGCCGTTTCCTCCTTGCTTATGTTTGAACTGTCCCGTCAGCGTGGGTAGGAGGGTATTGCCCGTAGTGCACTGTTACCTGACTGACCAGAGATGTCTGCCTGGTATGATTAGGAGTGTCTCCCTAACAGCCGTTAGGCATTGCCTCAGCTCCTGACTGATAACTCCACTTTACTTTTATTTTGTGGCTAGTGGTACTTCTTAACTCAGTGTTTTACTGTGTTTCCACAGTTCATCTCCTTTCCAGGTAAGCGGTGATCTGTGACTCTTTTTGAGATTCCTGTGGGATTCCCCACACTCATTAGCAGGGAACTGGATCAGAAGTGAAACATCCAGGACACAAACCGGCACCCATAGCTTTATCTGCTATGACACAGTGCCAGGCCCATTTTTTGAGATTTTTAGAAAATTTATGAGAGGCCAGTGCTGTGGCGTAACACGTAAAGCCACCATCTTCAATGCTGGCATCTATATGGGCATGGGTTCGTGTCCCGGCTGCCCCACTTCCAATCCAGCTCCGTGCTAATGGCCTGGGAAAAGCAGCAAAGAATGGCCCAAGTCCTTGGGCCCTTGCAGCTAATAGGAGACCAGGAAGAAGTTCCTGGCTCGTGGCTTCAGCCAGGCCCAGCCCTGGCCATTGTGGCCATGTGGAGAGTGAGCCTGTGGACAGAACACACTTCTGTCTCTGTCTCTTCCTCTCTCTCTCTGTAAGTCTGATTTTCTTTTTTATTTTCTTTTTTTTAAGACAGGCAGAGTTAGCCAGTGAGAGAGAGACAGAGAGAAAGGTCTTCCTTTTTCCGTTGGTTCACCCTCAAAGTGGCCGCTAAGGCAGGCGCACTATGCCGATCCAAAGTCAGGAGACAGCTGCTTCCTCCTGGTCTCCCATGGGGTGCAGGGCCCAAGGACCTAGGCCATCCTCCACTGCACTCCCGGGCCACAGCAGAGAGCTGGCCTGGAAGAGGAGCAACCAGGACAGAATCCGGCACCCCAACTGGGACTAGAACTCGGGGTGCTGGCACCGCAGGTGGAGGATTAGCCTAGTGAGCCGCGGCGCTGGCCTGGAACAGATTTCTGAGAAGAAAATGTGGCACCCCACATTTTATTTTCTAAATAAATAAACAACAAATCTTTTTAAAAATTTTATTTGAAAGGCGGGGGGTGGGGGATCGATCGATCTTCCAAGTGCTGGTTCACTTCTAAATTGGCAGCAATAGCCAGAACTGGGCTGGGCCAAAGCCAGGAGCCTGAAACTCCTTCTGGGTCTCCTGCATGGGTATCAGGTGCCCAAATGCTTGAGTCATCCTCTGCTGCTTTTCCAGTTGCACTAGCGGGGAGCTGGATCAGAACTGGGACAGCTCCTCTAAAGACTGTACAGAGGACATAACAGACTCCACAGAGGTGACTGCGGACTGTTTAGAGGACATGGGTATCTGCGTTCCTCCTGCACATCCGTAAGTCAATCCCACGAAGAACGAGATGATTCCACAGCAAGGTTAGGAGAAGGCCGCTGCTGGGTTGGGGTGTAACTCCCTTCTCCTAACAGTGGGCACAAGGTGCGGCAGTCCTGAAGACCTGGTGTGAAGCTGCACCAGGAGGGCTTCCACCTGAGGGTGACTATGTAGAAAGAAAAGGTGGAGACTGAGCGGGCCCAGGAAAGGGCCATGTACACTGCCCACAACATGGGTGTTCCAGTGTCCACACTTCGGAAGTCTCAGAAAATAGCTTTCAGAGACCGAGTTTAGACACCTGCCAAAAAGCAGCAGAGCCAACTGCATCACAGTTCAGTCACCAGCCAAGAACACCAGGACCCACGGCCTTTCTTTTCCTCCCTTAAAAGGCAGTGAAACACAAATTAACAGATCATGACCAGTCAATGTATCAGTTAGAACAAAAATTTTAAAACCTGGGGGTAGAATAAAGGTTTACTAATCTCAGAAGCATTCAAACAACAAAAGAAAAAGGCTGGTAGAATTTTATTATATAGAATTTGCAGATGTATATACATAAGCACAAACTAATATACATTAGAAATAAAAAGCCAGTCAAGTGGCTGAAAAAGCACTTTGAAGCCGGCATGGTGGAAGAGGCCCAATAACTGCATTCTATAAGTGGGCTCCCACCAATGAATAGACGAAGATTAGGAACAGTCAACTCACAAACTAGGAAGTCAAAGCACTGAAAAATATCAGCAATATTCAGCAACAGGAACACAAATGTGAGGTAAATTTTCTTATCAAACTAGTAAGTTTATTTTAAATGAAAACACTGATGTTACTAGCACTGTACACAAAAACAGACACTAATATGTGTTAATGAAATGAAGTATATAATAGCTTAGGAAATCATTTTGTCAACATAAATCAAGAGGTTTTTAAGTGTTCATATAACTGGTCCCAAAAATTCTAACTTAATCATAAGTTCAGGAAAAAGCTACATGATATTAAGATACTAGCAATAGAGATAATATACGTGTTCAACTAAAAGGGAAAAATTTAGTAAATTGTGAAATGTATTTGGATCTGATGTTCTGTGACCACTAGGATTTATGGCTATACCAGTACTGCTTTAAAGGCTGTACTGGTGCCAAGGAGAGGCCTGGAAGCAAACACACCAAAGTATGGCAGGGCACAGCAGCTTAGATATATGTCTATGTGCCTTTTATAATAAAAATATAAACCTGGAAAAATCATCTTACATGCATGAGGCATTAGAAATAGTAAAATATAATAACTGTACATATTGGTGGATATGCGTTATACTATTTCCCTTAAAACATAACCTGTAGCATATGTTAGGGAGGATAAAAAGTAGAATAGGTACAACTTAAAGAAAAATTTTTTAAAATAATTAATTTATGAGAGAGAGAGAGAGACAGAGAGAGAGAGAGAACACTCATCCATTGGTTCACTTGGAAAATTCGGGTAACGACTGGGGCCGGTTCAGGCTAAAGCCAGGAATTCAATGCGAATCTCCCGTGTGGGTGGCAGAGACCCCACCACTTGAGCATCACTACTGTCTCCCAGGGTGTGCAAGAGCAGAGAGCTGGAGTCAGGGGCCAGACAGAAGTCACACTCAGGCACTCTGGTGTGGGATGTGCATATCTCAGCACTAAGCTATCTGCATCAGAAGGAAACACTTTTTTTTAAGACTATGCGAACACTGACTTATGATAAGTGAGGAACAAACAGTTCCTCACTAGCGGTGCCGGCACACTGGGTTCTAGTCCCGGTCGGGGCACCAGATTCTGTCCCGGTTGCCCCTCTTCCAGGCCAGCTCTCTGCTGTGGCCCGGGAGTACAGTGGAGGATGGCCTGAGTACTTGGGCCCTGCACCCCATGGGAGACCAGGAGAAGCACCTGGCTCCTGCCATCGGATCAGCGCGGTGCGCTGGCTGCAGCATGCTGGCCGCAGCGGCCATTGGAGGGTGAACCAACGGCAAAGGAAGACCTTTCTCTCTGTCTCTCTCTCTCTCACTGTCCACTCTGCCTGTCAAAAAAAAAAAAAAAAAAAAAAAAAAAAAAAGGACTGATGAACTACTTTGAATTACTTTACTTTAGCTAACTACTTTTCACCTAACTTTTAAAACAGATCTGAGTATGTCAGGAGGTATTTTCCACTGTATAAATAATAACTCTAGAAAATACAGTTGAGTTTGTGAGTAGTCATTTAAGATTTGAGAAATTAAGATTATGACATCAGGGGTCACAGTTTAATTTGCTATTTTGAATCATTAGTGTTTTTGCAAATAGGAAGACAGCCATGCAATAAGGCATCCACCGGGCAGATGTGCAGCTCATCTAAAAAGCAGGAGCATTTTCTCTGTCCACCCCCTGCACAGTCTTCTGATCTATTTTTGAGTCACCACAGCTAAATGAGGAGGAGCCACAGAGCAACATAACCTGACCCATCTTTACCACCTAATGCTTTCAGTCGTATCTTTCACCTAAGCCTGTCACAGCAGTAGCTTGTCTTTACATGGATCTGAATGTCTCTCAAATTACTTAGGCCTATACCTTGCATCTAGAAGCATCCCTGTCAATAATTACACAGGTCGCTGGTTTGTATCACTGACTTCTTTTTTTTTTTTTTTTTTTTTGACAGGCAGAGTGGACAGTGAGAGAGAGAGACAGAGAGAAAGGTCTTCCTTTGCCATTGGTTCACCCTCCAATGGCCGCCACGGCCGGCGCGCTGCAGCCGGCACACCGCGCTGATCCGATAGCAGGAGCCAGGTGCTTCTCCTGGTCTCCCATGGGGTGCAGGGCCCAAGCACTTGGGCCATCCTCCACTGCCTTCCCGGGTCACAGCAGAGAGCTGGCCTGGAAGAGGGGCAACCGGGACAGAATCCGGCGCCCTGACCAGGACTAGAACCCGGTGTGCCAGCGCTGCTAGGTGGAGGATTAGCCTATTAAGCCGCGGCGCTGGCTTGTATCATTGACTTCTAATAATAGTTCCTGGCATTTTAAAGATTCTCACATTTTTTAAAAAATCACTTTTTTAAAAAATCACTTTTTCAGCTTTGAAATAAACATGCATCTTAAGAAGAAAATGAGGCAGTGGTGTCTTGGACGTCCAAAATAATCACACTGAGTAAGAACACATATTTACCTGCATCTTCTTGGTTTCTGATTTCAAACTCCAATAGCATTTCCTGTTTTTCCTCTATGTCCTGTAGAATGGCACTGATGGTCTGATGCTGTCAGATACAATAGTAGAAAATCCATTACAAGAGGCAGTGTGCTCTCTGAAGAGTAAGTACAAAATAAAGCAGTAAATACAATGCTGCTAAAACATGCTCAAATGTTCTCATGCTTTGTGTAACCTTAACTAATAAGCAGATCTGAAAACAAGTAGGTTTAACTATGTCATGATTTATGCAGTAGATCCCTGGGGAAAACAGAATTTAAGAGTAGAAACCATATAAGGTAATCATAACTTCTTACTAACTTCTGTTAAAATAATAGGCATAGAGGGGCTGGTGCTCTGGTGTAGCAGGTGGAGCCACTACCTGGTGGGGCAGGCACCCCATATGATGATGCCAGTTCATGTCCCAGTTGCTTCACTTCCTATCCAGTTCCCTGCTAATGCACCTGGGAGAGCAATGGAAGATGTCCTCGGGCCCCTGTACCCAGGTGGGAGACCAGAAAGAAGCTCCTGGCTCCTGGCTTCAGCTTGGCCCATCTCCAGCCATTGTAGCCATGTGGGGAGTGAACCAGTGGATGGAAGATCTTTCCACCCCCTCCCACTCCTACCCCACCCCCTGCAACTCTGCTTTACAAATAAATAAAATATTTATTTATTTATTTATTTTTTATTTGACAGGCAGAGTTATAGACAGTGAGAGAGAGAGAGAGACAGACAGAAAGTTCTTCCTTCCATTGGTTCACTCCCCAAATGGCCGCTACGGCCAGCAACTGTGCCCAACCCAAGCCAGGAGCCAGGTGCTTCTTCCTGGTCTCCCAGGCGGGTGCAGGGGCCCAAGCACTTGGGCCATCCTCCACTGCCTTTCCAGGCCACAGCAGAGAGCTGGACTGGAAGAGGAGCAACCGGGACTAGAACCCGGCGCCCATATGGGATGCCGGCACCGCAGGCAGAGGATTAACCAAGTGAGCCACGGCGCCGGCCCCATAAATAAAATCTTTTTGAAAAATCATAGGCATAGAAGAAAAAATAAGCCACTTGGCACATAATATTAAAGATTCACATATATTCAACTAGACAACTCTTAGACTTTGTGTTATTAGAATCTCACACATAGTCGCAGAAAGAAAACACTGCTCTTTCAAAAGCTCACAGAGGAGATTTAACTCCCCAGCTTTGAGTTGTCGGCACCCATCTTCCTGCCTGGAATGCCGGCGATTGCCTTTGCCCACATCTCTCCCCAGTTGTGGACGACACCAGCACTAAGTGAGACCTCAACAGGTACTGCCTATTGTTACTGCTAGCACATCCTACACCCAAAACTTGTGACCAGTCCATACTGATTTCTCTTTTTCCAGGACTACTTAAGAATTTCAGGGCTATACAAATTAGCAGTAATACATGTAATGCCTTCCACATTTTCTCAAGATATGAGGGTCCTGCAGGTGGGTGCAGGCTTTCTATTTATGTTTGCTTTCCCCAGCACTGGGCACAAAGCTGTTGCCGAATAACAGGTGACTGGTGGACTGACAGCTGATCTACCCTCTCAAACACTCCCCATACACTTTCATTTTATCATGTTTCAGTTCTCAAGGCCTTCAGAAGTACGTCTGAAATGTTACCTTGGTGCTCACAAGGGATATGGAAAATGCACAGTACAAAAACTACCTACTCATTTGGTAATGCAACCTTACTGCTAAAATTTATTAAATGGATCGAAATGGAACTATAAAATATCAATAGTCAAAACCACCACCAAAAAATCCAAAAACCTCTTTATATAGGGACTGTCTTAAGGTTGTAAAAGTGAGGTCAAGGGTTACAAAGCCTCCAGCTACAGGTTAAATCTTTCTGCATGGCCCACATTGTAGATATAATCTGCCTTGGCCAACACTGGCTGAAACGTACTCACAATGGTATTTTATTGAGAAGGCTACCTTGCTTATGGAGTTTGTGTCCAACTAAGGATTAATTTATCCATCAAGATGCATCTTACAGAGTATCGGCTATGTTATTTTTGTAAATGCCTACTGTTACATGGTAGGTTTCACAGCAAACTGTATTATCAACTATGTAGGAGCCGGGACAGGTAGATGAGGGTTCCTTTCTGTGCACTGCACAGCTCACATGCTCTTGGAGGGAGGGACTGGGAGCTATGACAACAGTAGTGTCTCTGGGACAAGAAACAGCCAAGCAACTCATGCTAGACAAGGGACGGCAGCTCATCCGTAGCTCTGCACTCCACACAGATGACTGAGAGTTACCCACACAGCACAGCTCCACTCAGGCCATCTTATCTTCTTATGAAAACAAATACTTTCAACCTGTGTGCCCTTGAAATGGAAAGCATTCTGCCGGGCCAGTAGCTGGCTGGCTCAAAGAAGGGCATTTTCTCGCTAAATAATGGAAGAATTTCACTCACCATAGGAAGACTCTTCCTTGTTTTTTCTTGGCAGGAGTGGGAAGGTGGACCAACAGGGCTGCCATCACAAAAACACCTTTTTTGTCTTTTTGACCGAACAGCAGGAGATTTTACTTTAAAAAAAAATCAGAAACAGAAGAATGTGCAAAAAGTTAGCCTCATTTTATCATTTTAACGGTGACAGGTACAGGATGGATAAATGACGTCTCCAATTACAGTACCTCAGTGCTTGTGAAGTGACAGGTAAGGCAAGCACTTACTGAGCACATACTGGTGTGGGCACGGAGGTAGCCAGTAAGCAGCAGAGGTCCCCAGCACCTCCCCGCAGCCTCACCCACACAACCCAAACCACCCCCTGCAGTGCAGAAGAAAACCGCAGCTTTTAGTTTTGCCACTTAGAAGTGAAGCCGTTAAAAGCAACCAGTGTGTTGGGCCGGTGCTGTGGTGTGTTAGGTTAATCCTCCACCTGAGGCACTGGCATCATATACGGGCACCAGGTTCTAGTCCCGTTTGCTCCTCTTCCAGTCCAGCTCTCTGCTGTGGCCCGGGAGAGCAGTGGAGGATGGCCCAAGTGCTTGGGCCCTGCACCCGCAGAAGGAAACACCTGGCTCCTGGCTTCGGATCGGTGCAGCACCAGCCGTAGCGGCCATTTGGGGGGTGAACCAATGGAAGGAAGACCTTTCTCTCTGGCTCGCTCTCTCTAACTCTGCCTAATAAAAAAAAAAAAAAAAAGCAACCAGTGTGGCTTCCAGCTATGTCCCTGTGATGATCCTTAGCTCATTATGTCACTACAGCAAAATTACCATGACTGACTTACCTACTCCCGTTACACTTCCAAGGCTTCCAAACAGGAGCAAGGAAATGGGCAGCAGTCAAGCCTCCCCTAAACTCCACCCGCTCTGAGTGTTCAGGTAAGCTCCATCCCAGACACCAGTGCCCCACACAGAGGGACAGCCTGACCTGCTGAGTGCCCCTCTCCCCTGGACATGCCTGCACTCCTTCCCCAGTGCACACCTTCACCATGCACCTCAGTCTGGCTCTCACCAACCTTTACCCACAGCTTGTCCTTGAATTCCTTCTTGCCTTGCAGCCACAGCATGGATCCAGCCCCCCAGTATCACTTTTCATGATCTCATCTAATCTCACAGGAACCCTCTGGGGTAGGCAGTTTACTATATTCGTTTTATAGAACAGCGTGAGCCCTAGCAGTGCTTAGAAAGGTGTCCAACGTCACAGAAACACTGACTCCTAACACCTGATCTTATCAGTTCCCAAGGCCCAGCCTTTATCCACCAGGACTTGATTCACTGCCTCTGCAAATTTCCCACAGACCTTCCTCCTGTGTGGACACCCTTCCTCCATATCCCTTGAGGGTCCTGACCAAGGAGGTATATGCATAGCAAGCAATAGACATGTGGGAATAAAGTAGCACTCCGAGTAACAGAGCAGCCAACAATTTCAAATGCAAGGTTGCTTTAGCAAATTGAACTGATCTAAACAATGAGAAATGAACCTTCGGTATGGCTGTGGAGAGGGACAGAGAAATAGCTGGAGCCCTGAGAAAAGCCCTGATCCTATGAACTTACTACATAGTAGCAGGCAGTGATAAGAGTACCCTGACCTACATGT
Organism: Oryctolagus cuniculus; assembly: GCF_964237555.1. NCBI lineage: Eukaryota > Metazoa > Chordata > Mammalia > Lagomorpha > Leporidae > Oryctolagus > Oryctolagus cuniculus. The sequence continues at coordinate 246,266 of NC_091445.1, forward strand.
GACCTAGCCCATTAGTAAAATACCACACAATGAATATCCCTGGCTCTGACCAACCCCATTCATAATTCTTTCTTCCTTGAGAATCAACGGTTGGTGAGGATGACACTGGAAAGGGGAGAAGTGTGTGACGGGTTCTCTCTCCTTCCTCATAGTTGGGGCAAACATGTTTCTGAGGTTCTTCTGAGTCGAAGGAAAATGAATAACAATGGTCTTCTCTCAGCCTTAACAAAAGGCAAACTATTGCTAAAAATGCTTCATAACTTTACAAATATACAAGTATATTTGCTTAACTAGCATTCTTGGAATATCAGATTCCTAAAAGTTGGTATAATTCTAAACAATGTACAAATCATTACAAACTCTGAGGTGAAGAACTCTTAGTTGTAAAGACTTCTGCATAATGTGATCCCTTTCCAGTCCCTACACAAATCTGTTTAGTAAACAAATCTCCTTAGTTTCAATTAAACCTCTGTTGCATATCCAGTGTTACAGATATTAATGTTTGATGGATGAATGACACAGGTTTCATTTCAACATGTAACTCCAATCCAATAGGATCATAAGATCTATAAACCAAATTTGAAAATGCTAATTTCTTTTTTTCTCCAAAGAAACATTTTATTTAATGAGGACAAATTTTATAAGTACAACTTTAGGAATATAGTGATTCTTCCCATCATACCCGCCCTCCCACCCACACTCCCACCCCATTTCCTTCTCTCTCCCCTGTTCCCAGTCCCACTATCCATGAAGATTCATTTTCAATTAACTTTATATACAGAAGATCAAATCTATACTAAGTAAGGATTTCAACAATTTCAACACACAGACACACACACACAAAAACCTGTTTGAGAAGTTTTATAGTTAGTTTTCATAATACAACTCACTGAGGAGAGAAGTCCTGCATGCGAAGTAAGTACACAGTGACTCCTGTTATTAATTTAACAATTAACACTCTTATTTTTATGTATGCCATCAGTGATCACCCGTGGCTCTTGATGTGAGCTGCCAAGGCAATGGAAGCCTTTTGAACCCAAAAACTCTGTCAGTATTTAGACAAAGTCATAAGTAAAGTGAAAGTTCTCTCCTTCCTTCAGAGAAAAGTACATTCTTCTTTGATGGCCATTTCTTTCCATTAGGCTCTCTTTCACAGAGATCCTTCATGCAGGACATTTTTGCCACAATGTCTTGGCCTTCCAAGTCTGAAATGCTCTCATAGGCTTTTCAGCCAGACCAGAGTGCCTTAAGGACTGATTCTGAGGACAGACTGCTATTTAAAGCAATTGTCATTCTATGAGTCTGCTGTGTGGACTGCTTTCCATGTTGGAACATTCTCTCCTTTATAATTCTATTATTATTACCAGACATTTGATCTTATTTATATGATCCCTTTAACACTTATTCCTATCTATATGAACAATTTAACACTTAACACGGTCTCTTTAACACTTAAGATGGCATTTTTACCATCCAGTGTAATGGGATTTGGGGTCCCACTGCTAGGAATATATGTAGAACTATACAGATTTATAGTTATAAACTTCTTCCTCTCTCTATTATTCCCACTCATATTTTACTGAGATCTATTATCATTTGACTTTATACACATATCATTAACTCCATCTTAAGTAAAGAGTTCAACAAATAGTATGAAGCAGAGAAAAAAAACTGTTCTTCAATAGTCAAGACAAGGGCTGTTCAAGTCTTTGCTTCTCAAAAGTGTCAATTTCATTTCTACAGACTGTCTGTTAGGTGTTCTATTAGTTATCACAGGTCAGGGAGAACACATGGTATTTGTCCCTTTGGGACTGGCTTATTTCACTAAGTGTGATGTTTTCCAGATTCATCCATTTTGTTGTAAATGACCAGATTTCATTTTTTTTAACTGATGTGTAGTATTCTATAGATCATGCCCCATAATTGTTTTATCCAGTCTTCAGTTGATGGGCATTTAGGTTGATTCTATGTCTTAGCTATCATGAATTGAGCTACAATAAACATGGGGGTGCAGAAAACTCTTTTATTTGCTGATTTCATTTCCTTTGGATAAATTCCCAGGAGTTGGATGGCTGGGTCATATAGTAGGTTTATATTCAGATTTTTGAAGTATCTCCAAACTGATTTCCATAGTGGTTTTACCAGTTTACATTCCCACCAACAGTGGATTAGGGTACCTTTTCCCCCAAATCCTCACCAGCATTTGTTATTTGTTGATTTCTGTATGAAAGCCATTCTAATGGTGGTGAGGTAAAACCTCATTGTGGTTTTGATTTGCATTTCTCTGACGACTAGTGATCCTGAGCATTTTTTTCATGTGTCTGTTGGCCATTTGTATTTCCTCTTTTGAAAAATGTCTGTTTAAGTAATTTGCCCATTTCTTCACTGGGTTGTCTGGTTATTGTTGAGTTTCTTGATCTCTTTATATATTCTGGTTATTAATCCTTTACCAGTTGCATAGTTTGCAAATAATTTCTTCCATTCTGTCGGTTGCCTATTCACTTTCCTGAGTGTTTCTTTTGTAGTAGAGAAGCTTCTCAATTTGAGGTAATCCCATCTGTCAATTTTGGCTTTGATCGCCTGTGCCTCTGAGGTCTATTCAAAGAACTCTGCCTGTGCCAATATTTTGCAGGGTCTCTCCAATGTTCTCTAACAACCTGATGGTATCAGGTCATAGATATAGGTCTTTAATCCATTCTGAATAAACTTTTTGTATAAGGTGTAAGGTAAGGGTCCTGCTTCATACTTCTGCATGTGGAAATCCAGTTTTCCCAGCACCATTTGTTGACGAGACTGTCCTTGCTCCAAGCATTGGTTTTAGCTCCATGGTCAAATACAAGTCGGTTGTAGATGCTTGGATTGATTTCTGGTATTTCTATTCTGTTCCATTGGTCTATCTATCTGTTTTTGTCCCAGTACCAGGCTGTCACTGCCTTGTAGTATGTCTTGAAATCTGGTATTGTGATGCCTCTGGCTTTGTTTTTATTGTTTAAGATTGCTTTAGCTATTCAAGGTCTCCTGTTCCTCCATATGAATTTCAGCATCATTTTTTTCTAGCTCTGAGAAGAATGTCTTTGGTATTTTGATCAGTATTGCAATGAATCTGTAAACTGCTTTTGGAAGAATGGACATTTTGATGATATTGATTCTTCTAATCCATGAACATGGCAGATTTTTCCATTTTTTGGTATCTTCTATTTCTTTCTTTAATGTTTTGTAATTCTCATCATAGAGATCTTTGACATCTTTTGTTAAATTTATTCCAAGGTAATTTTTTTTGGTAGCTATTATGAATGGGATTGATCTTAGAAGTTCTTTCTCAGCCATGTCATTGTCTGTGTATACAAAGGCTGCTGATTTTTGTGTATTGATTTTATATCCTGCTATTTCACCAAACTCTTCTATGAGTTCCAATAGTCTCTGGCAGAGTCTTTTGGATCCCCAATATATAGAATCATGTCATCTGCAAAGAGGGATAGTTTGACTTCTTCCTTCACAATTTATATCCATTTGATTTCTTTTTCTTGCCTAATGGCTCTGGCTAAAACTTTCAGGACTATATTGAACAGCAATGGCAAGAGTGGCCATCCTTGTAAAGCCTCCCACAGTCATGAGCACCCAGCCTCCTGTCTACTCTCTACACCAGACTCGGGAGTCTCCCAAGGAGCGTTGCTCGGCGCCAACACAAGCTGGCATAGCTGTTATGCATGTCCAAAATGGCACCGGCTATCAGCTTGTCACAGGATGCAGTTGCAGGGTGACCAGGGAAAGAGAAAATGTTGTCCCCCCACTTTGTTTTTTCTCCTCTAGTTTGGCGTATACACTATCCCCCAAGGGGTGTGGGAGACAGGGCCCGTCTCTCACAAGATGGTGCTGAGAGGAAGTGGAAAAATGCGGAACTGAGAATGGAGTGTTGCAAATGCCGAATGACTGGGAGCTGACCTTATCATCGATTGGAGGAGAACTGCGTGCACACCGCGTGGACTCAAACCTGATTGGTCTGATTGCCGCATGAACTGAGGGACAATTCTGATAGGTGGAAAAGGACTATACATGGAAGAGAATATAGCGTAGAGTGCTCTCTTTTTTTCCTCTTTTCTATCTTTCTACCCTGTAACATTTTCTATTAATAAAGCCCTACTGAAGGGGAAGCAAACAGCGTTCGGTGTCGTTCCTCCACGGGCAGGAGAGTGACAAGGGGCTCCTGGCCAGATTCCCTCTAGGTTCTTCCTGCAGCTTTATTGCCAGTGGCTTTGGCTGCTGCAGTCTGGTCTTGCCTTGCTCTCCAACACTGGTACGGGGGCTCTCAGCTGCTGGGGTACTGAGCTGTGCGAGTCCTCACCCTCCATATAGGTCCACTGTGTCCCTCAAATTTGCATAGAGTTTACTGTTTTCTCACTAACTCTGCCCTGAAATTGCATTCTTTCCACTTTTTTAAAAAAATATCTTCTCCTAGATTAGAGCAGCAAGCTCCTTCCCTACACCTTCATCTTAATTTCTAAAAATAAATAATGGCTTTATAAGCTGTACTTTGGAAATTTATATTCATAAATAAAAGTTTAAAAAAAATAAATAAATAATGGCTTTTAAGGGTTAAACATAGGAAACATCTATCCTAGTTATGAAATAATTTATAATGCACACCTCAATATTTTATTTTTATAAGCAGAGGTATATACTTGTATAAAATGGCAAGAATACGGGTGGGCATTTAGCGTAACAGCTAAGATGACATGGGGGTTGCCGGCATCCCTGATCAGAGTGCATGGGTTGGAGTCCCTGCTCCCCATTCCAGGTTCCTGCTAATAAGCCCCTGGGAGGCAGCAGGTGCCAGCTCAAGGACTTGGGTCCCCATCACCCCCATGGGAGATCTAGATTGAGTTCTTAGATCCTGGCTTCAACCTGGCCCAACCCCTGCTATTGCAGGCATTTGGGGAGTGAACTAGGAGATGGCAGATCTCTGTTTCTGACCTTCAATAAACATTTTAAAAAATAAAATAGCAAGAGTACTTATATACATACCTGTAACTACGGCATTACTGCCATCTGTACTCTCAGTCTCAACAGCACCGTAAGATCTCAGCAGCTCTCTCATTCGTTCATCATCTGCTTCATCTAAAGCAGTCTTCTGATTCTGATGTTTCTGATTAGGGTCTGCTCCATGTTGTAGTAGAATTTCAGCAGCCTACAAGGTATTCTTTCAAAGTTATTTCTACAGACACAGGATTTCGTCACAGTACTGCTAAGCATTAAAAGTTATCAAGGAAAAAAAGATTTCAAACTTTAGTCAACAACATTTTTTATTAAATCTGATATGTCAAATGTAAACTGATCCATCAACGTGCCCTGATTGGTACTCCTAAGAGAACCACATGTGACAACAGGAAGTATGACATGCTGCTTAACTGCAAAGGTAGGAGGCTCAGGTAAAGTAAGTCAGTTCTAGACTGTCTGCCATCAGGACTTTCTGCAATAATGAAATATTCTGTATCTGCTCTCTACAATAAGGTAGCCACTAGTCACATGTGGTTACTAAGCATTTAAGGTTTGGCTAATGTAACTAAGCAACTAAATTTTTTATTTAATTAATTTAAATAACTAAATGTTCCTAGTTGCTACCAGATTGAACAACACAAGTCTAGTTGGCTGTTCAGATTAAGCCACATTCATGGAAATGTGGAATTACTGAAGGATTTATCTATCTCTTTAACAAAGGCCCTTGTGCTTCCATAAATTGTTAGGGCATGTAGTGGAGAAGAGTGAAAGGGTTCCTTGAGGACCACGTCAGATCATAAATGGTACAATGAACTGCCAAAGACATAGCTGAACAAAATTCTAGAGAACAAAGTATTGACTACAAATAAGATTGCTCCAAGTAACTCAAATTTGTATTTAGAAGTTTGCAATAGGCCGGCGCCGTGGCTCACTAGGCTAATCCTCTGCCTGTAGCGCCGGCACTCGGGTTCTAGTCCTGGTTGGGGCACCAGTTCTGACCTGGTTCCTCCTCTTCCAGTCCAGCTCTCTGCTGTGGCCTGGGAAGGCAGTGAAGGATGGTCCAGGTCCTGGGCCCTGCACGTGCATGGGAGACCAGGAGGAAGCACCTGGCTCCTGGCTTCGGATCGGCGCAGCATGCTGGCCGTAGAAGCCATTTGAGGGGTGAACCAATGGAATGGAAGACCTTTCTCTCTGTCACTCTCTCACTGTCTAACTCTGCCTCTCTCTCTCAAAAAAAAAGAAGCTTGCAATTGATCAAAATTAAAGATTATTACTAACTGTATTAGTGTAAGTTAATAGTAAAAAACAGTGATCACACCTGCATATGGCAAGCAAATGGCTCAAACTACTGAAAAGTTTTCAGTTAGAAAAAGATGGTCAGAATTTAGTTAACAAGGGAGAGACACTACATGTGAGATTTTAAATCTTCCTGCTATGTCCAGGGATGGAGAGGCAGAGAAACATAGGAGAAAATGGGCCAGCAGAAGTGACCAAGGAAAGCTCCTTCTTTCTTCTATCTGCCGAGGGAGCACAGCATAAAGAACACAATCTTGTTTAAAGTTAACCATTCAAACTCATGCCTGCTACTTAGCATCTATATCTGTGGGCAAATTACTCAACACCTCTGACCCCGCTTGTTATCACCTGTGAGAATTCAGTGTGAACTCCTATAAATTATCTGGTGTACAGTGGGCTGTCAATGAATCCAGCCCTCTAAAATCTGCCCTTTTTGGGGTGGGGGGTGGTGACAAGACGAATCATGGTAATGAGAGGCAGTAAATGGCACATGAAAAGTCTCCTGCAAAGAGGCTAATGGAACCTGCACATAGGTGGCTAATGAACTCTGAGTAAAGAATGGGAATGTTATTTATTTTTAGAAGATGGGTTATCAGTACCTAAATCCAGCAGTTTATAAGTGACTGATCAGTAAAGTCACTTGTACAGTGATTTAAACACAGAGATTCCTTAGACTACTATCAGAAATTTTGCAAACTGGGAATCTATGCCTTAATCAGCAGATACTCATTTCCAGCATTACATGGGGATACACAAAGTCATTTTTGGAAAAAGCTTTTTTAGACTCTTAAAAACATACACCATACTAATGCCTACTGTGCCAATGTGTTAATATGCAGTCTTTGTAGACATTGTCTAATTTAACATGGGTTCATTTTGTATACTAGTTTGGAAAACACTCAGAACTCATCTCAGAGAGAATGGAACCCTGAACAGCTGATTTTTCCAATAATACTGACAGGAAAAAGTCTAGGAGCACAGCAGCAGGGTAGCAAGGCAATAACCAGGAAAGGCTGAAGGTAAAGTTAGAGGAGGTTCAAGCAGTGGGCCTGGGGGCCAAACAGTTTGGCAAAGATTAAGTAATCAAAAGTAGGCCCCTTACCTTTTAAAAAACAAAACCAAAACAGCACACTGAAGAAGCAAGCACTGCCACCATCATGACATAGACACAGCCCACTGAAGAAGCCACTACCCACATGGTGATTAGAAAAGCCCACTGAAATAATCAACCATTACCACCACCATGTTGTAGAAACAGCTCACTGACCTAATCAGCACTCTGGCCTCAGAATCAGCCCTGAAGGCATTCAGATCTGGCTGAAAAGCCCATGAGAGTATTTCAGGCATGGAAAGCCAAGACACTCTGGCAAAAAAAAAAAAAAAAAAAAAAAAAAAAAAAGACCTAAATGAAAGATCTCCGTGAGTGAGATCCCAGTGGAAAGAATGGGCCATCAAAGAAGGAGGTACCTTCCTCTGAAGGGAGGAGAGAACTTCCACTTTGACTCTGACTTTGTCTATTAAAGATCAGAGTCGGTGAACTCAAAAGGCTTCCATAGCCTTGGCAACTCATGACAAGAGCCTAGGGTGATTACTGATGCCATAAACAAGAGTGTCAATTGTTAAGTCAACAACAGGAGTCATTGTGCACTTACTCCCCGTGCAGGATCTCTGTCCTTAATGTGCTGTACATTGTGATTTAATGCTATAACTAGTATTCAAACAGTACTTTACACTTTGTGTTTCTGTGTGGATGCAAACTGTTTAAATCTTTACTTAATATATACTAAATTGATTTTCTGTATATAAAGATAATTGAAAATGAATCGGTGTGAATGGAATGGGAGAGGGAATGTGAGATGTGAGGGTTGTGGGTGGGAGGGAAGTTATGGGGGGGGAAGCCACTGTAATCCAAAAGCTGTACTTTGGAAATTTATATTTATTAAATAAAAGTTAAAAAAAAGAAACAGCTCACTGAAGAAACCACTACCAACATCATGTTTTAGCAACAGCTCACTGAAGCACTCATTACCACCATCATGACACAGATACAGCCCACTGAAGCAATCATTACTGCCATGTGGATGTAGAAACTGCTCACTATAGTCCACCACCATGACTTAGAAACATTCCCCCATCACAAAAATCCTTTCTGGCCCTTTAAAATCAAACCCCTCTCAAGGCCTTTTGGCTCCTAGAAACCCCAATCTCCTTCTGTCACTTTAAATTCTGTCTTTTATGGATTTTAACACACAAGGAATCACACAGTCTGACATGCAGTCTTTCCTGTCCAGTCTCTGACATAGCAAGACGCTTTTAAGATTCACCTGTATTACTGCCCGTATTAACAGTTTGCTCCTTTTACCAATTTAATTATTCATTTATCAATTGATAGACTTTTGGGATCCCTTCCAGATTTTTGCTATTGTGAATAAAACTGCAATGCACATTCTAGTACAAGTGTTTGTAGGGACAAAATGCTTTCATTTCTCTTGGGTAAACACCTAGAAACAGAAAAACAGTTCATACAGGAAGTGTGTATTTAACATAATAAAAAAAATCCAACTGTTTTCCAAAGTGTTCCATTTTTCATTCCTACCAGTAATCTAGGAGTTTTAATTGCTACACAATCACCCTAGTATTTAGTATTGTGGGTCTTTAATTTTGTGCATGCCAGTGGGTATGTACTGATACCTAGTTGTGCTTTTGGTTTGCATTACTCATTAACAAATAATGCTAAACATCGTTTGAAGCAATGGTATGCTACTTTGAAGCAGCGGTATGCTATGATAAATCTTATTTGGTGAAGTGTCTAAAAATCTACTGCCCATTTTTATTGGGTTGACATTATTAACTTTTTTTGACAGGCAGAGTTAGACAGTGAGAGAGAGAGAAAAAAATAAAGGTCTCCCTTCCATTGGTTCACCCCCCAACTGGCCGCTACAACCAGCGTGCTGCGCCAACCCGAAGCCAAGAGCCAGGTGCCTCCTCCTGGTCTCCCATGCACGTGCAGGGCCCAAGGACCTGGGCCATCTTCCACTGCACTCCTGGGCCACAGCAAAGAGCTGGACTGGAAGAAGAGCAACCGGCACCCCAACTGGGACTAGAACCCGGGGTGCTGGCGCTGCAGGCAGAGGATTAGCCAAGTGAGCCATGGCGCTGGCCGGGTTGACATTATTTTAACAGTTCTTTGTACATTCTGGATATAAACAATTTATAAGTAAATGTTCTGGGAGATATATATGTTCTTCCCATCTGAAAGGCATGCCTTTTGAAATCATTGCCTACCTCAGGAGACCAAAGTTTTGTGTTTTCTTGAGATTGCTTTAACTCTTACATTTAGGTATGATTCGTTTTAAATTAATTTTTATATATAGTAAAAAGAGCTCATTTCTTATGTGTTTTTTAAATATTTATTTTCATCTACTTGAAGGGGAGGGAGGGAGGGAGGGAGGGAGGGAGGGAGGGAGGGAGGGAAAGAGAGATCCCCTGGTTCATTTCCCAAATGCCTGTAAAAGACAGGGCTGGGCCTGGCCAAAGTCAGGAGCCAGAACTCTGCTCAGTCTCACACTGGTGGCAGGAGTCCAGGAAATTAAGCCATCATCTGCTGTCTCCAAACGTGAGTTAGCAGCCGCCTGGATTAGAGGCAGAAGAATGGGACCTGGCCAACTCCAATACGGGTTGCAGGCATCTCAAGCTATGGCTCAACCCACTGTCACAATGCCCACTTTTTTTTTCAAATGGAAAGCCAAGGATTGCAACTTCATTCATTTAAAGAGTAACCTTATCTATCAAATGTTTTGAAGTAGTATCAAAAAGCAATTGACCATGCATCTGTGAGTCTATTGCTAAACACTTTATTCTGTTCAATCAGTCTATTTGCAAATCTCAGTGGTTCTCAACTGGGATGATTTTCCCCCAGGGCACACACATTTGGCAATGTCTACAGACATTTTTGGTTATATAGATGGGGGCTGTAACTGGTATGACAGTGGGCAGTGGACAGAGTTCTGTTAAACATACCATAATATACAGGACAGCCTCCCATGACAAAGAAATTTCCTGTTCCAATTGTTAGTGCCAAAGTTACAAAACCTGGTCTAACTTATGCTAGTGAGACACTGTCTTTATTACTTGGCTATAAATAAGTATCTACATAGTTCATGTTGTGTTAGGTCCTCAACATTATTATTTTTCAAAATTGCCTTGGCTATTCTAAGCTCCTTTGACTTCTACAGAAATTTTTCAATCAGCTTATCAATTTCTATAGATTCCTTTTGAGATTTTGATTGGATTTGCACTGAATAAATTTGGATAGAAGGAGAGGCAAGATGATAGAATAGCAACAGGGAGGTCTGCTCTAGGCTTCACGAACTTAACAAAAAAAAAAGTGGAGAAGGTACAATCTCAGGGAAAACTGCAGTGGGAGGTGCTGTGAAAGCAGTGGCAACGGCCTGGACCCGAGTGGAAGGTGCAGACGTGCAGCCACAAGCATGGAGCATGGGGCATGAACACAACAAAGAACCCACTGATTCTGAGTGTGGCGGAGGGAACCAAACTCTGTCTGACCAAGAGAAACAGAAGGGCAATGGCTCTCGGAACCCCACAGTCTCTCTGTGGACAGGACAGGCTGGTGAGACAGTGAACTCTCTTGCACCTCTTAACCATGGGAGCCCTAGGTGTTGACACTAAGAACACCGTGATTCATGAGAGGGGGGAGGGTGTAGCTGGGGTTCTGAGCAAGCTCTGGGTGCAGTCATACTCTCAGAACGCCTTGGTTCCCACGGCAGCTCCTTGCATCTGGAATCGCACTCACAAGGAGGACTGCGCAGATCAGTCACGCGGATGAATGTTGAACAAACTGAGGACTAACAGCCAAGCACTGCTCAGCCTGAAGAGGAGGGGATGGAGTGGTCACACCAACAGACATGACCACCACTCCTCCTCCTCTGTTAATAAGAGGAGAGCTACCAACCCAACTTGGGTGCTACCCTGGATACACCTACCACACAGCTCTCCATGTTCACTGAAAGCACAGACATTCCACAGAGGTCCAGCGCAAAGACAAAGCCATCGGAGGGAAACAACAATTAACTCAATAAATGCCTAAAAATACAAGCAGGAATTCAAGAAACAAGATTAAGGAGGACACCAAGAGCCCCCCAAAGGAATACAACAATAGTTCAACATTAAAATACGAAGATGAAGAGATTGATGAAATGAGGAAATGGAATTCAAAAGTTAATCACAGCCGGCGCCATGGCTCAACAGGCTAATCCTCCACCTTGCAGCGCTGGCACACGGGGTTCTAGTCCCGGTCGGGGCGCCGGATTCTATCCCGGTTGCCCATCTTCCAGGCCAGCTCTCTGCTGTGGCCCGGGAGTGCAGTGGAGGATGGCCCAAGTCCTTGGGCCCGGCACCCCATGGGAGACCAGGAGAAGCACCTGGCTCCTGCCATTGGATCAGCGCGGTGCGCTGGCCGCAGTGCGCCGGCCGTGGCAGCCATTGGAGGGTGAACCAACAGCAAAAGGAAGACCTTTCTCTCTGTCTCTCTCTCACTGTCCACTCTGCCTGTCAAAAAAAATTAATCACAGGATTACTCAAAAGCAATCAGAAGCAAATCCACAAACTAAAGAAAACCGTATGTGACATGAATGAAAAATTTTCCCATGAAACTGAGGTTTTGAAGAGAAATGAAATATTTGAAATGAAGAACTCAATAGATCAAATAAAAAATGCAGTGGGAAGCCTTAACAGCACCCAGCAAGGCAGAATAAAGAATATCCGAATCAGAAGATAAACCTCTGGAAATCCTACAATCCGAACAAGGATAAAATAGAAATCTTAAAACCAGTGTTGGAGATTTATGGGATACCATCAAATGACCCAACATGAAGGTCTTAGGAGTTTCCGAAGATATGGAAAGAGAGAATGGACTAGAAGGCCTATTTAGTGAAATAATTACAGAAAACTTCCCGAATTTGAAGAAAGAAAGGGATGTCCAAGTACAGGAAGCACACACTCCTAACAGACATGACCAGAAGACATCTTCACCACGACACATTGTAATCAAACTCTCCACTGTAAAACATAAAAAAAGATGCTAAAATGTGCACAAAGAAAACCAGCATACTTTCAGAGGATCTCCAATTAGACTCACAGCTGACTTCTCATCAGAAACCCTACAGGCTAGAAGGGAATGGTGAGATACAGTCCAAGTCTTAAAAGAAAAAAAACTGTCAATCCAGAACACTGCACTCTGCAAACTCTCAATTATGAATGAAGCTGAAATAAAGACCTTCCATAACAAACAGAAATTGAAAGAATCTGTCACTACTCATCCAGCCCCGCAAAAAAATGCTTACGGATGTGCTACACACAGAAACACAGAAACATGGTCATTACTATGAAAGAAAGAGAAGGCAGAAATTCCCCCAGTAGAAGTACAAAAGAAATCCAAAGTAAACAATAGTAACATTTATGGGAAAATGGCAGGGCCAAGTTGTTACTTATCAATAGTCACCTTGAATGCATATGGCCTTAACTCTCCATTTAAAAGACACAGACTGGCTAAATGGATTAAAAAACAAAATCCATATATTTGATGCCTACAAGAAACACATCTCATCACTGAAAGTGAAAGGATGGAAAAAGATATTCCATGCTAACAGAAACCAAAAGAGAGCTGGTGTTGCCATCCTAATATCAGACAAGCTAGACTTCAATACAAAATCTGCTGAAAGAAACAAAGAAAGGCACTATGCAATGATTAATGGATTAATTCAACAGGAAGATGTGACTATACTAAGTGTATTTGCACCTAATTACAGGACACTTGGTTATTTAAAAGAAATGCTAATGGATCTAAAGGGAGATATAGATCCAATACAATAGTAACAGGGAATTTCAATACCCCACTTTCAGCAATGGACAGATCAATCAGACAGAAAATCAGCAAGGAAACAACAGAGTTAATTGACACTATAGACCAAATGGACCTAACAGATATCTACAGAACAAGAGTGGCAAAACACACATTCTTCTCACCAGTGCATGGTACTTTCTCTAGGATAGACCACATGCTAGGCCATGGAGCAAGTCTCATCAAATTAAAAAAAAAAAAAACTGAAATAATACCATGCATCTTCTCATGCCATAACGTAATAAAGCTGGAAATCAACAACTCAAAAATCTCTAGATTATATGGAAACACGTGGAGAATGAACAACATGCTCCTGAATGAACATTAGATCTTAGAATAAATCAAAACAGAAGTCAAAAATTTTCTGGAAACAAATGAAGATGAAAATACATCATATCAAAACTTATGGGATACAGCAAAAGCAGTACTAAGAGTGAATTTTATAGCAACTGATACCTACATCAAGAAATTGGAAAGGTACCAAAAAATGAGCTACCAATGAATCTCAAGGACCTAGAAAAACAACAGCAAACCAAACCTAGAAGGAGGAAAAAAATAATTAAAATTAGAGAAGAAATTTTTAAAAAATTGAAACCAAAAAATAATACCAAAAAATCGGTAAAATGAAGAGCTGATTTTTTTAAAAAAAATAAACAAAATTGAAACACCATTAGCACAGCTAACCAAAAAAAAGGAGGGAGAAGACACAAATCAATAAAATCAGAGATGAAAAAGTAAATGTAACAATGGATACCACAGAAATAAAAAGAATCATCAGAAATTATATAGGGCAGCGCTGCGGCTCACTTGGTTAATCTTCCGCCTGTGGCGCCGGGATCCCATATGGGTGCCAGGTTCTAGTCCCAGTTGCTCCTCTTCCAGTCCAGCTCTCTTCTGTGGCCCGGGAAAGCAGTGGAGGATGGCCCAAGTGCTTGGGCCCTGCACCCACATGGGAGCCCAGGAAGAAGCACCTGGTTCCTGGCTTCAGATCGGTTCAGCGCTGGCCATAGCAGCCATTTGGGGGGTGAACCAATGGAAGGAAGACCTTTCTCTCTGTCTCTCTCTCTGTCTATAACTCTACCTGTCAAATAAATTTAAAAAGAAATTATATAAAGAGCTGTATGCCAACAAACTGGGAAACCTTGAAGAAATGCATATATTCCTAGACACATAAAATATATCAAAATTGGGACATGAAGACACAGAAAACCTAAACAGACCCATAACCAAGACAGAAATTCAATCAGTAATAAAGACCCTCCCAACAACAAAAAGCCCAGAACCAGATGGCTCCACTGCTGAATTCTATCAGACATTTAAATAAGAACTAACTGTAATTCTTCTCAAGCTATTCAAAACAATTGAAAGGGGCAGAAACTTCACAAACCCCTTCTATGAAGCCTTCATTTCTAAGCCAGAAAAAGATGCAACAGAGAAATACAGACCAATATCCCTGATGAATATAGATGCAAAAAAAAAAAAAATCCTCAACAAAATATCTGCCAATCGAATCCAACAACACATCAGAAAGATCATTCACCCAGACCAACTGGGATTTATCCCTGATATGCAGGGATGGTTCAACATTTGCAAATCAATCAGTATGATACAACACATTAACAAACTGAAGAACAGAAACTATATGGTTATCTCAATAGATGCAAAGAAAGCATTTGATAAAATACAACTTCCTTTCCTGATGAAAACCTTACGCAAATTGGGTATAGAAGGAACATTCCCCAACAAAATCAAGGCTATCTATGACAAACCCATAGCCAGCATCCTGTTGAATGGGGAAATGCTGGAAGCATTCCCCCTAAGATCAGGAACTGGACAAGGATTCCCATTCTCACCACTGCTATTTAACACAGTCCTGGAAGTTTTAGCCAGAGCCATTAGGTAAGAAAAAGAAATCAAAGGGATACAAATTGGAAAGAAGGAAACCAAACCATCTCTATTTGCAGGTGACATGATCCTGTATACAGAGGTTAAAACAAAACTCCACTGAGAGATAATTAGAACTCATAAAAATGTGTTGTAAAGTGGCAGGATAGAAAGTTAACGCAGAAAAATCAATAGGTTTTGTATACACAGACAAGGTCATGGCTGAGAAAGAACTTTTAAGATCAGTGCCATTCACAATAGCTCTAAAAAATCAAATACCTTAGAATAAAATCAACCAAGGATGTCAAATAGCTCTATGATGAAAATTACAAAATGCTAAAGAAAGAAATAGAAGAAGACATTTAAAAATGGAAAAATCTTCCATACTCATGGACTGCAAGAATTATCAAAATGTCCATACTATCAAAAGCAATTTACAGATTCAATGTGATCCCAATCAAAATACTAAAGACATTCTTTGCAAATCTAGAAAAAAAAATGATGCCTGAATTCATAGAGAAACACAGACCTTGAATAGCTAAAGCAATCTTATGCAACAAAAAGAAAGCTGGAGGCATCATAACACCTGATTTCAAGACATACTACAGGGCAGTTATAACAAAACAGCCTAGTACTGGCACAAATACAGGCTTGCAGACCAACGGAACAGAACAGAAACGCCAGATATCAATCCATGCATCTACAACCAAAGGAGTTAAAAGCAATCCTTAGAGTAACAACAGTCTCTTTAACAAATGGTCCTGGGGAAACTAGATCTCCACATGCAGAAGTATGAAACCAGACCCCTACCTTGCACCTTACACAAAAATCCACCCAAAATGAATCAAAACCCTAAATCTACAACCTGATACCATCAAATTCTGCACTGCAAAATAAACACTCAGCTAAGTGAAGAGGCAGCTAACAGAATGGGAGAAAATATTTGCAAACTACATAACTGATAAAGGGTTAACATCAAAATCTATAAATAGCTCAAGAAATTCAACAACAGAACAAACAATTCAGTTAAGAAATGGGCAAACGACTTGAACAAACATTTTTCAAGAGAGGAAATTCAAATGGCTGACAGTTGAGAAAATCCTCAGGATCACTACCCATCAGGGAAATGCAAATGCAAACAACAGTGAGGTTTTACCTCACTCCAGTTATAATGGCCCACATACCGAAACCATCCAACAACAACTGCTAGCGAGGATAAGGGGGAGAAGCTGCCCTGGTACACTGTAAGCTGGTGCAACCACCATGGAAGACAGTGGAGATACCTCAGAAATCTGAATATAGACATACTATATGATCCAGCCACCCAACTCATGGGAATTTACCCAAATCAAGAAAAAATAGTATGTGAGAGTTATCTGTACCCCTATGTTCTTTGCAGCACAGTACACAATACTTAAGATATGGAATCAACCCAGATGTCCATCAGCTGATGACTGGATAAAGAAATTATGGTATATATACACTATGGAGTACTACTGAGCTATAAAAAAAAATTAAATCCTGTCTTTTGCAACAAGATCATCACAACTGGAAACCATTATACTTAGTGAACGAAGCCATTCCCAAAAAGATACCATATGTTCGCCCTGATTTGAGGTAATTAATAGTGTACCTGAAATGTAAGGCACTGGACTGAAATAGACATCTTGAAAAGCAAGGGTTTAGGCCGGCGCCGCGGCTCAATAGGCTAATCCTCCACCTAGCGGCACCGGCACACCGGGTTCTAGTCCTGGTTGGGGCACCGGATTCTGTCCCGGTTGCCCCTCTTCCAGGCCAGCTCTCTGCTGTGGCCCGGGAGTGCAGTGGAGGATGGCCCAAGTCCTTGGGCCCGGCACCCCATGGGACACCAGGAGAAGTACCTGGCTCCTGCCTTCGGATCAGCGCGGTGCGCCGGCCGCAGCGCACCAGCCGTGGCGGCCATTGGAAGGTGAACCAATGGCAAAAGGAAGACCTTTCTCTCTGTCTCTCTCTCTTACTATCCACTCTGCTTGTCAAAAAAAAAATTAAAAAAAAAAGAAAAAAAATAAAAGCAAGGGTTTATAGCCCTTGTCTCTTTCACTGAGAACAGGGTCTTGTTTTGCTTTCTCTTTATACTATTTGTTGAACTCTTTTACTTAGGGTAAGATTAGCTATATGATCATTAAGTTTACTGAAAGAAGATCATTGTAAAAGTTAATAGTGGGAATCTGAGAGGGAGGAGAAGGAAGAGTTGGAGCGTGGGTGGGAGGGGGGTTGGGGGAGAGGTGCCACTATGTTCCTAAAACAGTATAAAGGAAATATATGAAACCTGCATAACTTAAATAGAATATATAAATGAAAAAGAAAGAAAACAATGTGGATAGAAATGAAATGTGAACAATACTGAGTTTTCTAAGCCATGAACATGGTATAGCTCACCATTTATTTAAGTATACTTTAATTTATTTCAGCTGTGTTTTGTAGTACTCATTGTAGAAGTATAAAGGTCTTGACACATTTTGTAAACTTTATCCCTAAGCCATTTACTATTTTAGATATAACTGTAAATTATATTTTTAAAACTTTCAGCCTCCAATTTGTTCATCACTGCTACACAGAAATTCAGGTGAATCCTTATTAGAGTCACTCATTAAGTCTCACAGCAGGAGCCAGTGTTATGGCATAGTGGTAAAGCTACCACCTGCAATGCCAGCACCCCATATGGGCACCAGTTGAATTCCCAGCTGCTTCACTTCTGATCCAGCTCCCTACTAATGGCTGGGAAAGCAGCAGAAGATGGCACAAGTATTTGGCCCACTGCCACCAACACTGGGAGACCTGGATGAAGCTCCAAGCTCCTGGCTTCAGCTTAGTTCAGCCCTGGCTACTGAGGCCACTTGAGGGGCAAACCAGCAGATAGAAGACCTGTCTCTTCCTCTGTCTGTAACTTTTTCAAATTAAATAAACTATTTCCTAAAAAGTCTCACACCACAAAAATTATGCGACATAAAGTTTTTGTCATGTCATGAGATAAAGGTAGCCTTATTTTTTTCCTTTCCAAACTGTGTGTATGTCTTTTATTTGTTTTTCTTCCACTACTGCACTGGCTACAACCTTCAGAACAATACTGATTAGAAGTAGAGAGTATGGGAAACTCTGCCATGTTCCTGATATGAAGGAAAAAGCATACAGTCTTTCACTATTAGGTATGATGTTCTCTGGAGAGTTTTTCAAAGGCGTTCTTTTTCAGATTCAGGAAGTTCACTTTTTCCCCTTTTTTAAGATTTATTTTATTTATTTAAAGGCAGAGTTACAGAGAGAGGGTAGGAGAGACATAGAAAGAGAGGGGTCTTCCATCTGCTGGTTCACTTCCCAAATGGCTACAACATCTCTAGCTAGGCCAGGGCGAAGCCAGGAGCCAGAAGTTTCTTCAAGGTCTCTCATGTGGGTGCAGGGTCCCAAGTACTTGAGACGGCCTCTGCTGCCTGCCCAGGCACATTATCAGGGAGCTGGATGGGAAGTGGAGCAGCTGCACTATATAGGATATCAGCACTGTAGGCGACGACTTACCCTGCCGTGCCACAGCACCAAACCCAGGAAGTTCACTTCTATTCCTGATTTGCTGCAGGTTTTTCTTTGTATGTTGTTTCAACCATGAATGAATGCTAACTTTTTTTCTTTTTTTATTTATTTAACAGATAGAGTTGGACAGTGAGAGAGAGAGAGAGAGAAAGGTCTTCCTTCTGTTGGATCACTCCCCAGATGGCTACTATGGCCGGCGCTGTGCCAATCTGAAGCCAGGAACCAGGTGCTTCCTCTTGGTCCCCCATGCAGGTACAGGGCCCCAGCACTTGGGCCATCCTCCACTGCCCTCCCAGGCCACAGCAGAAAGCTGGACCAGAAGAGGAGCAACCAGGACTAGAACCCGGCACCCATGTGGGATCCCAGCGCCATGGGCGGAGGATTAACCAAGTGAGCCATGGTGCCATCCCCAAATGCTAACTTTTTTACAACTGTTTTTTCTGCATGTACTGGAATAACAGGTTTTCATTTTTAGTTTGTTACTTTGGAAAATTACATTGCTTTTATAATATTGAACTAATCTTACATTCCTGAGATACACTGCATGTGGCCATGTTACACATATATATATTGCTGGACTGACATTAACATTTTACCAATTGTTGTCTATGTGTGCTTCAAAAATACTAATCTGTAGTTCTGCTTTTTTGTAATTCCTTTTGGTATCAAAATAATGCCAGCCTCAAAAAATTATTATGGGAGTGTATTCTTTATACTTTTCTTGTAGTTTGTGTAGAGCTGGCTTTATTTATTCCTCAAATACTTGGCAAACATTTTCAATGAAGAAACCTGAGCCCACAATTTCTTTAGTGAAAAAATTTTTAAATGATAAACCCATTTTCCTTCAAAGATAAAGGCTTGTGTTTCTTCTTTGTGAGTAAGCCTTAACAGCTTCTTACAAAAAAAAAAAAAATGTGCCCACTTTATTTAAGTCATTCAATTTATAGGCATAGCCTAAAAACAATTGTACTATATTAACCCTGGAAGAGCTGCATGATACATGGTGATGTCCACTGATTTTTTTTTTTTTTTTTTGACAGGCAGAGTGGACAGTGAGAGAGAGAGAGAGAGAAAGGTCTTCCTTCTGTTGGTTCACCTCTCAATGGCCGCTGCGGCCGGCGCACCGCTCTGATCCAAAGCCAGGAGCCTGGTACTTCTCCTGGTCTCCCATGCGAGTGCAGGGCCCAAGCACTTGGGCCATCCTCCACTGCACTCCCGGGCCACAGCAGAGAGCTGGACTGGAAGAGGAGCGACCGGGACAGAATCCGGCGCCCTGATCGGGACTAGAACCCCGGGGTGCTGGCGCCGCAGGCAGAGGATTAGCCTACTGAGCCGCAGCGCTGGCTATGTCCACTGATTTCTAATATTAATAATCTGTGTCTTCTGTTTGGCTTAAGACATGGCTAGAGGCTTAAGAATTTTATTAGTATTTTCAAAGATTCATTTTTGTCAATTTTCTCTACTGTCTGCTTCATACTTCACTGATTTCTGTTTTATTTTGCTAATTTTCTTTTTCTGTTTTTTTTTCTGTTTGTTATTGAATATTTTTTTCTAACATAAGTATTTCAAATTTTAAATTTCCCAGTAATATTACTTCCTTTGAAATCACTTGTTTTATGTTACTTTTTTTCATGATAGTGTAACATGTATTTTTCCATAATTTGACTTAAAAGTTATGTCTTTATATTCTTTATATTTAAAATGAGTTACTTATAAACTTACAAAACCTGATCCAACTGATATTGTGATGTAAAATAATGTCCTATGTGCTACCATATGACCTTGCCAGAAAAAAGTGAGCCAAAAAAACACAGTTTAATAAATCTTTTGCAGTTTTAGAAATTAGCATATATTTCAATTAAAAACTAAGAGGCTATTCAATTTACAATGAGGTAACAACGTGACAAACCCATCATAAATAGAAAATACTGTAAGAAAAATGCATTTAATACACTCAACCAGGTGAACCTCATAGCCTAGCAACACAGTGCACTGTAGAGTACTGGCTGTTTACCCTCACGATCACAGCATTGAAACACAGTGCACTGTAGAGTACCAACTGTTTACCTCCATGATCACAGTATTGCAACACGGTGCACTGTAGAGTACCAGCTGTTTACCCCCATGATCACAGTCCTGCGACACAGTGCTCTGTAGAGTACCAGCTGTTTACGCCCATGATCACAGCCCTGCAACACAGTGCACTGTAGAGTACCAGCTGTTTACCCCCATGATCACAGCCCTGCGACACAGTGCACTGTAGAGTACCAGCTGTTTACCCCCATGATCACAGCCCTGCGACACAGTGCACTGTAGAGTACCAGCTGTTTATCCCCATGATCACAGCCCTGCGACACAGTGCACTGTAGAGTACCAGCTGTTTACCCCCATGATCACAGCCCTGCGACACAGTGCACTGTAGAGTACCATCTGTTTACCCCCATGATCACAGCCCTGCGACACAGTGCACTGTAGAGTACCAACTGTTTACCCCCATGATCACAGCCCTGCGACACAGTGCACTGTAGAGTACTGGCTGTTTACTTTCATGATCCATCCCATGGATGACTGAAAGCTGTGGCTGACTGCCACTGCCCAGCATGGTGAGAATACTGTACCAGCAAGCAGCTAACCTGGGAAAAGATCAAAACTCAACATCTGAAGTACAGCTTCCACTGAATGAAAACTGCTTTTGCATTATTGTAAAGTCAGCAAACTGTAAGTGGAGCCTTAAGGAGCCAGGGACCACCTGTTAGAAAAGTGTCCACCTCGCAGGCCTGAGACTGCTGCTCAGAGAGCTTACTTGCAAAGTTGGCCTTGGGTGGCATCAGTGACACTGGCCGGCAAATAGCACTCTACCCTAATTGCAAACACTTCGCCTGCTAAGGGGAGCTCATTATGCTTAAACTATCTTCACAACATGTGGTTTATGCCCTGGGTGTCTGAAATTTGGTCTATGCTAGGCAGAAAGTGCATACATTAAAAACCTTGGGCACTGAGTCACTACTAGGCCTCCCTGGCAGAAACGTCACAAGTGTTCCTACATCTTCACTGCTGGGGGAGAGGAGGCAGAGAGCACAAGAAAGCTTCCATTCACACAGATACTTCCAGATCCCACCTGCCTTCCTCCGTTGTGATCCAGATGTGCATCCTTACTGCACTGCTGTCACGAACCCAAGCCACCACGATCTGACAAATCTCCAAGTCTGGGGGTAACTCTGGTGATCCCCACCACACATACAAACGAGAGAACTAATGTTTTGTGTGTTTTATGTGACAGTTTCCAGGATAATGTCCAAAAATCTGAGTTTCCCACTATTAAAATTTGATATTTATTGTCTCTATACAGATAGCCAACTGTCATAACTAATTATTATTTCTGTTTGCTTTCTTCCACTTCAGCATCATAAAACCTTAAAAATCTGTCTTTTTTTTTTTTTGTTTAAATATCTTAAAGGCCAAAGAGTTTCTTTTCATTCAAAAGAAGACACACCAGATATTAGCCCATGTATCCTGGGATTAATGTTTTTTAAAGGAAGAAGACTTTTTGAAATTATTTGAGAGAGATCCCAGCCACGGATTCATTCCCCAAATGCACATAATGGCCAGGACTGGGCCAGGCTGAAGCTGAGAACTGGAAACTCAACTCAGGCCTCCCATGTTGGCGATACGAACTCCATTACTTGAGCCATCACCTGCTGCTTCCCAGGGTCTGCAATGGGAGGAAGCTGGAACAGGGAGCTGTCGGGCACTCTGATGTGGGAGGCGGATGTCCTGACCAGCATCTGAACCAACAGGTCAAATGCCTGCCACCACCCTAGGGTGCTTCTAATCACTGCTTCACATCTCTGATCTCCAAGTCATAAGTTCAGTGAAATTATCCCTTCATGTCACCACATTTAGGCAGAAAACAGCAGGAATATACTTTCATGAAACCAAATAAAGGGGCTGTGGCATAATGGTTACGCTGCCACCTGCAATGCCGGCATCCCACATGGGTGGGACCCTAACCTGACAAGCACTGTACCTGTAAGTGACTGTTTGTCACAGCATCATGTAAGGGCAGAATTCCATCCAGATTTCCAGAATTGACATTAGCACCAGCATTTAGTAACTCTACAATTACATCACTGCAGCCTTTTTGAGATGCCTCATGAAGTGGTGTCCAACCTAGAGAAGGAATGAAAGAAATAAACAAGCTGCTCCTTATCTATCCATATCTGTGTAGCATCCTTACTACTCAGCGTTTCCTATGTTAGTGCAATTAACGTCTACATTGATTCATATGTTTACTAAATATTGGACAAGAGACAACACTGAAAACTATGGCCTTAAAATGTATAAATGATCGACCTCATCACAAGTTATATTGATAAAAGAGACCAAACAGAGCCGGCGCCACGGCTCAATAGGCTAATCCTCTGCCTGCGGGGACTAGAATCCGGTGTGCCGTCGCCACAGGTGGAGGATTAGTCTGTTGAACCACAGCGCCGGCACACCGGGTTCTAGTCCCGATCAGGGCGCCGGATTCTGTCCTGGTTGCTCCTCTTCCAGTCCAGCTCTCTGCTGTGGCCTGGGAGTGCAATGGAGGATGGCCTAAGTGCTTGGGCCCCTGCACCCGCATGGGAGACCAGGAGAAGCACCTGGCTCCTAGCTTCAGATCAGCACAGTGCACCAGCCGCAGCGGCCATTGTGGGGTGAACCAACGGAAAAAAAGAAAGACCTTTCTCTCCTTTCTCTCTGTCTCTCTCTCACTGTCAACTCTGCCTGCCAAAAAAAAAAAAAAAAAAAAAAAAAAAAAAAAAAGACCAAACAGAAGGATTACAGAACAGAAAATGCAATGGGATACAATGAAATGCTAATCATTTCAATTTGCTTTAACTCAATATTAAAATATCTGACTCATGGGGCCCGGTGCTGTGGCACAAGCCCTGGCCTGAAGTGCCACTGAAGTGCCAGCATCCCATATGGGCACTGGTTCTAGTCCTGGCTGCTCCTCTGCTGATCCAGCTCTCTGCTGTGGCCTGGGAAAGCAGTAGAAGATGGTCCAAGTGCTTGAGCCCCTGCACCTGCACAGGAGACCCAGAAGAAGCTCCTGGCTCCTGGCTTCAGATTGGCACAGCTCCAGCTGTTGCAGCCATTGGGGAGTGAACCAGCAAATGGAAGACCTCTCTCTCTGTCTCTACCTCTCTGTAACTGTCTTTCAAATAAATAAAATAAATCTTTTAAAAAATTAATAAAATAAAAAATAAAATATCTAATTAATTTGTATCTTTGCACTGTCACACTTCATTTAAAAATGACACCTGACCAAATCAACCTTTGAGTTTTGCTCCTGAATTCTTCAGGGAAGATCTTTGTGTGTAAGCAAAATGTTAGAAGATCAATTTTGAAAGTTTTGAAAAAATAAGGGAGATAAAAGGAACAATTCAAAGGGAGGAGGAAAGAGTAGAAAGTACAGGAAATGGGAGTATCATGTATTCTCTCCAAAGTCGAGGAACAAGGAACGGAATCAAGACTTCCAAGGAATTACTAATTACTCCCCACTCTGTTGACCACACTGAATGTTTCCAAATGGATGTGAAAAACTGTTCCAAAGGAGAAAGATTTTAGAAACACTGTCTTACTATTCAACTAAACAATAACATGGTATAAAAGATTACTTGGTTCCCAGGTATAGATCAGTCAGGATCAAAAATGGGTGTGGGGATGGGGGTTCAGGGGACTAAAATGGGTGTGGGGGTGGGGGTTCAGGGGACTAAAATGGGGGTGGGGGTGGGGGTTCAGGGGACTAAAATGCATATACCAGGGAGTTAAATTGTGAAAATAATGGAATTGAAAGGACTCGGACCTGCATGATCTTTTAGGTTCACATTTGCTCCAGAGTCTATCAGAGTTTTTACCAGAGACAAATTTCCTCTTCTGGCAGCCAAATGGAGCCGACTCTCCCCTCTGGCATTCCGCTTATTGATCCCAGCTGTTTTCTTTTCTGTAGATTTGCCGAGCAAAACTGAGGCGTCTTTTCTGCCAAATGCTGTTATAAAGAATTTTAGAAAATACATAACAACTTCCTCAAAATACCGTAAGCAGAGAGCACTAAACAGAAACATGCGCCAACTGGTATCAGCACTGCTGTTACCGCTCTGCAGTGCGATCTGTGAAGAGATTACTGGTGTCAGCACTGCTGTTACCGCTCTGCAGTGCAATCCGTGAAGAGATTACTGATGTTAGCACTGCTGTTACCGCTCTGCAGTGTGATCTGTGAAGAGATTACTGGTGTCAGCACTGCTGTTACCGCTCTGCAGTGTGATCTGTGAAGAGATTACTGGTGTCAGCACTGCTGTTACCGCTCTGCAGTGTGATCTGTGAAGAGATTACTGGTGTCAGCACTGCTGTTACCGCTCTGCAGTGTGATCTGTGAAGAGATTACTGGTGTCAGCACTGCTGTTACCGCTCTGCAGTGTGATCTGTGAAGAGATTACTGGTGTCAGCACTGCTGTTACCGCTCTGCACTGTGATCTGTAAAGAGATTACTGATGTTAGCACTGCTGTTACCGCTCTGCAGTGCTATCTGTGAAGAGATTACTGATGTCAGCACTGCTGTTACCGCTCTGCAGTGTGATCTGTGAAGAGATTACTGATGTCAGCACTGCTGTTACCGCTCTGCAGTGCGATCTGTGAAGAGATTACTGATGTCAGCACTGCTGTTACTGCTCTGCAGTGTGATCTGTGAAGAGATTACTGGTGTCAGCACTGCTGTTACCGCTCTGCAGTGTGATCTGTGAAGAGATTACTGGTGTCAGCACTGCTGTTACTGCTCTGCAGTGTGATGATCTGTGAAGAGATTACTGGTGTCAGCACTGCTGTTACCACTCTGCAGTGTGATCTGTGAAGAGATTACTGCACGTCTTGAGCACATCACTTTGCATTCATTCTAGCAGCTGGTCAAACACTTGGTTAAAACACCACAAACTTGCCTCGCTCCACACGCATCTCACTCTCAGTAGTCCTTTAGCAACGGATAAGGTTTTTCTGAAAACAACCCAAGTTTAATATAAAAGTCTTGTTTTTACAGCTATTCTGTATCTCAGTGGATGTGTTCTATGACACAAGATGCAAAAATACCAATCTATGACCTGTTGGGCTCTCCTTTTTCTTTTTCTTCATAAAAAATGCAGTATGGTATCTCTGTGCAAAGATTTAAAACTTTCTCCTTGCAGTGCAAGCTAGAGACACTCAAGATGGAGCTGAAAGTAATGATGGATCCCTTGTGTCTCCCATTTCCTGCAAAACCATGCAAAAGTGATAAGAAAAGCCGTTTTGAAAGAACCACATAAAGAAAGTAGGAGAGACAACAGAAGAGAAAGACTTCCACAAATCTGAGAAAACTGAAAAGTGGCTGACGGAGAAGACTTGGCAGGGTGTGCCAAGCTTCAAATCGAGGGCTGGCAAAGGGGGTTAAAGAGGAAGAACTCAACCCCAACACACAGCATCGGGTGCCTCACGGTTCTTCCCCAGTCCTGACCTGTCTGGCAACCACTTCTCTATTCCCAGGCCCCCATCCCAAAGCCAGGAACCTAAGGTTATTCTCAATGGGAGCTGCAGGACAGGAGTGCCAGGCAAAGAGAAAAACAAGCTCACTTCATCTGCAGTCCCAGCTTCACCTGAGAAACCTGTCTAACATGAAGATTCACCAGCCCATCCTAACCCTGCTCTACAGGGTAGATTCCAAAATGGCAGCTGATGGCCCTCACACTCTAGTATTACAGTGTTCTCACATCCCTCCTTTTCAATCACTTGCTTCTAACCAAGAAAATGCCTTCACACTGCAGCCTTCCACGACCTTGATTAGGTCACTTGCTGTCCTGCAAGCAGCAAACAGAATGACTCTGGGCCATAGCCAGCTGGGACCTGTGCTTTCCTGAGGGAACTGAATTCACCCAACAATCCAATGTGGTGGATTCTTGCCTAGTCCAGCCTTCATATGAGATCTCTATCCTATCAGAGGGTTTGACCTCCAGAAACTAACAGATCACCAGAGCTGCTGTGCCAATTTGGGGTACAGCAATGGAGACGACCAATACACCAATGAAATTGAACTCCAGGGGATTCTGATGAGAACCACTGCACTAAACCATGGAATCCTTTAGGCCTTATTTCCTAAATACCAGCAACTATGCTTCAACTTTCAGGGCAAGAAATAAATAGAGGATTTTTTTTTCTAAAAAATGGACTCAGGTTATATGAATCACAAGGAAGACTGATAGCCTCATATCTATAATCTGCTGATATACACATAAAGACATATTGTTCTTTAAAGATCGGCACTCAGAAATTGTTTATTCAAAAAAGTGAATACATACACACACAGAGGTACTTCAAAAATTTCATGGAAAATGGAATTAAAGATAAGTTTATTTTTGTGCAAAAAACCTGAAATTCATGCATTTGAGTTTTCCAGAAGTATATGAAAAATGCATATGAAAAATTATGCACAGATTTCATTTTTTGTACCCAAATAAACTTATCTTTTCCGTTTTTTTAAATTATTTATTTGAAAAGAGTTGGGGGAAGAGTGAGCGAGCAAGCTTCTACCCACTGGTTCACTTCCCAAAAAGCCACAACAGCTAGGTCTATGCCAGACCAAAGTCAGGAGCCAAGAACTCCATCTGCATTTCCCACATGGGTTGCAGGGCCCCAGGTACTTGAGCCGTCTTCCACTGCCTTTGCCAGTATGAAGTCGGAGCCGAATCAGACTAGCCAGGATTTGACCCAGTACTCTGATATGGAATGCTGGCTTTGTGCCTTAGCCTATTTGTATTGAAATGAGACAAACTAAGATACTGATGGCAAGTCTGTGGAGGGTGAGAGGGTGCAGCAGAGCTCAGGGCCAGGTTGAAATCACTATTGTGTGATCGGGAGGAAGCTGGCCTTTGTGTATTCTGATATCTGAAATTACAAGCTCTGGGGCAGTGCAGCTCTGCTCAAGTGGCTTACAGTCTAGTGAGATGATGGATGGGCAGTGCATTTAAATGTGATTATGAACTGCTAGTGAGGAGTCTGCCTGTTTCCTGTGGTTGCTGTAGCAAATTATCACAAACTATGTGGCTCACACAACAAAAATTTGGGGCTGGTATTTGATGCAATGGTTAAGACACCCCTTGGGATGCTTGCATTCCATACTGGAGTGCATGGGTTCCAGTCCGGTTTGCTGCCAGTGTGCACTCTGGGAGCCAGTAGGTGATGTCTCAAGTACTTGAGTCCCTCTTACCCATGTGGGAGAGCCGGACTGAGATCCAGTCTCCTGACTTCAGTCTGGCCCTGACGCAGTTGTTGCATGCCATTTGAGGAGTGAACCAACATACAGAATATCTCTCACTCGCTAGCTCTCTCTCTCCCCATCTCTTTCTCAATAAAATAAAAATAATAAATACATTTTGAGATGGCGGAGTAGGGAGGGAGCTTACTGCTCTCATTGAGGAGAAGATAGTTTAAAAGAAGCAGATACAGTGAAATCTCAGGAAAGAGTTAGGGAGAAAGCAGCAGAGGAAACTCCATGCACAAATTAGAGAGACACCGCGGACCTACATGGAGGGTGTGGACACACACAAATCAAGACCCCAGCAGCCAAGACTCTAGATCAGCTTTGGAGAAAGGTGAAACCAGACTGCAGCAGCCCAAGCCACTGGCAATAAAGCTGCTCATTTTTCAAAAAGGAAATCCAAATGGCCAACAGACACATGAATAAATGTTCAGGATCACTAGCCATCAGGAAAATGCAAATCAAAACCATAATGAGGTTTCACCACACCCCAGTTAGAATGGCTCATATACAGAAATCAACAAACAACAAATGCTGGTGAGAATGTCGGGGAAAATATACCCTAATCCACTGCTGGTAGGAATGTAAACCGGTAAAGCCACTATGGAAGACGGTATGGAGATACCTCAGAAATCTGAATATAGCCCTACCACACGACCCAGCCATCCCACTCCTAGGAATTGACCCAAGGGAAATGAAATCGGCATATGAAAGAGTTATCTGCACCCCCATGTTTATTTTTTATTATTTGACAGGTAAAGTTATAGACAGTGAGAGAAAGACAGAGAGAAAGGTCTTCCTTACATTGGTTCACTCCCCTAATGGCCGCTACGGCCAGCACTACACTGATCCAAAACCAGGTGCCTCATCCTGGTCTCCCATGCGGGTGCAGGAACCCAAGCACTTAGGCCATCCTCTGCTGCCCTCCCGGGCCACAGCAGAGAGCTGGTCTGGAAGAGGAGCAACCAGGACTAGTACCCGGTGCCCCAACCGGGACTAGAACCCAGGGTGCCAGCGCTGCAGGCAGAGGATTAGCCAAGTGAGCCATGGCGCCAGCCTACACCCCCATGTTTATTGTAGTTAAGTTCACAACAGCTGACATAGAAACAACCCAAATGCCTATCAACTGAAGACTGGATAAAGAAATTATGGGATATGTACACTATGGAATACTACACAGTGGTAAAAATAAATAAAATTTGCTCATTTACAACAAAATGGAGAAGTTGGAAAGCATCATACTTATTGAAATAAGCCAGTCCCAAAGGGACAAATACCACATATTCTCTCTGACCTGTGATAACTAATAGAGCACCTAAAAGGCATCTGTAGAAGTGAAATTGACACTTTGAGAAGAAATGACTTGAACAGCCCTCTTCTTGACTGTTGAGGAACAGTTTTTTTTTATATACTATTTGTTGAACTCTTAACATAGAGTTAAACATATGTGTATAAAGCCAACTGAAAATAGATCTCAGTAAAAAAAAGAGTGGAATAAGAGAAAGAGGAGGAAGAGGGTTTTGGAGTATGGGTGGGAGGGTAAGCATGGTGGGGAGAATCAACATGTTCCTAATGTTGTAATTATGCAGTATATGATGTTTGTAACTGTAAAGCTGTATACTTCTGCATACATTCCTATGGACTTACTTCTAAGAGTACAGTTTAAAAACTTGCCATGGGACCCCAAATCCCCTTAAGCTGTATGGTAAAAAAACCATCGTAAATGTTAAAGTGATCATATGGATAGGATTAAGGGTCTGGTAATAATAATGAATAGAATTAAACAGGAGGGATTGCTCCAACATGAGAAGCAGTCCACACAGCAGACTCAAAGAATGACAATCGCTTTAAATAGCACTCTGTTCTCAGAATCAGCCCTTAAGGCACTCTGGTCTGGCTGAAAAGCCCACGAGAACATTCCAGGCATGGGAAGCCAAGACACTGTGGCAAAAAATGTCCTACATGAAGGACCTCAATGGGTGAGATCACAGTGGAAAGAAGTGGTCATCAAAGAAGGAGGTACTTTTCTCTGAAGGGAGGAGAGAACTTCCAATTTGCTTATGGCCTTGTCTAAATACTGACGGAATTTGTGGATTCAAAAGGCTTCCATAGCCTAGGCAGCTCATCTCAAGAGCCTCGGGTGGTCACTGATGTCATACATAAGAGTATTAATTGTTAAATTAACAAGAATCACTGTGTACTAACTTCACATGCAGGACCTCTGTCATCAAAGAGTTATATTATAATCATGTCTCAATGCTCGCAAAAGATGTATCATTCTAGGGTGCTTCTTTAAAGTTAATTAAGTTTCTAAAAAAAGAAGTGAGATTGACTTAAGGATGCAATGACTTTGAACGGCCCTTGTCTCAATTGTTGAGGAATGGATTTGTTTTGTTTTTCCCCATGCATATTGCTGAACTCTCTACTTAGTATAGAGTTGGTCTTCTGTGTATAATCTAAAATAGAAAAAAAAATTTTTTTGACAGGCAGAGTGGACAGTGAGAGACAGAGAGAAAGGTCTTCCTTTTGCCGTTGGTTCACCCTCCAATGGCCGCCACGGCCGGGGCACCGCGCTGATCCGATGGCAGGAACCAGGTACTTATCCTGGTCTCCCATGGGGTGCAGGGCCCAAGGACTTGGGCCATCCTCCACTGCACTCCCGGGCCACAGCAGAGAGCTGGCCAGGAAGAGGGGCAACCAGGACAGAATCCGGCACCCCGACCGGGACTAGAACCCGGTGTGCCGGCGCCGCTAGGTGGAGGATTAGCCTAGTGAGCCGCGGCGCCGGCCCCTTCCCTGCTTCTAAAAGCTGCAGATGGCTGTCAGCATTCCTTGCCCTCCCTGGCTTGGCTTACCCTATTCCTTTGCCTCCATAGTCATATCAGCTTCCCTTCTCCTGTGTATCTCAAACCCCCTTTTCTTTATCTTAAAAGGACACTCATCATTAGGGTTAATCCAGGATGACCTCCTCATCTCAAAGTCTTCAACTTGATTACATACACAGAGTCTTTTTCTGAGAAAGGTAATATTCACTTTAACACATAAGGTAATATTTGCAAGTCAGGAATTTGGGTATGGATCTGCTTTGCGAGCCACCATTCAACCTACTCCAGGATGTTTAAGAAGGGCTTCAGTTTCCATGAGAGGGGGACCCCGAGGGAAGGTCATAGCGAATACCTTCCTACCTCTTAGTAACAGTAGGTATAAACCAACTTTTAAGTGCTTAATGCTGAACCTGAAATGGTCCAGCCTAGTCTAGAACTAACTCAGAACTATCAAAGGGTGGTTAGCCTATTCATATTGCCACACACACAGCTCATTCATCTGACACTAAGAAACCCATGGCTATGCTTCTTTGGAAATTTCCCTTATTTTAAAAGGACTGAGTGGGGGTGTCAAAGGGTCTGACACAGCTTCCCCTGCCATCCTCACTGAGCATCCTTGCTTTTTATCTTTCCTCCTCTCACATATCAAACTAGATATTTTCACAGTCAGAAAGATGGGAAGAACACAACTAAAGACTAATGGACTCTCTGGTGGTACCATAATAAAATATATAGTTGAAACAATCTTATTACTCAGAGAATGACTGAAAAATAGGGGCTGACATTGTGGCCCAGCAGCTAATGGATGCCATGTCATGTCACAACTGCTCCACTTCTGATCCAGCTCCCTGCTAATGGCCTGGGAAAAGCAGCAGCAGATGGCCCAAGTGTTTGTTTTTGGTCCTTGCACCTACATGGGATATCCAGATAAAACTTCTGGCTCCTTGCTTCGGCCTAGCTCAGAACTGGATATAGTGGCTATCTGGGGAGTAAACCGGTGGATGGAAGATGGATCTCTCTCTCTCTATCTCTCTGTGTGTGTGTGTGTGTGTATGTAGCTCTTTCTGATAAATAAATGAATTTTAAAAACACACACAGTATATATATATCAGAAAGTTTAGAAATTCTCAGAAGCAGAGTGGATTGCTGGGCATGATTTAGTAAAGTTTCACCTACACAATCATGCAAATACAAACCTTGGTTGGAGGTAGAATTCAAAAATCTTGGTGTTTTTCTGAAATTCCAAACTTTGTTGTGCTCTTGGCAATCAGTAGGCATGTGCATTTCTGAATTGGCTTTTTCTCTTTTCTTCTCAGAGTTCCTTACAGCACCTTCATCTCCACTGATATTAGTTAATTCCCTACCTTAAACACAAACATTTTACAATATCAGCACTATCATTCTCCTTGCTAATTAAATGACTTGAAGAGAAAATTTACTAATGGGTTTGTATTCCAAGATAGACTGCATAAGGGAATTGAAGCCTTTAAAAATGTTTCTATATTGACATATACAAAATTTGCTGATTTCAATTCTGATGGGAATACAGCAAATAGCTGAAATCGATACAGTTAATAATTTCCTATCAGGAAAATGGTAGAGTTTCTAGTACTAATAAATGTTATATTAAAAGAAACATAAAAATTGATGGAAATACTATTTATTAACTTCTGCCAATATCAGTTCAGCAACCATATTTGATCATAATGGTTTGACTTTCAAAATAAACAATACTACAGGGGATGCCATTGTGACACAGTGGGCTATACCATGCCTATGAGGCTGGCATCCTATATGGGTGCTGGTTGGAGTCTTGGCTCTACTTCTGACCCAGCTTCTGGGTCAGCTTCTCACCCAGCTTGGTTCTACTTCTGACCCAGCTTCCTGCTGATGCACTTGGGAAAGCAGCAGAAGATGACCCAAGTGCTTGGGCCCTTCTACCCACACAGGAGATCCAGAAGAAGCTCCAGGTTCCTTGTTACAGCCTGGCCCAACCCCAGCTGTTGCAGCCATTTGGGGAGTCAGTCAATGGATGGAAGCACCCTCTCTCTCTCTTCCTCCCTCCCTCTGTGTGTGTGTGTATGTGCATGCGCACATGTGTCTCCCTCTTTCTCTGTAATTCCACTTTTCAAATAAATAAATAAATCTTTTTTTTTTTTTTTTTGACAGGCAGAGTGGACAGTGAGAGAGAGTGACAGAGAGAAAGGTCTTCCTTTGCCGTTGGTTCACCCTCCAATGGCCGCCGCGGTCGGCGCGCTGCGGCCGGCGCACCGCGCTGATCCGATGGCAGGAGCCAGGAGCCAGGTGCTTTTCCTGGTCTCCCATGGGGTGCAGGGCCCAAGCACCTGGGCCATCCTCCACTGCACTCCCTGGCCACAGCAGAGGGCTGGCCTGGAAGAGGGGCAACCGGGACAGAATCCGGCGCCCCGACCGGGACTAGAACCCGGTGTGCCGGCGCCGCTAGGCGGAGGATTAGCCTGGTGAGCCGCGGCGCCGGCCAAATAAATAAATCTTGTTTAAAAATGATACTACCACACCACATTGTGGCCCTCATGTCCTCATTGGTGTAAGTTCAGTTACAGGATGGGTGGAACTCAGAAATTTCTATAAAATAAGTAAATCTAAGGAAATGTGTACAAATTAAGCAATGCTATTAATACCTGGCTTGTGAAAACTTTCCTTTTCTTCTCTTTGGCTAAGTTGTTGGACATAGTTCAATTCTTTATTCACACTGTCATTTGAATGAAAATCTGTACTATGTATGGTCTCACTTTCTAGAAGTCCTGACCCCATTTTTTCAGTTTCAGTTGCTTGTATCATTTGAGAAGAAATGACTGCTGATAAAGGCCCACTTGAAGAATTTGCATTCTGGCCACCTTCAGTGCAGTTTCTTTCGGCATTGTGTTTGTTTTCCACAACACATGTAACTGTTTGACGCATTAAAGGGTCTGGTGCCCTTGGGCTACAGTTCTGAGGCTCTCTGGATGGCTCCACAGGAATAGTCAACTGTGAAGCTTCCTCTGTTCTCACACAAGTCAGGGATATTTGCTCAGAATTGCCATGTGAGTGATCAAAAGAAGATCCATAATTTGCAACATGTTGTTCAGAA
The DNA here is from genome assembly GCF_964237555.1 of Oryctolagus cuniculus. Taxonomy (NCBI): domain Eukaryota; kingdom Metazoa; phylum Chordata; class Mammalia; order Lagomorpha; family Leporidae; genus Oryctolagus; species Oryctolagus cuniculus. Next base: position 280,177 of record NC_091445.1, read on the forward strand.
ATGACCATGTTAGCTTCCTGTTGTGGAAGTGTGGTTAGACTGTCTGCATTTAATTCATTTCCCTGTGGAAAATGGTCTGCAGAAGGTAAAAACGGTTGAAAATCCATCTCTTCTCTATTGGTTCTAGTCTCCTTATACTGATTATTGTAATCTGTAGAACATATCACCATTGTAGCCGTTACAGCCTTCTCAGAGGTACAAACACCACCACCATCACCACCACCACCACCATCAAGAGTTCTCTTTACAAAGGATAAGAAGGAACTTTCCCACTTATTAAGGCTCTCATCTTTTTGACTTGAGTTACTGTTTTCATGAAATTTAGAAGGGCTTCTGTGTTGTTCTTGGCCAGTAGGCGGCTGTGAATCTGTAGTAACAAGCGGTAACTCTGCTTCTTTATTTAATGCAATTCCTGAGAATGAAACACCTTTAGTTTGGTCACTGGATTTTAATTCCAAGAACTGTGATTCTTGACTCTTTGATAAATCCAGGTTCTGGATATATGTCTCTTTGGAAAATGAGCAAGCCTCCATATTGTCACCTGCTCCATCTTTCAGACCTGACTGAGCTGGACTGGAAGGTTCTTGTGGCTCTCCTGGAAGGCCATCAGGGCCATCAGGGTCAGAGTTGTGCAGCCCATGTTGCTGGGGTGTATTCAATCTTTTCACTCTCTTGGAACAAGACACAGCAAGGGCCTTTCTTGGACCGAAATCCCCATCATCTACTTGAGTCATTTTGTGTTGACTGCTTTTTATTCCTTTGCCTTTAGATACTTCTGTGCTAGAATCTTTGCCATTATGAAGACTGTTACTTCTGAGTCCTGTAGAGTGTATTTGGTTAAGAGTTGATTGTTCATGCTTGGCTTTACCAAATATTGTGTCTGTGGAATCTTTGTGGTAATGTTCACACGTATCGTCTTCATTCATAAATAAGCCCTCTTTGCTTCCTTTATCAAATTTTAGACATTCTGGTTTCTGTTTGTTGGAATTTTCAATACAAACCAAACAACTGTGACTTTCAGAATTGAATTTTGGCTCCTATGGAGACAAGATATATAGTTGGCTTTAATTTTCATCTGTACTTCTAAATTCAAATCAATGTGGATTATTGATAAGTCTTCATTCAATTTTATAATTTTATCTAACCACAAGATTAGTGGGATATATCCAACCTGACAGCACTGTACTTTAACCTTACTGGATATAATAAAAATTTTAATCTATTTAATTTTAATAGGCTCTTAAAAGGATCAGATCAAGATTCCATTACAAGGGCCCACCACAAGAATTCTTTAGAACCAGGCTCCTCTCCCACTGGTTAGAAGGCTGAAGTTAGAATGAAGATAATTCCTTCTCCTGATTCCTGGAAGAACTCTGGGTATGTGGAGGGTTTAAAAACAAGAAGATAAATATGCTCCTAAACTGGTCTGTATGGGAAGGTCATTGCCGGCTGCTAAGACTAAAACTGGAACCATTTCCTGTCACTCACCACAACTCATGCAAAGTATGGAGAGATGGTCTGACACACTGGACTCTCAGACTGTGCTTAGGCCAAGGAAATGCAACACGGTTGATAAACCACGGGCTCCAGGAGGAGGAGGAAAACGGAAATGGTTACCAATATATTAGCATGCCAAGATACTCTACATTTACTCAACTGTTTATCAAAGCAATGGCCCAGCATGCTCTGATTCTCATGTAATTATTCCAAAGTGTCTTAAAAGTAAAGGAGAAGCCACTGTTCTTAACGCTTCAGCAGTTTTTCTTTTCTGTCTGATAGTCTACAAAATAATCAGTAGGGGCATCCTCATAAAAACACTGGTTACTAAACACAGCTTTACCTGGCACTGCTGTACATTCTCTACAGCTGATGAGAAAACGCCGCTCCTCTGAGCTGGAAACAAAACAGAAAATTAAAGAAGACAGCTTCAGCAGTCAGACACTAGACTTCCAAAATCTACTAGTGCTCTGCTGTGAGAAAACCAAGCGGAATCACTTAAACTGTACAAACATGTTACATTAAAATTGGTGATTAAAGTAATCCTACCATATGTAATTTCCATATTCAGTAGAAATCAATTACTATCTTGAGAGAGCTAGAAACATTTCCATGGAAAAAAGCTAAAAACACTTCCATGGAAAAAAGCTAAACACAGTCAACCAAATACTACCAGAATAACAAACTCAAAATTTTTCATTTTCCCCACAGATTTATCTAGATGCCCTCTCGTTCGGTAACTTATGTGAACAAGATTTTATACATCAAAAAAACCAACTTTTTTTGGTCCTGTTTTAACAGATTTATTTATTTGAAAGGAAGAGTGACAAAGAGGGAGAGAAACAAAGAGGGGGAGATCGATCTTCCATCCATTGGTTTATTCCCCAAGTGGCTGAAAAAGCCAGGGCTTGGCCAGGCCAAAGCTAGACGCCAAGAACTCCATCCTGCTCTCCCACATGGGTGTCAGGGGCCCAAGCACTTGGACTATCCTCCATTGCCTTCCCAGGCACACCAGCATGGAGCTGAATCAGAAGAACAGCAACCATAACACAAATCGGCACTCTGATATGGAATACCAGGTGGCAATTTAACCCAAAATGCAAAAACACCAGCCTGGAGGAAAAAAAAAAATACTTTAATAATTGATCATTTCCTAATAGTCCTGAAGTTCTAGTTTGAATGCTGCATTCTCTTCAAAGTGAAACACACCTATACAGAAAAGGCCAATCACTTCATGGACACAGAAAAACAGATGATGTGGGAAAAACAAACACATAGGTTGCTAATAAAAGGAAGTGGTGTTGCCATCTCTTTGACTGTCTCTTCTAAATGCTGAAAGTGGAAGTATAACCATCTATACACAAATTTAACAACAAAAGATAAAAACCTAGAAATAAGGCCTTGTATCTAGGAAGTTGTCAATGAATAACTAAAAAAGGGGTGACTAAATGAAAAAATATCTCAGTTATGACACATAAAAATACAAATTCCAATGGAAGCAGATGTTTAGCTGAGCAGTTAAGATGCCTGGTTCCAATTCCTGGCTCTGGCTCCTGACTGCAGCTTCCTGCCAATGCAGACTCTGGGAGGCAGTGGTTCCTGCCACCCATGCACTCATGTGGAAAACTGGGATTGCTTTCTTGGCTCCTGGCTCTGGCCCCAGCTCAGGCCTAGTTACAGCCACTTCAGTAAACTACTGTATGGGAGTGCTCGCTCTCCCTGCCTTTCAAATAAACAAGAAACAATCTTTAAAATTTTTCAAAGAATATAAATATCCTTAAATATTTTATAAGATAGAATGTGAAAAATGGAAAAGAAAGGTATTCAACTTCTTTCTTTTTTTTCTTTTTGACAGGCAGAGTGGACAGTGAGAGAGAGACAGAGAGAAAGCAGAGAAAAGTCTTCCTTTTTTTCTGTTGGTTCACCCCGCAATGGCTGCTGCGGCCGGCGCACCGCGCTGATCCGATGGCAGGAGCCAGGTGCTTCTCCTGGTCTCCCATGTGGGTGCAGGGCCCAAGCACTTGGGCCATCCTCCACTGCACTCCTGGGCCACAGCAGAGAGCTGGCCTGGAAGAGGGGCAACCAGGACAGAATCCGGTGCCCCGACTGAAACTAGAACCCGGGGTGCTGGCGCCACAGGCAGAGGATATGCCTATTGAGCCGTGGCACCGGCCCAACTTCTTTCTTGTGAGTAGCTTTCATGATAGCAATCAAACTGATGCACACAGCACAGCACAGGAACCGATTCACTTCAGCTGCATCAAGAGAGGAGCCTTCCTCTGTCAGAGGGGCTAGGTGCAGTTTCAGAGTCACTTAAGTGCTTTCCAGCTAGGTGAAGGTGGGCAAGTTTTATGTCTCTGCCTCCATGAAATGTCCACTGATGTACGCTCATAACAGGCCTATCTATACAACTGCTGTGACGACTAAACGATAGAACCCTGCAGAGAGTTCAGCAGTGTTCCTGGGGCACGGGAAGGGCCCCATTACCACTACCACTGCTAATGGTGTTGCTACACAAGAGTGTAAAAGACACAGTGCCTTCTCTAAACCTTGGCTCTCCAATGAAAGAATACAAAAACAGCATTTTCCAGGAATCATCCTGCTGGTCCCTAAGAGAAACTTGAAGCAAAGAAGGGACATCCATTTCCTCTCAGTTTAATCCACTACATTTTTAAATGTGATCACTAACTAACATAGGCACAGACTTTTTTTTTTTTTTAAGTTTTAAGCTTTCTATTCAGTGAGAAATGCAAAGGAGTGAGGGCCCTATCTGAAAGAGAGGGAAGTCTGGATTCATACCGACCAGGAGCCAGCCACGTGGAGGAGCATGCAGGCCAGGAAGCATGGGGCAAGTGGCCCAAAGGCCACATGCCCTGGAGGCACAGGGCATCAAGGGCCCACGACGGCAAAAGGCCAAAAAGGGGCCAAAAGGGCTGGGCCCACCATGTCCCAGGCCTTTAATCCACTTCCAAAATGGGTGGTTAATTAACTGATTGGCCGGTGGGCACAAAGGTGTGGCCAGGTAGGGGCATGAGGTCACACAGGGGTGTGGTGAAGGCATGTTCTTCAAGCTCACAAACCTGATCAATTTTATCCTATAGCCTGCCTACAACATTCCCCACTCAGAGACTCCATTCGCTTAACTGCTTAATTTTTTTTAAGATTTATTTACTTATTTGAGAGGCTAGTGTTGTGGCGTAGTGGATAAAGTCACCACCTGTGACACCGGATCCCATATGGGTGCAGTTCCAGACCTGGCTGCTCCACTTTTGATCCAGCACCCTGTGAGTGTGCCTGGGAAAGTAGCAGAAGATGACCCAGTGCTTGGGCCCCTACCATCCATGTGCAAGATCCAGAAGAAGCTCCTGGCTCCTGGCTTCAGCCTGACTCAGTCCTAGCTGTTGCAGCCATTTGTGGGGTTGGGGAGAGTAAACTGGCAGATGAAAGATCTCCTTCTCTCTCTGTGTAACTCTCAAATAAATAAATAAAATTTTTTTCAAAACAGTATTTCTTAAGTTTGAACTTTCTTTTTTTTTAAGATTTATTTTATTTATTTGCAAGACAGAGTTACAGAGAGAGGTATAGACAGAGAGAGGTCTTCCATCCACTGGTTCACTCCCCAGATGGCCGAAACGGCGGAGCTGCACTGAACCGAAGCCAGGAGCCAGGAGCTTCTTTCGGGTCTCCCACATGGTGCAGGAGCCCAAGGACTTGGGCCATCTTCCACTGCAAAACTAGACCACAGTAGAGAGCTGGATTGGAAGAGGAGCAGCCGGGACTAGAACCGGCACCCACATGGGACGCTGGTGCTTCAGGCCAGAGCTTTAACCTGCTGCACCACAGCGCTAGCCCCAAGTCTGAACTTTTATTATTATTTTTTTTGACAGGCAGAGTGGACAGTGAGAGAGAGAAACAGAGAGAAACGTCTTCCTTTTGCCGTTGGTTCACCCTCCAATGGCTGCCACGGCCGGCGCGCTGCAGCCAGCGCATTGCGCTGATCCGATGGCAGGAGTCAGGTGCTTCTCCTGGTCTCCCGCGGGTACAGGGCCCAGGCACTTGGGCCATCCTCCACTGCACTCCCAGGCCACAGCAGAGAGCTGGGCTGGAAGAGGGACAACTGGGACAGAATCCGGGGCCCCAACCAGGACTAGAACCCGGTGTGCCGGCGCCGCAAGACGGAGGATTAGCCTAGTGAGCTGCGGCACCAGCCCAAGTTTGAACTTTTCAAATGAGCTTCCTTTAACGTAAGTATAATCCACTCAAAGAGTATCTATACACTTACACTGAGTATTTAACTCCAGTGCAAGAGCCTTTAATAATGGGAGTGGTGAGTAAAGATCTTCCTCGTACAAAAGATCTTTGCTGCTTTTCAGTCTTCCAGTGAAATAGGGCTACTTTGGTGTAGGACCAGGGTTCATCTCAATAATTGTGCAGCCATGGATTAACATCCCTAGTTTTCTCGTCTATATATTTGGGTTTGTAATACCTACTTACCCACCTGCTTATCTTTGGGATTGTTGGTGTGAGAACTGGAGTTAATGTCTGTGAAGTACTTGAGCAGTGATAGGGAAAGGAATAGAGACACACCAGCCGAACTCACCCTTCCGAGTCTGCGCCTGGGAGCCAGCGCTGTGGCATACTGGGTAGGCAGCTACTGCCTGCAATGCCAGCATCCCCCTTTTAATAAAAGATTTATTTATTTGAAAGGCAGAGTTATGGGGGTGAGTGGGTAAGAGGAGTGGGGAGAGGGAGGGCTGCAGGGGCTCAAGCACTTGGGCCAAGCTCTGTTGTTTTCCCAGGCACACTAGCAGGGAGCTGGACCAGAAGTGGAGAAGGGAGAAGCTGGGACTTGAACCAGCGTACACATGCTGGCATTGCAGGTAGCAATCGCCTAACCCACTCTGCCACAACGCCAGCTCCAAGGCACAGACTCTGAAGGGGTGAGTTTGGGCGGTGTGTCTGTATTCCTTTCCTATCTCCTGATGCTCGTCAGATACAAGGACTGTGCTCAGGTACTTCACAGACATTAACTCCAGGCCTCACACCAACAATCCCAAAGATAAGCTCGTAGGTTAAGTAGGTATTGCAAACCCAAACTTATAGACGAGAAAACTAGGGATGCTAGTTTACCCATGGCTGCACAATTATTGAGATGAACCCTGGTCCTACACCAAAGTAGCCCTATTTCAGTGGAAGACTGAAAAGCAGCAAAGATATTTTATACGAGGAAGATCTTTACCCCCCTTTCCCATAATTAAAAGCTCTTCCATTAGAGTTAAAAAAAAATACTCTGTGTAAGTATATAGATATTCTTTAGGTAGTTTATATTTACATTAAAGGCAGCTAATTTGAAAGTTCAACCTTTTTTATTTTATTTTTTATTTTTGACAGGCAGAGTGGACAGTGAGAGAGAGAGAGAGAGAAAGGTCTTCCTTTACCGTTGGTTCACCCTCCAATGGCGTGCTGCAGCCGGCGCACCGTGAAATTCAACCTTAAGAAATATACGAACCATCTGGGGAGGCATGATAATGCAACTTAGATTAGCAACTTTTCTGACAAAGGGAGATGGAGAGCTGAGTCCTAAGGAGAAAGATTTAGGACTTCTTCCCAACAAAGAACTCCCTTAGACAGGGATAGGTTAGAAGTGGGCAATGGTGAGCAGCAGCCTGGACTTGGAGTAAGGGAGAGAATGCTGAAGAAATCACTCCCAGAAGAGTGGGCAATGCATATCATCATAGAGACTCAGGCAACAAGGCAGATCTTCAAGGTAAAAATTAAAATACATATTTTTACCTCAAACTGGATATCTTACTGGTCATTTTTTCATATAGTTTGAAATGGAAATATTACTGTTTTAATAACCTATTCAATGTGTTTTTATAGACCTGACTTCAACAAGACACTGTCAGTCTCTCATCTTCTGGTGCAACTTGGGTACTTAGAAGAAAGTATTTTGCACTAAAGGACCATTAATTAACTGCCCCCGAGTGGCCTTTAATTATCAATGATGTTCTCTCTTTATTATAAAGGTATGGTATTTTGATCCAGATCCTAGTCTTTAATTAATGGCATTCAAACAACTGTATTTCTTGATCAAGTAAATGTTTATAAATAAATGGCTCTAAAATAAGAAAATGGATCCATTAGCCAAAAAGGAAAAACAGTCTCACTACCTTACAGTCAGATTGCTGTACTGCACTTAATTTTCAGTAGCAGATGCACCGGACCATAACTGGAATAACTCTTATATTCAACAGAACCCATTTCAGAAGGGGGTGTACTTTGAATTTCATTTACAATCACTTATATCAGGAAAAGATCTTCCCTCATAGACTTGTCAAAGGGTTTGTGCTGACACCCAATCATTAACCATGACATATACTTAACATCTGTCCTATTATCCTCGTGGACACGGAGAGGCCTGAGTTACACATTTTTAACCTCGCAGGCCTGAGCATTTCTTTATCCCACTGTTTTGGTTCCTATATGTTTGTCACTCATGTATTGTTAGGTTTTAGTGCTATACACAAGGGTACCTCAAAAAGTTCATGGAAACATACTATGAAAAAACTCCATGAATTTCAAAAAAATTTCACCAAAATAATTTCATTTTCCACGAACATTGTGAAGTACTCTGATAGTACCTGACATAGCAATCCATGAAAGAATGAATGAATCTCTTCGAATAATAAATCCTCGTGGTGTTGCTGAGTGGGCATCTGTGCACTGCCTGCTCATGTCTATCCTGGCAGCAGCCCTCTAAAAGAGAGCCCAGCTGGTTCCTGCTGCCAGACCCCTGGAGCTGTTTGCACCACTGAAGCTTCCAAGTCCTGAATCTGCAGCTTTTCCTTTAATTCTTCAGCTGCTCTGCCAACAAACTCCTGTTGCTGCCTCAAGTGGACTGGCTGCCCCAAAGAATTCTTAACAGAACACTGAAAGCTATATTAAGGAACTGACATCAGAGGGACACCTGGCTGTACAAGTGTTCCCCTTACACCTGTATCTGGGAACTGACACCAGAGGCATGGCTGTATGACTGCTCCCCTACAGCTGTGTCCAGGAACTACACCAGAGGCACGGCTGTATGACTGCTCCCCCACAGCTGTGTCCAGGAACTACACCAGAGGCACGGCTGTATGACTGCTCCCCTACAATTGTGTCCAGGAACTACACCAGAGGCACAGCTGTATGACTGCTCCCCTACAGCTTTATCCAGGAACTACACCAGAGGCACGGCTGTATGACTGCTCCCCTACAGCTATGTCCAGGAACTACACCAGAGGCACGGCTGTATGACTGCTCCCCTACAATTGTGTCCAGGAACTACACCAGAGGCACAGCTGTATGACTGCTCCCCTACAGCTTTATCCAGGAACTACACCAGAGGCACGGCTGTATGACTGCTCCCCTACAATTGTGTCCAGGAACTACACCAGAGGCATGGCTGTATGACTGCTCCCCCACAGCTGTATCCAGGAACTACACCAGAGGCATGGCTGTATGACTGCTCCCCTACAATTGTGTCCAGGAACTACACCAGAGGCACGGCTGTATGACTGCTCCCCTACAGCTATGTCCAGGAACTACACCAGAGGCACAGCTGTATGACTGCTCCCCTACAGCTGTGTCCAGGAACTACACCAGAGGCACGGCTGTATGACTGCTCCCCTACAGCTGTGTCCAGGAACTACACCAGAGGCACGGCTGTATGACTGCTCCCCTACAGCTGTATCCAGGAACTGACAGCAGAGGCACGGCTGTATGACTGCTCCCCTACAGCTGTATCCAGGAACTACACCAGAGGCACGGCTGTATGACTGCTCCCCTACAACTGTGTTCAGGAACTACACCAGAGGCACGTCTGTATGACTGCTCCTCCACAGCTGTATCCAGGAACTACACCAGAGGCATGGCTATATGACTGCTCCCCTACAGCTGTGTCCAGGAACTGACAGCAGAGGCACGGCTGTATGACTGCTCCCCTACAGCTGTATCTGGGAACTGACACCAGAGGCATGGCTGTATGACTGCTCCCCTACAGCTGTGTCCAGGAACTACACCAGAGGCACGGCTGTATGACTGCTCCCCCACAGCTGTGTCCAGGAACTGACAGCAGAGGCACGGCTGTATGACTGCTCCCCTACAGTTGTGTCCAGGAACTACACCAGAGGCACGGCTGTGACTGCTCCCCTACAGCTCTATCCGGGAACTACACCAGAGGCACAGCTTACAGTTGTATCCAGGAACAGACGCCAAAGTCATGGCAGTATGACACAGAGCTTTAAGCAAAGAAGACTTTCCTCTGCCAGCCCACTTTTGACTCTGCCGGGAAAGAAAAGTAGAATTTAGGGGGTCGACGCTGTGGCATAGTGGGTAAAGCCTCCACCTGCAGTGCCAGAACCTCTTTTGGCATTGGTTCATGTATCAGCTGCTCCACTTCCGATCCAGCTCTCTGCTATGGCCTGGGAAAGCAGTAGAAGATGGCCTAAGCCCTTGGGCCCCTGCACCTGCATGGGAGATCCAGAAGAAGCTCCTGGCTCCTGGCTTCAGATAGGCACAGCTCCAGCTGTTGCGGCCAACTGAGGAGTGAACCAGCGGATGGAAGATCTCTCTCTCTCTCTCTCTCTCTCTCTCTCTCTCTCTCTGCCTTTCTTTCTCTCTCTGTGTAACTTTGGCTTTCAAGTAAATCTTTAAAAAAAAAAAAAAGGCAGGCAGAATTTGCAGAGAGGCCCACTCACCTCATACCTGGAAAGAATCTCAGACTGACTTTTCCTAGGCACAAAGGGGAAATTCCAACAGTAGAAGTCTTGGTTGTTAAAGATAGTAATATTTTAAAACTTTTGGGGGCAACACAGTTTAAGAAAAGTGAATGCAGGAGGGGATGGCATTGTGGCCTAGTGGGTAAAGCTGCTGCCTGCAGTGCAGGCATCCCATATGGGCACTGGCTCTAATCCTGGCTGCTCTTCTTCTGAGCCAGCTCTCTGCTACAGCCTGGGAAAGCAGTACAGGATGGTCCAAGTCCCTGGGCCCCTGCACCCACATAGAGACCCTGAAGAAGCTCCTGGCTTCAGATTGGTGCAGCTCTGGTCATTGCAAACAGTTGGGGAGTAAACCAGTGGATGGAAGACCTTTCTGTCTGTCTCTCCCTCTCATTGTCTGTAACTCTATCTCTCAAATAAATACATAAAATCTTTAATAGAAAAAAAGTGAATTGGGCGCTAGCTCTGTGACGTAGCAGGTAAAGCTGCCGCCTGCAGTGCCGGCATCCCATGTGGGCACTGGTTCAAGTCCCAGCTACTCTACTTCCAATTCAGCTCTCTGCTATAGCCTGGGAAAACAGTGGAAGATAGGCCAATTCCTTGGGCCCCTGTATCTGCATGGGAGACCTGGAGGAAGTTCCTGGCTCCTGGCTTTGGGTCAGACCAGCTCCAGCCTTTGCAGCCATTTGGGGAGTGAACCAGCAGATGGGAGACCTCTCTCTCTCTCTCTCTCTCCCCCTCCCTCCCTCCCTCTCTGCCTCTGCCTCTCTGTAATTCGACCTTTCAAATAAATAAATAAATCTTTAAATCTTAAAATAAAAAGATAAAAGTGAATTAAGCACACACACAGTGCTTGGATGAAAAGAATTCATATTAGAGGATTAACAGCACTGATTCAACAAATGTTTGGTGAATTCCTACTACATGCAAGGCTTTTCAGTGTTCATCAGTAGACCACACAGAGATCCTCTCCTTCAAAGGACTTAGATTCTGGAGGGAAAAATGGAAAACAGAAGGTGAGTTAGCTGTCTAATGTGCCTGAAGGGAATGAGTGCAATGGGAAAAGGCTAAGCAGAGCGGGTCAAGGGGCTGCAGTGAGCGGGAAGTGCTTCCAAACTACATGCAAGAATCTTTGAGACCCTCCCTTCAAAAGGTAGACCGTTCCACTCTGCCAGAGTACAGACCACACTTAGCAACTCACTTCTAACACAGAACACAGCAGAAGTGTGGCACCTCACTCCAAGACAGGATATGAAAAGACTGGCTCTGCAGTAGGCATTTGGCTTATGGGTTAAGATGCCAGTTAAAACACCTGTGTCTGGGGCTAGCATGTGGTGCAAGGGGTTATTCTGCTACTTGCAATGCTGGCATTCCATATCTGAGTGCTGGTTCAATCTCAGCTGCTCCACTTCTGATCGAGCATTCCTGCCAATGCTCCTGTGAAGGCTGTGGAAGAAAGCCCAAGTGCTTGGGCTCCTGCCACTCTCATGGGAGAGCACGACGGAGTTCCTGGCTCCTGGCCTTGGCCTGGCCCAGACCTGGTGGTTGTGGCCAGCTGGGGAGTGAACCAGTGGATGAAAGGTCTCTCTGTCCCTCTCCTGCCTCTCTGTCACTCTCCCTTTAAAATAAATAGCTGCCAGCGCTGTGGTGCAGCAGTAAAGCTGCCACCTGCAATGCTGACATCCCATATGGGCACTGGTTCGAGTTCCGGCTGCTCCGCTTATGATCCAGCTCTCTGCTATGGCCTAGGAAAACAGTAGAAGACAGCCCAGGTCCTTGGGCCCCTGCACCTGTGTTGAAGACCTGAAGGAAGCTCCTGCCTCCTGCCTTCAGATCGGCGCCACTGTGGCCATCTGGAGAGTGAACCAGCGGATGGAAGATCTCTCTCTCTCTCTCTCTCTCTCTCTCTCTCTCTCTACCTCTGCTGCTCTGTAACTCTGCCTTTCAAATAAATAAATAAATCTTTTTTAAAATACATAAATAATTTTTCCCAGAAATTTTTATTTAAGGTATACAAACTTCATGCATTTCATAAATACAAATTTAGGAACACAGTGATTCTTCCCACCCCATCTTCCCTCCCACTGGCACTCCTAGCCTTCTTCCTCTTCCTTCTCCTACTCCCAACCTTATTTTCTACTAAGATCTAACTTCAACGAACTTTATACATATAAGATTAAAACCCTAAACTAAGTACAGAGATCAACAAATAGTATGAGGAAAAAAAACTGTTTTAAAGACACCTGTGTCCCATACCAGAGTGCCTGGGTTCAATACCCACTTCTGGCAACTGACTCCAGGTTCCTGCTAAGCCAGACCCTCGAAGCAGTAGTAATGGCTCAAGTAATTGGGTTCATGTCACCTCCATGAGATACCTAGATTGAGCTCCCAGCTCCTGGTTTCAACCTCTGGCTCAGCTCAGGAATTTTGTGAATTCTGGGAAGCACCCTAGTGGATATTAGCTCTCTGTTTCTCAAATAAACAAGTAACTTAAAGGTTTGTCTGGGCCACCTTCCTGCCCTCAGCTGGCTGGAGCAGTGTGAGATGCCCTATGAAACAGCTCGTGTGGGGAGTAACCACGTCTCCGCCAACAAGCAGCAGGGCACTGAAGCTGACGAGGCACAAGGGTGAAACTGAAGCTGAGTTTTCTTGCCATGGCGGAGCTTTGAGATGACTGCAACCATGAGAGACTGATCCAGAATCACTGCACCAAACACTCACAGATTTCTGACCCTCAGAGACACTGTGAGATAACACATGCCTACTTCTCTATTCCAAGCTGCCAATTATTAGGGCAGTTGTTAAATGGTAGGAGGTAGCTCATCTAATGAGAGCTGAAGGGGGCAGCAGAAGCATTAAATAGTGTGGCCAGGCTTGATCAAGAAGGTGGCATTTGAACTGAGACTATGAGGTCAAGGAGGCCTGTCTGAAGGGCAAGGAGATCAGGGCTTGCAGAATGGGTCACCCAGTTGGTGGTCAACTCATTGGGTAACTTGTAGGCAACTATAAGGTTTCTGGCTTTTCTTTTAAGTTAAGGGGAGGGCCACAGCAGGGTTCTGAGGAGAATGTTGTGATGTTTCCAACAAGTCTAACAGATGCACCAAAGAGAGTATAAAGGATGTGCCATTACTTCAACCATTTTTATATAATATAATTCATTGCTAACTACAGATTAAGCTTTTCTGTGGATCAATTTGATAGTCTTATAGATGGAAAGGCAAAATGAAAGCCCTAAGAAAAGATTCTGAGGGAAGAAAAATAGTCCTGGCCACACTCAATGAAAAGGAAACAACCTGACATAATTCACATCATATCACATTCTCCAGTCAGTGATGCATGGAAAAACCAGGAGTTTATGAAGTTTCTCCTCGGTCTGTAATTCACAACTTGGAGAAATACTAGTTTCTTTTTCTTTTAGAGTTCTTTCATTTTGTGCATTTACAAGCAAGTCACTGCACTTCATTACAACAGCAAAGACACCACTGCATGGATTTTCTCAAAACTCATGAGGAAAACAGATATGACTGGTATAATTCCAAGTCACTGACACGATGCCCACCTACAAATGGGCAGCTGGATCTTACCTGACCTAAGGCATTTCTTAAGTTTAGGAACATATCTCTCAAGGAGTCGATGCATATTTATATCCCTGGCCTCATCCAACGCACACTTCCCGCTGTCATTCCTATGTAACGGGTTGGCTCCATTCAACAGCAGCAGTTCTGCCACCTAAGAGGAGATTGCCAGACAAAGAGTAAGGCATACAATATGCAATTCTAAGTAACAACAAATGTTTCTTTCAAAAGCACAGAGTCTGTTTTATCAACAACACTTTTGCCCATTAAAAAAAAAAAAATAACTCATAGGGCCGGCACTGTGGTGAAGTGGGTTAAGTCATGGCCTGTAGCCCCGGCATCCCATATGGGTACCAGTTCAAGCCCTGACTGCTCCACTTCCAATCCAGCTCCCTGTTAATGTACCTGGTAAAGCAGCAGAAGATGGCCCAAGTCCTTGGGCCCCTGCAATCATGTGGAAGACCCAGAAGAAGCTCCTGGCTCCTGGCTTCAACCTGACCCAGCCTTGGCCTTTGTGGCCATTTGGGGAGTGAACCAGAGATGAAAGACTTCTCTTCTCTCTTTCTTTGTCTATACCTCTCCCTCTCTGTAACTTTTAGTTTCAAATAAATAAATCTTTTAAAAAAAAACTCATATAGTTGCTACTGAATCATAACTTATTCACATATAAATACCTTTTTTGGGAAAGATTTATTTATTTATTTGAGGGGCAGAGTGACAGACTGAGAGAGGGAGAGGTTTTCCATCTGCTGGTTCAAACCCTAAAAGGCTGCAACAGCCAGAGCTGGGTGGATCTGAAGGCAGGAGCCAGGACCTTCTTCTGGGTCTCCCACACTGGTACAGGATCCCAAGCACTTGGCCCATCTTCCACTGCTTTCCCAGGCCATAAGCAGAGTTGGATAGGAAGAGGAGCAGCCAGGACACGAACCAGTGCCCAGATGGGATGCTGGCACCACAGGCAGAGGTTTAGCCTACTATGCTACAGTGCCAGCCCCCAAATCCCTTTTCTTAAAACAAAAAGATGGAAGAGATTTTTTTAAAATGGAAACAAGAAGAAAGGGAGAAGGGAGAGAAGAAGAAAGTAGGAGAAGGGATGGAGTGAAGGGGGAAGGGAGGGAAGGAGAGAAAGAAGGCTGCAGCTGAGATGTCTGTAGCCAGGGCTGGTGAGCTAAGCTAGGGAAAACACGGGCCTCAGGACTGCATTCTGAGTAGAACCGAGCACTGACAGGCACCAGGAAATGGCCAGCTGTCCACCTGCATCTCTTCTGCTCCTCCTCAGTCCTCCCTCCACCACTACCGCTCCAGTGACCTCTCCGCTGAGCTCTCCCACCTGCATCTCTTCTGCTGCTACTGCTCCTCAGTCCTCCCTCTGCCACTACTGCTCCAGTGACCTCTCCTCTGAGCTCTCCCACCTGCATCTCTGCTGCTCCTCCTCAGTCCTCCCTCCACCACTACCGCTCCAGTGACCTCTCCTCTGAGCTCTCCCACCTGCATCTCTTCTGCTCCTCAATCCTCCCTCCACCACTACCGCTCCAGTGACCTCTCCTCTGAGCTCTCCCACCTGCATCTCTTCTGCTGCTACTGCTCCTCAGTCCTCCCTCCACCACTACCGCTCCAGTGACCTCTCCTGTGAGGCTCTCCCTGGCCCTCTTCCCCTCCCTGTAGCCCCAGAAAGAATGATCTTTCCATCCTTTGCTGTACATGGTGCATCACCGTGTCGAGTGTATTCTATATTACACTTGTTTCTTGCATGTCTGCCTCTTCTTCTCTACTCTATTGCTCAGAATGCAATGCTTTTCTCTCGCCTTCTGGAATCAGGAAAGATCATACTCTCCAGGTTCCAGCCCAAGCACCAGCTTCCTAGCATTACCTGTCTGATATTTTACGTCTTGTAATATCTAAGGCAGTGACCAATCCAACATGTAGGGTCCAGGCCATTTTTCTGACCCTATCTGCCTCATTTAGGAGATTTCCTGAGACGGCTCCAAGCCTCTGATGCTCCATTCCTGAAAACTGTCTCCCTCCACACAAAATTCTCAAAGCTGGGGGCTGAGTCAGTCCAGAACTGATGTGGAGTTCTGTCAAGCTCACTGGACTAAGTGAGATAACTTGAAGGCTCCTCAAAGCTAAATAGAGGCCAGCACCACGGCTCACTAGGCTAATCCTCCACCTAGCAGCGCAGGCACACGGGGTTCTAGTCCTGGTCAGGGCGCCGGATTCTGTCCCGGTTGCCCCTCTTCCAGGCCAGCTCTCTGCTGTGGCCCAAAGTGCAGTGGAGGATGGCCCAGGTGCTTGGGCCCTGCACCCATGGGAGACCAGGAGAAGTACCTGGCTCCTGCCATCGGATCAGCACGGTGCGCCGGCCGCAGCGCACCGGCCGCGGCGGCCATTGGAGGGTGAACCAACGGCAAAGGAAGACCTTTCTCTCTGTCTCTCTCTCTCACTGTCCACTCTGCCTGTCAAAAAAAAAAAAAAAAAAAAAAAAAAAAAAGCTAAATAGAAAGGGAAGTTTAAAAAGACAGACTTGGGGCCAGCACTGTAGTGTAGTGGGTTAATGCCCTGGTCTGAGGTGCTGGCATCCCATGTGGGTGCCACTTCTGGTCCCAGCTGCTACACTTCCAATCTGGCTCTCTGCTATGGCCTGGGAAAGCAGTGGAGGATGGCCCAGGTCCTTGGGCCCCTGCACCCACATGGGAGACCCGGAGGAAGCTCCTGGCTCCTGGCTTCAGATCGGCCCAGCTCAGGCCACAGTTGTAGCCTCAGTCTGGCTGGGTGAACTGACAGGGGGCTGGGTGCTCTTCACTGTGGGAGCCTTGTGTGCTGGAATTGTGAATACATGCTGGCTGTGTAGGAAGGCTCAGGGTGTGGCTGGGACTTTGCGCAGTCACTGTGGGTGCCTCCAAACACTCGGGTCTCCCTGATCGCTGGTGAGGGTTACTGCTGCAGGATTCATGCTCACACTGACAAATGCACGGATCCTATGTGTGGTTCTTTTGGCAGTGTGGACGAATACTGTACCCACTGGGGCTAGCACCCAGGCACTGGTCTCTGAGGAGAGGTGAGTATGAGAATACCAGAACACAGCAGAACAAACCTCCCCTCTGACTGAGAGAGAAAGAGAGAGAGAGAGAGAGTGAGTTACCACATCCAACTTACATGTCTCCTTGGACACTCCCCTCATCCTGGAGCACTGAGCAGAGCTCCCTGACCACACCAAGCACACACGTCTGGGTATTAAAAGAGCAGGCACTCCACTAAGTCACAGAGGCATAGTCCAAAGAAAAAGCCATCACAGGTGAAAAAAAAAAACGATAAGTAACTCTATAATTGCCTAATAATAAATTCAGCAATTCGGGCCACAGCCGTGGTGCAGTAGGTTAATCCTCTGCCTGTGGTTCCAGCATCCCATATGGGAACCGATTCTAGTCCCAGTTGTTCCACTTCCAATCCAGCTCTCTGCTACGGGCTGGGATAGCAGTGGAAGATGGCCCAGGTCCTTGGGCCCCTGTACCCACGTGGGAAGACCTAGAGGAAGCTCCTGGCTCCTGCTTCAGATTGGCTCAGCTCCAGCCGGTGCTGCCATTTGGAGAGTGAACAAATGGAAGGAAGATCTTTCTCTCTGTCTCTCCTTCTCACTGTCTGTAACTCTACCTCTCAAATAAAATATTTAAACAAAAAAAAATTCAGCAATTCAGAAATAAGAATAAGGAAAATAACACGATGGGCCCAAAAGACAAAACACTTCAAAACAAGAATGTGAAGATGAAGAGACTGACGAAATGCCAGAAACAGAATTCAAAATCTTGATCGTAGGATTACTTAGAAGCAATCAGAAGCGAATCCATGAACTAAAGAAATGCATACATAACAAGAATGAAAACCTTTCCAATGAAATTGAGATTTTAAAGAGAAACCATAATGAAATATTGGAAATGAAGAATTCAATAAAACAAATAAAAAATGTGGTGGAAAGCTTTAACAAAAGACTCGATGAGGCAGAAGAAAGGATATCTGAGTCAGAACACAATCTCTAGAAATTTTACAGTCAGACCCCCCCCCAAAAAAAGAAAAAATTAGAAAACTAAAAAACACTGTTGGAGATTTATGGGATACTATCAAATGACCCAACATAAAAATCTTAGGAGTTCCTGAAGACATGGAAAGAAAGAATGGACTAGAAGATCTATTTAGTGAAATAGTTACAGAAAATTTTGCTAATTTTTTTAAGATTCTTATTTATTTATTTGACAAGTAGAGTTACAGACTGTGAGAGAGAGACAGAGAGAAAGGTCTTCCTTCTGTTGGTTCACCCCCAAAATGGCTGCAACAGCCCGAGCTGGACCAATCCAAAGCCAGGAGCCAAGTGCCTCCTCCTGGTCTTCCATGTGGGTGCAGAGGCCCAAGCACTTGGGCCATCCTCCACTGCCTTCCCAGGCCACAGTAGAGAGCTGGACTGGAAGAGAAGCAACCGGGACTAGAACCAGCATCCATGTGGGATGCCGGAGCCGCAGGCGGAGGATTAACCTCGTGTGCCACAGCACCCCAAAAGCTTTGCTAATCGGAAGGAAGAAAGGGATGTTCAAGTACAGGAAGCACACAGAACTCCTAATATACATGACAAGAAAAGATCCTCACAACACACTGTAGTCAGACTCTCTACAGTAAAACATAAAAAAAAAAAAAAAGTTTCTAAAATGTGCTAAAATGTGAATGAGAGAAATGCCAGACTACTTTCCGAGGATCTCCAATTAGACTCACAGCTGAATTCTCATCAGAAACCCTACAGGCTAGAAGGGAATGGTGAGATACAGTCCCAGTCTTAAAAGAAAAAAACTGTCAATCCAGAACACTGTACTCTGCAAAACTCTCAATTATGAATCAAGCTGAAGTAAAGACCTTCCATAACAAACAGAAATTGAAAGAATCTGTCACCATTCATCCAGCCCTGCAAAAGATGCTTAAGGATGTGCTACTCACAGAAACATAGAAAGATAGCCATCACTATGAAACAAAGAGAAGGCAGAAATTCCCCCAGTAGAAGTAAAAAGAAATCCAAAGTAAACAATAGTAATATTTATGGGAAAATGGCAGGGCCAAGTCATTACTTATCAATAGTCACCTTGAATGCAAATGGTCTTAACTCTCCATTTAAAAGGCACAGACTGGCTAAATGGATTAAAAAACAAAATCCATCTATTTGATGCCTACAAGAAACACATCTCATCACTTGAAAGTGAAAGGATGGAAAAAGATATTCCATGCTAACAGAAACCAAAAGAGAGCTGGTGTTGCCATCCTAATATCAGACAAGTTAGAATACTTACAGAAAATCAGCAGGGCCAAGTCATTACTTATCAATAGCCACCTTGAATATAAACGGCCTCAACTCAGTTAAAAGATACAGACTAGCTGACTCAATTAGAAAATGAACCCATCTATTTGCTGCCTAAAAGAAACACATCTCACCAACCAAGATATATGAAGACTGAAAGTGAAAAGATGAAAAAAAAATACACCATGCTAACAGAAACCAAAAAAAGAGCTGGTGTAGCTCTAAAATCCTAAAATCAGACAAAATAGACTTTAACATAAAAAAAATCGTTAAAGGAGACAAGACATGGCCGGCGCCGCGGCTCAATAGGCTAATCCTCTGCCTTGTGGCGCCAGCACACCGGGTTCTAGTCCCGGTCGGGGCGCCAGATTCTGTCCTGGTTGCCCCTCTTCCAGGCCAGTTCTCTGCTGTGGCCCGGGGAGTGCAGTGGAAGATGGCCCAAGTGCTTGGGCCCTGCACCCCATGGGAGACCAGGAGAAGCACCTGGCTCCTGCCTTCAGATCAGCGCAGTGCGCCGGCTGCAGCACGCCAGCCACGGCGGCCACTGGAGGGTGAACCAATGGCAAAAGGAAGACCTTTCTCTCTGTCTCTCTCTCTCACTGTCCACTCTGCCTGTCAAAAAAAAAAAGAGAGAGAGAGAGAGAGAGAGAGAGAGAGAGAGACAAGACACCTTAAGGGATCAATTCAACAGGAAGATGTGACTATTATAAATATATATGCACCTGATTACAGGGCACCTGGCTATTTAAAAGAAATGCTAATGGATCTAACGGGAGACATAGACCCCAAAACAATAGTAATGGGGGAATTCAATACCTCACTTTCAGCAATGGGCAGCTCAACCAGACAGAACACAGAGTTAACTGACAGTACAGAGCAGATGAACCTAATGGGTATCTACAGAACTTTTCATCCTAAGGTCGCAGAATACACATTATTCTCATCAATATTTGAACTTTCTCTATGATAGACCACATGCTAGGCCATAACACAAGTCTCAGCAAATTGCAAAAAATCTAAATCATACCATGCATCCAATCTAACCACAATGGAATGAAACTGGAAATCAACCACTCAAGAAGCTCTAGAACATATGCAAATACATGGAGACTTAACAACACGCTCCTGAATGAACAGTGGGTCATAGAGAAATCAAAAAATTTCTGGAAACAAATGAAGATGACAATACATCATACCAAAATTTATGGGACACAGCAAAGAAATTTCTGGAAATGAATGAAGATGATAATACAATATATTAACTCTTATGCAATAGTGAAAAAGCAGTGTTAAGAGGAAAGTTTATAGCAATTGGTACCTAAATAAAGAAATTGTAAATGCACCAAATAAATGAGCTACCAATGCATCTCAAAGGTCTAGAAAAACAACAAACCAAATCCAAATCTAGTAGGAGAAAAGAAATGATTAAAATTAGACATAAAATACATAAAATTGGAACAAAAAATACAAAGATCCATGAAACAAAGAGCTGGTTTTTTGGAAAAAATAAACTAAATTGACACATCATTGGGCCAACTAACCAAAATAAAAAAAAAAAAAAGAGGGCGAGACCCAACTCAATAAAAGTAGATACAAAAAAGGAAATTTAACAACAGACACCACAGAAATTAAAAAGAATCATCGGGAATTACTACAAAGAGCAGTATGCTAATAAATGGGGAAACCTAGAAGAAATTAATAGATTCCTGGACACATACAACCTACCTAAAATGAGCCATGAAGACACAGAAAATCTAAACAGACACATAACCAAAAAGGAAACTGAATCAGTAGTAAAGATCCTCCAACAAAGAAAAGCCCAGGACCGGATAGCTTAACTACTGAATTCTACAAGACATTTAAAATACTAAATCCAATTTTTCTCAAGCTTTTCAAAACAACTGAAAGTTAGGATATCCTCCCAAATTCTTTCTATGAAGCCAGCATCACCTAATTCCTAAACCTACAAAAAGACGCAACAGAGAACTACAGATCAATTTCCCTGATGAACACAGACACAAAATCCTCAACAAAATTCTAGCCAATTTATTTCAACAAGACATCAGAAAGATCATTCACTCCAACCAAGTGGGATTTATCCCTGATATGCAGGGATGGTTCAGTGTTTGCAAATCAATGTGATATATAACATTAACAAACTGCAGAACAAAAACCATATGATTATCTCAATAGATGAAGAGAAAGTATTTGATAAAATACAACACCCTTGGGGCCAGCTCTGTGGTCTACCATGTAAAATACAACACCCTTTCACGATGGAAACTTTAAGCAAATTGGGTATAGAAGGAACATTCCTCAACACAATCAAGGCAATTTATGACAAACCTACAGTCAGCATCCTATTGAATGGGGAAAAGTTGGAAGCATTCCCACTGAGATATGGTACCAGCCACATATGACCACTCTCACCACTGCTATTTAATATAATCCTGGAAGTTTTAGCCAGAGCCATTAGGGAAGAAAAAAAAATCAAAGGGATACAAAATGGGAAGGAGAAGTCAAACTATCCCTATTTGCAGATGACATGATTCTACATATACGGGATCCAAAAGATTTCACTAAGAGACTACTGAATTCATAGAAGAGGTTGGTAAAATAGCAGGATATAAAATCAACACAGAAAAATCCAACAGCCCTTGCATATGCAGACAATTCCACAGCTGAGAAAGAACTTCTAAGATCAATCCCATTCATAACAGCTACCAAAAAGAATTAAATACCTTGGAATAAATTCAACCAAGGATGTAAAAGATCTCCACGATGAGAACCATAAAACATTAAAGAAAGAAACAGAAGAAGATACAAAAAAATGGAAAATATTCCATGTCCGTGGATTGGAAGAATCAATATCATCAAAATGTCCATACAAAAAGCAATTTATAGATTCAATCTGATCCCAATCAAAATATTAAAGGCATTCTTCTCAGATCTAGAAAAAATGATGCTGAAATTCATATGGAAACACAGGAGACCCCGAATGGCTAAAGCAATCTTAGACTACAAAAACAAAGACAGAGGCATCACAATATCTGATTTCATACTACATACTACAGGGCAGTTATACTCAAAACAGCCTGATACTGGTGAAAAAAAAAATGGACAGAACAGTGGAAAAGAATAGAAATGCCAGAAATCAACCCACACATCTACAACCAACTTATCTTTGACAAAGGAGCTAAAATCAATCCCTGGAGCAAGGACAGTCTCTTCAACAAACAGCACTTGGAGGGGCTGGCACTGTGGTGCAGCGGGTCAAAGCCCTGGCCTGAAGTGCCGGCATCCCACGTGGGCGCTGGTTCTAGTCCCGGCTGCTCCTCTTCCAATCCAGCTCCCTGCTATGGCCTGGGATAGCAGTCGAAGATGGCCCAAGTTCTTGGGACCCTGCACCCGTGTGGGAGATGCAGAAGCTGCTCCTGGCTCCTGGCTTCGGATCGGTGCAGCTCCAGTTATTGCAGCCATCTGGGGAGTGAACCAGCGGATGGAAGACCTCTTTCTCTGTCTCTACCTCTCTCTGTAACTTTTCAAATAAAGAAAATAAATCTTAAAAAAAAAAAAGCTCTTGGAAAACTGGATCTTCACATGCAGAAGTATGAAGACCCCTATCTTACATTTTACACAAAAATCCTCTCAAAATGGATCAAGCACCTACATCTATGACTCAATACCATCAAATTATTAGAGAACATTGGGAAACCCTGCAAGACATTGGCATAGGCAAAGAGTTCTTGGAAAGGATCCCAGAGGCACAGACAATCAAAGCCAAAATTGACAAATGGGATTACATCAAGCTGAGGAGCTTCTGCACTGAAAAGAAACACTCAGCAAATCGAAGAGGCAATGCATAGAATGGGGGAATTGTTTGCAAACTGAGCAACTGATAAAGGATTGGAACCAGAATATATAAAGAGATCAGGAAACACAACAACAACAAAACAAAGAACCCAGTTAAGAAATGGCACTGGGGCCGGCACTGTGGCATAGTGGGTAAATCTGCTGCTTGTATCCCATTCAATCTGAGTCCGGCTGTTTTACTTCTGATCCAGCTCTCTGCTATGGCCCGAGAAAGCAGTAGAAGATGGCCCAAGTCCTTGGACGCCTGCACCCGCGTGGGAGACCCGGAAGAAGCTCCTGGCTCCTGGCTTCAGACCAGAGCAGCTCCAGCCATTGTGGCCATTTGAGGCGTAAATCAGCAGACTGAAGATCTTTCTCTCTCTGCCTCTCTATAACTCTGATTTTCAAATAAATAAATTAATCTTTTGGAATATATATATAAGAAATGGCATTGCCAAAAATCTGGAATGAGGAGCTGGAGCCAAGAATCAAACCCAAATAATCCTATGTGTGATGTGGGTAACTTAACTGCTAGCCTAAATGATAGATGTATTTTTGAAAGCAGTTTTAGGTTTATGGAAAATTTGAGTTTCCATATACTCCTCATCCCTCTGTCCCTCTAGTTTTCCCTTGTTAATATCTTGTATTAATATGGTACATTTATTACAATTGAGGAGCCAATATTGATATATTATCATTAACTCAAGCTATCAGTTTACATTAGGGCCCAGTCTTGGGGTTGTACATCTCATGGGTTTTAACCTACATGTAATACCAGTAGGGTGTCAGGCACAGTTGTTTCAATGCCCTAAAAATCCCCTGTGCTCCATATATTTTGAAGCCCTGGCAATCTGATCATTTTACTGTAGTAATTCTTGTGCCTTTCCCAGATGTCTGTGGATGGAAACCCATGGTACATAACTCACACTGACTTCTCTTCCTTAGTAATAAGTATTTAAGTTTCCTATATATCTTTTCAGGGCTGGTTAGCTCATTTCTTATTCTTTTTTTTTTTTTTTTTTTTTTTTTTTGATAGGTAGGGTTATAGGCCGTGAGAGAGAGAGACAGAGAGAAAGGTCTTCCTTCCATTGGTTCACTCCCCAAATGGCCGCTACGGCCAGCACTGCACCAATCCGAAGCCAGGAGCCAGGTGCTTCCTCCTGGTCTCCCATGCGGGTGTAGGACCCAAGCACTTGGGCCATCCTCCACTGCCTTCCTGGGCCACAGCAGAGAGCTGGACTGGAAGAGGAGCAACCGGGACTAGAACCCGTTGCCCATATGGGATGCCGGCGCTGCAGGTGGAGGATTAATCAAGTGAGCCACGGCGCCGCCCCCATTTCTTTTTAATGTCAATTAATATTTTATCTAGATGTACCACAGTTGATTTATCCATTCAGTTATTGAATAATATCTTGTTTGATTCCAAATCTTGACAATTATAAATAAATAACCTATAATAATAAAAAAAAAGGGGGCAAAAGACTTAAGCATTTTTCCAAAGAGGAACTCCAATGGCCAATAGACACATGAAAAAATGCTCAAGACCATTAGCCATCAGGGAAATGCCAATCAAACCACAATGAAGTTTCACCTCCTTCCAGTTAGAATGGCTCTCATATAGAAATTAACAAACAACAAATGCTGGCAAGGATATAGGGAAAAAGGTAGTCTAATCCACTGTTGGTGGGAATGTAAACTGGTGCAGCCACTGTGAAAGACAGTATGGAGATACCTCAGAAATCTGAATACAGATCTACCATATGAACCAGCCATCCCACTCCTGGGAATTTACCCAGGGGAAGGCAGTGGAGGATGGCCCGGGTGCTTGGGCGCCTGCACCTGTGTGGGAGACCAAAAAAGGCACCTGGCTCCTGGCTTCGGATCGGCGTAGCGTGCCCTTAGCGGCCATTTGGGGAGTAAACCAGTGGAGGGAAGACCTTTCTCTCTGTCTCTCTCTGTCTCACTGTCTAACTCTGCCTGTCTGATTAAAAAAAAAAAAAAGTAAGATTGATACACCATTGGCCCAACTATGAAAAAATGAGGAAAAAGACTCAATTTAATAAAATCAGAGATGAAAAAGGAAATGTAAAAAAGGATATCACAGACATAAAAAGAACCATTAGAAATTACTACAAAAAAGGGGCTGGCACTGCGGCACAGTGGGTTAAAGCCCCAGCCTGCAGCGCCAGCATCCCGTAAGGGTGCTGGTTCAAGTCCCGGCTGCTCCTCTTCCCATCCAGCTCTCTGCTATGGCCTGGGAAAGCAGTACAAGATGGCCCAAGTCCTTGGGACCCTGCACCCACGTGTGAGACCTTGAAGCTCCTGGCTCCTGGCTTCAGATCAGCTCAGCTCTGGCCGTTGCAGTCATTTAGGGAGTGAACCAGCAGAATGGAAGACCTCTCTCTCTCTCTCTATGTATCTACCTCTCCCTGTAACTCCGTATTTCAAATAAATAAAATAATTCTTTTAGAAAAAGAAATTACTACAAAAAGCTATTTGCCAACAAACTGGAAATCCAGAATAAATGGATTGGTTCCTGGACACATACAATCTATCAAAATTGAGTCATGAAGACATAGAAAACCTACACAGATCAACAACCAAGATGGAGACTGAATCATTAACAAAGACCTTCCCAATAATGAAAAGCCCAGGACTAGATGGCTTCACTGCTGAATTCTAACAGACATTTAAAGAACTCTACTTCTTCTCAAGCTATTCAAAACTGAAAGTGAAGGGAATCGGCCAAACTCCTTCTATGAGACCAATGTCACCTTAAATCCAAAACCAGAAAAAGATACAACAGGGAAACAGAACTACAGACCAATTTCCTTGATAAACATAGATGCAAAAATTCCCCAACAAAATTCTACCTAATGGAATTCAACAACACATCAGAAAGATCATTCACCCAGACAAGTGGGATAGTATTCAGGGATAGTTCAACATTCATATATCAATAAATGTGATACATCACATTAACAAACTGAAGAACAAAAACCATATGATTATCTTGATAGATGCAGAGAAAGAATTTGATAAAATAAACCATCCTCTTATGATGAAAATCTTATGCAAACTGGGTACACAAAGAACAATGCTCAAAACAATCTAAGCAACTTATGAAAAACCTACAGCAAGTATCTCATTGAATGGGGGAAAAGTTAGAAGCACTTCCACTAAGATCCAGAACCAGACAAGGTTGCCTGCTCTCACTACTGCTATCCAATATTGCCCTGGAAGTTCTTGCCAGAGCCATTAGGAAAGAAAAAGAAATCAAAGAGATACAAACTGGAAGCAGGAAGTCAAAGTATCTCTATTTGTACATGACATGATTCTATATATAAAGGATCCAAAAAACTCCACTAAGAGACCATTAGAACTGATAAGAGAGTTTGGTATAGTGGAAGCATATAAAATTAACGAACACAGGGCTAGCGTTGTGGTGCAGCAGGTTAAAGCACTAGCCTGCAGTGCTGGCAGCCCATAGGGTGCTGGTTTGAGTCCTGGCTGCTCCTCTTCCAATCCAGCTCCCTGCTGATGCACCTGGGAAAACAGCAGAAGGATGGCCTAAGTCCTTGGGCCCCTGCATCCATGTGGGAGACATGGAGGAAGCTCCAGGCTCCTGGCTTTAGACTGGCTCAGCTCCAACTATTGCTCCCATCTGGGGGAATGAACCAGCAGATGGAAGAATTCTGTCTCTACCTCTCTCTGTAACACTTTCAAATGAATAAAATAAATCTTTTTTTTTTTGACAGGCAAAGTGGACAGTGAGAGAGAGAGACAGAGAGAAAGGTCTTCCTTTGCCGTTGGTTCACTCTCCAATGGCCGCCGCGGCTGGCGCGCTGCGGCCGGCACACCGCGCTGATCCGATGGCAGGAGCCAGGAGCCAGGTGCTTTTCCTGGTCTCCCATGGGTGCAGGGCCCAAGCACCTGGGCCATCCTCCACTGCACTCCCGGGCCACAGCAGAGAGCTGGCCTGGAAGAGGGGCAACCGGGACAGAATCCGGCGCCCTGACCGGGACTAGAACCCGGTGTGCCGGTGCCGCAAGGCGGAGGATTAGCCTAGTGAGCCGCGGCGCCGGCCGAATAAAATAAATCTTAAAAAAAATTAAAAGAAAACAAAATTAACACAAAAATCAATAGCTTTTGTATACACAGACAATGCCATGGCTGAGAAATTACTTGTAAACTCAATCCCATTAACAATAGCTACAGAAAAAAATTACAGGTGAAATATCTCTACAATGAAAATTACAAAACATATGAGAAGGAAATTGAGAGGCCAGTGCTATGGCGTAATGGGTAAAGCCACCACCTGCAGTGCCAGCTTCTCATATGGGCACCAGTTCAAGTCCCAGCTGTTCCATTTCCGATCCAGCCTCAGCTATGGCCTGAAAAAGCAGTGGAAGATGGCTCAAGTCCTTAGGCCTTCAGATCGGCGCAGCTCCAGCCATTGTGGCCATCTGGGGAATGAACCAGCAGATGGAAGACCTCTCTCTCTGTCTCTACTTCCCTCCGTAACTCTTTCAAATAAATAAAGTAAGTCTTTAAAAAAATAGACAAATGAGATTACATCAAGATGAGCAGCTTTTGCATGGTAAAAGAAATACTCGGCAAAGTGAAGAGGCAACCAACAGAATGGGAGAAAATGTTTGCAAACTATGAAACTGGTAAATGATTAATATCAGGAGTCTATGAAGAGCTTAAGAAGATCAACAACGGGGCCAGCACTGTGCTGTACTAGGTTCAGCCTCCGCCTGTGGTGCCGGCATCCCACATGGCACTGGTTTCATTTCCCAGCTGCTCCTCTACCAATCCAGCTCTCTGCTTTTGGTCTGGGAAATCAGTGGAAGAAAGCCCAAGCGCTTTGGCCTCTGCACCTGTTAGGTAGGAAGTCAGATATGAGCTTACGTGTGTGTGACAAAGGCCTAAAGAGTTGACATCTAGGTCCAGCATATGCATCTCAAAGTCATCCCAATAACCTTCCAGGGGCAGCCCAGTATCTGCATCCTGCCCTGCCCCTTCTACCCGATAACCTGCCAGGTGGGGGTCCCCACCCCTTCTGCCTGATAATCTTCCAGGTGCAGCGCAGTATCTGCATTTCAAATATCCTGCTCTGGATCCTGATCCTCCAGGGGGTCCTGCCCATCCTTCCTCTAACCAGGGCGACACCAGCCAGGCTTCCTCTTGAATGATAACTTCAGGGGGAAAACTCAGATAGGATTTTTTCATATTTACATCCAAAAAGTCCTTTGTTCCAAGAGGAGTAGAGGTGGGGAGTCAAGACCCATCCCCTTAGAAACCCCCCAGCCTCACCCGGGCTGCGCACTAGCCCCCTACCTCTATGCTGAGCTGCCCGCCTGGCCTGGCCAGGTGTACTCTCTTCACTCAACCATGTAACCCCGCTCTCCCCCTGTCTGAGAGACTGGGCACTCTCTCAGGTTCTGTCTGGAGAGGTGCCCATCTGTTCTTACAGATGTCCCTGCCCTAATAAACCTTGCTATTCTGCTTTCTGTCTCACGCCTGAATTCTTTCTTGTGCAAAGACAAGGACCCTGCCATTCACAAGTAACACACCCACATGGGAGACCCAAAAGAAGCTCCTGGCTTCAGAACAGCCCAGCTCCGGCCACTGTGGCCATTTATCGAGTAAACCAGTGGATAGAAGACTTGTCTCTCTGTCTCGCCCTCTCTCTGTTGGTAATTTTGCCTTTCAAATAAACAAAACTTTAAAAAGAAAAGAAAACAACAACAGAACAAACAATCCAGTTAAGAAATGGGCAAAGGACTTGAACAGGCATTTTTCAAGAGGAAATTCAAATGGCCAACAGACACATGAATAAGTGCTCTGGATCATCAGCCATCAGAGGCATGCAATCAAAACCACAATGAGGTTTCAACTCACCCTGGTTAGAATGGTCTCAATCACCAGTGCCATGGCTCATTTGGCTAATCCTCCGCCTGAGGCACCAGCACCCTGGGTTCTAGTCCCGGTTGAGGTGCTGGATTCTGTCCCAGTTGCTCCTCTTCCAGTCCAGCTCTCTGCTGTGGCCCGGGAAGGCAGTGGAGGATGGCCCAAGTGCTTGGGCCCTGCACCCGCATAGGAGACCAGGAGAAGCACCTGGCTCCTGGCTTCGGATTGGCACGGCGCGGCGCACACGCCAGCCACAGCACACCGGCCATAGCGGCCATTTTGGGGGTAAACCAACAGAGAAAGGAAGACCTTTCTGTCTCTCTCTCACTGTCTAACTCTGCCTGTTAAAAAAAAAAAAAAAAGGATGGTTCTAAATCAGAAATCAACAAACAAAAAATGCTGGCAAGGAAGTAGAGAAAAAGGTACTCTAATCCACTGTTCGTGGGAATGTAAACTAGTACAGCCATTGTGGAAGACAGCATAGTAATACCACAGAAATCTGAATACAAACCTACCATATAACCCAGCCATCCAACTCCTGGGAATTTACCCAAAGGAAAAGACATTAGCATACAAAAGAGTTATCTATACCCCCATACACATACACACACACACACTATGGACTACTACTCAGCCACAAAAAAAAAAAAAAAAGAAGAATAAATGTAGCTGGAAACCGTTACATTTAGTGAAATAAGCCAGTCCAAAAAAAGATAAATACTATGTTTTCCCTGATCGGTGGTAACTAATAGAGTACCAAAAATGTAGTGTATAGGAGTGAAATTGACACTTTGAGATTTGATGATTGTTTACAGCCCTTGTCTCTACTGCTGAAGAACAGTGTTTTTTCTTCTTGATATTTGTTGAACTCTTTACTTAGTATAGGGTTAGTCTTCTGAGAATAAAGTAAACTGAAAGTAGATCACTGTAAATACTGAGAGAGAAAATAAGAGAGGAAGGAGGAAGAAGGGGTAGTATGGGTGGGAGGGTGGGAAGCATCACTATTTTCCCAAATCTATACATATGAAATACATGAAAGCTGCTTGCCTTAAATAAAAAAATAGTCAGACAGTCAAAGCAGAGTCAAATCGGGACAGGCAAGGATCCTGAATGTAGGGAAGCTGTTTTTAGAATCATTAATCTTCCAAATCAGATTTGTTTTTGGTTGGAGAACATAACAGGAGCAAGCTCTGGTCTCTGAGTCTTTCAGGTCACTTGGTTGTAATACTCCTCATTGGTTACAGAATGATTAAACTATTTTGCATATTAAAAAAGTTCTTGTGGCTGGCATTGTGTTGTAGCGGGTAAAGCCGCCACCTGCAGTGCCAGCATCCCATATGGACACCAGTTGGCAGTCCCAGCTGCTCCAATCCAGCTCACTGCTATGGCCTTGGAAAACAATAGAAGATGGCCCAAGTCCTTGGGCCCCTGCATTCACATGGGAGACCAGGAAGAAGCTCCTGGCTCCTGGCTTTGGATCAGCACAGCTCCAGCCATTTTGGCCATCTGAGGAGTGAACCAGCAGATGGAAGACCTCTCTCCCTCGGCCTCTCTTTCTCTCTCTGTGTAACTCTGGCTTTCAAATAAATAAATAAATCTTTAAAAAAATTCTCCATAGTTATTAAAAGTATGTAAAAGGCCATCTACCATACTACAACCATCTCACTACAGAGTAAAATTTTACTGTAAATTCTGAGTATTCCTTAGCAGAATGAACTTGAAACTGAAATTCCTATATGGTTTTGTATTTTTCAGTCCCAGAGATATTTAATATTTTTTAAACATGGTATTGTCTCTGGAAACAAAAGCATGACAGTACCTTGTGATGCCCATTTATCACAGCGTCGTGTAGGGGAGTGATCTGGCACAGTCCTTTGATGTTGACATCTGCTCCACCTTTTAACAGTTCTCTGGCTACCTGGTAATACCCTCCCAAACTAGCTTCATGGAGTGCTGTCCAACCTATTATATAGAGAGGAAATCCAAATGAAGAGATTTAAAAATGGTAAATACGGTTACTAGTTTTCCTGTGAATTCCTTAAGATGCATATGGCTTTTTAAAGCAAAAATTATAACATTATATTTTGGTATTTATCATATCTATAGATATGTCACATATGACGGTTACAGCATAAAGAAGGGGAATAATAGGCTGTGGGCACTCAAGGTTCTTATATTTAGTATGAAGTATTACAATATTAACTCTAAGAAGAATGCAAAACATTCGAGGCGATTACTTAATCCCTAGAGCAACTGAAAAATAATGCAAAAACAAAGAAACAAAAAACAGATCAAATAAACAGAAAACAAGCAGAAAATGGTAGTTCTAAATCCAATCATTTATATTAAATAGAAATGGATTAATCACTTCAATTTCCAATTAAAAGGCAAGAGATTGACAGAATCAATAAAAAAGCAAAATTGATACTGTCTACAAGAAACATAATTTAATTATAAATACAAGTTGAAAATAAAAGGATGGAAAAGGATACTGCAAATAAACAATAAGCCTAAGAAGGCCAGCATGACTGCATTAATATTATACACAACAGATATCGAGACAACCAGGTATCAGAAATACAGACGCCATTAACTCTCGAAGGCAGACGATGGTTCACCTCCAAGGACACTTCCATCCCTTTTATCGCTCAAACTATAGTAAAAATTAGTTTGCTCAAGGCCACAAAAATGGCTACCACAGGAATGAGAAAATAATCATTAAAAAGATTATTTTCTTTTCTCAGTCCTGAACAACTAAAAGATAAGGTAAAGCAAAACAAACATTTTTCTTCTACAAAAATGCCAATGCCATATTTTTAAATTACTGAAGAAATTCCCACTGAAAACAAGGTACATTGCGTCATTGGAAGTAAAGTTAGGTGGGGTGTGGGTAGGGACTGCAACTTCAGGTGAGATCTCAGCAAAATGATCTAGTGACGGGCCATCTTGGGTCAATGAAGTTAGAAGAAGCCTAATTCAACAGAGGGCACCATCGCAGACCACAAATACGGCCAACAGAAGTCAAAGGTAAAAGAATGCCCCCTCCCCTAAGAGTTACTTCTCTTGTGTTGTAAAACTACTCCTCAAAAATAACCATGGAGTACACTTTGTAACAGATCTTTTATTGTCTCCAAAGTCTGAAAGGAATGAAATCCTCAGACAACATTTTCTTTCAACTATCTTGTAGGAAATCTCTTTAAAAATGAACAAAA
Organism: Oryctolagus cuniculus; assembly: GCF_964237555.1. Lineage (NCBI taxonomy): Eukaryota > Metazoa > Chordata > Mammalia > Lagomorpha > Leporidae > Oryctolagus > Oryctolagus cuniculus. Next base: position 312,320 of record NC_091445.1, read on the forward strand.
TTAGGAGTGGTTAAAATGCCAGTTAGGATGCCTGCATCCCACCTCAGAGCTCCTAGGCTCAACACCCAGCTCCAGCTCTGGACTCCACCTTCCTGCTAATGCAAATCCTGGGAGGCAGTGGTGAGGGCTCAAGTAGCTGGGTTCCCACCACCAGGCAAGAGATCTGGACTGCATTCCCAACTCCCAGCTTGGGTCTTGCTCAGTGAGCATCTGGGAGCGTGCCTGCACATGAGTCTTGTTTCTCTCGCTCTCTCTCTAACATGTGTATCTGCTTCTCAAACAACTGAATATGAAAAAATAAATAAAACCATAAATTTTCTATAAGGAGAACATAACAACACATGTCTAAAAAAAGATTCAAGGATAAAACAACTCAACAGCAAGAAAACACAATTTAAAATTGGGCAAACAACCTAGATAAGACATTTCTCAAGAGAAGACATCCAAAATTGCTAACAAGAACATGAAAAAAATGCTAAACATCACTAACAATCAGGCAAGTGCAAGTTAAAATCACAATGAAATATCACTTCGCACCTGTTAGAACAGCTGTGATCAAGAAGACAAAAATAACAAGTGCTGGTGAGAATGTGGCTAAGAATGTAAGTTGCTACAACTGATAGGAGAAACAATATGGCAGCTCTTCAAAAGCTAAAAACAGAATTACCATATGACTCAGCAACTCCAGGACTGGGTGTACATTGAAAGGAAATGAAATGCACTCCCATTTATCGCAGCGTAACTTACAACAGCCAAGACACAAAATCAACTTGAGTGACTTTCCACATTGAACAGATAAAGAAAATGGGGTACAGGTTGAGGAACCCTTATCTAAAATGCTAGGGAACAGAAGTGTTTCAAATTTTGAAATACTTGCATGTGCATGTTTTACAGGATGAGCACCCAAATCCAAAAATCCAAAATCTGAAATATTCCAAATCCTAAATGTTTTGAGAAATATGTTGGTTTTCAGAAAATTTTTAGTTTTGCAGCCTTTCAGATTTCAGACTAGGGATGCTCAACATAAGTTGGATGCGTGTGTGTGTGTGTGTGTGTATACACATGCATGTAGGTGCACACACACAACAAATGAAATACAGTTATAAAAGGAAAAAACCCTGTCATTTACAACAACAGGTGAACTGCAAGGACATCATGAAAGATAAATACCACAGGATTTCATTCATGTATAGATTCTACAAATGTTGATCTTAGAAGCAGAGAGCAGATGGTGGTTAGCAAGGATGACCGTGGTTGGGGGGAGGGGACTGTTGAGATACTGGTCACAGGATGCAAAATTTCAGTAAGACAGGAGGAATAAGTTCAAGAGATCTGTTGTACAATGTGGTAACTGACAATAACTGGAAATACATAAGGACAGTTCAAAAAGTTCATGGAAAATGGAACCAAAAGCAAGTTTATTTTGGTGCAAAAAATGTTGAAATCATATATACATAGGTATTCTTGAGAAGTGCTGAGTGTGTAAAATAATCATGTGAAGTAATATGTGTAATAATTAGCTAGACTTAGTCATTCCATAATGCATATATACGTCAAAGCATCAGATTGTACAGAGTAAATAAATACAATTTCATTTGTCAATGTAAAAATGGAATTAAACTTCAAAAATTCATGATAATGTTTATACAGCGACAGTTAACTCTCAGAGATATGAAGTAAATTCTTTTCTGTATGAACTAGTCCTTAACAACTGCCTATTTTTTTTATTTTTTTTAATTTTATAGCTAGAGACAGACAGACAGACAGAAAGAAAGAAAGAAAGAAAGGAGTTTCCATCTGCTGGTTTACTCCCCAAAATCCCACAGCAGCAAGCCAGGGCTGAGCTGGGGTCAGGGCTAAACCCAGGAACTAGGAACTCAATCTATGTGGCTGGTATCCCACATGGATGGTAGGGACTCAATTACTTGAGCTATCACCACCACCTATCAGGTCTGCACTGGTGGGAAGCTGGAATCACCAGCCAGAGCCGGGCATCAAACCCAGGAATTCTGATACAGCACACAGGCATCTGAATCACTAGGCCAAACATCCATCTCTTCCCTACTATTTTTAACATCATCTGTTTCTTGGTTGGCTAGTAGTATAAAGCTCTTGCTCTTATCAGCATCCTATATGACAACCTCTCTTTTCAGTCCTAACATGCTTAGGAATCAGATAGCATTATGTGTAAAATACAGCTCACAGCATTGGTCTGAGAGATGGCTTTAGTAAAAAGGCTTTATGAAATGTATTTTAGGTATTCAGTCTTTTTCAGTCTACTTCTTGGCTGTCACTCTTGTTTTTGATAGGTAAAGAATTACAACAGGGGTCGGCACTGTGGCACAGCAGGTAATGCCTACGGCACTGGCATAACACATGGGTGTTGTTTTGAGTTCTGGATTCTCCATTTCCAGTCTGGCTCCCTGCTAATGCATCTGCAAAGCAGAAAGACGGCCCAAGTGCTTGGGCCCCTGCATCCACGCGGGAGACACAGAGGAAGTTCCTGGCTCCAGGCTTTGGACGGGCCCAGCTCCGGCCTTTGCAGCCATTCAGGGACTGAATTAGCAGAGGGAGGATCTCTCTATCTCTTCCTTCTCACTCTCTAACTCTGCCTTTCAAATAAAACAAATAAATCTTTTTTAAAAAGGAATTATAGCAATTAGTTTTTAAATCAAGGACAAGGATATCGTAAAACATAAATGAGGATAAAATGCAAATCATACTTATGAAAAGACCATTGGTATGTTATTACAAAATTTTGTTTATTTCTCATAGGGCATTTAGCTTTCTTTATTGTTATTATAAAATTGTGACAGGTGACTCAAAAGTTTAAATTATCTACAAGGTATAGCAAGGTGGTTATAGACTACAGGTTATTTTGCTTGATTGTTTTAAAAGCAGGGCCTGTTCTTCATAAAAATAAATGACAATTTGTAACTGGCCTATTTCTGTCTTCTGTACCTCTGCTTGCTTGATAACAGCAAGGCCACCAGACTATGGTTCCTCTTGCCTTATCCCTGCTGCAGCCAAAAGATAACACAGGTGGCGTCAGGATCAGTGATGCCATGTCTGACCTTGACCAGGAACAATTGTGTCGTTAAAATTTTTCAAAGACAAATACAGTTGAAAAGGAACTGGCTGATTGGCTAACTGCTTCTCACTTCTGTATGCCTGTTTTCTGCTTGCACAAGCCCACACACGTAATTAAATGACTAAAAAAAAAAAAAAAAAAAAAAGTAGGTTTTGCCTTAAAAAACCCCCTGACACTGCAACTTGGGGCTGTCTTCTCTGGACTTGCTCTGTGAGACGGCAGTCACCAGTTGGCTAATAAAGACTCCTAATTTGATCTCAAAGTCTCGCTGCGCTTTTAATCTGTGCACCCCACAACAAAATAAATACATTGTGCAGAGTAGAAGCATGCTGTGAAAACATAACATAAAAGTGAAATGGTACATAAAAGTCACACACTGCTTGCCAGTAAGTCACCTGTGAGGACTTCCAGGTTCTAACATACACATTTTGAGTACACATGCACACACATGCACACACATGCACATGTAAGTGTGTTTTGGGAGGCTAAGTCATAGCTGCATTTTAACCATCGCTGGTGGAACCAGGGGTTGAGGTACAGCAAGTTAAGCCAGGCCTGCAATGCTGGCATCCCATATGGGAGTGCCTAGTTCAAGTGCTGGCTGCTCCACTTCTGATCCAGCTCCCTGCTATTGGCCTGAGAAGGCAGCAGAGGATGGCCCAAGTACTTGGGTCCCTGTGATCCACGCAGGAGACACAGACAGAATTATTGGCTCATGGCTTTGGTTTGGATCCGATGGCGATTGTGGCCATCTGGGGAATGACCCAGTGATGCTCTCTCTCTCTCTTTCCATCTCCCTATCTCTGTCTCTGTCTCTTGCCTTTCAAATAAACAAACATTTTTAATTTTAAAAAGAACATTCTGTCCCTCTCTTCCGATAACAACTGCTTTTCAAGTAAACAAACTTTTCAAAGGAAGAAAAGGAACATTGCTGGTGATTCTGATAGCAACGGTTTGCACACACCCTGTACAAACTGTGATCTCTGCAAGCCTGTGAGATAAGGGAGCCAGAAATAAAGAGAGCTAAGAGGCACAAACTGACAAGAGAGAGTAGAGAACAGGGCAATTCAAAAGGCCTAAAAAACATAGTAAGGAGGGGCTGGCACCATGGTGCAGTGGGTGAAGCCGTGGCAGCCGCTGTCTGCAATGCCAACATCCCATATGGGTACTGGTTCGAGTCTTGCCTGCTCTACTTCCGATCCAGCTCTCTCCTATGACCTGGGAAAGTAGAAGATGGCCCAAGTGCTTGGGTCCCTGCACTGGCATGGGAGACCTGGAAGAAGCTCCTGGCTCCTGGCTTCGGATCAGCCCAGCTCCAGCTGCTGTGGCCACCTGGGAGTGAAACAGAGGAAGACCTCTCTCTCTCTGCCTCTGCCTCTCTGTAACTCTGCCTTTCAAATAAGTAAATAAATCTTTAAAAAATAATAATAATAAAGAAAGAATTAGTGAAGCTTACAAAGTGCCTGGGGCAGTGAGGAAAAGGTGCATACTAACTGGCTGAAGCAAAGCAGGGAGCAGCCACGGAGATTAAAGCTGGCACAGAAAACAAAACTGCTAATGAAAAGAACCAAGTCTAAGACATGCTCAGGAAACCTACAAGTGCGAGCTGATTGCATGGAGAGCTCCTGATCTCAGTGGACAGACACAGGCAGGGGCCGGAGTTGGGGCGCAGAGGGTTAGGCTGCAGCTTGGACGGCAGTATCCCATATCAGAGAGCAAGTCCAAGGCTGGGCTACTCTGCTTCCCCTGCAGGTCCCTGCTAAAGTGCCTGGAAAAGCAGCTGATAATGACCCAAGTCCCTGGGCCCCTGCCACCCATGTGGGAGACCCTGATGGATTGATTTCCTGGCTTCTGGCTTCAGCCTGGCCCAGCTAGCCCTGCCTGTTGTGACATTTTGGGAAGAGAATCTACAAAAGGAAGAACCTCTCCCTCTCTTGCTCTCCTTCTCCCAGCTTTTCAAATAAATAAATAACTCTGTTGTTTAAAAAACATGGGCATAACCAGAGTACTAAGAGAAGCGCTATAGCTAGCAAATAAGGATCCCAAGTCAACAGTTTGGGATCATCCAAGTTGACTTTGGTATAAAGTTTAGAATAAATCCTGCTGAAACTCTGATTACACCATAAACCCCAGCCTTGCTAACACACATGCTGGAGATAAGCTGTGAACACGTGGTATCCACGGTCTGTGCCGTGCCATCTCTGTCTACCCTAAGACTTTCTGCACTGCTGCATAAACTGAGAAAGTATAGAACAAAAGGAAAAGTGTGGACCCCAAAAAGCATCTTCCAGGCTGGCCCAGTGCTGCTTAGTGCATGAAAGTGTTTAAGGCACCCTTCCTCTGCAGAAGAACAAACCGGATTCTCTCCCAAGGAAGATGGTCCCAGAGATACGGCACTGCGAAAAGACTGCTCTTTGAAGCTCCCTGTCCCACCCTCTCTACCTCACACTGCTCCATCTCCTTGCCCACTGCTCCTGCTACAGACCTGCCATTTGGTCAGAAGCCTCCCCAGGGGCTCAGTGTGCCCTCAGCTTCTCTCCTCCAGCCAAGGCTGAGCCTTACAGGAACACTGACCACAGAAAGCAGACCCAGGAGCCGTCCTTCTTTGGAACGACAATGGGCACGGCCCGCCTGGCATAATCTTTGAATGAGAAATAATGCACTTTTCCTGACAGCCACCGCCCCGACCGTCCCCTCCTCCCCAGCAGATGATAATGAAGATTACTTATGCCAGAAAACTACCCGACAGCTTTCTGCTCAGGACCGTCCTGAGGCCCACTTGGCTGTACTTGATTCAGATAAAACTGGAGAACACTCACAGGTAACCATGGGTGGGAACTCTAACTTACCAGCATAACTGGGCTGATTAACATTTGCACCTTTTTTTATAAAACAGTGAACAAGATCCACATCATTGTGCAGAGCAGCCTGATACAGTAAATTCTCTCCAAAAATGTTTCTCCGGTTAATGCTAGAAAGAGATATGTTATACTCTCTCCTTGTTCCTGAAAGGAGAAAATGAGCAAAAGAAAAAAAAAACGCTCATTTGAAAATCAGGTTGAATCCAATGAACACTCTGGAAGTAAGGTACACTATAGCTATAATGTTATCTATGTACAAAGAGAAGTGATAAATCTAATTAGTTTTAAAATATTTGTGGTAAATTATAAATCATGATAAGGTAGTGTATACTGGTTGAAACCCCATGAAAGATACATATGTGAGGACATTAACAGATTTTCTCAAAGGTTCTGGTGAAAATGACTATTCAAATCTAGAACTCTATACTATCAAGCTTACTAAAATGCTATAGGAGTGGGCAAAATCAGTTAAGATGCCCATGCACCAAACTGGCAAAGTATCTGTTCAACCGGTTCTTGACCCCAGCTTCCTACTAATGCAGACCCTGGGAGGCAATGGAGATGGCTCGAGCAACTGGGTTTCTGTCACTACAGGGGAGACCTACACCGAGTTCCTAGCTCTTGGTTTTCATCACAGTCTAACTCTCCCCAGTGCAGGCATTTCAGGAGTGAAACTGCATGGAAGCTCTCTGTCTCTGCCTCTCTGCCTCTGAAATAAACAAATAAAAAAACACTTTGAGGGACAGGCCTATTGCACAATGAGTTAAGCAGCCGCTTGGGACACCAACATCCACCATCGGATGCCAGTTTGAGTCCCAGCAACGTCACTCCCAATTCAGCTCCTTGTGAATGGGCCTCGTAAGCAACGCATGATGTCTCAAGTACCTGAGTCCCTGCGACCTACAGGGAGAGCATGGTGGAGTTCCTAGCTCCTGGTTTCCACCTGGCTGCTCTGAGGATTTGGGGAGCAAAGCAGCAGATGGAACATCTCCCCTGCTCTCACTCTGTCACTCTGCCTTTCAAACAAATAAATCTTAAAATTTAAATGACAAAGCAGCAAGGAATAGAAAAAAGTTCAGTGCAAACTAAGTTGTGGACGTTCACTTTCAGTCCTAACTAAATAACTGCTGTGACTTCCCCTCACCCCGTTCTAAACAACCAGAAAACTAAGTGAAATGCACGCAGGGAATCTAGTTTCAAACACTGGAGAGTGCAAAGTTCGAACCTAGGACCCCCTGAAATGAAGGGACACAGACAAGGGCAGGAGGCCTAGGATCACCCTGGCTTCTTGCACAGGGTTGGTAGGGGACAGGCAAAGCAGGTGGATCTTGCTGATGTGAGGAAATAGACATTAGATTGGAGGAGGCTGGGATGGCACAACTTGCTGGAAAGAACCCAAGATGAGAGAACACAGCAAAGACACTAGAAACTCATCCTGAGTCATTATCCAAATATTAAATTGCTTGTGTATAAGGCAAGCATCCATAGGCCAGCATGAACGACTATCAAGGAACTGTAATTAACCACCGTCAGAGAATACACAGAGCTTGGAGATACTCCCATGCCTACCAGCCTGCAAAGACAAATTCTGCTTAACAAGGAGAGGTAGGAGTTGGGGGGGTTGGGGGGACAGCTCTGATCTGGTAGTTCACTCCCCAGACGCCCACTCTGACCAGGGCTGAGCCAGATGCTGAGAATTCAACGTGAGCCTCCCACATGGGTGGCTGGGACCCAACTACTTGAGCCATTGTCTGCTGCCTCCCAAGAGTCCACATTTTCAGAAATCTAGAATTGCAAGCTGGAGCTGGGACTTGAACTCAAGTATGGGATGCAGGCATCCTAATCAGTGCTTTGGCTGCAAGGCTGAACACTCACTGCTACAGCTACCTTTTTTTTTTTTAATGAAACTTTGAGGGGCCAGCAATGTGGCACAGCAGGTTAACGCCCTGGCTTGAAGCACTGGCATCCAAAATGGGCACCAGTTTAAGACCTGCCGGCTCCACTTCCCATCCAGCTCTCTGCTTTGGCCTGGGAAAGCAGTAGAAGATGGCTCAAATCCTTGGGCCCCTGCACCCGTGTGGGAGACCTGGAAGAAGCTCCTGGCTTCTGGCTTTGGATTGGCGCAGTGTGGGGAGCAAACCGGACTAGACTGAGTTACTGGAATTAAGACTTATTCTATGCATCTGCTCTCCCACAATATGGCGCTGAGAAGGGAGAAACAGCTTCTACACAGATGCCTCCAGTTCAACCAATAGACTGTGGGACCTGCTCCTGATTGGAGGAGAGCAGCGTATTCGGCGTGTGGGCAGCCGAGTTGGGATTGGCGGAGGAGGACTATAAAGGAGGAGAGAGACGGCATGCACCAGGAACATCTAAGGGGAACATCTAGCTGAAGGAACACCCGTGCAGCCCCCGAGAAAGCCGGCCGGCGGTGTGCCGCTCCCCTGCGGAAGTGGGGAATGTGGCCAGGGGGAACTGCCCTTCCACGGAGGTGGAAGGGATAGTAGCCAACCCGGGAAGAACCAGCAGCAAACCCGGGGAGGGCCGAGCAGACGAAAGAACAGCGCAGGGTTTAGTGTCGTTCCTCCACGAAGAGGGGGAGCGACAGCGCAGCTCCAGCTGTTGTGGCCTTTTGGGGAGTGAACCATTGGATGGAAGACCTCTCTCTCTCTCTCTGCCTCTCCTCTCTCTGTGTAACTCTGACTTTCAAATAAGCAAAAAAATCATTAAAAATAAATAAATGAATGAAACTTTGAGAATGTTACACTTTTCAATTCTTAAAAATTTACTTATTTGAGAGAAAGACCCATCTGCTAGCCACTCCCCAAATACTTAGAACGGCTGGGGCTGAGCCAGGGCTGAATTCAAGAGGTGAGAACACAACAAAGGGAACATAATCTGACACTTGAGTGACAAAAGCTCAATCACTTAAGCCACCCCTGCTGCCTCCAGGGTCTGTGTTAGCAGGAAGCTAGAGTTAGGAGCCAGAGTCGTGACTCAAACCCAGGCACTCTGATATGGGGCATGGGTATCTTAGCCAGCACTTTAACCAGTAGGCTAAATACCTAACCCCAGAGTAGCTGTTCTTGCACATTCCATCAAATTTTCTACACAATCAGGCTGTTCATAACTAAAAACATCCTTTCTAAGCTGGGTGCCTTTTGTTCTTCTTCCTGACTGCCCTGGCTAGAACCTGCAGTACAGAGCTCAACAGAAACGATGGGAGGAGACGCCCCTGTTCTGCGGGACCATCTTGGGAAAGCCCTTTGTCAGGCTGAGGAAATCCCCCTCTATTCCTAGCTCACAGAGAGTTTGTATCAGGAATGGATGCTAAGTGCTGTCAAAGCCCTTTTCAGAATTTTAATATTAAAATGATCTTATGGGTTTTTTTCAGTTTATTATAATGAATTACAGTGATAAAAATTTTTAATTGTAAAACCAACCTTGCATTCCTAGCATAAACACTATTTGGTGTTGGTATATATCAAATCATGTTAGATTTAATATGCTAAATTCTGTTGAGAATTCATGAAGTAATATAGTTTTTCTTCTCATAACATCTTTGATTTTGGCATCAGTTTAATGGTGACCTTGTAAAATGAGTTGGGAAGTATTTCCTCATAAATTTTTTGGAAGAGTCTGTAAAGAACTGGCATTAATTCTCACTTAAATTTTTGTTAGAAGTCACCACTGAAAGTGCTTCAGATTGAAGCAGCCGATGCTACCAATGAATTGTGCAATGCTGGGAAAATCCTAACTCCTGCTGAACACAGTTTCCTGATCAGTGAAATGAAGAAGTGCAGGCAGGGAATAACCAGAATTCCATTTCTGTAAGTTACTTCCTTAAAGAAATGAAGAAATACTCAAAATATGTCTCACCTTTTCTTTCTCCAAATCGTTCATTCTTCCTGACCCATCCAGTCTGGAATCTGGATAAATGAGTATCCCTCCGTTTACCTCTTATTAAAGCAAGATCCTGCATTCTTGAAAAATAAATGTAGTTTTTAAATCACCAATGTTTTCTACTAGCATTCATGAAGAATCACACCAAATTTTTACTAGATTTTTAAAATGCAAAGGTATTTTACTGGGCTATTCTCCAGTGTATTGCAGCTTTAACAAGAAATGACTCCTCAATGGACTACACGTAAATCCATGGCAGGCAGGCCCATGCCACCCTCTCTCCATGACACGCGTGGGACTCGCTACTCTACTTGCAGTCACCTGCCAGTGTGAGCATTTTGAATCTCCCACTCCTCACTCCCCATTTCCCTATTCTAGGGAAAAAGAGGCAGGCTTTTTTGCAAAAGAAAAAACTTGTTATGTGGTATGACACTGATCAAAAATTGCGAAATCCAAAACAAAAAGAAATATAACAAATAAAATTTTTTACTTGAACCAAATTTCTCCAGCTATGTAAGTATCTATTAGGTACATACAGCCTACCTGGAGAGACACATAATTTGGTAGCATACCTGAAATTCTTAGTTGAACATTGATTTATTCCATCTTCACCACTACGTACTTTTGGTAAAATGTTTTCTGGCATCTTACACGTGTCAGCTGAGGGCTTTGCTTCCCTGATGACTTTCAGCTTTTCCAGTCTGGATGATCTCCTTAACACATGTGGAGCGTCCTGGTCACAGCCATTTTCCACTGGATTTGAATTTTCCTTACTGCTTAGTGGCTCACAAGAGGTGACATTTTGGTGAGAAGTCTGCAATCCACATGAATTTGGGTCTTCCAGAGTCTGTAAAGATGTAAATACACCCACAAACAATTACAGCACTGCAAAAAAATTTAAAACCAGAAGAAATTAAATTTTACCTTGTCCTCTAATCAAAATGCTTCTTACAAAATGAAAGTTCAAGAATTTGCAGGCATATGAACACAATGAAAAACTTATAACTGGTATAATAAAGGAAAATGCATATTTAAGAGGTTAAGAAGAGTGTAGGCCAGCGCCGCAGCTCAGTAGGCTAATCCTCCACCTTGCAGCGCTGGCACACAGGGTTCTAGTCCCGGTCAGGGCACCGGATTCTGTCCTGGTTGCCCCTCTTCCAGGCCAGCTCTCTGCTGTGGCCCAGGAAGGCAGTAGAGGATGGCCCAAGTGCTTGGGCCCTGCACCCCATGGGAGACCAGGAGAAGCACCTGGCTCCTGCCTTCGGATCAGCGCTGTGTGCCAGCTGCGGCGGCCATTGGAGGGTGAACCAACGGTAAAGGAAGACCTTTCTCTCTGTCTGTCTCTCTCTCACTGTCCACTCTGCCTGTCAAAAAAAAAAAAAAAAAAAGAAGAGTGTAAGTAAAAATAATTTTCTCAATATTCATTCTTAAATGCAAGGACGGGGCCGGTGCCGCGGCTCACTAGGCTAATCCTCCGCCTAGCGGCGCCGGCACACCGGGTTCTAGTCCCGGTCGGGGCGCCGGATTCTGTCCCGGTTGCCCCTCTTCCAGGCCAGCCCTCTGCTGTGGCCAGGGAGTGCAGTGGAGGATGGCCCAGGTGCTTGGGCCCTGCACCCCATGGGAGACCAGGAAAAGCACCTGGCTCCTGGCTCCTGCCATCGGATCAGCGCGGTGCGCCGGCCGCAGCGCGCTGGCCATTGGAGGGTGAACCAACGGCAAAGGAAGACCTTTCTCTCTGTCTCTCTCTCTCACTGTCCACTCTGCCTGTCAAAAAAAATAAAAATAAATAAATAAATAAATTCATAATAACATACTGATACAGTTGGTCACCATTCAGCAAATTAAAAGATGTAAACAGTGCTATATTTCCTTACATGAAAGACAAACAAGATATGAAATTTAGAAGTTAATAAGCATACAAATGACATTTTTGTATAAATTAACTTTACATAGAACATGATAAAAACAAATGAAACTTTTAACAATGCTTATCTCTAGAGACTGGAGCTGTAATTCTATATCTGAATTTTTTATAGAGGACACAAACTGCCAACATGAAAAAGGACCTCAGCCACTGCAGAACCACCTGGGCTGGAACAGCAGAAATTCTAAACTCCCGCAGCTATGACACTGGGCAGTATTCTCAGACGCAGAAGGCAAAGTTCTTCTTAAGCCTGAAGAGAGGCACAATTTTTTCCCCTCTCCTGGCAGCCTAATGCATATGTTCTATGTCTAATTATAAATTAACGCCAAGTCTCTTGCATTAATCCTTCTTTTATATAAGCAACCTAATAATATGTCTTCTTGGGTCTACTGGGAAGAAATCTATCCAATTTTCTAATTCCTCTGGAAACTCCATCCCACAGGAATTTCTAAAAAGATCACTGTTTGCTTCAAATTACAAAGTATCATCTGAGTGTTGATATTTGAGTAGAAAATGTGAACTTCACACAATGAGGACTTATTAAAGGTCACCACAGAAGGCAAACTCACAGCCTCATACTTAACCTACTTTCTCTGCTGTCAGATGCTTGTCCCGCTGCTCAGTTAGCCTGAAACCGTGTTCACGTGGTGTGTAACAAAGAGACTCCAAATCCACCCCTGCTACTTGCGTGCAGTCTTCGTCGAGCTCCACTTCCAAAGATTGGTTTCTAGCACTGAGACTGCCACCTTCCTCTTCTCCATGACAGATGGGCCCCACTCTGGCTTCTGACGACGCATTCAGGGTTGCCAACAACTCAGCTGGCAAGGCCGCACCTCCTGTGCCTTGAGGTAAATCTCCGCTACATGCCATCCAGGCAGTCAGAGGCAGGGGGACGGAACTCAGGGAGTCTCTCAGTGGACTCAGCAAGTCTCCAGGGTCAGCATCCTTCTTTATTTCCGACAGTTCCAACAGTCGTTCCTCCCAGCCACTTCCTGGTGATGTCAGCAACTTACTCTCCAAGGCAGACACAAAAGTTTCGAGAGAACTTCCTGCATCAGAGTTCTCTTCACGAGTCACACCCAGTGAGACTTCCTTTGAACCACACTCAGGAAGCGGATCTGATGCAGCTAAGACCGTCTCTGGCTCTGCTGATGACTTCTTCACAGCAACTGTGTCAGGTACTGTAACAGCAGCGCCTGAAAAAAGGCTAACTTCAGGGGAATCTGTGTCTTCACTCAGGTCCTGTGTACGCCAAATAGAAATTCTATGATTAGGACATGTACAAAAAGTGTTTAAAATGAAGTTTTAGTTTTATAATGTATTTTCTTTGTAAGGTATCCTCAAAAGATTCAGGGACGGACATCTGGCCTAGCAGTGAATACGCTGGTTAGAGACAGACCTGTGTCTCCCTCCAGACTACCTAATTTTGAGTCTTGATTACCAAATCGAGCTTCCTGGTACCGCACAACCTAAGATGCAGCTAATGCTGGAGTTAAATGGGCAGGTCTCTGACACCCATGTGGAGAAGTGCGTTGAGTTCCTGGCTCCTGGCTTCAGCCCTGGCCAAACCCAGTCCATACAGGCATTTGGGGAAGGCATCAACAAGAGACTGCTCTGTATCTGTCGCTCTGTCTCTCTCTCTCTCTCTACCTATTAAATAAGTGATTATTTTCAAAGGGTTGTCAAACACCCCCTCCAACCTTCCATAAATAAAAAGAATATTCGTTACTGCTCTCCTATACCAAATTACTAATGACTGAGTACACAATTAAACGCTGACTACTGGGCCAAGAGTAACAGTAGCTGGGCTGTATTTAAACCCCGTTAGGTTTAAATCACGTGCTAACAAGGAGGAGCTGCCATGGACAGCTGAACAGCCCAGGAGCTTCTTCTACATCTCCCACGTGGGTGGGAGGGGCCTAAGCACTTGGGTCATCTTCCCCTGCTTTCCTGGGCATACTAGCAGGGAGCTGGATAGGAAGTGAAGCAGCCGGGACTGACCAGTGCCCACATGGGATGTTAGCATCACAAGCAGCAGCTTAACCCACTATGTCATGCCAGTCCCAGATTTTCACAAATGTTAGAAAAATGCTTGGTGAAATAAAGTTAAACAAATTGCCTTACTGGGACTTTTCAGAGCATGTGCATTGTAAACCTTTAAGGACTTAGGACATGGTATTTTCCAAACTTATTGATCCAAAAAATCCTTCACAAAGACCTATTAATGCGAAAGGGTTCACGGGATTAAGAAATATTTATATAGTCGATGAATAATGACTACCAGATAGGGAACAATTACTCTGGTCAAGATCATAAGAGTTATCTGAAACAGATACACAGAAGGGGTAGGACTGAGCCAGAAATTAAAGGTTTGTAAAAGAGTAAAGGGGAGGATGGGGCCAGCATGTGGTACAGCAGGTAAAGCTGCCACCTGCAACACTGGCATCCCATGTGAGCACTGGTTCAAGTCCCAACTGCTCCACTTCTGATCCAGCTCCCACACTTCTGATCCAGCTCGCTGCTAATGGCCTGAGAAAGCAGCAGAAGATGACCCAAGGGCTTGGGCCTCTGCACCCATGTGGGAGACCTGGATGAAATCCCGGGCATCTGACTTTGTCCTAGCCCAGCCCTAGCTATTGCAAACATTTGGGGAGTGAACCAACAGATGGAAGATATTTCTCTTTATCTGTTTTTTTAAAAAAATATTTTTAAAAACATTTATTTGTTTACTTAAGAAATAGTTATGGAGAGAGGTAGAGATAAGGAGAGAGAGGTCTCCCATCTGCTGGTTCACTCCTCAAATGGCTGCAACAACCAGGGCTGCGCCAGGCTGAAGTCAGGAGCCAGGAGCTTCCTCCAGGTCTCCCACTTGGGTGCAGGGGTCCAAGCACTTGGGCCAACCTCTGCTGCTTACCAGGCACATCAGTAGGGAGCTGGATGGGAAGTAGGGCAGCCAAGACTTAAACCAGCACCCATATGGGATGCTGGTGGTGTAGGCCGGGGCTTTAACTCACTACACCACAATGCCAGCCTCATAAATAAATCTTTAAAAAAGAGAGAGGGCCGGCACTGTGGCACAGTGGGTTAAAGCCCTGGCCTGCAGCACCAGCATCCCATATGGGCGCTGGTTCTAGTTCCGCTGCTCCACTTCTGACCCAGCTCTCTTTTTGGCCTGGGATAGCAGTGGAGGATGGCCCATGTCCTTGGCCCCCTGCACCCACGTGGGAGACCCAGAGGAGGCTCCTGGCTCCTGGCTTCAGATCGGCCGTTGTGGCCCTCTGGGGAGTGAACCATGGATAGAAGACTCTCTGTCTCTACCTCTCTGTAACTCTGTCTTCCAAATAAATAAAATAAATCTTTAAAAAAGAGAGAGAGAAAGAGAAAGAGAGGAACACACTATTTCTTAAACATCAGCTGGGTATCAGATACCATGAGCCATCAGTGCTCTGAGTCCTCACCTACGTGAAATGAGTTTCACAGTCAGTACTTTACAGATGTATGTGGCAGAGTGGCACTTGGAACCTAAACCTGGTTCCAAATTTTCTGTTCTTTCCCCTGCCTTTTGGCTCTCTGCTTAAGTAAAAAGACATGGTGGCAGGACTGTGCAAGGTGCACCTGAGATAAAGACAACTACAGGCATGGCAGGGCTGCCTGAGGAGACGCTCTGCCGCTTGCTATCCCTGCAGAGTGGGAGAGCCGGGGGACAGTCCTCTGGTTCCCAAGACAGCAAGCAGAAAGCAAAGCCAAAGCACGAAGTTGACACTGAAGGCAACCAGAAAGAGAAAGCAGTGTCCACCACAAGGTATTGGAAGGACTAGTGTAACAGACAAGCGGACAGCAGGAATTCACTAGTCATGTCTGCAACGAGCTTAACAAGTAACACACTTCTCCAGACAAACAGTACCAGACATCACATTGGCTGAGAAACAGATAGAAAACCCCATTTTGTTAGACACAAGGAAGAATAAACACCGGAAGACCTATTGACAAAAAAGATTTCTATCTATTGAAATGGAGCCTAAGTCATATTCTTGCCTAGGGGAGACTGAATGAACTTGATATTGTCACTGAAACATTTTTTTTAAAATCCATAATCTACATAGCTAATCTCCATGGTAAGGACCAAAATTTTCTTTAAGATTTATTTATTTATTTTGAAAGTCAGAGTTACAGAGAAAGAGGGAGAGACAGACAGCGAGAGATCTTTCATCCACTGGTCCACTCTCCAGATGGTCTCAACGGTCAGCACTGGCCCAGGTTAAAGCCACTTGGGTGACGAGGGACAAAGCACTTAGGCCATCTTTCGCTGCTTTTTCCAGGCCATTAGCAGGGAGCTGGTTCCGAAGTGGAGCAGCCAGGACAGGAACCAGCCCCCATATGCGGGATGAAGGCATTGCACCTGCAGATTCACCTACAACATCACACCGCTGGCCCCCAGACAAACATTTTCAATACATTTTTAATTAAATCCACGTTCCACAAAACTAATCTCTGTGACACAGACCAACCTTTTCCGGGTACAGCAGAACTTCAGGACTTTCAGCCACAGGTCCTAGAAGACAACGATATATTTTTATTTGTTTACTACAGTACTAAAAATATGCCCTCTCACTCAGCATTTTACAATCAATTAACTTGAGTTCCCCTCAGTCGAGTGACATATAAATATGGATTTATTAATATAAAATTACTATTGTCTTGGCAATGAGGTTATAAAATTGCTCCATTTTTTTAAACAAAAATTGTATATGCCTTCAGATAGACTTGTAATTATCTGAAATTAGTTTAGCCAAAAATCAATGTTAACTCTTTTTTGGCTGAAAAACCATTCTGACTTTTCCAGTATCATCATCTGCTCCATTACAGGTAACAAAGCTTATGTGAATTCACGCCTCTAGAGAGAGGCATGAAACGAACACCCACAGGGGCCAGAAGGAGTCAAAGGCCCTGGAGAAGCCAGCGTGGTAGTGTAGTGGGTTAAACCACAGCCTGCATCTCATATGGTGCCCGTCCTAGTCCAGTGCTCCACTTCTGAGCCAGTTCCCTGCTAACATGCCTGGGAAAGCAGCAGGATGGCCCAAGTCCTTGGGCCCCTGCCACCCATGTGGGAGACCTGGATGAAGTTTCTGGTTCTTTGAGGCCATTTGCAGAGTGACCTAGTGAACGGAAGATCTTGTCAATCTTCTCTCTCCCTCTCTCTCTCTCAACATAACTCTGCCTTTCAAACAAATAAACAAATCTTGAAGTCTCCCTGAACAGTATGAGGACTGCTGCCTTGCCCCCATAGTCCTCCGATGGCAGCTCAAGTCAAGTCAGACTGAGCCAAGACGAGGGAAAAAGTACTTCCACTCCACACTCCCTTTGCCTTCTACCTCCACCACCAAGACTCAGGTATTCTGACATAGTTGGGTGGGAATTCAGGACTATGGATGCTTCAAGCGTGTTTGGTCACGTCTGGCTTCTTCTGAACCATCTATACAACTAGAATAAAAGAAAGCAGCTATTTGCTGAACCTCAGAATGCACATTCAAGGCAGACACATTTTTTCAGGTGGGACGGTTGCGGGGGGAAGTAGAATAAGTATAAATACATTCACAGAGCTTCACATTTTCCACAATATGTTTTTTTTTTTCTTGCTTCACCTTTGCCATTTAATGATTAAAAAAAGAAAAGAAATGATGACTATGAAACCAGCTAGGAAAGTTACGTTCATGGCATTCCATTCCCTCAAACGATGCTAAGCAAAAAGTCTTAAGAACAAATAATTTCTCATCCTTGCTTTAGAAACCTTTGTGTCAAGCAGTGATGGCACATTTACAGTCTGAATCTTAACCTCTATGCTTGCAAGGAGTCTTTCCTAAACAAAACTCTCAGATCCTTGGAGGGTTAAAGTTAAAACCGGACAAGAAGATTTCACCCTCTTCCTCCTCCCCTGCATTGAAACAAAGAATCTCACATCCTCCCTTGTTGTCTTCAACCACTGCATCTTCAAAATGATCATTTCTGGTTTATGCCTGCAGTTCCTATTTTCAAAACTCAATAAATCAGTAAAATATTTTATAGTAATTTATTACTGTATTAAAGAATTTTTAGAAGGAATTCTCATTCTCTAACTATGAAGTGTACTTTAAATTTACAAATACAAAAAATATTATCTTTTTAGTTATTTGAAAGTTACAGAGAGGGGCCGGCACTGTGGCATAGTGGGTGAAGCCGCTGCCTGCCAGCATCCTATATGGGCGCCAGCTCGGGTCCCGACTGCTCCACTTCCAATCCAGCTCTCTGCTGTGGCCTGGGAAAGCAGTAGAAGATGGCCCAATGCTTGGGCCCCTGAAGCCTTGTGGGAAACCCAGGGGAGGCTCCTGGCTCCTGGCTTCGAATCGGTGCAGTTCCAACCATTGTAGCCAACTGGGGAGTGAACCAGCAAATGGAGGACCTCTCTGTCTCTCTGCCTCTCCTTCTCTCTGTGTGTGTAAAGTCTCTCTGATTTTTAAATAAATAAATCTTGAAGAAAAAAAAAGTTACAGAGAGAGATAGAGAGACAAAGAGAGAGAGATTTTCCATCTGCTGGTTCATTCCCCAGACAGCTGCAACAGCCAAACTGGGCCAGGCTGAAGCCAGGAGCCAGGTGCTTCATCCAAGTATCTCATGTGGGTGGTAGGGGTCCAAACACTTGGCCCATCGTCCACTACTTTTCTCAGACCATTAGGGAGCTGGATCAGATATGGAGCAGCAGGGACACGAACTGGCACCCACATAGGATACTGGTGTCAAAGGCAGCAGCTTTATCTGCTGTACCACACTGTCAGCCCAAAAAGCATTATTCTTAATTCTTGTATATACTCTATAATTACTAGAAGAGTTTGTAATTCCTCTACTTTGCATTTGAGAGAGAAATAATGTAATGGTATGTGTAAGAATTAACTCTGAAGTGCCAAAGACAAAGAATGTGGCCATAGGAGCTGAGTTTTAATCTACACAACAATTTTAACTTGCATATAAACTTAACTTATACACAAACACTCTAAGGCCAAGCTAGCACAATTAACATAATTGGCTTATTCTGGTCATTCTACAGTTTGATTAGAATTACCCTTTCAATTTGGAGAGAGAAGATAGGACTTTATTTATATTAAACAGAGTCAACTACAAAAGCTAATGATTAAACAGTACTTCCATAAGATTAACCTACAGTCTGGAATTAAATGATTTTTCTGTTCTGATCACAAAGAAAGGAGTAGAAGCAAGAGAGAGCTGAAACAAAGTGCTAAAAGGGATGGGAACTGCCAACTCCAGTCTCTAGTCACCACAGCTTCAGGGCAGCAAGAAAATCACAAACTACTCATCCTGGCACGTCAGTGAGACTTGAGAGCACACAGTCATTAAGGGCAGGACAACAGTACACAGAAATCAACAGCATCACAAGGGATCAACGGCTCCCCAAAAGGCAAGTGGGCAGGAGGCTGGAGCTATGTGAAGTGGAGGACAGAGTGGACCCTTGTTTTCCTATAAATACTAGGATCATGCATGAGAATAGATCTTTTATGTAACAATTGCTGACACCTGCCAAGGCCAAAATCCAAAGAAGGAAAAGGAATGCCTAAGGCATAACATCGTCCCTGATTTCTCGGTTTCAAATTGCTTAAGATCATTTTGGGATAAAGGACTTCAACCTCTAAGACGGTCCCTCTGTCAGTTTCATCAACGTGCCTCTTCAGTGTATCAACAGCTGCATCTTGTAAAAGGTACATTCGTCATAGTCTGAATCATGTCAGGTTATTTGATAATGATCTGACTTTTACCAAGTCACAAAGTCTTTTACATATCTGAAGAACAAATCAATTACTATTTGCACTTATTTAAGTCAGTTTATTAAACTTTTATATCGAAAAGATGAAAACTTGAAAATTACTGCTTCTTGAACATTTAAATACTGATTATGAATTTAAATTCCCTTAAACAATTTAAAGTAAATGATTTTTTAAAGATTGTATTTATTTATTTGAAAGTCAGAGTTACACAGAGAGAGAAGGAGAGGCAGAGAGAGAGGTCTTCCATCTTCTACTACTTTCCCAGGCCATAGCAGAGAGCAGGAATGGAAGCGGAGCAGCCGGGACTCAAACCACCACCCATATGTGATGCCAACACTGCAGGCGGCAGCTTTACCCACTACGCCACAGCGCCGGCCCCAGTAAATGTTTATACTTCAAATATTTCATATAAAGGACAAGGCACACGAAGCACGAACTAAGAATCACTGTTTTGCCTCTACCAAACTGATCAGCAGAAGCATAACGAGTCAGCTCCTTATTTTTTCAGCACCGACCCCAGACATCATTGAGAGTCCTTGCTTTTTAGCAGTGACAGGATGTTAAGAGCCATCCTGTTTATCTTCAAGCTATAAGACGGTTACCAATTCTGTAAGGATCCTCGTTTATTTAGCATTTATACACTCACTGCACCCATAAATTGGGCACAAAGAAGGCTCAATACTTATTACAAGAATGAACAGGTACTATTAAAAACCAAAATCTAGAGATTAGGAGTGCATGTAAGAGTTAGTGTTAGTAGTGGCCAGTGTTGTGCACCACCAGGTTAAGCCACAGCTTGCAATGCTGGCATCCCATACTGGAGGTGTGGTCTGAGTCCCACCTGTTAGACTTCCCACCTTGCTCCCTGCTAATGCACCTAGGAAGGCACCAAAGATGGCCCAAATACTTGGGTCCCTGCCACTCATATGGGAGACCAGGATGGAATTCCTGGTTCCTGGCCCAACACTGGCTATTGTGGCCATTTAGGGAGTAAATCAATGGATAGAAGCATCTCTCTCTTTCCTTCCCTCTCTCTCTCCCTCCCTCCCTCTCTCTCTCTCTTTCTCTGCTTTCTTCCCTCCCTCCCTGTCACTCTGCCTTTCAAATAGATAAATAAATCTAAAAAAAAAAAAAAAAAAGGTCTGTGGTTGGCCACATGGTACTTCAAGACAAAGATGCCATCTACTAATACAGCCAAAAACCCAGGGTAATACTGGCCTGTGTGACTGTCAGCCAAAAAAGGCACAACACACATATTAAGAAATGTTATGAACATAAAAAAACAAGCACTGGTTTCAAATTGAGCCTTAAAATCACAAGTCAAAAGAGCAAGCGTTTGGTGCAGCTGGTACTGACGACACCTGCTCTGCTTCTCCCCTCAAGTGCACAGCACGACCCAGGGTCACCATCAACACCAACTTCACTTGAAGATGCACGCTGCGGGGCTGGCGCTGTGGTGCAGCAGGTTAAAGCCCTGGCCTGAAGCACCGGCATACCATATGGGTGCTGGTTCAAGTCCCAGCTGCTCTACTTCGATCCAGCTCTCTGCTATGGCCTGGGAAAGCAGCAGAAAATGGCCTAAGTTCTTGGGCCCCTGCACCCGCGTGGGAGACCCAGAGGAGGCTTCTGGCTCCTGGCTTCGAATCAGCTCAGCTCCGGCCATTGCAGGCAACTGGGGAGTGAATCAGCAGATGGAAGACCCACCCCCCTGCCTCGCCTCTCTCTGTGTAACTCCAACTTTCAAATAAATCTTAGAAAAATAAAAGATGCACGCTGCATCAGACTAATCATTCATAAATCCATACATAAATAAGCCTTCTGTTTTTAGGCATGAACAAATTTTGTTTTCAGACTTACATATGTGAAAACCACCTCTTCTCAGACTTACATACCTGAAACCCACCTCTTCTCAGACTTACATACGTGAAACACACCTCCTTTCAGACTTACATACGTGAAAACCCACCTCTTCTCAGACTTACATACGTGAAAACCACCTCTTTTCAGACTTAATACGTTAACCCACCTCTTCTCAGACTTACATACGTGAAACCCACCTCTTTTCAGACTTACATACATGAAAACACACCTCGTCTCAGACTTACATACATGAAAACCCACCTCGTCTCAGACTTACATACGTGAAAACCCACCTCTTTTCAGACTTACATACGTGAAAACCACCTCTACTCAGACTTACATACATGAACCAACCTCTTCTCAGACTTACATACGTGAAACACACCTCTTGTCAGACTTACAACGTGAAAACCCACCTCATCTCAGACTTACATACGTGAAAACCACCTCTTTTCAGACTTACATACGTGAAAACCCAATTCTCAGACTTACATAAGTGAAAACCCACCACTTCTGAGACTTACATACATGAAAACACACCTCTTTTCAGACTTACATACGTGAATACCACCTCTACTCAGACTTACATACGTAAAAACCCACCTCTTTTCACACTTACATACGTGAAAACCACCTCTTCTCAGACTTACATACGTGAAAACCACCTCTTCTCAGACTTACACACATGAAAACCCAGCTATTCTCAGACTTATATACGTGAAAACCACCTCTACTCAGACTTACATACGTGAAACCCACCTCTACTCAGAATTATTTACGTGAAAACCACCTCTTTTCAGACTTACATACGTTTAAACAACCTCTTCTCAGACTTACATACGTGAAAACCCACCTCATCTCAGACTTACATACATGAAAACCCACCTCTTCTCAGACTTACATACGTGAAACCCACATCTTTTCAGACTTACATATGTGAAAACCCACCTCTTTTCAGACTTACATACGTGAAACCCACCTCTACTCAAACTTAATACGGGAAACCAACTACTTCTCAGACTTACATACGTGAAAACCCACCTCATCTCAGACTTACATATGTGAAAACCACCTCATCTCAGACTTACATACGTGAAAACCACCTCTTCTCAGACTTAATATGTGAACCCACCTCTTCTCAGACTTACATATGTGAAAACCCACCTCTTCTCAGACTTACATACGTGAAAACCCACCTCTTTTCAGACTTACATACGTGAACCCACCTCTTCTCAGACTTGCATACGTGAAAACCCACCACTTCTGAGACTTACATACATGAAAACACACCTCTTTTCAGACTTACATACGTGAATACCACCTCTACTCAGACTTACATACGTGAAAACCCACCTCTTTTCACACTTACATATGTGAAAACCACCTCTACTCAGACTTACATACATGAAAACACACCTCGTCTCAGACTTACATATGTGAAAACCCACCTCTTTTCAGACTTACATACGTGAAAACCCACCTCTACTCAAACTTAATATGGGAAACCATCTACTTCTCAGACTTACATACGTGAAAACCCACCTCATCTCAGACTTACATACGTGAAAACCCACCTCATCTCAGACTTACATACGTGAAAACCACCTCTTTTCAGACTTACATACGTGAACCCACCTCTTCTCAGACTTACATACGTGAAAACCCACCTCTTCTCAGACTTACATACGTGAAACCCACCTCTTTTCAGACTTACATACGTGAAAACCCAATTCTCAGACTTACATACGTGAAACCAACCTCTTCTCAAACTTACTTACGTGAAACACACCTCTTGTCAGACTTACAATGTGAAAACCAACCTCTTCTCAAACTTACGTGAAAACCCACCTCTTTTCAGACTTACATACGTGAAAACCACCTCTACTCAGACTTACATACGTGAAAACCCACCACTTCTGAGACTTACATACATGAAAACACACCTCTTTTCAGACTTACATACGTGAATACCACCTCAGACTTACATACGTGAAAACCCACCTCTTTTCAGACTTATATACGTGAAAACCACCTCTTCTCAGACTTACATACATGAAAACCCACCTCTTCTCAGACTTACATACATGAAAACCCACCTCTTCTCAGACTTACATACGTGAAAACCCACCTCCAGTGTTTCCGTGGTTCAGTGGAAGCACAGCCTGAGGAAACAGCACGGCAAGCGGTGGACCTCTGCTCCTAAAAGCACATCAATCAGTAAATAAAAATAAATCTGAAATGGGAAGAAAAACCACCCTTTCTCATGCAAATACAATTTAAGTTTTCTTTTTATTTAAAGGGCTTTCCAAATAGGATATACCTCCATATTTTTATGACTATTCCCAATTTGTTAACTTTTACATTTTAAGTGGTTGCAAAAATGAAGGAGAAAACTGAAAAATTAATGCGCAAGCAAGTGAAACCACAATGAGGTCTGATGACTGCCAGGTAGGAATAGTGGGCCAAGGAGAAAATGATTATGTAGCTCGGCCATCCACAGACACACCGACAGTTGGTCATGATGGAAAGGGCAGGAAATACTGAAGGGAAGAGGTGGAAAGCAAAATAAGGGTCATGCGTAATCTGCAATTCTGATCATCTTCACTTGAATAATTAAAAGTTGACTGAAGATGGGCCGGCTCCGTGGCTCACTTGGTTAATCCTCTGCCTGCGGCACCAGCATCCCATATGGGAGCCGGGTTCTAGTCCCGGTGGCTCCTCTTCCAGTCCAGCTCTCTGCTGTGGCCCAGGAGGGCAGTGGAGGATGGCCTAAGTGCTTGGGCAGCTGCACCCACATGAGGAGACCAGGGAGAAGCATCTGGCTCCTGGCTTCAGATTGGCAGAGTTCCAGCCACAGCGGCCATTTGGGGGGATGAACTAACAGAAGGAAGAACTTTCTCTCTGTCTCTCTCTCTCACTGTCTAGCTCTGTCAAATAAAAAAAAAATTTAAAAATATTTGACTGAAGAAAGGCAAATCAGAGCCGGCGCCGTGGCTCAATAGGCTAATCCTCCACCTTGCGGCGCCGGCACACCGGGTTCTAGTCCCGGTCAGGGCGCCGGATTCTGTCCCGGTTGCCCCTCTTCCAGGCCAGCTCTCTGCTATGGCCAGGGAGTGCAGTGGAGGATGGCCCAGGTGCTTGGGCCCTGCACCCCATGGGAGACCAGGAAAAGCACCTGGCTCCTGGCTCCTGCCAGGATCAGCGCGGTGCGCCGGCTGCAGCGGCGGCCATTGGAGGGTGAACCAACGGCAAAAGGAAGACCTTTCTCTCTCTGTCTCTCTCTCTCACTGTCCACTCTGCCTGTCAAAAAAAAAAAAAAAAAAAAAAAAAAAAAAAAAAAAGAAAGAAAGGCAAATCAGCCACTTTTTTTTCCCTCAGCCTAATTTACTGCACAAGTGCAACCAAAGTGTCTTCCTTTAAAAACACACAAAAGTCCCTTGCTTCCGCTTTAGAAATCAGTTTCTATGTTCCAGGCATAGCTACTTGAATCTTAAGCAAGAATAACAAGTTAGCCTTTTCTTCTACCACAAAACTGAAGTGATCAATATAAACTATCTTGAAGACAGAAATGAAACTACTCATAAATAATGATAATTTCTGTGAAGCAAAAAGGAAAGAATGCTGTTTTTTTTCCTAAAATGTGATGCTTTGAGCAGAACAAGATTATTGAAAACAAAATAAAGCCATAGCTTGATTCAACAATGGGACAGCCTGGCAGGTTAGACATGGATTAAGGTATCATAGGTTCTCCCTGATCTGTGGTAACTAATAGAGCACCTAAAAGGTAATCTATAGAAGCAAAATGGGGCTGGTGCCGTGGCTCAATAGGCTAATTCTCCGCCTTGCGGCACCGGCACCCCGGGTTCTAGTTCCGGTCGGGGCGCCAGATTCTGTCCTGGTTGCCCCTCTTCCAGGCCAGCTCTCTGCTATGGCCCAGGAGTGCAGTGGAGGATGGCCCAAGTCCTTGGGCCCTGCACCCACATGGGAGACCAGGAAAAGCACCTGGCTCCTGGTTCGGATCAGTGCAACGCGCCGGCCACAGCGGCCATTGGAAGGTGAACCAACGGCAAAAGGAAGACCTTTCTGTCTGTCTCTCTCTCTCTCTCTCCCACTGTCCACTCTGCCTGTCAAAAAAAAAAAAAAAGTGAAATGGACATTTTGAGATGCAATGATTTTGTGCAGCCCTTGTCTCAACTCTTGAGGAACAGCTTTTTTTTTTTCATACTATTTGTTGAACTCTTTACTTAGTATAGAGTTAATCTTATGCGTATAAAGTTAAATGAAAATAGATCTTGGTAAAAAGAAAAAATAAGAATGGGAATAGGAGGGGAGGAGGAAGGAGAGTGGGTGCATGGGTGGGAAGAATCACTATATTCCTAAACTTGTATTATGAAAAGCATAACGTTTGTATACCTTAAATAAAAGGTTTCTGGGTAAGAAATAAATGGATGGATGGATGGATGGATGGATGAACAAACAAACAACAGAGATGTCTGCATTAGAAGGAAGGTGGAGTCAGGAGCTAGAGCCAGGTATTGAACCCAGGTACTCAGGGGACGATGGCATCTGAATTGGTAGGCTAAACTTCCCATTTCATCACACAAAATATTAAAGAGAAATACACTCAAAGGTAAAGACTTAATAAAACTAGTAACTTTTCTGTTTCATCAAACATATCCTCATCTAAAAACGGCCTTTTTTTGGCTGAGAGTATATGGCAGCGAAAAATACAATAATCACTAGCATTGTTTGGTGTTACAGCCATAATTCCTATTAAGGCACCACCATTTTACTCACAAGGGCTTTGGCATCACAAAACAGGCAAAGTCAGTATCGTTATGAAAATGGTGTGTTTTTTTTTTTTTTTTTTTTTTGGACAGGCAGAGTGGACAGTGAGAGAGACAGAGAGAAAGGTCTTCCTTTGCCGTTGGTTCACCACCCAATGGCCACTGTGGCTGGCGTGCTGCGGCCAGCGCACCGCGCTGGTCTGAAGCCAGGAGCCAGGTGCTTCTCCTGGTCTCCCATGGGGTGCAGGACCCAAGGACTTGGGCCATCCTCCACTGCCTTCCCGGGCTACAGCAGAGAGCTGGGCTGGAAGAGGAGCAACCGGGACAGAATCCAGCACCCCTACTGGGACTAGAACCCGGGGTGCCGGTGCTGCAGGTGGAGGATTAGCCTAGTGAGCCGCGGCGCTGGCTTGAAAATGGTTTTGACCTCACAGATTCTCTACAACAATCTCAGGGACTCCAGAAGATCCTCAAAACATACTTTGAAAATCACTGTTTTAAAATAACTGAAAGGATAAAGTTTTTTCAAGTTATAATAGTTGTATAAAATCTAATTTTAGTAAGCTAAATTCTTTTCTCATGCTAGCCTCCAAGTTTGCTTTTAAAACAGTATTAACAAGGCCGGCGCCGCGGCTCACTAGGCTAATCCTCCGCCTAGCGGCGCCGGCACACCGGGTTCTAGTCCCGGTCGGGGCGCCGGATTCTGTCCCGGTTGCCCCTCTTCCAGGCCAGCCCTCTGCTGTGGCCAGGGAGTGCAGTGGAGGATGGCCCAGGTGCTTGGGCCCTGCACCCCATGGAAGACCAGGAGAAGCACCTGGCTCCTGTTTCCTGCCATCAGATCAGCGCGGTGCGCTGGCTGCAGCGGCGGCCATTGGAGGGTGAACCAACGGCAAAGGAAGACCTTTCTCTCTGTCTCTCTCTCTCACTGTCCACTCTGCCTGGCAAAAAAATAAATAAATAAATAAATAAAGATTTAAAAAAAAAAAAAAACAGTATTAACAGAAAATCAATTTACCTAAATCTGGTATTCTTTTGTGTGAAATGAAACTTACCTAGAATGTCTGTAAAATAATACATACTTGTGCCTCTAAAAGGACAATTACTCAAAATATATAAAATAATTCCAAAAGTCTTAAGAAAATTAAGATTGGGGCCAGCACTGTGGCATAGTAGACTAACCCTCCTCCTGTGGCGCCAGCATCCCATATGGGTGCTGGTTCTAGTCCCTGCTATTCCTCTTCCCATCCAGCTCTCCTCTATGGCTTGGGAAAGAACCCGCATGGGAGACCCAGAAGTGCCTGGCTCCTGGATTCAGACTGGACCAGCTCTGGCCGTTGCAGCCATCTGGGGAGTGAACCAGAGGATGGAACTTTCTGTCTCTCCCTCCTCTCTTCTAACTCTGTCTCTCAAACAAAATCTTTTAAAAAAAAATTAAGATTCTTCTTAGATATACAAAACCACAACAAATTAACTAAACTTACAATATAATGAGAAGCAAAAATTAGTGAACTTACTGTAACAAAGCTGGAATTTGTCCTGCTTCACCTGGAGGTTGCTAAGAAGAAAATAGTAATTTTTTTCAAACTGATAGGGTAATCCAACACCACAAACTAAAAACTAACACTCACGGTAATTCTTGTATGTTCTTTCTTCTTTTCATTATTGTGGCACAATTCACCATCTTAACCACGCTTACATATACAGTTCTGTGGCATCAAGAACATTCACAAGATTGTACAACCATCACTTGCATGTATCTCCAAGGGGACTCATGCAATATTTGTCATTTTCTGACTAGCTTATTTCACTGATCACAATGTCTTCCAGGTTGCCAGCATGCGTCAGTATGTTCTTCCTTTTGAAGGTTCACTGTATGTATGTACATTTTGTCCACTCACCAGCTGATGGATACCTGCACTGTTTCCATCTTGGGAGGCTATATGAACACAAGGGTAGAAGTAACTCTTTGAGACCCCACTTTCACTTCTTTGGGGAACATACCCAGAGGTGGAATTGCTCGATTGTATGAAAATTCTACATTTAATCTTAAGAACCAGCCTACTGAGCACCAAAAAGGAAACCTGTTGAAGTGAAATGAGAAACAGTGACTTGATCAGCCCTTGTCCTGACTGTTGATGAACAACTTAATACTTTTCCCTTTTAGTATTTTTTTTGTTCTACTTAATACTATTGGTTGAACTCTGTAATTAGCACACAATTATTCTTAGGTGTTTAAATTTAACTGAAAAGTGATCCCTGTTAAATATAAGAGTGGGAATAAGAGAGGGAGGAGATGTACAGTTTGGGACATGCTCAATCTGACTTGCCCCAAACGGTAGAGTTAGATTCCAATTCAATCCCATCAAGGTGGCATGTACCAATATCATCTCACTAGTCCAAGTGATCAATTTCAGTTCACAGTTGGTCATAATGATAGGATTAAGAGTCAAAGGGATCACATAAACAAGACTAGTGTCTGCTAATACTAACTGATAGCATTAAAAAGGAGAGAGAACAATCCAACATGGGAAGTGGGATACACAGCAGACTCATAGAATGGTGGATGTCCTAAACAGCACTCTGGCCTCAGAATCAGCCCTGAAGGCATTCGGATCTGGCTGAAATGCCCATGAGAGTATTCCAGGCACGGAAAGCCAAGACACACTGGCAAAAAAAAAAAAATGACCTAAATGAAAGATCTCCGTGAGTGAGATCCCAGCAGAAAGAACGGGCCATCAAAGAAGGAGGTACCTTTCTCAGAAGAGAGGAGAGAACTTCCACTTTGACTATGACCTTATGTAAATAAGATCAGAGTTGGCAAACTCAAAAGGCTTCCATAGCCTTGGCAACTCATAACAAGAGCCTAGGTTGATTACTGATGCCATAAACAAGAGTGTCAATTTGTTAAGTCAACAACAGGAGTCATTGTGCACTTACTCCCATTGTAGGATCTCTGTCCTTAATGTGTTGTACAATGTGATTTAATGCTATAACTAGTACTCAAACAGTACTTTACACTTTGTTTTTCTGTGTGGGTGCAAACTGTTGAAATCTTTACTTAATATATACTAAATCGATCTTCTGTATATAAAGATAGTTGAAAATGAATCTTGATGTGAATGGAATGGGAGAGAGAGCGGGAGACTGGAGGGTTGTGGGTGGGAGGGAAGTTATGGGGGTGGGGGAGAGAAGCCACTGTAATCCAAAAGCTGTACTTTGGAAATTTATATTTATTAAATAAAAGTTAAAAAAATAAAAGAACCAGCCATATCACTTTCCACAGCAGTAACACCATTTTGTGTGCGCACAAGGGTTCTGTAAACCTTCCACAAAGGTTTCTTCATATCCCTGCCCACACTTGCTTTTTTCTATTTTTTATTATAATAGTCACCTCTTGGGTGTGAAGTGGTAACTAACTGTAGTTTGAGTTTGTATGATTAATGATATTGAGCATCCTTTCATAAGCTTCTTGGCCATTCATGTTTCTTCTTTGGTGAAATATCTATTGAAGTTTTTTGTAGATTTTTATGTATTTGAAAGGCAGAGCAAGAGAGGAAGAGAGAGAGAGAGATCTTCCATCCACTGGTTCACTCCTCAAATGCCTGCAACAGCCAGGGCTAGGCAAGGCCAAAACCAGGAGCCACAAACTAAATCCAGGTCTCCCGCACAGGAGACAGGGACCCAAGTCCTTGAGCCATCATCTGCTGCTGCTTATAGTACCACCAGCAAGAAGGCAGATCTTAAGCAGAGCTGAGATTCAATCCAGACATTCCAACAGGGGATGCAGGAGTCCTAAGCAGTGGTTTAATCTACCAAAATGCCTGCCCTGTCCAGTTTTTATTTGTCTTTTGTAGTTGTTGCTGATTTTTAAGAATTCTCTATATATTCTGGATATTAACACTTTATCAGACATGATTTGCCAATATCTTCTCTCCTTCCATGGATTTCCTTTTCACTCTTCTGCCAGTGTTCTTTGGCATACAATGGTTTTCAATTCTCATTAAATCTAACATCTATTATTCCTTTTATTAAATCTAATATCTATTATTTCTTTTATGAAATCTAACATCTATCATTTCTTTTGTAGCTGTGTATTTAGTGTTATATTCAAGACATTATTGCCAAATCCAGTGTCAGGATGCCTTCCCACCATGTCATCTTCTAAGGGTTTTATAGCTTTGGCTCTTTTTTCTCTGTCTTAACTTCTCTCTATAAAAGAATTTGTGGGACTTAAATGAAAAGAAAGGGAAGTGTTCCTTTTTTTATTCTTACTTCACCCCTCTTCATTAACCTATGAGGCTTCTGAGAAGCCATTCTTGTCAGGTTCTGAGTTTGAATATTTCTCCTGAGAACCAGAAATTATACAACTCAGTGTCACAGTATTGAGTGCCAAACTCATTCTGCCTAATTCTCAACTCATACCACAAAATCTGAAGATGTATCTCTTTTAAAAAAGGATGAAATGCACTAATAAAATGCTTCTATTTTAAGATTTCATGGCAAATTGATTTTCATCACCTTAAAACAAACCCTTGCCTTAAATATGTTGTCAGCATCAAAGATCTTTAGAAAAAGACCTCTCTTTGGGTACCCCGTTTGTTTCTATGATCAACATTAAAGCTTTCTAAAAATAAAGTCATTTCCCAAAGCTGCACACATTTTAGTGATCACAATACAGTTACACAACAGAGAACCTCAGTCTTCAACAATTAATGATAGTTTTATTTACAGATAATACAACCCCACCTAGATATCATGTCAGTTCCTCATGTATAAACTTCCTAAGAAGACTTAACAAAGCTCAGAGGCCCAGAGGTAAGAAAGAACCTCAAGAGACAGATCTAGAAATTTCCAAGGATTCATTCAACAGGATATACTTACACACTTACCAGGTATTTCCTGCACGCCACAAATCAATTCATTCCAGTATCGGCAACACTCACTTTGCTCACTAAGGGACCAGTAATACACACCCTGTTGCAGGTTCATTTTTCACTTGACCCTACTCACATTGATAAATGCAAAAGACAAGACAGCAGGAGAGAAGGGAAGATGAACCAGATAGCTGTTCTGTTTTTGTTGTGTCTTGTTTTGTTCTGTTTCCTTTTCTACAGGCATGAGTTAATGCCTCTGAGCACAATGGGAGCTGAAACTGTTCATCTGTTAAGCAACAGAAGGGCATAATCAATTTTTTCCTAAGGGACTCAAATTGCTATCTTTTGCTATTTAATATTTATTTGTGAGGCAGAGGTACAATAGAGAAGGGGAGAAAGAGGTCTTCCATCCCCTGGTTCACTTCCCAAACGACTGCCAACGGCCAGAGCTGGGCTGATCTGAAGCCAGGAGCTTCTTCTGAGTCTCCCTTGCAGATGTAGGGGCCCAAGCACTTGGGCCATCTTCCACTGCTTTCCCAGAGAGCTGGATAGAAGAGGAGCTGCCAAGACTTGGACCAGCATCCATATGGGATGCCAGTGCCACTGGCAGAGGCTTAGCCTACTGTGCCACAGTGCCAGCCTCTCTTTCTGCTATTTCCCTCCTACGACTCCACCTCTGTACTTTGGCCAGACCATTAAACTGTAGGGTTTTCTTGGTGTTTTATTTGTTGAAGGTGTGGAATGAAAGGTGAAAGAGAGGTTAACATAAATGTGTTAATGTGCAGGGTCTGCAAAAGCAGCAAATCTACGTATACACATATATCCTCACAGAAAAGCAACCTTCTACTCCCCGAGGCCATTTTCTTCAACTGAGTCACAGATTACTGGGCTGAGTCGCCAAGCCTGGCTCTCCACGATCCAGCAGACATTTCCACAACCTACAGAGTAGAGCACGAGATCCCCAAGTGTCTTATGGACCTTGAAGAACTGCTGACAACACTTGCTTATAATGTGTCTTCTCTCAGACTGAAGTACCCAAATTTGTTTACCTATGTAGATTCTCTTTAATATTTCCATGTGATTGCATTTTAGAGGGCTTTACCTGGACATACAGTGCCATTTGTACATTATTTCTGTATTCTTAAATGCTTACATTCTGAAATTCCACTCACTAGCCTTTAAATACAACCTAAACACACCGGTTTAACTACTGAGTAAGAACTGTCTGGGTCCAGTGTTGGGGTGCAGTGGGTTAAGCTGCCACCTGAAACACTGGCATCCCATATGAGGACCAGTCTGAGTCCCAGCTGTTCCACTTCCAATACGAATGAGCCTGAGAAAGCAAAAGAAGATGACCCAAGCACCTGGGTCTCTGCCACCCACGTGGGAGTCTTAGATGAGTTCCTGCTCCTGCCTTTGGCCTAGCTCATCTGGGGAGCAAACCAGTGGATAGAAGATATCTCTCACTCTTTTTCTCCCTTTCTCCTGCTCTCCTTCCCTCCCTCTAGAACTCTGCCTTGCAAACAAACAAAATATATCTTTAAAAAAAAAATGGCTTGGGGCTGGCGATGTGGCACAGTAGGTCAATCCTCCGCCTGCAGCACAGGCATCCCATATGGGTGCAGGTTTGTGCCCCAGCTGTTCCTCTTAGGATTCAGCTCTCTGCCATGGCCTGAGAAAGCAGAAGAGGGCCCAAGTGCTTGGAGACCCGGAAGGAGCTCTTGGCTCCTGGCTTCTGATCGGCCCAGCTCCAGCCATTGCAGAGCCACTGTCTCTTCCTCTCACTGTCTGTAACTCTACCTCTCAAATAAATAAATAAAATCTTCTAAAAATTTGTCTTTATGGTAGCCGAATCAGGTTCCAAAGACCTGCTTTCATCCCACTCATTCCCAGAAACATTCCTAAGCCACTTCAACTTCTGGACAAAGACAGTAGTTCTAGGATCCGAAGAACTGAATCAGAAGAAATGAACTTAAGAGTCAGGAAAAGGATATTGTGGGATGTGGAGCTCGGCTCTGGAAAGGACAGGTTCAGATTCAGAACAACTTTAGAGCCTTTTGGGAATTCACGTATCTTTATTCTCATGGGGGTGGGTGAGAATACCCAGGCAACACTTCCACTCTCGTGGCAGCAAAGGAGCTACAGCAAAAAGATCCATGCCCAGTCCTGTCCTCCATTTCTCACATGTTTGACAGACAGCAGTGGCAGGCAGCTGAGGAGTTACACAGCAGAACTCTCAGTTTCTGGGCCCACTGACCTGCAAACTGACCAGTATGCAGGCCTGCTGGGTGCCATCACGGAGAGGGAGCTGATTAACTCTATTTCCCCAACAGATACTCATGGCATTCCTGATCAGCTCAATAGAGTCAGGGGATTCCCTGTGTGTGTGCGTGTGTGTGTGTATGTGTGTGTGTGTTTGATTTTTTTTTTTTTTTTTTTTTTTGACAGGCAGAGAGAGAGAGAGACAGAGAGAAAGGTCTTCCTTTGCCGTTGGTTCACCCTCCAATGGCCGCCGCGGCCGGCGTACCGCGCTGATCCGATGGCAGGAGCCAGGTGCTTATCCTGGTCTCCCATGGGGTGCAGGGCCCAAGCACCTGGGCCATCCTCCACTGCACTCCCTGGCCACAGCAGAGAGCTGGCCTGGAAGAGGGGCAACCGGGACAGAATCCGGCGCCCCGACCGGGACTAGAACCCGGTGTGCCGGCGCCGCTAGGTGGAGGATTAGCCTAGTGAGCTGCGGCGCCAGCTGGATTCCCTGTGTTTTGAAAAATCATCTTGCATTTATGTGTCCCAACAATTTATGTCTCAGAGAGACAGTCGTAGGAGAAAATGTTACTTGCCCACTGGGGCTTAAAAAGATCATTTTGTGCACAGATACACAATCTTTCCATGAGTTCTAGCCTTACCAACCCTCCTCCTTCTTCCATTATACGCTCATAAAATTAAGCTTGGAGTTATTAATTTCCCTTTCTTGAACTCTTCAACTTATGTTATAAAAAAATTCTCTCCAACTTACTTTATAAAAAAATTTGATTTATTTATTTGAAACTCAGAGCTACAAAGAGAAAGGGAGAACCATATGGATGCTGGTTCATGTCCCAGCTGCTCTACTTCCAATCTAGCTCCCTGCTAATGTACCTGGGAAGGCAGCAGAGGATGGTTCAAGTATTTGAGTCCCTCCACCCAGATGAGAGACCCAGACGGAGGTCCAGACTCCTGGCCTCAGCTTGGCCCAGTCTTAGCTGTTATGGCCATTTGGAAAGTGAAACAATGGATGGAAGATTTCTCTCTTTTTCAAATAAATATATACATCTAAATAAGTAAATCTATCTATCCCTTTCTTCTATCTATCTATCCATCTATTTGTCCCTTCCATTCTCTAAAATTCTGCAGGCCTCTCTGGTTAGCTAACTTATTTATGGCAAGGGAGTAACCTAATCAATCCAAGTTTTCCCCATGGTGCTCCCAAAAAGAAACAAATAAGTGAGAACTCTTACACTATGTGTGTACACAGAGAGAGCAGGAGGACCTTTTCAGTGGTCCATAGCTCACATACCACACAGATCAGTATCTTCACACACTTAAGTTGAGTTACTGTATTCCCATTTTAACCTCTTTTCCTTTCACATCTCTCTCTCTACCAGAAAAAGAAAACCACAAAAGGCCTGCAAGGGGACAAAAGAAAATACCTTAAATTAAATTCCCCCTTACTGCCCAACAGATGAAAGACTTTCACCAAATTGCAACAAAGAAATAGGATGACTGTGTGGAGTAAGCAAACAGAAAGGAGCAAAATATCAAAGACAATTAGTAATCTGCCACTTTGAGAGACACTTCCAGTTTTTAATAACTATATTCAATCAACATGCTGCATACCTGTGAGACTGTGCCCTCACTAGGAACAGGCATCATCGTATTCTTATTCACTTGTTTTTGTGGATCCTTGCAGAGTTTGAACCTAAGTGGAATCTCAGGAGAAGGCAGGCCTAAAAGGAGATGTGATCATAAGTCATCTGCAACGGTCTTAAAAGCTAGGCTTCCACATCCCAAGGATTTCACAAACATGAATACACACCATAATAGCAAACCTACTTTTAGATATTTATTCTAAGAAAATAATCAGAAAAGTAAACAAAATGCAAGTATTAGGCTATTCACAGTAATATTCATATAAATATTATTAATTCATTGTGTAAAGTACAATTATGCCATTGAATAGTATGCAGCAACTTAAAAGGTTAACATTGGGGCCAGCGATGTGGCACAGCAGGTAAAGCCGCCACCTGCAATGCCAGCAACCCATACTGGTGTGGGTTCATGTCCCAGTTGTTCCACTTCTGATCCAGCTCCCAGCTAATGGCCTGGGAAAAGCAGTGGAAGATGGCCCAAGTGCTTGGGTCCCTGCCATCCACAGGGGAGACCTGGAAGAAGCTCCTCATCCCTGGCTTTGTCCTGGCCCAGTCCCAACCACTGCAGCTACCTGGGGAGAGAAGCAACAGATGGGAGACCTCTTTGCCTCTGTCTCTCCCTCTAACTCTGACTTTCAAATAAATAAATCTTTTATAAATAAATAAATGGTTTACATAAGCTCCTTCAATGTGAATCTGGAATCTCCTTTCTACACTGGCAGCTGAGGAGACAGTGGCACCTGCCATGGCTTACAAATGGCCCAGGGTAGGAATGGAGACTGAGGTCTCCACTGTACCATTGAAAGGTGCAGGATGGGCCGGCGCTGAGGCTAAACAGGCTAATCTTCCACCTAGCGGCGCTGGCACACCGGGTTCTAGTCCCGGTTGGGGCGCCAGATTCTGTCCCGGTTGCCCCTCTTCCAGGCCAGCTCTCTGCTGTGGCCTGGGATTGCAGTGGAGGATGGCCCAGGTGCTTGGGCCCTGCACCCCATGGGAGACCAGGAAAAGCACCTGGCTCCTGGCTCCTGCCATTGGATCAGCGCGGTGTGCCGGCCGCAGCGTGCCGGCCGCGGCGGCCATTGGAGGGTGAACCAACGGCAAAGGAAGACCTTTCTCTCTGTCTCTCTCTCACTATCCACTCTGCCTGTCAAAAAAATAAAAAATAAAAATAAATAAAAAAAAAGAAAGATTCCAGACTGATAGGTGATCAGTGAAACACACACACCTACACAGTGCAGTGGAGGATGAAGATGCAACTGCGTTCCAGTAGCAGACAGGAAGTGTCTACTTGAAAAAGTACCTGCTCCTACAGACCAACAATACCTAAGTACATTCTCGATGAGAAAAAGAATTTGCTTCTACCACATTCTGACTGCTGCGGGAGAGTTTTCTGTGTTCTTAGATTTTCCTTTGGCCTGTTCCTTTACTATGTGTAAAGTAACTGGCATATATATCGCCTGTTTTGTAGCTAAACGGCCAATGACAGATACATTTTGGTTGACTTCAAGTGGAGATAAGATGGAATAAAACAGGTTCTGTGCAAATTTCATGGCCACTAGTGGCATGCTCACTCAGCTCTTATCTCTGTCTCAGTAAGTTATTTTGCCCTCACCATGTTAACTAAACAATATAAACATCCTTGCACACCTCGTTTACCTGGAGAATTTTAATGATTTTTCCTTACTGTAAAATCAAAGACAATTTCAAAAATTTTTGTATATAGCTGTTACATGTAAAGCAAACTGCCTTCACATGGGGTAAATTATTCTCTAAAAAATGCTACACAGTTTTTTTTAAAGTCTTGTTTGTTTATTTGAGAGGTAGAATCACAGACAGAGAGAGGGAGAGCCAGAAAGAAAAGTCTTCCATCTGCTCATTCACTCCCCAAATGGCTTCAGTGACCAGACTGAGCTGATCAGGGGCCAGGAGCTTCTTCTGGTTCTCCCACGTGGGTGCAAGGGCACTTGGGCCATCCTCCACTGCTTTCCCAGACCATAAGCAGAGAGTTGGATTGGAAGAGAAGCAATCAGAACACAGACAGATGCCCATATGGGATGCTGGTGCAGCAGGCAGAAGCTTAGCCTACTATGCCACAGCACTGGTCCACTACAGTTTTTGCTTCAAAAAAAGCATCTTGTCTAAATAAAATTCTTATTTAAATGAAAAATAAAAAGTTAACAGGCGAGTAAAATGTTGTGGTAGACACAGAGAAGAGGAGAGACATACATAGCTTGATAACTATGAAAACTGGCATTAAAGTCTAAACAGCTATACAAAAACTAAGTACTAACCATTACTGAGAGTGGAATTACAAGGAAGGGCAAGGGATGAGATCTTTCACTTTCTACATTACACACCTTTATATTTGAAAAGCAGAGAGACAGAGACCAAAAGACAAAGAAAGATCTTTCAACCACTGGTTCATGCTTCAAATGCCCACAAAAGCCAGGACTGGGCCAGGTGAAAGCCAGGAGCCCAGAACACAGTCTGGGTCTCCCAAATGTGGCAGGGACAAAGTACTTGCTCCATCTCCTGCTGTCTCCCAGGATGGTTGTATCAGAAGCAGAATAGGTAGGAGACAAACCAGGCACTCTGGTGTGGGAAGTGAGTATTCCAAGTGGCAACTTAACAGCAGGGCCAAAGCCCATCCAGCCTTTTATACTTTTAGTAGTCAGAAAACATAATAAAAGTCTATCCATTTGGGGCCGGCGCTGTGGCGCAGAAGATTAAAGCCCTGGCCTGAAGCGCTGGCATCCCATATGGGTGCCGGTTCTAGTCTCCGCTGCTCCTCTTCCAATCCAGCTCTCTGCTATGGTCTGGGATAGCAGTAAAAGATGGCCCAAATCCTTGGGCCCCTGCAACCACGTGAGAGACCCAGAAGAAGCTCCTGGCTCCTGGCTTCAGATCGGCACAGATCCGGCCATTGCAGCCATTTGGGGAGTGAACCAGCGGATGGAAGACCCCTGTCTCTCTCTCTCTCTCTACCTCTCTCTGTAACTCTGTCTTTCAAATAAATAAAATAAATCTTTAAAAAAAAGTCTATATATTTGGAAAAGAAAGAAAAAAGTCTGGCTGGAATGTTGAAACAGACCTCTAACTTTTTCTTCCTACTTTATATATCCTAAGAAGGCACTTTGTAGACAAATAGCACATGTTTCCCCTTCCAATGACAAGTAGGAAAAATCAATCCACAACAAACTATAGCTTTCATTTGGGGTATCAGATGAGATGATATACAGTGAGAGTACTTTGTGGCCTACAAAATAATACACAAAAGTTGGAAGACCTTTGTGTATATTTAGAACATTTTTTTTTTTTTTTTTTTTTTTTTGGACAGGCAGAGTTAGACAGTGAGAGAGAGAGACAGAGAGAAAGGTCTTCCTTCCATTGGTTCACCCTCCAAATGGCCGCTACTGCCGGTACACAGTGCTGATCTGAAGCCAGAAGCCAGGTGCTTCCTCCGGGTCTCCCATGAGGCTGCAGGGCCCAAGCACGTGGGTCATCCTCCACTGCACTCCTGGGCCACTTTCCTTCTATTTAACATCTATTTACAGATATCTTCCAAAGTGGGAATAAAGCTCCCGGGAAGAAGCATGAAAGGAAATAGCCAAGCTTACACTTAAACCACTGCTGCAGAATTCATCTCTGTGAATGACCGTCTGGAAGGGGACTCAGGAAGGACAGAGAATTGGTAGGACAAAGACACTTTTTAAAAAAGATCTATTTATTTTATTATTTGAGAAGCAGAGTTACTGACAGACAGAGGGAGAGACACAGAGAGAGATCTGCCATCCCCTGGTTCACTCCCCAAATGGCCTCAACTAAAGCCAGGAGCCAGGAACTTCTTCCTGGTCTCCCACATGGGTGCATGGGCCCAAGGACTTGGGCCATCTTCTACTGCTTTCCCAGACCACAGCAGGGAGCTGGATGGGAAGTAGAGCAGCCGGGACTCGAACCGGCACCCACATGGGACGCCAGCACCACAGGCAGAGGCATAGCCTACTACACCACAGCACCAGCCACTCAAAGACACTTTCACAGACAGCTGTATGGGGGAGGGTGCTTGGCGTGGCAGTTAGGATGCTGCATGGGATGCCACATGTAAGGGTGCCTAGGCTCAAGTCCTGGCTCCACTCCCAATTCCAGCTTCTGACAATGTGCACCTCCGGGAGGCAGCATAGCTCAAGCACTATGTGGGAGACCGAGATCAAATTCCTGACTCCAGGCTTCAGCTTGGTCCAATCTCAGCTGATGCAGGCATGTAGGGAGTGATTGGAAATATCTCTTTCTGTCTCTCTCTATATCTGCCTTAAAATAAGTAAGTTTTAAAAAATGCTTAGTTTTATCCTGAAATAATGACTGATTATTAAAAACTATTATTAACCTTTATAAACAGACAGGCTCCAGGTTAAGCTGGAGACTTGGCAGGGAAGAGAGCCACCTGCATGCTACTTCAGCACCTCTGGAGCCCTTTCTAGGAGTCCTAAACATGTTTTGGAAGCTACAAGCCCCACTGTTGTCCTTATTGTAACAGACCTGAATAAACCTCAGAGTCTGCTAAAGTTGCCTAAAAGGGCTGGTGCTGTGGCGCAGCAGGTTAAGCCTCTGCCTTCGGCACTGGCATCCCATATGGGTGTGGGTTTGAGTCCCAGCTGCTCCGCTTCCAATCCACCTCCCTGCTAATGGCCTGGGAAAGCAATGGAAGACGGCCCAAGTGCTTGAGCTCCTGCACCCACGTGGAAGGCCTGGAGGAAGCTCCTGGCTCCAGGCTTCAGATCAGCCCAGCTCCAGCAGCTGCGGACATTTGCCAAGTGAACCAGCAAGTGGAAGACCTCTCCTTCTGCCTCTCCCTCTCTGTAACTCTGCCTCTCAAATAACTAAATAAGTATTTTTAAAAAAAAGATGCCTAGGGGCCAGTGCTGTGGCATAGCAGGTAAAGCCACCACCTGCAGTGCCAACATCTCATATGGGCTCCAGTTCGAGTCCCAGACACTCTACTTCTGATCCAGCTCTCTGCTATGGTCTGGGAAAGCAGTATAAGACAGCCTAAGTCCTTGGGTCTCTGACCCATGTAGGAGACCTGGAAGAAGCTCCTACTCTTGGCTTCGGATTGGCTCAGCTCTGGCCATTGTGGCCATCTAGGAGTGAACCAGTTGAATGAAGATTTTTCTCTCTCTTTCTCTGCCTCTGCCTCTCTGTAGCTGTACCTTTCAAGTAAATAAATAATTTTTTTGATATTTATTTTATTTATTTGAAAGACAGAGTTACAGAGAGGTAAAGAGAGAGAGGTTTTCCATCTGCTGGTTCACTCCCCAGATGGCCACAACAGCCAGAGCTGTGCTGATCTGAAGTCAGGAGCCAGGAGCTTCTTTCGGGTCTCCCACATGGGTGCGGGGGCCCAAGGACTTCAGCCATCTGCTGCTGCTTTCCCAGGCCATAGCAGAGAGCTGGATCAGAAGAGGAGCAGCCAGGACTAGAACCAGGGACCATATGGGATGCCAGTGCTTCAGGCCAGGGCTTTAACCTGCTGAGCCACAGCGCCAGCCCCAGTAAATAAATCTTAACAACAACAACAACAAAAAAGGGAACTAACTCTGTAAAGTTAGACTAAATATAACAGAAGTTAGTTTAATGAAAATGTAAGAGCACTTAAAAAAAGTTCATAAACAATAGAATTAAAAGACATGTGTTCTGTTGCAAAAAATATTAGAAGTCTATTTTCCATGTACTTTTTGAAGATCCCTTGTACTTAAAATATTAGGCAGCTTTCCACTGCTGCAATAAAATACCTGAAACAGGCTAACCTTATAAAGAAACAAGGTTTATTTTGCCTCAAGGGTCTGGGGTTAGGGTGTAGAGGCCTCGTCTGGCAATGGCCTTCTTGCTGGTAGAATGCTAAGGTGGCGCAGAGCATGAAATGGCAGGAGTCAGGGAGCACTCACGGCTGTCTGTGTCTGTGTCTGTGTGTGTGTGTGTGGTCTCTCCCACCCCTATAAAACCACTAGGTTTCAATCATGGGGACTCCAACCCAATGACCTAATGTAATCACTCCCCAAAGGCCCCATCTCCAAGCACCCAGCTGTATTAAGCCTCCACCCTCTTAACACCATTCATAGAAGACACATATTCAAACCATGGCACCTGGGAAGTTAAAGGGACTACATAGTGAAAAGAATCATCCTTACCTTCATATACTGTTCTTATACACTGGTGGAAACTGGACTCAGCTCTAAGAGATGTGTCTTCATCGAAGAGCAACCTTTCAAATACAAAAAGAAAAAGCAAAGGTTTTTTTATTATGTTTCCTAAACATAAAGATTAACATTCTATTGACTGTATTTGATTTGATATGCAGAGAGATAAATAGAGAAAGAGACGGAGAGCTCCCATCTACTGGTTGGCTCACTCTCCAAACGCTCGCAACAGCCCGCTGATCCCTGGAGCCAGGAACTCAATCCAAGTCTCTCATAAGGGTAGCAGGGGCCCAACAGCTTGAGTCATCACCTCCTGCTCCCAAGATCTGCATTAGCTCCTGCAGCCAGCGGCAGGAGCAAGCATCACACACAAGGGCATTGAGCCAATGTGGGACACAGGCGCAACAAATTTTTTAACTGCTAAGCCACACACCTACTCCTAGAATAACATTTTTTTAATTATATCTAAATTTGCCAAAAATTTTAGTTACACCACTATTAATATTTGTTTCAAAATATTATTTTTAAATATATATTAATTTAAAATTTACCCAAGATAAAAAATAGTCATATGGCTATATTCATTTTTACAAATATTATGATTTTTTTGGCATTTAAGGGTAAGGGACAAGTGTCGATCACTTTTGAACAGAGATACAGTGAGGAGATTATTTGAGGAGCCAGTGCTGATAGTCTTTCCTTCACATTTCTCTATACCACAAAGATTCTGGGATTAAAAACCCCAGGTTAGGGGTTGCATTGTGGCTCAACAGGCTAAGCTGGATCTTACAACTGCAGCAGCCTCTATCAGAGGGCCTGCTCATGTGCCGGCTGCTCTGCGTCTGAGCCAGCGTCCTGCTCATGCACGGGGGAAAGCAGATGGTGACGGCCCACTACTTGGGTCCCTGCCACCCACGTGGAAAACCCAGTTGGAGTTCCAGACTCCTGGCTTCAGCTGCTGTTGAGGTAATTTGGGGAGTGAACTAATGGACAAAAGATAACTCTCTCTCTTGGTCTCTCATTCTCTGTTTTTTTGAAAGGCAAAGTACCAGAAATAAATAAATCTTTAAAAAAATCCCAAGGTTAAATCTGAGTATAAGGGGGTGGTGTTT
This sequence comes from Oryctolagus cuniculus, assembly GCF_964237555.1. Classification (NCBI taxonomy): domain Eukaryota; kingdom Metazoa; phylum Chordata; class Mammalia; order Lagomorpha; family Leporidae; genus Oryctolagus; species Oryctolagus cuniculus. The sequence goes on from NC_091445.1 coordinate 354,645, forward strand.
AGCATAGAGAGATTAAGACTGGGGATGCTGGCATCCTGTATCAGAAGGCTTGAGTTCAAGTCCTGGCTCCACTCCCTAAACCAGCTTACTGCTAACACACACCCTGAGAGGCAACAGGAAACAGCTCAAGTATGTGGGGACCTGGACTGAGTTCCCAGCTCGCAGCTTCAGCCTGTCCCAGGCCCAGGTGTTGCAAGCATTTGGGGAGTGAACCAGGGCATAGCAGCTCTCTTTCTCTGTTGTTCTCTTTCTCTTTCTTTGCCTTTCAAATAACTAAAGTAAATACATAAAAATTCAAAAACATAAAATAAATCTGAGTATACTTCATAATATAGAGTAACAAATTCATTTTGGGATTTGCCTCTTACTACATGTGTGGCAACACAGCAACACCAAGGGGATAGAGAGAAGATGCACAATTCTTGCCCTCAAGACCCTCCAGATTTGATGAGGGACAAAGAACAAAGAAAAGAGTATTGGTTTGTTTTTTTTTTTAAAGATTTTATTTATTTATTTGAAAGGTATAGCAGCAATTCCATTTCTGTACAAATGCACAAAGGAACTGAAAGTAGGAAACCAAATAGACCTTTTTATGTCCACGTTCACAGAAGCATTATTCAGAACAGCCAAAAGGCGGAAATAAACCAAATGTTCATCAATGAATGAAAATATAAATAAAATACGGTACATATTCACAATGGAATATTGTTCTTTTTTTTTTTTTGGAATATTGTTCTGTCTTAAGAGGGAAGGAAATACTGATACATGCTGTGGTATGGATGAAACTTGAAGACACGATGCTATCTGATAAGCCAGACACAAAAGGACAAATACTGCAGATTACACTTATATGAAGCACGCAGAGAAGCTGAACTCCAGAGGTGGAAAGCAGAATGGAGGTTTCCATGGGTGGGGGCAGCGGTGTGAGAAGTTACTGTTTAATGGTGGCGGGTGTCAGATTGGGATGATGAAAGGTTCTGGAGCTAGCCAGTGGTGGTGGTTGCAGAAAAATATGAATGAGCTTAACACCACAGAACTGTACATTTGAAAATGGCCAAAATGGTAAATTTTGTTATATTTTCCAGCAATAAAAAATGCTTCAATAACCTTTCTAGAATCCAAGAATGCAACTAACAGCTTTTCATGTGCTCCTCCCGTGAATACAAGCTGGGTCCAGGGAGTCCTCTAATGAACAAATGGAGTAGCTAAACTGGTGTGTTATTTCTGATGTTGATTACAAAAAGACACTGGCTTCCATCTTTTTCCTTCTCTTATTCTCCCACTTCTTTCCTGTGATGGAAGCCAGCTTGTGTGCTACAAACTGCCCTAGGGAAAGGCCTACATGGAGAGAAATTCTGACAGGGCCTCAGTCTACAGCCAGAGAAGAACCAAAAACTCAGTCCAAGAGCAGCGAAGAACTGGATCCTACAACATCCACGTGGGAGCAGATCCTTCCCAGTGAAGTCTTGAGATGAATGCAGCCTCAGTCGACACCATAAATTCAGTCTTGTGAAATACCTTGAGCCAGATGACCCAGTTAGATCACACCTGGATTCCTAACCACAGAAACTTAACTGTTTTAAAGCATTGAGTTTTAGAGTAAGTTGTTACACAGTAATAGAAAACCAATATACAGTAGTCACATTTCCCTAATTATCACTCTTTGTTCTGTTCCATTTAGGATCCAAAGTGCCAAGGTGCACATATTACATGTGGTTGCTATGTCTATTAAGAATATTTCGTGTGTTTGAAAGACAGAGAGAGAAAGAGAGTTCCATTTACTGGTTCACTCCCTAAATCCCTGTAACAGCTGAGGCTGGACCAGGTTGAAGACAGGAGACCAGAACTCAATCCGAATTTCTCACATGGGTTGCAGGGACACAACCACTACAGCAATCATCTGCCGTCTCCCAGGGAGCACATCAGAAGAGGAGGCAGGAATCAGAGGTGAGGCCAGGACTCGAATCAAGCACTCTGATGTGCAGCGCAGGAGTCCAAAGCGGCACCTTAACTGCTACACCAAACACCTGCCCCTGAAGTCTCTGTTATAACATATAAACAGCTCCTCCTTTTCACTCCCTCACCATCTGTTGAAGAGACAGAGCTGTTTTTCTTACAATTGTCTCACATTTCAGATTACTGATTGCATGCCACTTAACAAGTACCTCTGTCCTATACATTCGCTGTGAACTGGCAGATTTAGAGGTCTGATCTAATTAGTTTACTTTTGTGGGCAAATGTATACTAACAACAGGACAACAGAGTATGGCTGCTCCTTCTGTGATGTTAGTGGCTATTCGTGACCACTGTATAGATCCATTCATTATTTCACTTGAAGCATATAAAAGGATGATATTCTAATTGATCATGCTTCCTTAATTTATTACTGTAAACAAATATTATTAAAAACTTTTACTCACTAATTATAATCATCCTTATTTAAGCCACATTACTCAGCAAGTAACTCAGATTGTCTGCCTAGGAAAGTTTAGACCAATACCTGTCTTTCTCTTTACCAATTTCAGGAAAATGAAATTTTTTAAAAGGCCATTTTTTTAAAAAGATTTATTTTATTTATTTGAAAGACAGACTTACAGAGAGAGGTAGAAACAAAGAGAGGTCTTCCATCTGCTGGTTCACTCCCCAAATGGCTGCAATGGGCGGAGCTGCAGCGATCCGAATCCAGGAGCCAGGAGTTTCCTCCAGGTCTCTCATGTGGGTGCAGGGGCCCAAGAATTTGGGTCATCTTCTACTGCTTTCCCAGGCCACAGCAGAGAGCTGAATAGGAAGTAGAGCAGCCGGGACTAGAACCGGCACCCATATGGGATGCCAGTGCTTCAGGCCAGGGCTTTAACCCACCGTGCAACAGTGCTAGCTAAAAAGGCCATTTTTAACTCATTTTTGAAGCTCCTGGCTTCAACCTGGTCCAACCCCAACTGTTGAATCCATTTGGGGAGTGAATAAGCAGATGGAAGATTTTTTTCTCTGTGTGCCACTCATCCTTTCAAACACGTAAGTAAAAATCTTTTAAAAAATTGAGAGATTGGAGACGTAGTAGGTTAAGCCTCTGCCTTTGACACCAGCATCCCGTATGGGTGCCAGTTCATGTTCCAGATGATTCTCTTCTGATCCAACTCTCTGCTAATGGCCTATGAAAGCAGTGGAAGATGGCCCAAGTGCTTGGGCCCCTGCACTTACATGGAAGACCTGGAAGAAGCTCCTGGCTTCAGATCGACCCAGCTCCAGCCGTTGCAGCCATTTAGGGAGTGAACCAGTGGATGGAAGATCTTTCTGTCTCTTCCTCTCTCTGTCTATAACTCTGCCTCAAATTAATTAATTAATTAATTCTTTTTTTAAAAATAGAAGCTCTCAGAGACATCAGAAATACAAAAGAAACCACCTGTAAATTTTAGAAGAAAAAAAAAATGATTGTATCTGAAATTGGGGGGAAAAAAACACCAAATGGGCTCAAAAACTGAATGGAGATGACAAAGAAGAGATTAAGTGAACCTGAAGATACAGCATTAGATATTATATACTCTGGGGGCTGGCAAAGTGGCATAGTGGGTAAAAAGCCACTGCCTGCAATGCTGGCATCCCATATGGGCACTGGTTCAAGTCTTGGCTGCTTCACTTCTGATTCAGCTCATGGTAACGCTCCTGGGAAAGCAGCAGATGGCCCAAGTTCTTGGGACTTCGCATCCATGTAGGAGACTCAGAAGAAGCTCCTGGCTTTGGCCTGGCCCATCAATGACCAGGTCCAGCAACGGGGAGTCAGTCAGTGGATGGACGACCTGTCTGTCTCTGTCTCTCTAACTCTGCCTTTCAAATAAAATTTTTTTAAAAAATCTTTAAAAAAAAAGTAGAGGCCGGCGCCGCGGCTCACTAGGCTAATCCTCCGCCTAGCGCCGCCGGCACACCGGGTTCTAGTCCCGGTTGGGGCGCCGGATTCTGTCCCGGTTGCTCCTCTTCCAGGCCAGCTCTCTGCTGTGGCCCGGGAGTGCAGTGGAGGATGGCCCAGGTGCTTGGGTCCTGCACCCCATGGGAGACCAGGAGAAGCACCTGGCTCCTGCCTTTGGATCAGCGCGGTGCGCCGGCCGCAGCGGCCATTAGAGGGTGAACCAACGGCAAAGGAAGACCTTTCTCTCTGTCTCTCTCTCTCACTGTCCACTCTGCCTGTCAAAAAAATAAATAAATAAATTAATTAAATTAAATTTAAAAAAAAGTAGATATTACACAATCTAAAGAATTGTAGTCAACATATTTTGTAACGATCAGAGAGTTGGAGATCTGAGACACAATGTCCCAAAGTCTAATTTTCATGCCATCGAAAAATCAGAAGGAAAGGAGAAAAATCGGTGCAGAAAAAAAAATTGTTTGGAAGAACTCATGACACAAAAAGCCCTAAATTTGACTGAAAGATATGAATTTACAGATTTGAGAAGCTCAACAAAAACCCAAACAGGAAAAACAGAAACATCACGCCCAGACACATCATTAACTGTGGAGAATCAAAAACGAGAAAAGATTTTGAAAACAGGGGAAAAAGTTATGCCTCCCCACGAGAGAACAGTGATTCAAACGGAGGGAGACGGGGGCTTGATTGCAAAGGGGCTGCTCAGGGACTTCGGGGTAATGGACCCGTCTGGACCTCACCCTGAGAGTCCATGTGTCTGCACACCCACAGGGGCGTCGGCCACCTCCCACCCACAGGAAAGAAACGGAAACCCGTGTCACCCTTCACTGCTGTCCTCGCCTCGCCCCCGCATCCCACCAGCGGCCGTCTCCCGCCAAACTGACTTGAAGGTTCGCCCGATTCCCCCACGGATCCCCCCACGCACCACCGCGGGCGGAGAGCACTTTGATCCCAAACCGCCGCGGTGGCACCAGCACGGTAAAACGCGACCGCGCTAGCGTGGGGCTCGCCAGTGTGGACGAAAATCCGATCCTGGGGCTCTCCCAGAAGCGTCTCACGGGACCTGGCGGGGCAGCGAGTGCAGCCCGGAGACGCCCGCCGCCCGCCCCGCGCCCCCAGCCCCGCGCCCGCGGCCCCTCCGTCGGGTCGCCGCGCAGGGCAGAAAGCGCCGCCTTCCCGGTTCCCACGAGGCGCGCGCGCCCGGCTGGCGGGAACCGACTCCCCGCACACGTTCTTTCCTGAGAGAAAGTGCGGGAGCAGCTCCCGGCTCTGCACCCACGCTGCTCCGCAGAGCACGCAGGGCAGGGCGGGCGCCCCTCGACCCGGCCCCGCGGCCCGCCCGCGAGGGTGCTCCGCGCGCACGGCCACGCGGCGGCCGGGGTCACCTTCTCCAGGGCAGCGCCTCCTCCTCAGGCTCGCTGTCCGTGACCGACCCCTCCACCACGGTCTCGTCGCCGTCCCAGCCCAGGGCCCGCGCGCCCGCCTCCATCGTCGCCTCACGCTCCGGGGTCGGCTGCGCTCCTTCCCCGCAAACACGGACGCCTTGAGGCCGGGGGACACCGCGCGTCACCAACAGCGGTAACAGCCGGCGCGCGGGAAGACCCACGTCTCCAGGGCCGCCCCGGCCTCGCGAGCGTCGCCACAGCCGGAGCCGCGCCGCGTGCGCCCGGACCCCGCCTCCCGGGCCTGCCGGAAGCGGCCGCTGCGCGCCCCTCGGCGGCCGGGGCTTGCGGACCGCGCGGCGTGCAGACCCGGGCCTCCGGACCGGGCGGCGTGGAGACCGGGCCTCCGGCTGACCGCGCGGCGTGCAGACCCGGGCCTCCGGCTGACCGCGCGGCGTGGAGACCCGGGCCTCCGGCTGACCGCGCGGCGTGGAGACCCGGGCCTCCGGCTGACCGCGCGGCGTGGAGACCCGGGCCTCCGGACCGGGCGGCGTGGAGACCCGGGCCTCCGGCTGACCGCGCGGCGTGGAAACCGGGCCTCCGGCGGACCGCGCGGCGTGGAGACCGGGCCTCCGGCTGACCGCGCGGCGTGGAGACCCGGGCCTCCGGCTGACCGCGCGGCGTGCAGACCCGGGCCTCCGGCTGACCGCGCGGCGTGCAGACCCGGGCCTCCGGACCGGGCGGCGTGGAGACCCGGGCCTCCGGCTGACCGCGCGGCGTGGAAACCGGGCCTCCGGCGGACCGCGCGGCGTGCAGACCCGGGCCTCCGGCTGACCGCGCGGCGTGGAGACCCGGGGGCCTCCGGCTGACTGCGCGGCGTGGAGACCCGGGCCTCCGGCTGACTGCGCGGCGTGGAGACCCGGGCCTCCGGCGGACCGCGCGGCGTGGAGACCGGGCCGTGCCTCCGGCTGACTGCGCGGGCTTGCGGGACGCGGGTGCACCGGCCGGCGGCCGAGGGTGAGGGGTCTCCGGCCAAAGTGCGCCCCTGCGCTGGCGCTGCCACCCGCTCCCCTCATGGCTGTCCCCCAGCTGCGGGCACAGCAGGTGTTTATTAGACATGGGTGTGTTAGGTAGGAAGGCAGAAATTAGCCTGCGTGTGTGGGAAGGGCCTAAGGGAATTGACATCCACACAGTCCAGCATCCGCTTTTCAACGTCACCCCATAACCTCCCAGGTCCCGCCCAGACCCTTCTCCCTGCCCTGATAGACAGCCTTCCTCTAAGGCGGGCACCCTAGAGAGAAGCCAGCCAGGCTTCCTCTGACACCCAACAGGTCCTTGATCTGGAGGAGAGGGGGAGAGAAAAGGCGGGAAGGCAAGACCCATCCCCTTAAAAACCCAGCCGAAATGTGAACTGGGCACTGTCTCAGGTTCTGTCTGGAGAGGTGCCCATCGGTTCCTGCGGATGTCCCCACCCTAATAAACTTTGCCACTTTGCTTTCCACTGCTCTCTGTCTCACGCCTGAATTCTTCCCTGCGCGAAGACAAGGGCCCTCAGCTTTTTCTCTGGTGACATTTCGACCATCAGCTGCTCTGGCTGGTGCACTTTGTATTTCTCCCTCATCAACTCCATAAAGACAGGAGTGGTGCTTTTCATTTTTCCCTAGCCTAGCCATAATCTTTTCTCGAGGAAGTAGCGAGAACGTTATGTTAGGTATGTCTCAGTGTGTGTGAAAGCTTTTCATTCAAACCAGTTCAAAATAAAGCCGGGTGAACTCCACCTGCCAGGTGAGGGGACAACTGGAGCCTCCAACACACGGCACGCCTGTTAAGTTTCACCAGCTAAACAAATGAATGTTTTTCTGACCCTAATTCACTGCCCTTCTCACTACAAGGAGTGATTTTGCCATTACTATTGTTAGTATAATTTGTTCATACCTAAGCCATTATTTAAAACACTATTTAAACACTATTATTTAAAACACTACTTTTTGTAATTTTTATTTGTTTTAAAATCATATTTTTAACATTTTTCCAGTGTCACATTTAAGTGTGGAGACTGGATATATACACATAAATGCTATTTTTTTTGAAAACATATCACGAAGTGAGGGATTCATGCCAATGATTATAATGTGGAGAAAGAACAATATATTTTCATTTATGTGGTAATGGAGCAATATTTATAGCTGTATGTCAAAGGATATAACATATACACAATTTTTATACCCTCTATGTACTAACTTCTAAAAATAAAACATTTTCTTGTGTCTGAATTATTAGCATAAATCTCCAGCTCCATCAATCTAATTAAAATATCAGGATTTCCTTCTTTTTTACAGCTGAGTAGTATTCCATTATCCAATCATAAGTTTATAGACATCTAGGTTGATTCCATATCTTTGCTATTGTGAATTGAAATGCTAAACATAAGGGAGTAAAGGTAACTTTCATATGCTTGATGTATTTCCTTTGGATATATTCCCAGGAAGGGGCAGCTGAATCTTTTGGTAGATATAACTTTAGTTTTCTGAGGACTCTCTATACTGTTTTCCATAGTGGTTGCACCAATTTGCATTCCCACCTTTTTCTCTACAACCTAGCCAGCATTTGTTATTTTTAAGTTTTGGGTAGTAGTCATTCTAAACTGGTACTTCATTGTGGTCTTTATTTGCATTTCCCTGATGGCTAATGTTGCTGGGCATTTCTTCTTGTCTGTCAACCATTGTACTTCCTCCTTTGAAAGTGCCTATTCACTTCCTTTTCCCACTGCCTATTTCTTTTTATTTTCTCTCTCTCTCTATTTGAAAGTTACAGAGAGAAAGGGAGAGAGATCTTCCATCCACTGGTTCACTCCCCAAATAGCAAACAACAGCCAGGGCTAGGCCAGGCAAAAGCCAGGAACCAAGAGTTTCTTCCAGGTCTCCCACATGGGTGACAGGACCCAAGCACTCGGGCCATCTTCTGCTGCTTTCTTAGGCACCTTAGAGGGAGCTAGATTGGAAGTGGAGCAGTTGGAACTAAAACCTGTGGCTTAACCTGCTATGCCACATGCTAACCTCTTGCCCAATTCTTAATTGAGTTGTTTGTTTTGTTGTTGACTCCTTAAATATTCTGGATATTAATATTTTATCAGTTGCATAGTTTGCAATTATTTCTTCCATTCTGTGGGTTGCCTCTAATTGTTTCCTGTGTAGTGCAGAAGTGTCTTAAGTTTGATGTGATCCCATTTGTCTATGTTTGCCTTTATGGCCTGTGCTCCTGGGGTCTTACCAAGGAAGCTTTTGCCTAAACCAATGTCTTGCACCATTTCCCCTATGTTTTCCTGTAGTTGTTTCATGTTCACATCTTAACGTTAAATCTTGATCTATTGTGAGTTGATTTTTCTATTGGATATAAGGTAGGAGTCTTATTTCAAACAATTGCATGTAGTAATCCAATTTCCCCAACACCATTTGTTGAAGAGACTATCCTTTCTCTGGAAAGTGGATTGTAGCTCATTTGTCAAAGATTGGTTGGTCACAGATGCATGAGTTAGTTTCTGTGGTTACTATTCTGTTCCATTGGTCAGCACATCTACTTTTATACCAGTGCCAGGATGTTTCAATTATAACCGCCCTAGAGTATACCTTGAAATCTGGTATTGTCATGCCTCCAGCTTTGTTTTTATTAAGATTGCTTTGGTTTTTCAGGGTCTTTGGTGTCTCCATAGGAATTTTTTTTCTAGTTCTGTGAAGAATATCCTTGAATTTTCACAGGGATCGCATTGAATATGTAAATTGTTTCTGGGTAGTATGGGCATTTTGGTGATATTAATTCTTCTAATCCATGGGCATGTAAGATTTTTTCATTTTTCTTTTTTTTTGGTGTCTTCTTTATTTATTTATTTATTTATTTATTTATTTATTTTTACAGGCAAAGTTAGACAGTGAGAGAGAGAGACAGAGAGAAAGGTCTTCCTTGTCGCTCCCCCTCTTCGTGGAGGAACGACACAGGACCCTGCGCTATTCTTTTGTCTGCTCGGCCCTCCCCGGGTTTGCTGCTGGTTCTTCCCGGGTTGGCTACTGTCCCTTCCACCTCCGTGGAAGGGCGGTTCCCCCTGGCCACTTTCCCCACTTCCGCAGGGGAGCGGCACACCACCGGCCGGCTCTCTCGGGGGCTGCACAGGTGTTCCTTCAGATAGATGTTCCCCTTAGATGTTCCTAGTGCATGCCGTCTCTCTCCTCCTTTATAGTCCTCCTCTGCCAATCCCAACTCGGCTGCCCACACGCCCGAATACGCTGCTCTCCTCCAATCAGGAGCAGGTTCAGCTCCTGGAGGTCATCACTCAGGTTGACAAGAGGCAGCTGCGTAGAAGCTGTTTTCTCCTCTCCCAGCGCCATATTGTGGGAGAGCAGATGCATAGAATAAGTCTTAATTCCAGTAACTCAGTCCAGTCCGAGCTGCTCCCCACATTCCTTCCATTGGTTCACCCCCCAAATGGCTGCTGTGGCTGGCGCGCTGCGCCACTCCAAAGCCAGGAGCCAGGTGCTTCCTCCTGGTCTCCCATGCGGTGCAGGGACCCAAGCACTTGGGCCATCCTCCACTGCCTTCCCAGACCACAGCAGAGAGCTGGACTGGAAGAGGAGCAACCGGGACAGAACCGGCGCCCCAACCGGGACTAGAACCCCGGGGTGCTGGCGCCACAGGCAGAGGATTAGCCAAGTGAGCCACGGTTCTGGCCTTGTGTCTTCTACTTCATTAATGTTTTATAACTTTCATTGTAGAGTTCTTTCACACCCTTGGTTAAATTTATCCCAAGGTATTTAAATTTTTTTGTCTATTGTGAATGGTACTAATCTTATAAGTTATTTCTCAGCCAGAACATTGTTGGTATATGAGAATGCTATTGGTATTTATGTGTTGATTTTATATCTTAGAACTTTGTCAAATTCTCTTAGCAGTTCTAATAATCTCTTAGTGGAATCTTTTGGGTCCCGTATTTAAAGAATCATGTCTGAAAACAGGGATAATTTTATTTCTTCCCTTCCAATTTGTATCCCTGTCATTTCTTTTTCTTGCCTAACAGCTCTTACTAAAACTTCCAGAACTATATTAAAAGTGGTAAGAGTGGGCACCCTTGTCTGGTTCTGGATCTTAGTGGAAATGCTTCCAGCTTCTCTCCATTCCATATCTTGCTGGCCGTGGGTTTCTCATATTGCGTTTACTGTGTTGAGCTATATTCCTCCTATACCCAATTTTTTTAAGGTTTTTATCATGAAAGGATGTTGTATTTTACAATGCTTTCTATGCATGTACTGAGATAATCATATGGCTTTTATCCTTCATTTTGTTGACAATATGTATCGTGTCTATTGATTTGCATATATTGAATCATCGCTGCATAGCTGTGATAAATTCGACTTAGTCTGGGTGAATAATCCTTTTGACATGTTGTTGGATTTGATGTGCTAGTGTTTTGTCGAGGATTTTTGCATCTATGTTCATCAGATATATTGCTCTATAGTTCACTTTGTATGTACATCAGGTATATTGGTCTATAGTTCGCTTTTTGGTGTATCTTTTGTTTTGGAATTAAGGTAATGCTGGTCTCATAGAATGAGTTTGGAAAGGGTCTCTCCATTTCAAATGTTTTTGAATAGCTTGAAAAGAATTGGGATTCGTTTTTCCCATAAAGTTTCATACAATTCAGCAGTGAAGCCTTCCAGTCCTGGGTTTTTCTTTGTTGGAAGGTTTTTTATTATTGATTGAATCTCAGCCTTGGTTGTTGATCTATGTCTTTGTGCTTCAATTTTGCTAATTTTATAAAAGACTTATTTATTTATTTGAAAGGGGGAGAGAGGGAGAGGGAGAGGGAGAGGGCCTTCCCTCTGCTGGTTCACTCCCCAGATGGCCACAATGGCCGGAGCTGGGCCAATCTGAAGCCAGGAGCCAGGAGCTTCTTCGGAGTCTCCCACACAGGTGCAGGGGCCCAAAGCCTTGGGCCATCTTCTACTGCTCTCTCAGGCCATAGCAGAGAGGTGGATCGGAAGTGGAGCAACCAGGACTTGAACCAGCACCCATATGGGATGCCAGCACTGCAGGCAGCGGCTTTACCTGCTGCACCACCATGCTGCCTCCTCCATTTTGGTAAATTATATGTGTCCAGAAATCTATCCATTTCTTCTAGATTTTCCAATTTACTCGTATGTCTATAATAATTCCTGATGATTCTCTGTATTTCTGTGGTATCAGTTGTAACATCTTTTCTTTTTTTTATCTCTGACTTTATTAATTTGAGTCTTCTCCCTTTTTTAGTTCTGTTGTTTGTTTTTTGTCTGGTATGATCTGTCTGTTGAGAGTGGAGTTTTGAAGTCTCTCAGGATTATTGTATTAGAGCTTAAGTCTCCCGTTAGATTCATTGTCATGTTTTATAAAACTAGGTGCTCTGAGGCTGGCGCCGCAGCTTAATAGGCTAATCCTCCGCATTGCGGCACTGGCACATCAGGTTCTAGTCCTGGTCGGGGTGCCAGATTCTCTCCCGGTTGCCCCTCTTCCAGGCCAGCTCTCTGCTGTGGCCCGGGAGTGCAGTGGAGGATGGCCCAAGTCCTTGGGCCCTGCACCCACATGGGAGACCAGGAGAAACACTTGGCTCCTGGCTTCGGATCAGTGCGATGCGCCGGCTGCAGCACACCAGCCATGGTGGCCATTGGAGAGTGAACCAACGGCAAAAAGGAAGACCTTTCTTTCTGTCTCTCTCTCTCACTATCCACTCTGCCTGTCAAAAAAAAAAAAAAAAACCCTAGGTGCTCTGGCGCACTAGTTAAAGCCAGGGCCTGAAGTGCCAGTATCCCATGTGGGTGCCAATTCGAGTCCCGGCTGCTCCACTTCTGATCCAGCTCTCTGCTATGGCCTAGGAAAGCAGGGGAGGATAGCCTAAGTCCTTGGGCCTCTGAACCCACATGGGGAGACCCAGAAGAAGCTCCTGGCTCCTGGCTTCAGATCAGCTCAGCTCTGGCCATTGCAGTCCTTTGGGAAGTAAATCAGCGAATGGAAGACTTCTCTCTCTCTCTGGCTCTACCCCTCTCTGTAACTCTTTCAAATAAATAAAATAAATCCTAAAAACAACAACAACAACAAAAAAAAACTAGGTGCTCTAGCACTGGATATACATTTACTATAGTCACATCTTGTTGAATTGATCCCTTAATCATTACATAATGAACTTTTTTGTCTTTTTTTAAGATTTATTTATTTATTTGAAAGACAGAGAGAGGCAGAGGTAGAGAGAGAGGTCTTCCATCTGTTGGTTCACTGCTCAGATGGCTACAACAGCTGGAGCTGCGCCGATCTGAAGCCAGGAGCTTCTGCTTTTCCCACATGGGTGCAGGGGCCTAAGGACTTGGGCATCTTCCACTGCCTTCCTAGGCCATAGCAGAGAGCTGGATCAGAAGTAGAGCAGCTGGACTCAAACCAGCACCCATATGGGATGCCAGCACTGCAGGCAGTGGCTTTACCTGTTACACCACAGTGCCATCCCCCTTCTTTGCCTCTTAACAGTTTTTGCCTTAAAGTCTATTTTTTCTGATTTCAGACTAGCTATTCCTGTTGGTTTTTGATTTCCATTAGCATAGAATATCCTTTTCCATCCCTTCACTTTAAATCTGTGGGAATCTTTGTTGGTGAAGTATGTTTCTTGTAGGCAGGATATATTTGGGTCTTGTTTTTGTTTTTGTTTTAATCCATTCAGTCAGGCTGTAACTTTTAATTAGGGAACTCAGTCCATTTACATTCAAGGTTATTACCATTGACAGAGAATGACTTGGTCCTGCCTATTTTTCCATAAATATTCCTATTGTTGGTTTTGAGTCTCCTTTGTTCCTTTACTAGAGGGTTTTTTGGCTTCACATTCTTTCATGATGCTGATTGCCCTCCTCTGTTTCTGTGTAGTACACCCTTAAGTATCATTTGTAAGACTGGCTAGGTGGTGACAAATTTTTCAACTTTTTTCTTGTCTTGAAAGGTCTTTATTTCACCTCCATTTATGAATGAAAGCTTCTCTGAGTAAGGTATTCCAAGTTGGTAGTTTTTTTCTTTTAGAACTTGAGCTATATCTCCATTCTCTACTGTCCTGTAGGGTTTCTGTTGAGAGATCTGCTGTCAATATGATGGGAGTTCCTTTGACAATGACCTGGCATTTCTCTCTTGCAAATTTTAGGATATTCTCTTTATATTTTACTTTTGAAAGTTTGACAATAAGGTATCATGGCGAGGATCTCCTTGTTTTATTATTATTTTTCTTTTTTTTTTTTTTTTTTTTTTTTTTTGACAGGCAAAGTGGACAGTGAAAGAGAAACAGAGAGAAAAGTCTTCCTTTTTCCGTTGGTTCACCCCACGATGGCCACTGCGGCCGCTGCGCTGCAGCCAGCGCACGGCGCTGATCCAAATCCAGGAGCCAGGTGCTTCTTCTTGGTCTCCCATGCCGGTGCAGGGCCCAAGCACTTGGGCCATCCTCCACTGCCCTTCCGGGCCACAGCAGAGAGCTGGACTGGAAGAGGAGTTACCAGGACAGAATCTGGCGCCCCGACCAGGACTAGAACCCAGTGTGCCGGTGCTACAGGCGGAGGATTAGCCTATTGAGCCACGGTGCCGGCCTATTTATTTAGTTATTTAATTTGAGGGGCAGAGTTACAGAGAGGGAGAAACAGAGAAAGAGGTCTTCTACCCATTGGTTCACTCCCCGAATTACCACTACGGTCAGAGCTGGGTCAATCCAAAGCCAGTTTCCAAGATCTTCTTCTGGGTCTCCCATGCTGATGCAGGGTCCCAAGCACTTGGGCAATCTTGCACTGCTTTCCCAGGCCATTCGCAGGGAGCTAGATTGGAAGTGGAGCAGCTGGGACTCGAACCGGCATCCATATGGGATGCTGGTGCTGCAGGGAGAGGCTTAACCTACTCCGCCACAGCACTGGCCCCTGCGGATCTGTTCTAGTCATGTCTATTGGGGTTCTACATACGTCCTAAATGTGGATGTCCATATCTTTCAGCTTTTTTCAAATTAGTTTGGATTTAAAATATTCAAATAGATTGAAACACATCAAAAATATTAAAAGCTAGTACTTCATTAAATATAGTAATTGGCTACTTTTGCAGGAACCATTTATTATTCTAAAATTAATAAATAGAATATAACTAAGCATTTGTTGTACCCTTCCCGCACAATCTGTATTTCAGGATAACCAGAGTTGATAAAAGGAAAATATGTTTATAACACTGTATATTTCCTTATGGAAAAATCACAGCTAGGGGCCAGCTTTGTGGCGTAGTGAGTAAAGGCATCACCTACGGTGCTAGCATCCCATATGGGCACCAGTTTGAGACCCGGATACTCCAATTCCAATGTAGCCCCCTGCTTATTATGGTCTGGGAAGCAGAGGAAGATGGCCAAGTGCTTGGGGCCCTGCTCCCACATAGGAGACCCAGATAAAGCTCCTGGCTTCCACCTCACCCAGCCCCAGCCATCGTGGCCATTTGGGGAGTGAATCAGTGGATAGAAGATCTCTTTCTGTCCATCTTTCCCTCTCTCTCTGTAACGCTTTCAAATAAATAATAAATCTTTTGTTAAAAAAAAAGAAAAATCACAGCTAACAAATACAGAAAATCTAACATAAATCAGAAAAATCACCATTTATAACCCTTGAAACAGCAGACATAGGCGGTGATTGTTACAACTGCTAGAAAAAAAGACAGATCTTTGGGCCTTGGGCCCCTGCTGAGTCCGGCCCAGGGCTGGGGGTCCACCGAGGAGAGGCTGACCCTCCCTCCACACCTACCAGCCACCAGCGACTTTTGGGGCATCCCCCCACCCCGTGTATTTCTATTTGTTGAAAAGTGGACATTTTAAAAAATGGTCATGTTTGCTGCTTCTCATATTTCTGAGGAAACTGCTTTGTATTGTGTATTACAATGATCACCAGCTGAGAATATTGCTTTACAAGAGTTCTGTGGGGGTGTTTTCTTTTTTGTTATTAAACAAATACTTTAGATGGCAGGGGAAAAAAGCAATCATGGAAAAATATGAACGTGTGTCCTGTAAGCTGTGGACAATGATTATGGTAAGGGAGGCAGGGACAGCAAACAAAAGCATCAAACAGCTGAGCGAATACTGATGGCAGGTGTTTTCCAGACAAAGAACTGGAGAAAACATTCCAAGTGCCATCAAACATGCAGTTCAGTCAACAGTGGGTCATGAACAGGACGGTGGCCCTGTTTAATCACCCAGGGCATGGGTTCCAGGGAGCAGTGCCTCATCAGGTGGTGAGGAGAGAGGAAACCACAGGAGCAGGGAAACAGCCACCGCTAGAATGCACAGTGCAGGGCTAGCAGAAGCTTTTCCTCCACGGACTCCTCAGAAAGCCTGAAAACAGACCCTGGTCCTGGAAGGTCTTCATAATAGAAGTCTTTGTGGTACATTACCTATTTATCTGTTTACAATCAAATTTATAGTAGAAAAAAAACAAGTGAACCACCATGACTGTGTTTCTGAAAAGTGACCCCTCCTCAAGCAGCCTCCAGTGAGACATGGAGGTACAAGACAGCAACACATGACCCTTGGCCTGTGGAGGCCTCAGCTGCTCTGTGTGTGTATGTGTGTGTGTGTGTGTGTCTTTGTTCCAAGAAGTCTTTTAAAAGTTAAAAAAAATTAAAATTTTAAGAATAGAAAAGCCTCATAGAATGAGGATACAAGTAAAATATTTTGTATATAGCTTCACAATGTGTGATTTAAAAGTTATTACAAAACAACCAAAAGGTTAAAAACATTTACAAGCTTATAAAGTAAGTTACAGGGAGCCAGGGATAATTTATTATTTAAAAAAGAAAAAATACTGGAATGAATTCAGCGCAGCTGAATGCAGCTTTCTGAAGTCCATGTGAGTGCACACGGCACATCCCACTCACTGCCCAGAGCAGCTCCAAGCCTGCAACGCTGTCCCCTGGTAAGTGCCCTACACAGAAGCACCATTTAATAATCTTTTATGGTGTATTCTACTACGCTTTTCTTTTCTTTTTTTTTTTTTTTTACAGAGACAGAGAGAGGCAGAGAGATCCTCCATCTGCTGCAAGATCTGGGGCTGCGCCAGGTTGGAGCCCGGACCAGGAACTCTGCTGTGGTCTCCCGGTGCATGGCAGGGGCCCAGGTAGTTGGGCCGTCTTCTGCTGCTTCCCAGGCCATTAGCAGGAAGCTATATCAGAAGTAGAGGAGCTGGGATTCAAATCAGCACTCTGATCTGGAATGCAGAAGTCCCAAGGGCAGGTTAACCTCTGTGCCACCAGGCCTGCCCCTTACTATACCTTCTCTGTGCTTAGGTGTTTTTAGACACGTAACTACCATTGCATCCCAACTGCCTAAAGTATTCCGCACACCAACATACTCTGCAGTATTCACCACAGTAACAGCTGTACAGGTTTACAGCCCAGGGGTGTAGGCGGCTGCACTTCTAGGTGTGTGTGCGGATGCTCTAGGACGCCTGAAGAGCAACGGAACCACCTACCAGTTTTCTCAGTGTCACTGCCAGTAAGCACGCACGACTGTACAGACTGACCACCAAGGCACAGGTGAAGCAAAAGCCAGCTCTTCACGTGGCCATGCAATCTAGCAGAAGGAAAATAGCATGCTTTCTTTATGGCATTCCGAGTTGAGGTCTGGCTAATCATTGCACCAGCCAGTTACATGAGCAAGCAAGCAGCGATCAGTGTCGCGGCCTTGGCTGATCGCACACAGGCCATTCAGCTGCAATTAGCACCAGCCCGCCTGAGCGGACATTTTTGTTTGCTGGTCTTTCTCCTTCCAGCTTCTTTCGCCTTCTGTTTTTCTTCCTTACCTGCGCTCCTTCAGCCTTCTACCTTTTACACCGTCTTCCTAATATAATTGTGGCTCACACACCTCACACACTCTCCCTCACGCAGACTCCCAGAGAACTGAGACTGTTAGACGTACAGACCCTTCCTTCCTGCTGTAGAGTAAGCTCTGTGTATTTACACTACAGAAACCTTCAAGTCAGGTTCACCCCCAGGCTTCTGGACTCTTCTCAAGGACCATCCGTGCACTCTCTTGACAAACCAGTTAGCATGGAGCCCTGCTAAGCCAGTTCAGCACAAACCTTCACTCTGGATTGGATTCCTCACCCTCCACCAACCCCAGTGACATCTGGTCACCCTGGTTTGTCCTGTTAACATATTTGGCCAGAATCCCCGTCACCCCTGACATTTGACCTCTTGGTGATTTCCCGTCCTCTGACCCACCTGCATCTTCATTTGACTTCCATTTGCCCGCACTGCCTTCAGAGTTGAGCTCAATCTATTTTCCCTCTTAGTCCCTGTACCTCTGGCAATGACCTCAGTAAAGTCTGCCTTTCTCTGCTTTAACAAATGTCACCGAACAGCTGGCTTGTGGTGCAGCAGGTTAAGAAGCCACTTGTGACACCAGCATCCCACACTGGAGAGCCAGTTTGAGTCCTGGTTACTCCACTTTTATTTCCTGCTTACACACCTGGGAAGGCAGCAGAAATGGTCCAAGTGCTTGGGGCCCTGCCGCCCGGGTAGGAGACCAAGATGGAGTTCCTGCTTCCCGGCTTGTTAATGGCATTTGGGGAGTAAACCAGTAGCTGGAAAATTGCCCGCTCGCTCTCGCGCGCGCGCTCTCTCTCCCTCCAAGTAAATAAATAAGTAAATACCTTTTTTTAAATGTTATTGAGTATTTCTTCTTCTTCCCTCGCATCCCCAGCCACATCCTCATGCCAGCGTGCCGCCAGGGGAGCTGTTCTAGGACAGCGGCACGCCCTCTGGGGCTGCCGTTTGTTGGAAATGCACTGTCTCATATGTGATCTTCCGATGCTCTGGGAGACCAGGCCGACACCAGGAATCCTTGCCTTGCAGTTCCCTCTTTTTTTTTTTTTTTTTTTTTTTGACAGGCAGAGTGGACAGTGAGAGAGAGAGACAGAGAGAAAGGTCTTCCTTTGCCGTTGCCGTTGGTTCACCCTCCAATGGCCGCCGCGGCCGGCGCGCTGCGGCCGGCGCACCGCGCTGATCCGATGGCAGGAGCCAGGAGCCAGGTGCTTTTCCTGGTCTCCCATGGGGTGCAGGGCCCAAGCACCTGGGCCATCCTCCACTGCACTCCCTGGCCACAGCAGAGA
Organism: Oryctolagus cuniculus; assembly: GCF_964237555.1. NCBI lineage: Eukaryota > Metazoa > Chordata > Mammalia > Lagomorpha > Leporidae > Oryctolagus > Oryctolagus cuniculus. Next base: position 373,112 of record NC_091445.1, read on the forward strand.
GCTGGCCTGGAAGAGGGGCAACCGGGACAGAATCCGGCACCCTGACCGGGACTAGAACCCGGTGTGCCGGCGCCGCTAGGCGGAGGATTAGCCTAGTGAGCCGCGGCGCCGGCCCTGCAGTTCCCTCTTATCTAGGAGGTCAACCCTATTTGAGAAACCATTTCAACTTTGGAATCCAGAGCTGAGAGTTCACCCTGTCTTTCCGCTGAGGACCCTTTGCCCTGCAGACTGCCCTCTGGACAGAATGTAACCAGCTGGTTCTCTTGAGCACATGCCCGTGTCCAGCTTGGAAGAAGCATTTGCTGGAACAGATCCCAGCAGTTGCAGCTGCTCTGCCATGGAAGCCACGTCCACCTCTTGCCTGGTATTGTTCTCAGGTGTCCCACAGAAGTCCTGCTCACTGGACCTGGCTGGGGGAGGCAGGCGAGCCAGCCTGCTTGCAATCTCCTGAAAGAGGTCCGCACGACCCCCGGGAAGAGGTGGCTGTTGGCCATCTACCTCCAGCTCCCACAGGGTGCTTGTGGCAAACTACATCTACTGCTTCTTGGTGCCTTATTCAAAACACCCAGTTGAACATGAGAGAATACCTTTGTAAATCAGGATAAGGAAAGACTTCATAAAACACAAAATCACCACACAAATGGAAAAGATTGAGGGGGCCGGTGCCGTGGCTCACTTGGGTAATCCTCCGCCTGTGGTGCCAGCATCCCATATGGGTGCCAGGTTCTAGTCCCAGTCGCTCCTCTTCCAGTCCAGCTCTCTGCTGTGGCCCGGGAGGGCAGTGGAGGATGGCCCAAGTACTTGGGCCCTGCACCTGCATGGGAGACCAGGAAGAAGCACCTGGCTCCTGGCTTCAGATCGGCACAGTGCTGGCCGTAGCAGCCATTTTGGGGGTGAACCAATGGAAGGAAGACCTTTCTCTCTGTCTCTCTCACTGTCTGTATCTCTACTTGTCAAATTAAAAAAAAAAAAAAAAAGATTGCGGCATTGTACAACCTTAAACTTAAGAACTTCTATTCATCCAGAAGCACCATTCTCTTTTCCAATTAGATGCTTAAAATAGAACTAGGGAGAGAATAAAATCCTGCCTATATAAAGAATAACTACAGATCAATTACAAGAAGATAAGCAACCCAATAAATCCTACTTACAGGATTCTAAAGAGGAAAAAAATGTGACAAATAGTCATACAAAAAGGTATGCTCATTGAAATGCAAACTGAAACCATAATAAGATGGGATTCCACACTCGCATATTGGCAACAATTTAAAAGTGTGGAAATGTCAAGTGCTGGGAGGCTACAGGGCTCAGGAACTGACACACCCCACCCAGGAGGGCTCCAAACTCATCCCAGCACTGTGGGCAGCAGTTCAGCCAAGTTTCTTAGGTGAGCACAACCCAGCAACTCCATCCCTAGAGAGAGACCTACATGTTGGCACTGGACACCTGCACGGCATTGCTCAGAGTGGTCCCCCAGAATAAACAACCCACTGCCCCCCGAGGGGAACGTATCTCATTGTCCGTCACATGGAGAATGGATCAATACACCGTGTACTTGATGACTAAGAAAATGCTGACAATATCAGCATGCATAAATTTTAGAATTCATTCTTCACAGAGTTTAAAAACAAACAAAACCAAACCCTAAACAAGGTATTATTTAGGACACATCCACAGGTGATGAAAACTCAAAATAAGAGGAGGAAGTTAGAAGCAATACTCAGGAGAGTGACTGAGTCTCCAGGGGAAAGGCCCAGGAACAGCACTGGGCCTGCCCAGGTCTGGACTGAGCTGGGCCTCACCAGCGTCCGCCTGATGATTACGTGTCAGTTTTCACAGCAGAGGGACATAACCTGGTCAACACGCTATTGTGTGTACTGATTACATATTGTGCAACACAAAATGCAATGACGACATTAATAGACCATGTTAAATACATAGTATTTTTGTTGAGTATGAAGTACATACATACTAATTATATATGCTTTGTTATACTATAATCACCCTGAGTGGTGGGGTTCTGAGTCATTATTTCCTCCATTTCCCAAATTTCTTAAATCATGACATAATACAGTCATCCCTCCCTACCCAAAGGAGAGGGTTCTAGGACCTTCCACAGACACCAACGTCCTCAGATGATCCAGTCTCTTACACGAAACCGTGCAGTGTCTGGATAACCCACACACATCCTCCTGTGATAACTAACACAATGTAAGTGATGTATAAATAGCTGTCAGACTACATTCTTCGGTTATAACGAATAACAAGAAATAAAAATCTGTACATGTTCAGAGCAAACACAATTTTCTTTTCAATTCCTTTAGAGATTTGTTTGTTTATTTGAAAGGCAGAGTTTCAGAGAGAGAAAAAGGGAGAGAAAGAGGGAGGGAGGGAGAGAGGGAGAGAAAGGGAGAAAGGGAGAGGGGGAGAGAGGGAGAGAGATATAGAGAATCTCCTATCCACTGATTCACTTCCCATATGGCTACAACAGCCAGGACTGTGCCAGGCTAAAGCCAGGAGCTTTGGGTCTCCCACATGGGTGCAGGGGCCCAAGCACTCTGGCCATCTTCCACTGCTTTCCCAGGCACATTAGCAAGGAACTGGATCTGAAGTGGAACAACGGGGACTTGAATCATATGGGATGCTGGCATCACAGGCGATGACTTAACCCACTGCACCACAGCGCTGGTCCCTCTTTCCAATATTTTTTCTAATATTTTTAATCCACAGGGAATTGATCATGGAAGAGGAACACACAGATGCTAAAGACCAGCTGTACTTGCAAAGTCAGAAAACAGGAATTTTTTTTAACTTGCAGCTTTCTTGAGAATAGCCAGAATATTTCTAGTGTTTTTTGGAAGCTTGACTGAAACTTCAGTCCAGTTTCAGGTGCCCTGGAAAGAGAATCTTTGAAGTAAATTCCCACAGTGTCGTGGGGCAGACCTGTGAGTGCTGGGCCCTCTGTCACAGCCTCCCTTGCTTTGTGAAAATGCATTTCCTGTTTCTGAGCTGAGGCTCTCAACCTTACTGTTTCCAACGGGACCTCTGATTCAGCAACTCAGAAGCCTTGGAAGAAATAGAAAAGGGATAACGGTGCTGTGGCATAGCGGGTAAAGCCACTGCCTGCAGTGCCAGCATCCCATATGGACACCAGTTCGAGTCCAGGCTACTCCACTTCTGATCCAGCTCTCTGCTATGGCCTGGGGAAGCAGCAGAAGATGGCCCAAGTCCCTGGGCCCCTGCACCCACGTGGGAGACCCAGAATAAGCTCCTGGCTTCAGATCGGCCCCACTCCAGATGTTGCAGCACTCTGGGGAGTGAACCACCAACGGAAGACCTCTCCCTCTCTCTTCCTATACCTCCAACTCTGCCTTTCAAATAAACAAACAAATAAATCAAGAAACAAAGAAGTGGATCAAAGATGGTTTCCCCCATAGCACTTCAGCAGCGTCTAGTGGCTGTGTGAAGACAGAAGCATGCAACATTCCTCCAGGTAATCTGAAGAGCAGCAGTTTAGACAGCAAGACTGACATATTAGGTGGTCAAGTAGAATTCTCCTATGAATAAGTGATGTTACACCCATGGGTGCATGGGCCTCTTTCCGCAGCCCCCTGTGGAGCACTCTTATGAAGAACCCACTCTTATGAAGGTCCCAGCAGAGCACCCCGAAAGCTAAGGGGCTCCTGGGTGCAGTCAGTCGGTAAGAAACAGAGTTTGCAGGAATACACGCGGAGAGGAGAGGAGAGAGGGCAGAAGGGATCGCAGGGAAAGCAGAGAACAATACAGCAAGATCGTGGGGCTCACACAGTCACAGAACCAAGATTTCTTTTTAATTTTCTACATTTTGACATGACTGACAAATACTAAGTACACTTTTTACAGGGCACAGTGTAGCACTTCAGTATGTGTGTACAGTGTGTGATGATCAGATCACTTCCAACATTTGTCATTTCTTTGTCCTGGGAACATGCAAAATCTTCTCAACTAGCTGTTTTGAAATACACTGTTAACTATTTCCTCACCAGTCACCCCAATGTGCTGTGATTCCTCTTGTCTCACCATAGCCCCCTTACACATCAATCGTCCTCTGTCTCCCTTCCCTCCCATCCTTCCCACCTCCAGTAGCCGCTATTCTACTCTTCATTAAAAAAAAAAAAAAAAAACTATTTTATTTATTTGGAAGGCAGAGTTCCAGAGAGATAGAGGGGGAGAGACAGAGAGGGGAGGTCTTCCATATGCTGGTTCACTCCCCAAATAGCCACAACAGCCAAGGCTGAGCCAGGCTGAAGCCAGGAGCCAGGGGCTTCTTCCAGGTCTCCCATGTGTGTGCAGAAGCCCAAGCACTTGTGTCATCTTCTACTGCTTTTGCGGGCGCAGCCTGGACTCAAACCAGCACCCATATAGGATGCTGGCACTGCAGACAGCAGCTTAACCCACTGCACCACAGTGGCACCCCCTCCTCTTCACTTCTATGAGACAAACATTTTTGGCTTTCATATGTAAGTGAGATCTGCGGTTTTTGTCTTTCCGTGCCTGATTTATTTCACTTAGTATAATGTCCTCCAGTTCATCCGTGTTGCTGAACACCTGAAAGAATCCAGAATTCTAAGAAAACCACAGTTCAGCCTTTCTTCTAACCAGAGGGCAGGTTTCCCATTGGCCCATTGCTGTGTCACGGCCCTCACCTCCCGTCCAAGGCAGCTTGAATGAGAGATGAGAAACTCCCTGGGCAGGCATTTCGCTCAGTGGTGAGGGTGTCCACATTCTGTATTGCAGCGCCCGGGGTTGAGTGCTGACTCTGTTCTGACTCAGCTGCCTGCCCAGGCACACCTGAGAGGAGGAGCGATGCCTCACGTACGTGGGTCCCTGCCACCCACGAGGGAGATCTGGATTGAGCTCCAGGTCCTTGGCTTCAGCCTGGCCATTGTAGGCATGAGGGAGTGAACCAATGGATGAGAACATGCTTACTCTTTCTCTCTCACCCTGTCTTCAAAATTTAAATAAAAATAGCTAAAAAGCAGCAGCAGTTTGACTTCTGCCTGCAGACGTAGCTGGAGAAGCCCCAAGTGCAGCTCTGCTGGCCTCACTCGAACATGGCCTGGCAGAGACAGCTCTGTCTGGAGAAGGCTGCCAGCACTGCCCCAGAAACACTGCTGCTGCTTTTTTTTAAAGATTTATTTATGTATTTGAAAGTCAGAGTTACAGAGAAGGAGAGGCAGAAGCAGAGAAAGATAGATCTTCCATTGGCTGGTTCACTCCCCAAATGGCCCCAACAGCTGGGACTGGGCCAAGCTGAAGCCAGGAGCCAGGAGCTTTCTCCAGGTCCTCCACATGGGTGCAGAGACCCAAGCACTTGGGCCACCCTCTGCTTCTTTCCCAAGCGCATTAGCAGGAGCTGAATCCGAACTAGAGCAGCCAAGCCTTGAACCGGCGTCCGTATGGGATGCCAGTGCTGCGGGCAGTGGCTTTTACCCGCTGCACCATAGTGCCATCCCCGCACTGCTCCTTCTGACCTCTGCAGTCTGAGAGGGCTGGCGAGCAGGGCATGACCTAAGGCTCAGGTATCCTGCCCATCAGCCTCATACTTCCTGGCTTTCTTCATCTAATTTCTCTCACTTACCTTCTCTATCTGCAAATTTGTTATGACTAATTTGGTCCATCTTCAGGGACACTCAACTTGCAAATTACAAATGAAAATATTTCATTCACAGAAAAATTCATAAAGCCCAGGCCATGGTGTTACCATTCTCATGCACACAACTGCCTGCCAACAGCAATCACACATGCTGCTGGCCTGGGATCCCCAGTTAGGTGGACACAGCTCTGCCGTCTGGGGCCATTTTCCCCAACTTGGTAGGGGACTGTGATGGCTGCTTTCAGGCGGCAGCTTGACTGCGTATAGGAGCAGCTGGGCAGCCGGTGTCGCTCTGGCAACACTGGTGCCTCTGTGCGGGGGTTTCCAGAGAAGGCTGGCTTGTGGTGAGTCAGCGGACTGAGGGTGAACGGGCCATCCTCAACGTGGGGCACCCACCTCCTTTTAGAACATGAAGAAAAGGGCAGAGGAAAAGTTACACCTCCTCTCTCCCCCTCCTTCTCCTGCCTTGGACACTGAGGTCCAGCCTCTCCGGCCTTTGGCCTCAGAGTCCCGTCACCTGCTCCCCTGATCTGAGAACACTCAGGGCACCCCAGGATGTCCAGATGGCAAACAGCCTATTGCAGGACCTGTCAGTCAGCATAATCCCCCTAAAAATCTCTCATCAGTCATTCATCTTTCAATCTACTTATCCTCTATCTATCCTCTAATCTCTCATCAATCATCAGTCTAACGATGTGTCCATCCACCCACCTTTACCTTACTCATCGTCTACCTACCTATCCACCTTTCATCTCCTCTCATCTCCCCCTCTCTGCCTCTTTCTCTCCCTCTCTCTATGTAACTCTACCTCTCAAAGACATAAATAAAATCTTTAAAAAATAAAAAAAGAAGAAATGAGCCTCAACTGTATTTGTAATCAGGAAAATTCAAATTGAAATTACAGGCAATATCATCTCCTATCCTTATACATTTAGGCATACCATATTAGAAGCTTTTTCTCACGGGGCTGGCAATGTGGTGCAGAAGGTTAATCCTCTGCCTTTGGTGCCAGCATCCCATATGGGTGCCGGTTCAAGTCCTGGCTGTTCCTCTTCCAATTCAGCTCTCTGCTGTGGCCTGGGAAGGCAGTGGAGGAGGGCCCAAGTGCTTGAGCCCCTGCACCCTCATGGGAGACTAGGAAGAAGCTCCTGGCTCCTGGCTCCGGATTGGCGCAGCTGCGGCTGTTGCAGCCATTTGGGGAGTGAATGAACAAAAGGAAGACCTCTCTCTCTGTCTCTTCCTCTCACTGTCTGTAACTCTATCTCTCAAGTAAACAAATAAATGCTTTAAAAAAAAAAAAAAAAAGAAGCTTTTACTCATGTGCGTGGGAGACAAGTTCAGGATGTTCATTAAAGCCTCATTTATAATTATCAAAAACTGGAAACAAAGTTTATCATTAAAAAATCAACAAATAAATTTATATTCATATATACACCAGTGAAAATGAATGAACTATATTTATAAGGTTCAATTGAGTCACTCAGAAGAATAAAATGACTTAAAAAGGAAAATATAGAAGAACATTTCCATTTATATAACTTCCAGGAAAAAAAAACTACTTAAAATATACTGCCTAAAAATATGCAGCTGGTGCTAACGTCACAGCGAAAAGCATGCTGAACAGGCGCTCACCATGGCATAGTTTTAAATTCTCCAAAGTCTCACATAAAAACTGATAAACTAGACGACCAGACAAAACCTCCCTGGCAACATGAGCAATGGGACTAGACAGCAGCGCCCCCAGGCTGCAGAGGAAGCCAGGGGAAGCAGTGGGTGTGCAGCAGGCCCAGCACAGCACGGCTCACAAACATGGCGGGAAAGGGAGGGAGGGCAGCTCCAGAGCAGCCACTGACACCAGGCAGGCCCTGCTCGGTCCAGCAGACCAAGAGCACAGGGCCTTGGTGAGCCTGAGAACGGCTCAAGCGGTGCAGGCCCCATCAACAGTGGAGTCCACCCGCGAGGCTGCTCTTCTAGAAGACAAAGATCTACGAGGATCTACAAGGAAGAACGGGGCGGTGGAGCCCACCTCGCAGCGTGAAGCCCACTCTGCAAAGCTCACTCTTTCAGATCTTGTTTGTACATGCTGCTGAACAGTGCCGATCATAACCCAGAAAACCACAGTCCCACACAGCACAGTCCCAAAGTGAATCTGCAAAAGAGCAACATCCCTAGTCCGGGTGGGCGCTATGATGCGGTGGTTAAGATGCTGCTCGGAGCATTCCACATTGAGCGCCTGGGTTCAAGTCCCCACTGTGCTTCCAACCCAGCTTCCCGCTAGTGTGCACTGTGGGAGGCAGCAGGTAACGGCTCAAGCAGTCAGGTCCCTGCCACCCACGCAGGAAACTCAGATGGAGTTCTGACTCCTTGTTCTGGCCTGGCTCAACCCTGGCTGTCGGGAACACTGGAGGATGAACCAGCAGATGGAAGACCTCGATCTCTCTCAATCTCTCAATCCCCCCCCTCTCCCCCTCCCCCCCTTACACACACACACACACACACACACACACAGTTGTTCTGCCTTTCAAATAAATGAAAATAAATACACTTCAAAAAACTCCAGGGGACAGCACTGTGGTGCAGTGGGTTAAGCCACCACATGCATTGCCAACATGCCACATCGAAGCACCAGCTCAAGTACCAGCTGCTCTGCCTCTAATTCAGCTCTGTACTACCCACATGGGTGATCAGGACGGAGTTCCTGGATCCTGGTCTTGTGCTGGCCCTGCCCGGACTGTCGTGAGCATTTAGTGAGCAAATCAGCAGGCAGAAGAGTCCTCTCTGTCTCTCATTCTCTCTCTCTCTGCCTTTTCAATATTCTCTTTTTTAAAGATTTATTTATTTATTTGAAAGGCAGAGTTACAGAGCAGCAGAGGTACAGAATGAGAAAGAGAGAGGCCTTCCATCCGCTGGTTCACTCTCCAAATGGCCACAATGGCTGGAGCTGGGTCGATCCGAAGCCAGGAGTTTATTCTGGGTTTCCCACATGGGTGCAGAGGCCCAAGGACTTGGACCAACTTCTACTGCTATCCCAGGCCATCGCAGAGAGCTGGACCATAAGTGGAATAGCCAGGACTTGAACTGGCGCCCATATGGGATGCTGGCACTGCAGGTGGCAGCTTTACCTGTTACCCCACAGTGAACAAAATCCCTTAAATCTATAATCCACGGTGAGCATCTGGGCTAGGGATTAAGATGTCTAGTACACCTGCAGCCCATATCGAGCTGTCTCGGTTCAAGTCCTGGCTCTGTTTCCAGTTCCAGCTTCCTGCTAATGCAGACACTGGGAGGCAGGAGGTGACAGCAAGTGACTGGGTTCCTGCCACCCATGTGTGAGACCTGGATGGATTCCTGGCTCCCTGCTCTGAGTGCAGCCAGGGGCCTTTATAGACGTGTGTGGAGTAAACCAGGGCATGAGAGCTCTTTTTGTAAAAACTGCCTTTGCCTGAAAAATCCAGTGAAGCTACTCACTGGTTCAAAAATAATTGTGTGAGCAGGAGGAGAGCAACAGTGCTACTGCTGGATGAGATCTGTGCTCTGCACATGAACGTGTGTGCGATGCGTGTCCACAAACCCAGACAACACAGAAGGACGGCACAAGAAGGGGGAGATCTAGCAGGGCTGCTCATGTCAGTGCACGCCAAGTCACAGAAGAGTTTAAAAAAGCAGCGCCAAGCAGAAAACGAATGTGGAAATATTCTCTGAGAGGGCCATGCCCTGAGGGAGAAACGGCAGCTGCTTCAAGAGTGGGCCAGCTCTCACCCACCACCTCCACAACCCATCCCTGGAATGTACCTTCTCACATGTGGAATATTCCTTTTAGTGCTCTGTGGGCTTTTTTTAAAGGTTTTTTCCAGGACTGGCACTGTGGCATAGCAGGTAAAGTCGCCACCTGTAGTGCTAGCATCCCATACGAGTCCTGGCTGCCCAACTTCTGATCCAGCTCCCTGCTAATGTACCTGGGAAAGCAGCAGAAGATGGCCCCAGTGCTTGGGCCCCTGCACCCACGTGGGAGACCTGGAACAAACTCCTGGCTCCTGCCTTTGGCAGCCCTGGCCATTTGCAGCCATTTGGGGGAGTGATCCAGAACACAGATCTTTCTCTATTTCTTCCTCTCTCTCTCTCTCTAACGTTGCATTTCAAATAAATAAATAAATATTTTTTTAAAAAAAGAAACCAGTAATCTTTTTTTAAAAAAAGGTGTTTTGCTCTATTTTAAATTGAGCATTATTTTTTACACTTCACTATGCAATGTGTTTCATCTTCACATCATCTCTGATACTGAAGGCGTAAATTCTGCAAGGGCTCTTAGACAGCTCTGATCCATGCATTGTCACAGCACCGACTGTGTGTGGAAGCACTGTGTGTGTGGGTGAGAACTCTCTGCTGATCTTCCTCAGTTAATGAGGAGATGTCCTTCCTGTACATCTGCACTTCTAAGAGAGAAAAGTTCTCAAGACCCCAGCCCTGTGGGTGACTTCCAAGTCCAGCTTCCTGCTAATGCGCACCCTGGGAGGCAGCAAGTGATAGCTCAAGTGCTTGGGCTCCCTGTCACCACATGGAGACCTGAATTGAGTTCCCACCTCCTGGCTTCAGCTTGGCCCAGAATTGGTTGTTGGAGGAATCTGGGAGTGAACTAGCAGATGGAAGATAAATTTTTAAAATACATGATCTTTAAAGAAATAAAAAGGCAGAGAGATGAAGACAAATAAAGATCTTCCGACCACTGATTCACTCTCCAAATGCCTGCAATACCCAGGGTTGAACCAAGGCAGAGACAAAAGCCTAGAACTCAATCTGGGTTTCCCATACAGGTGGCAGGGACCCAAGTACTCAGACATCAGCTCCCACCTACCACGGACCGCATTAGCAGGAACTGAATCAGGAGCTGGGGCTGGAGCTGAACCCAGGTGCTGCAGCGTGGGAGGCAGGCACCTCCACCTCTGGGCTGAACGCCTGCCTTCCACATTTAATGTCAACATTTATCCAGGTCAAAGTCCTCAGGTGTCCCAGCTCCCGTTGTTCCACGGACGTGCACCCCTGGGGTGGAGCCTGTGAGTCAGATCCAGTGTGTGACAAAGGAGGAGGAATGACAGATGCTCTGTGCTTTTGTCTTCATCTGACACCAATCAGTGGCAAAACTATTTCTCCAGGTTATGCCAGCTGGGAGCAGGACCCCAGCTATCTGAAACCGGCGTCTACCACAGAGCTCCTGCTGCTAAGTCGTGTGACTGAGCCCCTCATCCAGTGGAAGTCCCTTTCCAGTCCTGACGCACAGGAGGCCGTCTGGGTGCCACACTGCCGTGACCAGCCTTTGTGGCAGGATGCCAGGCACTGCTTCCCTGGACCATCCTGGGCCATGGAGCCTCAGCTGCGTGCTGACTGCACCCTTCTGCCAGCCACGGCCTGGCCTCCGGCTCCACACCCTACACACGTCTGATGCTAGGAAATAAGGCCACAGACAGACACAAAGGGAGAAAAACAAGACCCCTGAGGAGGGCAGATGTCCTAATCTGCTTTCTGTAACCCCTGTTCCAGTTCCCCACAGGTGTTGCCCCATCTGGGCAGGTGTCCTGATCTCGGTTTTCTGTAACCACCTGTTTGAGTGTGGTTCCTCATGGGTGGTCCTCCGTCAAGCAGGCGGCAGTCAAACCCACCAGCACTGTGATGGTTAAGGGTGGACGCTGACCAGCCTGTCTGGACGCTCATTCTCAGGGAGTGGTCCCACTGGGCCTGTCTACACCTTCTGATCTCCTCTCAGCCTCTGGTGCCTGTCTGAACTGAGGGAATTCCCCCAATCCAGTCTCCAGTAACAGCACCGAGGTCAAGAGAGCACGACTTTTCCCTGTCACCATGTTCCTTCCAGCCCCCAGACCATCACACAAGGACTCGTCTGAACCGCACAATCCAAAGCTCCTGCCTCCACCCCGCTCCTCCACTCACGGAACGTCACGAAGCAGCTGAAACAGCGGAGGCATCGTTCGTTTGAAAACTGCCAAAAGGCTGGGGGGAATCCTGAAGAAATCTGGGGACATGTTCTAAGACACGGAGCCAGCCCCCCCTCCTGAGCAGTGCCATGCCAACTGCTTGACAAATACTCAACCTTCAGCGACCCCGCAAGGCAAGTCATCTGACCTTACAGTGAAGAGAGGGGCTGGGTGGGGCCCAGCAGCCTGCCCAGGTGTGGAGATGGAGGGGAGCGGGGCTGGTTCCCACAGCGCTGGCGAGGACTGCTTTCGCCCAGGCCGGACCTGCACAGCGCACACTCTTCAGCGCTCAGCACCACTCATGCAAGACCTTCCGCAGGGAAAGGCTCTGGGAGACCTGACGGTGGACACCCTGGCTCAAGCTGGGGTTTGGTTCTTTAGTTCAAAACGTTCCGCCAAAGTACTACATGCTGGGGCGTTGTTTTCTGAGCCCCACGCCCATCATTTGAAAGCTCCTGGTGACAAAATTGTTTTAGAAATAAACGAAAACCACGCAGCCTCTGAGTTTCGCACATGACCTTGTTCTAACTTGAGACTGCGACAGGTAGAGGGCAGATCCAGAAGCCTGCGTTGTGGAGTGATGCATGGGGCCAGCATCACCGTGGGAATCTGTGCAGTCCCAACACCCTCCCAGCGATGTCTTTAAAATGTGTTCAGTTAGGAAGCAGCGCACAGTACAGACAGAGCAGCACACACCCTGGAGCAGGAACTCCCTTCTCGGGTCTCAGGAGTAAGTCTGTAAGCTGCTTCCTCGTGCCTGGATTCACCCTCTGGCTGCCTAACCCCACTGTGGCTCTAAGGGAGATCACTGTATTACACCACCTCATCCATAATTTGGGACTCAATGTACTTTCTCAACTACCTCACAAGACAGTTTAAGATTAGAAAAGAGGGAATAAACTTAACACTGGGCTGAAGGGAGCCCAATATAATACAGCCCTCTTTTCTTTAATCATGTTCTGAATCGCTAAAGAAAAAATTAAAGAATATACAAGATAACATGATGCCTTTCTTACTGGTAAAGCTTAACATTGGAAAAATGGCTTATATCCACAAGCAGAGAGAATTCCAGATGCAGAATCCAAGAGCTGAAGGGCTTTGCTGACCAAGGACTGGATGCCTCCACACGGGGGACGGACTAAAAGGGTAGGCTTCCCTGGGCAGCTTCTCCCACGGCCAGAGGACTCGTCTCAACCCACCCAGGCTGCCCAGTCATCCTCTCTTCTGGGGAAAAGCTAAAGAGAGGTAGAAAGAATCAAGTGTTGTCTTGATAGAATCCCCCCGAGACAAGGCAGAAATGAAAAAAGCCTCCACCCAATTTGTCTGCACATACACACACTGCATTCATACTACTATCCAGCATTGTAAATAAGAAGACAGGGGCGGGTGTGTGGCCAAGTGGTCAACTCACGGCTTGGGACGCCCCACTCCACACTGGAGAGCCTGGGCTCAGGTCAATGCTGCTGACTCCAGCTCCCTGTTACTGCTTCCCTGGGAAGCAGCAGCATTGGCTTAAGTGGTCGGGTCCCCATCACACTCACGGAGACCCAAACTGAGCTCCCGGTTCCTGGCTCCTAGCTGCAGTCTGGCATGACTGTTGTGGACGTTTGGAGAGTGAACCAGTAGGGGGAGATCTCTCTGTCTCTCAGTCTCTCAAATATAATTCAACAAATAGATACTACTATAAATATGGTTGAAAATGTTTATCAATTGAGCACTGGGGGCAGGCATTTGGCACTGTAGTTAAGACGCCTTTTGGGAGTCCCACATCTTGCGTCACAGGTACCAGGTTCAAATCCCAGCTGCATTCTCTATTCCAGATTTCTGCTAATGTGCCTCCTGGGAGGCAGCAGGTGATGGCTCAAGTAGTTGAGTCCTTGCCAGCCACATGGAGAACCAGATTGAATTCCTGGCTCCTTTGGCCTGGCCTAGCCCTGACTGTTGCAAGCATTTGAGGAATAAATCATCAGATAAGAGATCTGTGTCCATCTCTGCCTTTCAAGTAAATAAAAAGAAAGAAAGAAAAAACTTTAAATTTTGAGCATTGGAGAGGTGCTCTGGGGCACAGAAAAACAGAAGCCATAAATGACCAATCCACTTTCTGACGCTTTCCTTATAAGGGAAATCAGGATTTCAACTGAGTAAAGTCTCAAGATGGTTCAGTTATGAATTAATTAACTTGGATAAGCTGCTGGCCTTGTGAAGAACTGCACGGAGAAAACTTCTGAATGCTCAGAGATGCAGTTTCATTTGAGACACCAGGTTAGGGAAGCAGAACCTGTCGCAGTCCCAGAAAACACCAGCATTGCTGGGCACGGCTGCAATAAAACAACACAGCACAAGTAGGCGTCACACACGAATTACGATCACATTCATGTTTAGCACTTGTGATCGGCAGACGGGGGTGCGTTTCATGAGTGCAAACCTCGGGCTTGGGGTTCCTCTTCCTGCCCTGTGAGTCCTCGGGCACCGTCTGTGTCAGTGACGAGAGTGATTCAGCACCACTGTCCGCAGGGATGCCCAGCCTGCTGCTCCCCACACCCTCTGTGGCAGGCAGACTTCCAGGTGACCCTGGTGTCCCCAGTTCTGCTATGCATGTCCTGACAAGCGCCCTTCTTAGTGGTGTATGTGAGTGACTGGTCTCCAGTGGGTAAAGTTTGGCCAGAGAGCAGCTGTCTCCATAGAGACAACTCTGTCTCACCAGCACTCACCCTGAGTGTCAGTGCTATTTGGGGGACGCCCTATGAGAGGCCCACAGAGCAGCAACAGCTTAGGAGAAACCGGGGCCTCCAACCAACAGGCAGAGAAGACCCAGTCCTGCAACACCCACATAAGAGAGCCTGGAATTTGTTCTTCCCAGCCCCATCTCCACAACAGCCCTGCTGACACCTGACCCTGCACTGGGCCACACCCTAAGGTAGAGGACACCTGGATCACACAGGCTTCAGAGGGGCAGCCCTGCTGACCTCACCTAAGACACGCTTTGCAAAAACAATTTTGCAAACTTCTAAAGAGGTTTCTATCATACAATTTAGTTACAAAAGGGGATGTGCAATAACCTGCTTTGGAGAACAGACAGGGGCAAAGTCCCAGGACTTCTCCCACACTTAGTTTCCAAACATCCTCTGGAGGCCAAGCCCTGAACAACATGCTCTCACCACTGCGCCCATGCTTCCTGTCTTACTCAGGTAACCTTAGCCTCTCCACCTCCAACAGGAATCTTTCTCTCTTTGGTTCCAAGGGAGGAGAGATTGACTGGGAGAAAACTGAATAGGGCTCCTTAGCTACATATTAGCAAGTGAAATGTTTAACTACAAAAACTTCCACCCTCCCTGCTTCCCCTGTGGGTAAAAGACCTCACAGAAACATCCAGGGGGAACACACTCAAGGATGAACACACAGACAAAAAGCCCAACGGGGACAGGCTGTGCCCAGCCTTTCTAGTCAGTTACCTGCTCGTCTGGAAGCCCATTCCCCTGCTTGAGTAAGTTGCAGTCACTCTGCCTGCGGCCGTCAGGGACAGGGGACGTTCTCTCCAGATCCACTTCCAGCTCCTGTGACCCCAGGACCCACAAGCGCTGGACTCCACGTTGCCTCCAGAAAACAACGATGTTGCTCACTCTCCAGAACTGCAAAATTTGCCACTTTGTGTCAGTAGACACTTGCACTGGTAGCCACCCAAGAGTGCGTATGTGTGTCTGGGGTGGGAGGGTGGGGGTCCTAGGGGCACCTGAAGAGAATAAAATGAAATCCAGACGGGTGTCCTCATCTGTGATTTGGGGTTTAAGGAGCTAATTCCCGCCACTAGGAGCTGCCCTAACAGGCCCTGGTTCTGTTGGCTACAGCGCCAGTCCAGAGCAGGTATTTAGCGTCTTGTGTTAAGAGTCCCACATCCCACATTTTATACACCGGGGTTTGATTTCCTTTTTAATTTGTATAGCATTGCATTGTATGGGTGTACCAAAATGATTTAACAAGCCCACTCTCGTTCCATCCGCATGAGAGCAAGGCAACAGATGGCCATCAGTGCTGGTTCAGTTAATCCCACCTGCAGACACTGAGACAACGGCCTGGTCATGGTGCATTTACGGAAACCAGGATGCAGGAATGGGCACAAAGAGCTGATCATTGGCTGATCACCAAGGGGAATCAAGAGATGGTGGATGGTGAGGCAAAGAGGGGGTCAGGAGTACCGCAGAAACCAATACAGGAAGCAGATGGCTCTGAAGGGAGCTTGTGGGGAGCAACCTGGTCTAGACTAAGTTACTGGAATTAAGACTTATTCTATGCATCTGCTCTCCCACAATATGGCGCTGGGAGAGGAGTAAACAACTTCTACACAGCTGCCTCTCACCAATTTGACTGATGAGCTGCAGGAGCTGATCTTGCTCCTGATTGGAGGAGAGCAGCATGCTCAGCGTGTGGGCAGCAGAGTTGGGATTGGTGGAAGAGGACTATAAAGGAGGAGAGAGACAACATGCACCAGGAACACCTGAGGAACACCTGTGCAGCCCCCGAGAGAGCCGGCCCGGCCAGTGGTGTGCAGATCCCCCGCGGAAGTGGGGAAAGTGGCAGGGGGAGCCGCCCCTCCACGGAGGTGGAGGGGTCGGCAGCCAACCCGGGAAGGACCAGCAGCAAACCCGGGGAGGGCCGAGCAGACAAAAGAACAGTGCAGGGTTCTGTGTCGTTCCTCCGCAAATGGGGGAGCGACAGGAGCTCCCTGTCAGACACTGGGTGGAGCAATGTGAGCCTCCCCTTCTTTGCCTCTTCAAAAGTTCTGTGAAAACACAGTGTGCTGCAGAAGCTGGGGACTGGCGCCTGCAGCACTGGCATCCCATATTGGCACTGGTTCGAGTCCCGGCTGCTCCTCTTGCGATCCAGCTCCCTGCTATGGCTTGGGAAAGCAGTAGAAGATGGCCCAAGTCCTTGGGCCCCTGCACTCGCGTGGGAAACCCAGAAGAGGCTCCTGGCTCCTGGCTCCAGTTGGTGCAGCTCTGGCCATTGAGGCCAATTGAGGAGTGAACCAGTGGATAGAAGACCCCCCCACCCACCCGCCCACTCGCTCTCTCTCTCTGCCTCTCCTCCCTCTGTGTAACTCTGACTTTCAAATAAATAATAAATCTTTAAAAAATAATAATAACCAGAAGCTGGAAGCAACCCAAGAGCCCATCTGTAGGCAAATGGATGAACGCATGGGGGTGCGTGTGTGGGGAAATGCCGCACAGCAGCGAAAAGTGAACTGCAGCACACAACACAGTGCACGTGGCACCTCCCAAGAAAAAGAGATCTAAGGGGGGCCGGCGCTGGGGCGCAGCGGGTTAACACCGGACTGAAGCGCCGGCATCCTGTATGGGCACTGATTCGAGACCTGGCTGCTCCACTTCCAATCCAGCTCTCTACTAAGGCCTGGGAAAGCAGTAGAAGATGGCCCAATTCCTTGGGCCCTTGCACCCACGTGGGAGACCCGGAAGAAGCTCCTGGTTTCTGGCTCCTGGCTTTGGATTGGCGCAGCTCCGGCCGTTGTGGCCAGTTGGGGAGTGAACTAGCTAAGGGAAGACCTCCCGACCTCCCTCCCTCTCTCTCTCTCCCTCTCTCTGCCTCTCCTCTCTGTGTAACTCTTTCAAATAAATAAATAAATATTAAAACAAAATAAAGAAAAAGAAATCAAAGGGATACAAATTAGGAAGGAGGGGAATGGCGCCATGGCAAAGTGGGTGAAGCCGCCGCCTGCAGTGCTGGCATCCCATCTGGGTGCCGGTTCAAGACCCAGCTGCAGCCGGTGCCATGGCTCACTAGGCTAATCCTCCACCTGCGGTGCTGGCACACCAGGTTCTAGTCCCAGTCGGGGCACCGGATTCTGTCCCGGTTGCTCCTCTTCCAGTCCAGCTCTCTGCTGTGGCCCAAGAGGGCAGTGGAGGATGGTCCAAGTGCTTGGGCCCTGCACCCCCCATGGGAGACCAGGAGAAGCACCTGGCTCCTGCCTTCGGATCAGCGTGGTGTGCCAGCCACAGCGGCCATTGTGGGGTGAACCAACGGAAAAAGGAAGACCTTTCTCTCTCTGTCTCTCTCTCTCACTGTCTAACTCTGCCTGTCAAAAAAAAAAAAAAAAAAAAAAAAAAAGACCCAGCTGCTCCACTTCCTATCCAGCTCTCTGCTGTGGCCCAGGAAAGCAGTAGAAGATGTCCCAAATCCTTGGGCCCCTGCCCCTATTTAGGAGACCTGGAAGAGGCTCCTGGAACCTGGCTTCGGATTGACCCAGCTCCAGCTGTTGAGGCCATTTAAGGAGTGAACCAGTGGATGGAAGACCTCTCTTTCTCTCTCATTGCCTCTCTGTAACTCTGCCTTTCAAATAAAATAAATAAATATTTTTTAAAAATTGGATAGGAGGAAATCAAATTATGGCTATTTGTAGATGACAGGATTTTATATATAGGGGATCCAAAAGACTCCACTAAGAGACTACTGGAACTCATAGAAGAGTTTGATAAAGTGGCAGAAAATATCTTAAATTTAATTTCTTTTCAAATAAAAAACTAGGGTGGGAATTTAGCTTCGTGGTTAAGACACCAGCATCCAACATCAGAATGGGTTTGTTTCCCAGCTGTGGCACCTGACTCCAGATTCCTGCTAATGTAACCCTGAGAGGCAGTAGTAATGCCTTAAGCAGTTTGGTTCCTGCCACCCACGTGGGAGACATGGATGGAGTTCCTGGTTCCTGGCCTTGGCCCTGGCCCAGTCCCAGCCATTGTGGGCAGGAGGAGTGTGAATCAGCAGGTTGGAGCACTCTTGCTTTCTCTCTCAAATATTTTATTAAAATTAGAAATGAAAATTAATGTAACCAGATATATTGAATTCCTTCCTAAGGGGTAAAACGTTGGAATGAATACAAGGAAAATGAATGTATCTGAAAGAAAAAATATGCTCTTACACAGAAAGGAAGTCTATAGCTACTGCTGCCATCAGTTTCTGTGTAGCTAATTAAAGAACCTCCCTAACAGAGACCTCAAACTTATTCTGTTTAACATATCCAAGAAAACTGAACCAAGAAATCAGGTGGTGTCTCTGTTACGGTTAATAACCCATGTCTGTATTGGAAGTGCCTCTTTCAGAATACATGTGTGTGTGTGTTCGCAGGTGCTGTGATGATCACAATGCATGTGTGTTTTGATAATTATTTGGCCCTAAAGTGGTGCACTGCTTGCACATGACATAACCCATGCACATGCTCTTGCGTGGCGTCAGTCATCTCTAGATTACTCTTAACACCCATGCAATATAAATGATATACAAATAATTGTTATGAAACATCGATTATGGGGTAATAAGAAAAATATGGATATAGTAAGTACAGATGTAGCATTTTTTCTGAATACTTTTATGTGAGGTTAGTTGAATCACAGATGTGGAACTGTGCTTATGGGGACCAAGTGGACAGAATATCACTTTTGCTTTTCTCAAACCTTTTGGGAAGCCAGGAGAACACAGGTCCCTCCCCCCTGCCTGCATCACCATGGACACTTGCTCTGCTGCACAGAGCTGTAGCTACTCCCTCAGACATAACGGGAAGGTTCACACAATGCTACATAACAGTTGACACCAGTAGCCATCATGAAACAAATACACAACAGCAAAGAACTCTGTATTTTCCTTTAAAAATGGAAAATGAGGAAATAGGTAGAATTTAGAATTACATAAAAAGTATTATTCTATGTCGAACAAAGGTTAGATTGAAATTTTCTCTGTATTGCTTTGGGGTTTCTCTCCATTTTAACACCTTACTTTTTTTTAAAATCCAAAACAAGCATGTGTTTCTCTATGACTTGATTTTAAAATTCCTACAGTTTAGACCTGTGTAGCTGAAAGGCAGTCTTGAGGAACCCAACCACCCACCGTGCTGGGACACTCAGTGTCCAGCTCCTCTGCTGCCAGTTCCTCTGAGCTGCAACTGTGAACTCAGGAGCAGTCCCAGCCAGAGGAAGGTGACAGACAGCACCGCGGGTTCTAGTCCTGGTTGGGGCGCCGGTTCTGTCCTGGTTGCCCCTCTTCCAGTCCAGCTCTCTGCTGTGGCCCGGGAGTGCAGTGGAGGATGGCCCAAGTGCTTGGGCCCTGCACCTGCATGGGAGACCAGGAGAAAGCACCTGGCTCCTGGCTTTGGATCGGGGCAGTGAGCCGGCTGTAGCGGCCACTTGGAGGGTGAACCAACAGAAAAAGGAATACCTTTCTGTCTCTCTCTCACTGTCTAAATCTGCCTGTAAAAAAGAAAGAAAGAAAGAAAGAAAGGAAGGAAGGAAGGAAGGAAGGAAGGAAGGAAGGAAGGAAGGAAGGAAGGAAGAGAGAGAGAGAGAGAGAGAAACCAATCATGGCAGTGGAGTATGATCAGAGGGAGTCACTCAGCTGGAGCCTGGCGTCTGGGGACTGAGCAAGAAGCCTCAGGGAACGCTTTCTGATGTTATGGTCTAGGACACAACAGGAATACAGAAAGAGACAGACAGGAAGATGTCAGCAGTCTTAAACGACTGAGTTTTAAAAATACGTAACCTTTGATGTCCAGCTGATTTCTCAATAATCCATTTATTAACTG
Source organism: Oryctolagus cuniculus (assembly GCF_964237555.1). Classification (NCBI taxonomy): domain Eukaryota; kingdom Metazoa; phylum Chordata; class Mammalia; order Lagomorpha; family Leporidae; genus Oryctolagus; species Oryctolagus cuniculus. The sequence goes on from NC_091445.1 coordinate 393,312, forward strand.
ACTAACTTGTTTACTGAGTAATCCATGTCCTCTTGTCTGAGTTATAATGGGTATAAATCGCTATTCTAGGGGCCGGCACCGTGGCACAGCAGGTAAAGCCGCCGCCTGCAGCACTGGCATCCCATATGGGTGCTGGCTGAGTCCCAGCTGCTCCTCTTCCAGCCCAGCTCTCTGCTATGCCTAGGAAAGCAGCAGAGGATGGTCCAGGTGCTCGGGTCCCTGAACCCCTGTGGGTGACCCGGAGCAGGTTCCTGGCTTCAGATTCGCTCACCTCTGGCCATTGCAGCCATTTGGAGGACCTCATTCTCTCTCTGCCTCTGCCCCTTTGTGGCTCTGCCTTTCAAAAAAATAAATAAATCTTTTTTAAAAAATAAATTGCTATTCTGCATTACAATGATTATTCATGCAAAGCTCTATTTGGTAGCTTGCTTTTATGTTACTTTAATTTTTCGATTGTTGTGTTGTCTCCAAGCTTTTAAAAAATTTTTTCAGGGCCAGCACTGTGGCACAGCTGGTTCGACCTGCATCACTGGCATCCCATATGGGTGTCGGTTCAAGTCCCAGCTGCTCCACTTCCTATCCTATCTGCTATGGCCTGGGAAAGCAGTAGAAGATGGCCCAAATCCTTGGCCCCCTGCACCAATGTGGGAGACCCGGAAGAAGCTCCTGGCTCCTGGTTTTAGTTCAACTCAGCTCTGGCCACTGTGACCATTTGGGGAGTGAACCAGTGGATGGAAGCTCTCTCTCTCTGCCTCTGTTTCTCCCTCTCTGTAACTCTGCCTTTCAAATAAGTAAGTAAATCTTTAAAACAAATTTTGTTTTCAACTACTTGAAAGACAGAGATTGATCTTCCATCACTCCCCAAACACACACAACAGCCAGGCCTGGGCAGGCTGAATACAAGAGCCAGCAACAAATCAAGGTCTCCTATATGGGTGGCAGCGTCCCGAGTGTTAATGAACCTAGGTAGATATCAGCCGATTTGTGTGAGAGGCCGAAGAAAATGAGAAGTTCTAGGAAACAAAGTTACGTGCAATGGAGCGAGGAAACATGTCCTGAGAGCAGGGCCCAGCCCCTGTCTGTCTCCCCCAGCCAAGGCGCCCTTGCCTGGCCTTCAGCAAAAGGAATTCACTGACCTGAGGGAGCGGTACAGCTGGTCCAACAAGGTTAGAATCACTGCACTGAAGGAGTCATTTGCTTCTCCAGCTAAGAACTTCGATGGCCAGTACTGTCCAGTGGGGTTTGTTTAGGGAATCCCACATCCAAACTCCCTACACACACACTCCCCAGGATGAGGAGGAGGGGAGAAGGAAGGAAAACCCACGTTGTGTCCATAAAAAGCCCAGTCTGAATGCAGCTGGGCTCTCAGCCCTTACTGAGCCGCCCGCCTGGTCCATCAGGTGCTGGCATTTCTGTCTCTTCACTTCTTCCCATAGAATTCTTTACTAACAGCGCTCTCATACGCTTGTCATCAGCCACAAACTTCATCATCGACAGAACAGGTTCCCAGGGTTCAGGTCAGCGGTTACACAAGCACTAGATGCCTTACCTGCTACTCCTCCAGGTGTCATCAGCAGGAAGGTGGGTCAGGAGCAGAGAAGCAAGAATCCAGCCAGGACTCCGACAGCTCCCAAGTGGCAGCTGAACCTGCTGTGCCACAAGCCTGCCCCTAGAAACTTGTAATTATTACGATTTTCTGACATCCGGGACACCTAGTCCCTCTAAATGCTCTCCTTTGAGACAGTTTCCTTTGTATATTCGCCAGATTTCACATGAATTTCAGGATTATTTTGTCAAGCACTTCCCTTTCCAAACACCTCCTGTTAGGAATTCAATAGGTCACATTAATGCATTTAAATGAAAACATCAACCCACACAAGAACATGTGCTACACTTGCCTTGCTTACATCTATTTTTAAAAATTAAACTCAAGCACTTTACCAAGTCCTATAACTCCTAACAGTTTTCCACTGATTCTTTCAAAGTTACCTAACAGTATATATTGGGGATCTTGACATATTCTAACAGTACCAAAATAAAATATTCACATAGCCCAGATTTTGTGCCAGATATTCTTTTTTCTGTAATTTTTAAATTTTTTTAAATGTATTTATTTGAAAGTCAGAGTTACACAGAGAGAAATGTAGAGGCAGAGAGGTCTTCCATCTGCTGGTTCACTCCTCAACTGGCTGCAACAGGTGGAGCCACGCTGATCTGAAGCTAGGAGCCAGGAACCTCTTCCAGGTCTCCCACATGGATGTAGGGGACCAAGGACTTGGGCCATCTTCCACTGCTTTCCCAGGCCACAGTATAGAGTTGGGTTGGAAGAGGAGCAGCTGGGACTCGAACTGGCACCCACATGGGATGCCAGTACTGTAAGTGGTGGCCTCACCCGCTACGCCCTGGCACTGGCCCCACCAGATACTCTTAGTGCTTTATACACTGGGGCCAGTGCTGTGGCATAGCAGTAAAAGCCACCTGCAGTGCCAGCATCCCATATGGACAGCAGTTCGAGTCCCAGCTGCTCCACTTCCAATCCAGCTCTCTGCTATGACTTGGGAAAGCAGTAGAAGATGGCCCAAAACCTTGGGCCCCTGCACCCACACGTGAGACCTGGAGGAAGCTCCTGGCTTCGGATCAGTGCAGCTCTGGCCATTGCGGCTATCTGCTGAGTGAACCAACGGATGGAAGACCTCTCTCTCTGACTTTGCTTCTGCCTCTCTGTAACTCTGCCATTCAAATAAATAATTTTTAAACAGTAAAATAAAATAAATGCTTTATACAGAACAACTGCATGAAGAAGTGTTGCTGTTATCTTCCTCATGTAGACTAGGAAACTGACAGAAGTCAGTGGAGAGGCCGGGAGGGCTGGCTGCTGCTGCTGCTCCTCAGTACTGACAGAGCTCCTCGTCTACCGTTTTTCTTAAACACTCCCACACTATTCTCTCGTGTGGGTGTAACACGACATACCACTGATGAATATGTTTCCCAACGATTTGCTATTTCAAGTAATGATGCAATCAATAACCTTGTACATAAATACTGCATTTGCAACTATAAATTTGGGGGCAAACTCTCAAAGGTGAAACTTATTTCTACACCAGTGTAGAGTGGCCATTAGCCGGTGCCATGGCGCAGTGGGTAAAGCCAGAGCCTTCGATACCAGCATCCCACACAGGCTATTGTCCAGTCCATGTCCCCAGCTGCTTCACTTCCCACGCAGCTCCCTACTAATGGCCTGGGAAAGTAGCAGCAGATGTCTCCAAATGCTTGGACCCCTGCACCCACGTGGGAGACCCAGAAGAAACTCCTGGCTCCTACCTTCAGACACCCCCCCCGCCCCCGCCATCTCTAGCCATCGTGGTCATCTGGGGAGTGAACTAGCACTGTCTCTCCCTCTCTCTCTGTAACTGACTTTTAAATAAAATAAGTTTTTTTAAAAAGTACAACCTTTCAAATTTTTAAAAGTCTAATGGGTGAAAAGTGCTATTAAAATGTAGTGAGGGGCCGGTGCCATGGCGCAGTGGGTAAAGCTGCCACCTACAGTGCCGGCATCCCTTATGGGCGTTGGTTCAAGTCCTGGCTGCTCAGCTTCTGATCCAGCTCTCTGCTATGGCCTGGGAAAGCAGTGGAGGATGACCTTGGGCCCCTGCACCCACATGGGAGACCCAGAAGAAGCTCCTGGCTCCAATCGGCACAGCTTTGACCACTGCAGCCATCTGGGGGGTGAACCAGTGGAAGTAAGACCTCTCTCTGTCTCTGTCTCTGACTCTGTGAAAGAAAGAAAGAAAGAAAGAAAGAAAGAAAGAAAGAAAGAAAGAAAGAAAGAAAGAAAGAAAGAAAGAAAGAAAGAAAGAAAGAAAAGAAAGAGAGAGAGAGAGAGAGAGAGAGAGAGAGATATCTTTAAAAAAAAAGTGGTGAAACAGTTTTTCATTGAAAAAGGTACACAAATCATGGTGCAGAAAGAGTCAGAAAAAGCCACCTATGGAACAGTTTGGTAAGGGGCTCCACCAGCCTGTAGAGCACCTTCTTCAGACCAGGGATCCCCAATGACATGTGCTGTCCCCACCTCCTGTCCCCACCTGTGACCACTGTGCTGTCCCCACCTCCTGCACCCACCTGTCCCCACCTGTGACCATGTGCTGTCCCCACCTCCTGCACCCACCTGTCCCCACCTGTGACCATGTGCTATCCCCACCTCCTGTCCCCACCTGTCCCCACCTGTGACCACTGTGCTGTCCCCACCACCTGTCCCCACCTGTGACCATGTGCTGTCCCCACCTCCTGCACCCACCTGTCCCCACCTGTGACCATGTGCTGTCCCCACCTCCTGCACCCACCTGTCCCCACCTGTGACCATGTGCTGACTCCACCTCCTGCACCCACCTGTCCCTACCTGTGACCATGTGCTGTCCCCACCTCCTACACCCACCTGTGACCATGTGCTATCCCCACCTCCTGTCCCCACCTGTCCCCACCTGTGACCATGTGCTGTCCCCACCTCCTGTCCCCACCTGTCCCCCCCTGTGACCATGTGCTATCCCCACCTCCTGTCCCCACCTGTCCCCACCTGTGACCATGTGCTGTCCCCACCTCCTGCACCCACCTGTCCCCACCTGTGACCACTGTGCTGTCCCCCCCTGTGACCATGTGCTGTCCCCACCTGTGACCATGTGCTGTCCCCACCTCCTGCACCCACCTGTCCCCACCTGTGACCACTGTCCTGTCCCCACCTCCTGCACCCACCTGTCCCCACCTGTGACCATGTGCTGTCCCCACCTCCTGCACCTGCCCTGTCCCTTGCCTGTGACCACTGCTCCTTACTTCAATCTCCTGTACCCCTCAAGTCTCCCAAAACTGATCTACACCTTGTCTTCTAACAGCATTGATTTGATTCACCCAGCTTAAAATTTTATACACACTAAGTCATACAGTATTTGCAAATTTTTAAAATGTATTGTTCATCATAACTATTTTTTTTTTTGGACAGGCAGAGTGGACAGTGAGAGAGAGAGAGAGAGAGAGAGAGAAAGGTCTTCCTTTTTCCGTTGGTCACCCCCCGTGGCTGCTGCAGCCGGCGCACCGCGCTGATCTGAAGCCAGGAGCCAGGTGCTTCTCCTGGTCTCCCATGTGGGTGCAGGGCCCAAGGACTTGGGCCATCCTCCACTGCCCTCCTGGGCCACAGCAGAGGGCTGGCCTGGAAGAGGGGCAACCGGGACAGAATCCGGGGTGCTAGCACCACAGGCGGAGGATTAGCCTAGTAAGCCGCGGCACAGGCCATAACTATGCTTTTGAAATATCTGCACATATGATGTTGAAAGTCATTTTTCCACAAACAAGATGTGGGGCTGCCAACCATCTATCTCTTTGCCAACCGTTTCAATTTTATGTCTTCTTTTTTAAACATGAATAATTTGACTTCATGTCTTTTTAAATATTGTACTTATTTATTTGAGAGGTAGAATTACAGACAGAGAGGAAGAGACAGAGGGAAAGGTCTTCCACCTGCTGGTTCATTCCCCAAATGGCTGCAACAGCTGGAGCTGGTCTGATCCGAAGCCAGGAGCTTCTTCCAGGTCTCCCATGTGGGTGCAGAGGCCCAAGCACTTGGCAATCATCTGCTTTCCCAGGCCACAGCAGAGAGCTGGATCCGAAGAGCAGCAGCCAGGACTTGAACCGATATCCACATGGGATCCCGGCACCGCAAGTAGAGGCTTAGCTCACTACGCCACAGCATCAACCCCTATGTCTTTTTAAAAATGTGATCACAGGGCCAGTGCTGTAGAACAGTGGGTAAAGTAGTGCTGGCATCCCATATGGGTGTCGGTTCAAGTCCTAGCTGCTCCATTTCTGATTCAACTCCTTGCTGTGGCCTAGGAAAGCAGTGGAAGATGGCTCAAGTCCTTGGGCCCCTGCACCATGTGAGGGACCTGGAGGAAGCTCTATGCTGCTGGCTTCAGATTGGCCCAGCTCCGACCTTTGTGGCTGTTTGGGGAGTGGACCAGCTAATGGAAGACTCTCTCCCTCCCTCCCTCCCTCTCTCCCTCTGCCTCTCTATAACTCTTTTCAAATAAAATCTTTTAAAAAATGTAATTGTATCATCATCTCCCAGAATTTAAGATTTTACTTTTTTTTCATTTTTTAAAAAAAGATTTACTTATTTGAAAGAGTTGCAGATGGTGGCAATGGCCAAGGGCTGAACCAAAACCAGGAGCGAGGAGCTTCATCCAGGTCTCCCTTATGGGGCCCAAGGACTTGAACCATCCTCCGCTGCTTTTCCCAGGCACATTAGCAGGGAACTGGATCAGAAGTGGAGCAGCAGGGACACTACCGGAGCCCATATGAGATGCCGGCATCTCAAATGGGCGGCTTTATCCGCTAAACCACAACACCGGCCCATATTGTATTTATTTGAAAGTTAGAATCACAGAGGAAGAGGGAGATACACAAAGAAAGATCTTCCACTTGCTGGTTCAGTCCTCAAAGAGCCTTAACAGCTGGGCTGGAGCCAGGTTCCAGGAACTGCCTCTGGATTCTCACATGGATGGCAGAGGCCCAAGCATTTGGCATCTTCTGCTGCTTTCCCAGGTGCACTGGCATGAGGCTGATCGGAAAGCAGAGCAGCTGGGACTCAAACCAGCACTCATACAGGATGCTGGCATCACTGCGGCAGCTTAACCCACTTCACCATGGTGCCAGCCTCCCCCTGCAGCTCTGGCCCAGCCCGTCCTCATGGCCATAGCAGCCCTCTGAGAGCTTTAAAACTGCAGCTTATATAATCTACAGTTTTCCCAGATAACATATGATAAGGAAGGCAGGTTTATGACAGGGACACTAAGTTGGCTTAGTGCTGATAAGTCAATAAATGTAACTCAAAAATCAAGAAATGAAACAGGGAAATCTATAGATCATTTGAATAGGTATAGAAAAAATATATAACAAAGTTCAGTACCTTTCATAATTAAACAAAATATTCTTAGCAAACTAAGAATCAGAAATCCCTTACATGGATGAAGAATGAAAACCTCACAACAAACATCAGTTTTTTAAAGATTTATTTATTTCAAAGTCATAGTTACACAGAGATAAAGGGAGAGAGAGAGATCTTCCATCTGCTGGTTCACACACCCCAAATGGCCACAACAGTCAGAAATGGGCCAGTCTGAAGCTAAGAGCTTCCTCTGGGTCTCCTTTGTGGGTACAGGGGCCCAAGGACTTGGGCCACCCTCCAATGCTTTCCCAGGCACACTAACAGGGAGTTGGATTTGAAGTGTAGTAGCTGGTACTTGAACAGGTACCCATACGGGATGCCGGCGCTACAGGCAGTGGCTTTGCCCATGACATCACAGTGCCAGCCCACAAACATCATTTTTAATGGTGTTACAAAGAATGAGGCAAAAATGTCTGTTTTCACCTCTTCTGTTCAATTTTTATTGGTGATACGAACCATTGCAAAGGCAAAGAGGCAGCAAAAACTGTTCCTATTTCCAGATAACAGGATGATTTACACTTTCAAAATCCCAAGGACTCTACAAACAACTATTAGAATAAATTAAATTATCAAGGTATCAGAATACAATATGAAAAATTCTGCAGTATCTTATAATGGCAGTAAACAATGGGAAAATAAAAGCTTTAAAACCTCATATACAGCAGTGCCCAAAACTTTGATAATTAATAATAAATCTATCAAAAGACATCAGAGACTTGAGATTAAGAACTGAAACACTAGTGCCACGGCTCACTAGGCTAATCCTCCACCTGCGATGCCAGCACACCGGGGTTCTAATCCCGGTCGGGGCACCGGATTCTGTCCCAGTTGCTCCTCTTCCAGTCCAGCTCTCTGCTGTGGCCTGGGAGTGCAGTGGAGGATGGCCCAAGTCCTTGGGCCCTGCACCCACATGGGAGACCAGGAGAAGCACCTGGCTCCTGGCTTCAGATCAGCGCAGTGCAGTGACCGCAGCATGCCGGCTGCAGCGGCCATTGGAGGGTGAACCAACGGCAAAAGGAAGACCTTTCTCTCTGTCTCTCTCTCTCTCACTGTCCACTCTGCCTGTCAAAAAGAAAAAAAAAAAAAAAAAAAAAGAACTGAAACACCCAAGTAAATGGAAAAGCATGCCGTTTTCCAAGACTAGAATATCATAAAGATGGAAATTCCTCTTAAATTGTCCTATAGATTTAATACAATCCTCTAACAAAATTCCAACAGCTCTCAAAATTAGAACTTGTAAGCTAATTCTAAGATGTACATGGAAATGCAAAGGAACCAAACATGTAAAGCAATTTAAAAAAAGTTAAAAAAAAATTGGAGTACTTACCCTGACATCAAATCTTCCTGTAAAGTTATGGTTATTAAGAGATTTTGTTATTGCCTGAAACATAGATGCCAGTGTAAAATAGAGACCAGAGCAAACCTCATTGTGTTGGTATATCCAAATGAAGCTCCTGGCTTAGGCCTGGCCCAGCGGCCCTGGCCGTTGCATCTATCTGGAACATGTACCAGTGAATAGAAGTTTCTCTCTCTCTCTCTGTAACTCTGAATTTCAAATAAACAATTAAATCTTTTTTAAACATTAAAAAAATACAAGGAAATGAGCTGTCTTCTCTATTCTTTTTTGCATTCCATCCCCATAATTTTTCTTAGCTACATTATTTCCAAATTATCCGAAGTTATATTTATAGTCTGTTCTGCAACCATAACTTCTGCCAATATTAAACATACAACTTGCTTTCCTTTAGGTAAACAGCTCTTCAGATAGAACAAGACGAGGGGTGCTGACAACACGAGCAGGGTATGCACACGTGGATACTGATTACATTACTCCCTGTGTACATGAGTATGATTCACTTTCTATAATAAAAGGTTATTAAAGTAATGCAAAGACGTAACAGAGAATCCTCCCAGGTCAAAGTACATGAATTGACTACGAAGGCAGGAAGGAAGGAGGGCAGGCAGGCAGGCAGGTAGGTAGGCAGGTACGAAGTGTGGTTGTAGTCAAGACATTTGGTTTGATTACTAAACTTCCTACAGGAAAATGGAGAGACATTTGACTTGGCAGATGATATTCTCATGTTCTGCATATTTGTAACCTAAAACTTAGTGCTTTAATCGTCTTTTCCCTCGGTGCTTTCTACATTATGTCAAACCTTCCTCTTTTTCACTAGCTTTATATTTAATACTTCCCAGTCAGTTCTTGATAATTTATTGGTTCTGTAAGAGGTGCTGTCTTATCTGTGAACAAACATCATCAAGCATGTGATTTTGGAACCCTTTCCTTACCACTAAAATCTCCCGTTAAGAGGCCATGTTCTTGTATTACCACCTACTCTTTGATTTCATTTTATTACGTGTTTTAAGGTTTAATTTATTTATTTGAGAGGCAAAGTTGGCGGGGGGAGACAGAGGTCCTCCATCTGCTGGTCTACTCCCCAAAGAGCCACAACAGCCAGAGCTGGGAGCCAGGAGCCAGGAGCTTCTTCTTGGTCTCCCACGTGGTTCAGGAGTCAAGGACTTGGTCCACCTTCCACTACTTTCCCAGGCCAGAGCAGAAAGCTGGATTGGAAGAGGAGTAGCCAGAACACGAATCAGCAGCCATATGGGATGCCGGCTACAGGCTTAGCCTACTATGCCACCATGCCAGCCCCCTTGTTTCATTGTTAATAAATTATTTTAAGAGAAAGAGAATGTTTATGATTAAGTTACTATCTTCTGGAGCGGGTTTGTCGCCCCCTCTTCTGCCTGGTGACGGTGGCTTTCATTCACCCACCGTGTTAACACGGTGTGTTCCTCTGCTTGCCACACCATTCCCTTTTGCTCATGCTTGCACAGTCCACACTCCACAGTGGTGGTTCTCAACGGCCTTCTGCCCTCCGATGGCCCTGCTGATGCTCTGTCAGAGACCCACAGCTGTGCAGCCAGGGCTGCTTCTGGCGTTCAGCAGGGAAAGGTCAGAATGGTCTAAATAACGGCGACCCACAGCTGCCCAAAGAATGATCTGGCCTCAAATGTCACGTGTCCATACTGAGGAACCTTGTTCTAGGGCCAGCTACTTGTGCAACACACGTAGACGCAGGGATTATCCTTGTTAACCCTCCTGTTTTTCTTCCTCTAACAACAACTTTGGAGCTGAACTCCAAGTTCTCCTCAGTAGACTGGGAACACAGGTGGGGGGGAGAAGGGAGAATTCTCCTGGGGCTGGGTGTACCTGTTGTTATAGTTCCTGAGCTTTGCTCTATTTTTTGAGATTGTTTTATATCCAGAAAGCCTCCTCCTGAGTCAGGCAGCAATTACTCCCATGCCTTCACATCACTTCCCTGATTCAGCCAGAACCACAGTCATGATGGGCCGGGACAGTTTTTTCTGTTGTTCCTGACACCTGCTGGGACAGGGGCTCTCCCCACATTTCTTTGACTTTTCTCCAGTCTGTCTACCAGCCACCTGCACCCATGTCTCTCCTGCTTAGGAGCTATTAAATGCTGAGTCAGATTACCCCACTCCTGTCTTGCTTGATAGATAGAGAGCAGTGGTGGGCTGAGGGCGCTAGAGTTAAAATCTTCTGTTTGGTTCTTTTGGGCTGTATTTTTCAGGGCCGATGCATACAGTTATTCTTCCTTTGCTTCATTACTAGTAGTGAAAATCCTCTCTCCCTCTCTCCTTTCATCGCTCCCCACTCCCTCTCTGTCAAGTAGTGAGGGGAATTTGGTGTCCAGCCACCATCTTCACTCAGTATTCTCCTACTACAGCACTGGATGGTAAGATAAACCAGATTAAATATTTGATCACCGTGGTAGTACTTTATTATTGATCTTGGATGGCTACAAGACCAGACCAACAGGAAGCACGGTGTCTGGGAGCTGACACAGGTTAGTTACTGTGAGGAGGCATATAAGCAAGAAATTAGAACCAAGTGCAAGATTTCCTAGAGGAGGCTTGTAAATACACCCTAAACAAGAAGTGGAAGGAATAAACCTTGCAACAGCCAAGTCAGGTGGACTACTTGCCCAAGATGTCCGACACCTCAGGATGAGGAACGGACCTCGCGGCACCGCTGACCACATGGCTCCAGCCAGTGCTTCCTTCCCGGTGTCTCTCACCGAGGCTGCTTCCAAGGTTGTCCCAGCCTATTTCTCCCAGCTGTCTCCGCTCTCACAGAGCAGGGACACAGGATGGGACGAGGGGGAGAGACGCCTAAGTATTCTTCGAAGTCCAGCTTGCCTCTCCTGTACCTAGTTTCCTCTGCATCCATGTTTTCTTCTCCTGAGTCACAGACAGCAAACCTCTCAGCGTTCTCTGATCACGTGGGGGAACCCACAAGCCTCCATGTTTCAGGATCCCCGGCCTTCTGCCTTCAAATGTGCAGGGCGTAAAGCCGTGTGCACCGCACGTTCCGAGGCCCGGCAGGAGCTGCATGCATTCCAAACACCCAGGTTCACCAGCAGTCACTGACCACGGCAGGGTGCAGGGCACCACTGTCAGCAGTAGTCCACGTTCACAACGCCTTGGGTGGACACGTTTCCCACAGGCAATCACCGCCCAGGCCCAGCTACCCTGCAGGGCCTGGCAGCCAGACGCGAACATCCACTCTCGGCCAGCAGAGGGCCGACTCCACCAGGGCCCAAGGCTGACCGCGGGGGACGGCGAGCCCGCCCAAGGTGCTGCGTGGACCGGCGCGTGAAGGGACGCCGCGCGAACTCCACCCCCCCACCCCCCGCCCAGCTCCCGCGCGAACTTGCAAGAAATTCCGTGGATTTCTCAACGGTTAGTTCTGTGGCTATTTAAGAGCTAACGTTGCCGGTCGGTGGTTAAGTCTCACGGTGGCTGGCCACTGGGGCAGCCGCGCTGCGGCCAGGTCGGAGGGCCTCCCGCGGCGTCCAGGCTCCGGCTTCCAGAGGCTGTCGCGGGCTGCTTGGAGGAGTTTGAACGACTCGGCAACCAGCCAGCAGCAGATCGGCTTTTGAAGAAACTATTCTCAGGGACGTGACCCTGAGGAGGCCACGCACCGGCCTCACAGCTGGCGGGCAGTCGACCGCAGAGCCGCGGATGTGCAGCCCACCTCGCTAATGCGGGAGTCCAGGCTCACAGCAACCATAACCTCCCCGAGCGGCCAAGCCTCCACAGCCACCGCCCTAGATCGGCTTGAAGCGCTTTGTCCAGAGCAAGGCCAGCTCGGAGCTGGAACCCCGGATCTCCCACGTTGGGGGGCAGTGACCCAGAGCCCCCCCCCCCCAAGTGCGCATAAGCAGGAAGGCGGCGTGGGGAGCGTAGCCAGGCTTCGCCCTTGCGAAGGCTAAAGACCCTCGTGCCACCACCACCACCTGCTCCTCCTGGGCGCCCTGTGCCCTTCTCGGCCACAGCTGAGGTCACTCGGACTCGGTCTCCGGCCTGCGGGTCCCTGTGAGCTCACACCACCTCTGACTCCGCAGTCAGACAAGCACACCCTGGATCCGGGATGTGGCCCGTGCTTGCGGCAGCTGTATTTAACTACCTGCCACCGCGGTGTTAGCCCTTGCCAGACAGCCCACAGCTCAGTGTGTGTCGGGGGTGGGGGGGTGGGTCACCATCAGCCGCAGGACTGCATCAATTCCTGCGGCTGCCAGGCCACACTGGAGCATCCAATCAAGTGTACGCACGGAGCCCTCCAAGGGACACAAACAGGCTAAAGCCTTACTTACATAAGGAGATACCCGTCTCTGTTCCGCGCTGAGGCTTCTGGATATAAATTCGACTGAGTTTTATGCCGGTATAAAGATTAGTAATAATAACAACAATAGTTTTTAAAAAGACTACTTCCTGTTGAAGGTCTCGGTGTCTCTGTTCACGGAATTCCCGCCAAAACATCAGCTGGGTGTCCCGCAACGCGCTCCAATTCTGACCGACCTGGAGTCAGCTTGGGGCCCACGCGTGAAGCCCCGCAGGAGTGTCCGCCTCTGCGGCACCACCAGCACGCGCGGCCGCCGGCGGCTGCCTGTAGGCTTGGGGTCTCCCACACCCCTCTCCTCCGGACACAGTTACATTCTGGAAAGCCCTTGCTCACTCGCGTGCGTTTGTTATAAGGGGCGGTCAGCCCGAGGGGACGCCGGGAGCCCGGCGCCTGCACCCGGGCCCCGCGGCCGCGGCCCAGCCGAGCACAGAGCCGCCCGCGCCTTGGCGAGGAGCGCCCTCCAGGGGGCGCCCCGGCGACGCGCGCCCTTTCCCGCCTCTCCCCTACCGGAAGCCGCCGATCGAGGGGCTCGCAGAGGATGTCCTTGATGTACAAACACCCCTCCCCCGACCCCAGAAGTCCGACTGGGAAGGACGCGGGTCCGTTCCCCTCACCTGAGTGGCCCGCGGCCGGGGATCCGCACCCACCTCGGAGCGCACGGCCTCAGCCCGCGAGCAGCGCGCCGGCAAGACGGAGGCGCCGGCCGCCGGCCGCCTTCTCCTCGCGGCGCAGGGGCGGCAGCGCAGCTGCAGGCCGCCCTCGCTCGCCCACACCGGATTCCGCTTGGGATGCTTACCCGGGGCCGGGGGAGCCTACCCCGAGGCCACGCCGGCCTCCAGTGCTCCTGCCCTGCGTAAAGGACAGGGCCTGTACGTGGGTCAGTCTGGAGGCCAGCCTCATCCTGAAAGTCTCTGTCCGTGCAGAACCTGCAGACGCGGCTTTCTCTCGAATTTCGCAAGACCTGCTGCTGTGGTTTCAGACTTGTGCCGCGCCTGGCTTTGTTCCCAGCAGGAGGGGTGATACCATGGCCCACCGTTCCCAACCCTCTGTCCCTTGCTGCTTCCCAGAGTAGGGGTCAGCAAACGTACACCATCTGTCTCCCTGCTTCTCTTGGCGCTACGGCTGATGGAGTCCTGGCCAAGGACAGGTAAGCAGGCGTCTCCGAGGAAGTTTAGGGAAAGTTTTCTTCTGGCCAAGGAGACAGGTGCAGTGCCTATGTTCTCATCCCCTCAGCCCTACCTTGAACTCAGCCGTGGGAGAGGCCGGCAGAACTGGGCGGCTCTCCTTGACCTCGCTGAGCGGCAGAGCCAATGCCAACCTCGATGGAGAATAAAAGTGTGTAAGCCACATGATGTCAGGGCTCCATGACAAAGCCCTGGAATTCACGCCATGATACATATTTAACTAGTTCCATGTTGCTTGTAATTTTTTAAAGATGTATTTATTTATTTGAAAGGTAGAGTTAGAAAGAGATCTTGTGTCTGCAGGTTCATTCCCCAATTGATGGCATACGCTGTCGCTGGGTGGGAGGAGGCTAGGAACTGCACCGTGGTCTCCCACGGCAGGGGCAGGGACCCAAGAAGTTGGGCAGTCTTCTGCCTTCGCAGGCACAGTAGCAGGAAGCTGGTTGGAAAGAGAACAGCTGGGCTCAGACTGGGCCCATGTGGGATGTGGGTGTCACAGGCAGCAGCTCAACGCACTGTGCTACAACACCTGCCCTTGTGACTGTTTTCTGATGACGGCACACCTCCACAAGTTGAACTCCTTGAACTGAACCGTCCACCTGCTTCTGAATTCTCACAATCCCTGAGTAGGTTTGGATAATCAGAAAAGTGCTTTCTAGAGAAATCTTTTCACATGACCTTAGGGTTCCACAAAAGCTGCAACCCAGATTATGTCAAAATTTTTGGAAAACAGTGCTTTTGGGAGCCAAATCAGCACCACCACCACCACTCGCCTAACACACTCTGAGCAAAATCAAGACATCCCTACTCACAGAAAAGGAGGAATAGGATGAACTGGAGGAGCAGGTGGATGTTTTGGCCTCATTTGTGCCTACCCATCAAGAAGCGTGAAACCGAGAGAAGGGATCTGTATACCTAGGTGTGGAGTGAGCAGGAGGGCTGCCTCTGTTGCGTTTAGGCCCGCCAATACCAGGGTGTCCTGTCCGGGGTGTTACGTGTGGTTGTGCCAGAGAACTCTTGCTGGGCCATGTATAAAGAAAAGAAGTTTGACTGACTGTAAGGAGCAGAAATTAAACAGCTTTACCATAATATTAACAAGAAATAAGCAAGAGCTGAGCCAACTGCAGGAGATCTGCATGGACTTGATAGGAACCACCCTTGGCCCACACACCCTCCTGGGGACCTTATCAGCCCTATGCTGACTGCCAAAACTGTATATAAACTGCTCTCTGAAGAGGCCCAGAGAGACTCTGAACACTCTCGTGAGAGCGCAGAGTGAAAGCTCCGGTTGGCCCACTGCACTCAGCCCTTCCCACAAGAGAGTTCTCGCAGCCAGCCCTGTGCTCACCTCATGCTGAGGCTCTGAGCTAGCCTGACTTGAAGCCCTGCTCGCCCAAAGCCGAGACGCTACTCGCCGTCTGAGACCTGCGTTCTGCTCAGCGGCACCACCCATGCGGATGCCGTGAGAGTCTGCCCTCTGTGGCTAAGACATGGGTGAGGAACACCAGAGGTACTTTGGGAACCCTGGGTGGTCCGTTCGCCCAGTGTGTTGTGAGAATTAGAATGTGTGACTTCCCCACTGCATGATAAAATCCTTATTGGAACCAACATTGCCTCGTTGCCCATGCTACGCTCGCAACACTAACACAATTCTGGCCAGCTTGATGCCAGCCTGGCTGTGTCACAGGATGGTACTAAAGCAGGAGAACCAACCAAGAGTAGAAGGGACTAAGTACACGAGGCAGCCGCCTTCTCTAACAACCTGTTCCTCTGAGAACTTCTTGGTCCCGTGGACCTGCTTCAGTTCCTTCTAAGGGTGGTGCCCCTGACCTAATAACCTTCCACTAGGCCTCACTTTTAAAGATCCACCATCAGTAAATACCACTGCACCTAGGACCAAGCTTCTAGCACAGGAGCCTTGGGGGGACACACAGAGCATATCCAAACCAGAAACATTCCTCTTCACTAGGCTATATTTCTTTTTCTTTTTCTTGGAAGGAGAAGGACACCTAGACAGAAACCACAAACTCTTTCCCTCTCCCTTTATTCCCTTTTCAGCTTAATGCCAGGTCATGGCACGTACCAGTCATGCTTTGAGCTCTCTGCCCAAACTGAGATGATCTGGTGCTCCAACCTATTTTAGTTCCCAAAGGAAGACAGATGGTTCCCTCGGCGATGGCTGGGTGGAGACAGAAGTCTTTGTCTATAGCCTGGGCCCAAGCTCCTGTGGGGCTTCCAGCATCTGGGCAGGGCCAGATGCTGTCCTGGTTGCTTTCCTTACCTTCTTTAGGGCATAAATTATGAACTCATGGAGGCATACATTCTAATTTTGCTAAACTTTTGTCAGTGCGCATAGGTCAAATTTCTACCCAAATTGTTTAAGTGACACATACCTGAAAAGTGCAGCGCGCAGGAGCGCTCCACAAAGAGGCAGAGAGCAGGGTCACAGTTGGCATATATGTTCCTCTCCCTTGGGGAAGATGTGCAGCCCGTCTTTCTGGAAGGGGCACAGAGACCTTGCTAACAGCTTGCTTGAGAACAGCAGGTCACTCTTCACCCATTCACTTTCCAGGAGAAGGAAAAATTGCATTAGAAGTGTCCTACCCAGCTAAGGAGATTGTACAAAAAACTTCTAACGTACTGCCAATGAAGTGGCGCATGTTACCAAAGTCTGAAAAGTGCAAAGTGGAGGAGGGGAAACATCAAATTTGAGGGGTGAGCCAAGCCCAGAGACTTCCCAGTGCTCAGTAGGCCTTGAGGGCAGGTCTTTGGGAGCATCAATAATGACAGCTTCAGCTCAGTCCAGGTGGGACAAATGTGGAAAGACCTGGAACCTTCCACAGGAGGCAGGACCTATAGGCATTAGAGATCCCAGAGTAGAGGGGCATTCTATAGCACAGGGTTAGAACATAAAGCAAAGGTACAGAATGCAGGGAAGCCAAGACCACACAGTACCTAGGAAGCTGCTGTAGTTCATTCAGTGTTAGGTTCTGGAGCTGGGGCCATGAGTAGGACCGGTGTTGCTTCCTTTATCTGTTTTTGAAGAGCACGCTTTGCTGGTTTCCCAGATCATTCCTTTATGTTGAACCATTTGCAGCCTCATAAATGTTTGGAGGGTTTAGCTTAAAGTCAAGTCTATGTATTACTGAGAGTTCCATGGATATTTCCAGCTAATGTTTATAAAATATTAGCTTTTTTTTTTTTTTTTTTTTTTTTTTTTTTTTTTTTGACAGGCAGAGTGGACAGTGAGAGAGAGAGACAGAGAGAAAGGTCTTCCTTTGCCGTTGGTTCACCCTCCAATGGCCGCCGCGGCCGGCGCGCTGCGGCCGGCACACCGCGCTGATCCGATGGCAGGAGCCAGGTGCTTCTCCTGGTCTCCCATGGGGTGCAGGGCCCAAGCACCTGGGCCATCCTCCACTGCACTCCCTGGCCACAGCAGAGAGCTGGCCTGGAAGAGGGGCAACTGGGACAGAATCTGGCGCCCCAATCGGGACTAGAACCCGGTGTGCTGGCGCCGCTAGGTGGAGGATTAGCCTATTGAGCTGCGGCGCCGTTAAGCCACTTTTATTTAGAGTCCTCTGTTTCATTCATTGTAATTTGCAGCAGATACAATGAAAGGCCCGCACACATGTCTACCAATGGGGACAGTAGTTCTGTATTAAAAGATTGCCTATCCATGGATTGCCCTGAGCATTTGCTCCATAGCTTTCTCTTCAATGGAGTTGCTCAAGAGAAGTGGGGAGGGTCCCCTTGGACCATTTTCCTTGTCATCTTTCATACTTGCCTGATAGGATCTCATTCAACTCCTGCAAAGATCCCCTCCTCCTCCCTTTTTCATTTCTTTCTGGACTCTCCCGACTGATTTCTGTATCTGGAGCTTATGCAGAGATAGACATCCATCTGAGCTAGCAAGAGTGAGAGGCTGGAGTTGGGAGAGACCAATGGGAGAGGGAGATTGGAGAGCTGACCACTGAGCCAGACCCTGCGTTTGCAGTGAAGGTTCCCTCCACCCTACCTGCTAAACAACGTATACTAGTGAGGGAGAAGTGGTCCTCATACTTGGATCAAAACTAGTTTTGTTGTTGTTCCATCCTTTCTTGGGCTTTCATTGACTCCTTTATGAACCGGTCCCCAGCTAGGAAAATCTCAGGATGGGCCTCATGCCCACTGCAGCGAGGCTGTTTCTACATTAGTGAGTACTGTTCTAAGGAAGACGAATTCTTTAAAGGAAAACACTATTCCAAAAACAGTTCATATCCACTCCTCAACTGACTCCACAAAGCTGGGAGAGGTCTACAGAGAGCAATGGGAAACCATAGAGAGGAAAATGGAGAGATGGTGAAAGCAGGTCGGGAGACAGCCGACGTCTCTCTGATAGACAACTTGGTTCTAATTTCTAGAGAGAGGGGCCAGCACTGTGGTTTAGTAGGCTAAGCCTCCGCCTACAGCACCGGCATCCCATATGGGCGGCAGTTTGTGTCCGGCTGCTCCTCTTCCAATCCACCAATCCAGGTCTCTGCTTATGAACTTGAAAAGCAGTGGAAAATCTTATTTGCCAAGTGCTTGAGCCCCTGCACCCATGTGAGAGACCCAGAAAAAGAAGCTCCTGGCTCCTGGCTTTGGATCAAGCCCAGCTCCAGCTGTTGTGGCCATCTGGGGAGTGAACCAGCAGATGGAAGACCTTTCTCTCTGTCTCTCCCTCTCTCTGTCTATAACTCTGCCTCTCAAATAAATAAATACATAAATAAACAAAATATTTAATTTCTAGAGAGATTCCAACCATTAAGTGTGGAGACTTCCAGAAACAAAGAAGGAAAATGCTTAGTTTTGGGGATAAGAGCAGCAGCCCACGTGAAACTACATCAGTAGGAATGTGACATCTGTCAGTCAGTCTGCTTGGGACTTCTTACCTTTTAAATCTGTGTTCTTCAGGACTTCAGATTTCAGTCCAGTAAAATTTTTTCCTTCAGCTCCTGCACGCAGTCCTGGCCTTAATGCTCAGATGGCCTCAAACCTACCCTTGTTCATGAAAAACCCAGGTTTTCCACCTGCCACTCCCTTTCCCCAGCACCCTTCTGGTGCAGTTGCCGCACGAGTGCCTCTGTCCAGTCCCTGGAGTCACCATCATGATTACCTACTGGGGCTTCCTCAGCCAACATGAGATGTTCCCAGACACTTACAAAATCTGGGGCAGCACTGACGGGCTGTGCTTGGGGGAAGACGGTCACTAGGACAGAGGTAACAGTGATGCCTGCCTCCTTGGTGGAAAGGCCTCCACTGGAGTCCCAGGTAGCCAAGGTATGGAAAGCACAGTCATCACTGGCGTTGATGATGTCATGAAGCAACCTTTGCAGGGAACCAGCTCCACAAAGGCCTACAAGAAGTGCATCCAAAATATACAAAATCAAAGTCAAACTTGAAGATATGACATGGCTGTAGGAGAAAAGCACCTCCCACTTTCAGAAATTGCCACTTCTTTTTGCTGAAGAAACGGGTCCAGGTGGCAGGGCAGCTCTGCTGGACTGCGTGAGGGTGGTGTGACCCCATGTGTGATTTCTCCTTGTGCATGGCTCAGAAAGGGGGAAATGTTAACAAGCGGGGCGATTGCTTTGGATCTGTCATGACGAGCTGTTGTTTGTCATCCACACAACACCAAGACTAAAGACAAATGGGAATGATGTCATCTTGAACTCCTTTATTTTGACCACTATTTATTTGAAGTGAAGGTATTGTTCTTGAGGAAAAAAATCATCTGTCTAAAACTAAATGCATTTAAATAGAAATGAAAGGGAAAGCTCCACAGCCCAAACTGTTCTCAGTAGACCCTGTGACGTCCCACTCAGATCACTTGCCATGGTGTCTGCAAAGTGTATTCTTCCCTCACCCTGCGCCTTAAGGGCTGAGCAGAGCATGGGCCCTCCGCCTGCCCCTCTTGGCCTTTCACAGGAGCGATCATCCATATAGCATTTGCCGGAAGCTAGGTGGGACCAACTATCACTTGCAACTTCTTGTTTAAAAATTGTGAAGTTTAGGGGCTGGCACTGTGGCGTAGCAGGTAAAGCCACCGCCTCCAGTGCCGGCATCCCATATGGGCGCCAGTTCGAGTCCCGGCTGCTTCACTTCCGATTCAGCTCTCTGCTGTGGCCAAGGAAAGCAGTACAAGATGGCCCAAGTCCTTGGGCCCCTGCACCAACGTGGGAGACCCTGAGGAAGCTCCTGGCTCCTGGCTCTGGATTGGCCCAGCTCTAGCCATTGCAGCCAACTGGGGAATGAACCAGCAGATGGAAGACCTCTCTGTTTGTCTCTCCTTCTCTATCTGTGTAACTCTGACTTTCAAATAAATAAATATTTTAAAAAATTGTGAAGTTTAAAAGGATGAAAAAAATAGTGTGCCAGAAAGAGAGGACTGCTCAGCACTGGAAGATATAAATTTGACACAGCTGGGAACTACAATAGGAAAGTACGACTCTTCACTGATACTATGAAAAAATATTTTTGCTTTTTAAAAAAGATTTATTTATTTATTTTAAAGATAGAGTTACAGAGAGAAGGAGAAAGAGGGAGACAGAAATAACTTCCATCCACTGGTTCACTCCTCAAATGGCTGCAAGGGCTAGGACTAGGCCAGGGCTAGGCCAGGCCGAAGCCAGCAACCTGGAACTCCAACCAGGTCTCTTTTGTGGGTGGCAGGAGTCCAATTACTTTAGCAGGGAACTGGATGGAAAGTGGAGCAGCTGATCCTTGAACCTGTGCTCATATGGGATGTTGGCATCACTGGCGGTAGCTTAACCCACTGTGCCACAACACCGGCAACGATGGCTGGAAAACCATCTTGCAGTAAAGCATCAGAAGTTTAAATAATTATATGGTGTGGCCCAAAACAGATAGTGTCGTTTATGCTGATACAAAGGAAAGCAGTGGACAAGTTTGGTGCCTGTGCTTGGGAGCCAGGTTCCAAAGTCCAGGTTTCAGCTCTGCTGCTTCCAAGGTTCATGAACTCAGGCATGCTACTTAACGCCCGTCTCTGTAGCTTGAGCATTTGTCAAGCACACTTTACAGGACAGCTTTCCTCTCAGAAATGCCAATCAAAGAAGGTAATGTATAGAGCACTAGAAATGTGGCTGAGTTGTGGGAAGTGCTATGTGAACATTTATTGTTGTTATGGTGACTCCCCATTTTCACGCATGACTCATGACGACAAAAACCAATAAAAGTGAAGGTCAGAGGCCTCACTTTTTTTTTTTTTTGCATTAGTAAATGTGCAGTGTGATGTGATTATTATAAGGTGACAACTACTCCAAAGGGGCACAGATGATTAGTTTGTACAACTAGCATTCTTTTGACATACATTTTGGGAACGATACAGAAGTTGTCTGAAGAAGATAAAGCTAGGGGTTGACGGTGTGGTGTAGCAGCTAAAGCTGCTGCCTGTGACGCCAGCATCCCAGATGGATGCCAGTTCATGTCCTGGCTGCTCCACTTCCAACCCAGCTCCCTGCTACAGGCCTGGGAACAATGGAAGATGATCCAAGTACCGGGCCCTTCCACCCATGTGGGAGACCAGAAGAAGCTCTTGGCTCCTGCCTTCGATCCGTCACAGCCCTGGCAGTTGCAGCCATCTAGAGAGTGAAACAGCAGATAAAGATCTCTCTCTCTCTCTCTCTCTCTCTCTCTGTAAATCTTTCAAAATTAACTAAAATCATTAAAAAAAAAAAAGAAAAGAAAGTGAAACTGGACCACGAGAGTTTCTTTGCTGCTGGCTTTTGCAGCTGTGCACCTGCCGGCATTCTCAATGGAGCAGAGTTTGGGAATGAAAGTTTTCAAACCTTGGTCTAAAGCTTTTTGTTCTAGGAACCTTATAATGCTTATGTGAATTAATATCTATAAGCTTTTGTACAATCTGCAACTTCTGTTCTGAGATGTTTAACTCTTCAGACTTCAAGGGCCATTCTTGATGACAATTTCTATGCCTTTGAATTTATATACTCGTTCTTCTTTTCCTTTTGACAAGCTCATAGTATTGCTAGCTTCGCCTGTTTTCTTTACTAGGCAAGGTTCATATAGGCAGGTATCGTGTCTGTGTACTGGTTGGTATATCTCCAGTGCCATCCACAGCACCCTGCACATAATGAGCATTTCAAAGAATTGGGTGAGGTGACGGCGATAAAGGCTGCAGCATGCAGCAATGGAGTGCTGTAAAATGGGCAGATTCTGGGGCAAAATCCAGCTTTTCTCATTTTTATGTGTTCCACAGCAAGTTGCCTTACATGCTTTCGTTTGTCTTTGTAAAATGATACTACCGGGTCGGCGCCGCGGCTCACTAGGCTAATCCTCCACCTTGCGGTGCCAGCACACCGGGTTCTAGTCCCGGTTGGGGCGCCGGATTCTGTCCTGGTTGCCCCTCTTCCAGGACAGCTCTCTGCTGTGGCCAGGGAGTGCAGTGGAGGATGGCCCAGGTGCTTGGGCCCTACACCCCATGGGAGACCAGGAAAAGCACCTGGCTCCTGCCATCAGATCAGCGCGGTGCGCCGGCCACAGCGGCCATTGAGGGGTGAACCAACGGCAAAAGGAAGACCTTTCTCTCTGTCTCTCTCTCTCTCACTGTCCACTCTGCCTGTCAAAAAAAAAAAAAAAAAAAGATACTACCTATTTCATAAGGATTATGAGCTTATAGCAAGAGGATAACTTGAATGTGCAGTACTTTCTATGTACAGTGTTTCAACACACAGGGCTTTAAAATCCAGTGAAGTACAAGTCCTCTTTAAAAGTTTCCACATAAGAAAATAAGACAAGCAGAGGTATCAGGGAGCTACAACCTATGCCTGAGGGACTCATAAAAGGCAAAAAGGTCCTTAAGGCATCCTTAGGATTTCAACATGTAAAGCGAGTAGACAAATCCAGGTTAAACAAACAGGACATAGAGAGAGGTAAAATGGGACTCAGACTGACTGGATAAGGGCTGGTTACGTTGGGCTGAACGTGGGGTGTGTGAACCAGGGAAGTGAGAGATGTGCTGGCAATGCAGGGTGGGGCCCTGCTGCTAGAGTCACCTTCTCTGACCCAGCAGCCAGCCAGACACTCCCAGCAACGTGGGGCAGGCCTGTGGCACCACAGGAGGATCACCGTGCCAGGGCGTGGGTCTGCTCTAGGAGCCGGAGCACCCGGAGTGCTAAGACCAGGTGGGAGAGCTGTGCCTCCTCCAGGTGAGGGAGGGGAAGGTGGGAGAGCTGTCAGCTCCTCCAGGTGGGGAGGGGTGGGGGGGCAGGTGGGAGAGCTGTCACCTCCTCCAGGTGAGGGAGGGGTGGGGGGGCAGGTGGGAGAGCTGTCACCTCCTCCAGGTGAGGGAGGGGTGGGGGGCAGGTGGGAGAGCTGTCACCTCCTCCAGGTGAGGGAGGGGTGGGGGGCAGGTGGGAGAGCTGTGCCTCCTCCAGGTGGGGGGGGGGCAGGTGGGAGAGCTGTCGCCTCCTCCAGGTGGGGGGGGCAGGTGGGAGAGCTGTGCCTCCTCCAGGTGGGGGGGGCAGGTGGGAGAGCTGTGCCTCCTCCAGGTGGGGGGGGCAGGTGGGAGAGCTGTGCCTCCTCCAGGTGAGGGGGGGCAGGTGGGAGAGCTGTCGCCTCCTCCAGGTGGGGGGGGCAGGTGGGAGAGCTGTGCCTCCTCCAGGTGAGGGGGGCAGGTGGGAGAGCTGTCGCCTCCTCCAGGTGGGGGGGGCAGGTGGGAGAGCTGTCGCCTCCTCCAGGTGGGGGGGGGCAGGTGGGAGAGCTGTCGCCTCCTCCAGGTGGGGGGGCAGGTGGGAGAGCTGTCGCCTCCTCCAGGTTGGGGGGGCAGGTGGGAGAGCTGTCGCCTCCTCCAGGTGGGGGGGGCAGGTGGGAGAGCTGTCGCCTCCTCCAGGTGGGGGGGGGCAGGTGGGAGAGCTGTGCCTCCTCCAGGTGAGGGGGGGCAGGTGGGAGAGCTGTCGCCTCCTCCAGGTGGGGGGGGGCAGGTGGGAGAGCTGTCGCCTCCTCCGGGGGTGGGGTGGGGAGCGAGGGGCAGAGCTGTCGCCCAGGTGAGGGACGGGTGGGAGAGTCGGCGTCCTCGGCAGGTACCGGAGGGTAAAGGCCCACACAGGCAGGGCCGGCCCCGCGCAGCATAACCGGAGCCCTCCGCTAACGCTAACGGGGGTCTCGCAGGCGTGAGGGCGGTTTGCATCTCGCAGCCCCTCCTCCGGTCGCCTCCCCTCCCGCCGACCGTCAGCAGCGCTCGCTTAGGCCTGCCCCCTTCCTCCTCCTCCACCGTCGGCCCCGGCAGCCGCTCGGGCCACCCCACCCGGGACCCCCTATCGCCTCGGCCGGGCGGCTCCACGCGGACGTCCTCGCGGCTCTCGACCAATAGGCAGGCCCCGCTTCCGGGCCTCGAGCCGCGATTGGCTGGCAGCGCCGTGGTGCGAGGTGGTGCGGTGAGGCTGCCGGCCGAGGGGGAGCTGGAGGCGGTTGTTAGGGCGACCGTTCGTGACGTAGGCCGTTCGGCGGGCGGCCCCAAGCTGATTGGTCGTTCGATCGGACGATCCTTTTTTATTGGCCGCCGGCTCGTGCGCCAGCGAGCGTGCGTAAGCCGAGGCTCCTTCCGCCCCGCGTCTCCGTTGACTGAGACGAGCGGAGCTGGGCGTCCGGCGCCGGCGGCCTCTGGTGAGATCCTGAGGTGAGGTCGCGGTGGGGAGCCGGGGTGCGGAGGGGCGGCGGGGCGGCGGGCCGCGGCGGGGCGGCGGCGGGGCGGCCTTGGGCGGCGCCGGCCTCGGGGAGGGGCGGCTGCTGCTGACCGGCCGGGAGCGGTCGTCGTCGCGGGGGTGCGGTCAGCGTGGCCCCGAGGCTCCGGGGCGAGGAAGGCCGGGCGTCCGCGGAGGCAGTGACGCGCGCGAAGGCCGCAGGGGCTGCTCCGGGACCCCCGGGCCGGGCCGGGCCCCCGCCGCTGCCCGCGATCTCTGAAGGGGCGAAACCTGCTCGGCGCCGGGGTCCTCCGGTCCGGCCGCGTGGGGTTGCGGGCTCGGGGTCAGCCCCGGACCCTGACGGCGCGGAGGTGGAAGCCTTGCGCGCATCCCGCAGCACCGGCCGCGGCTCAGTGGGCCGTTGCGAAATTGCCGGTGTTTGAAACTCGACCTTTTTTTTTTTTTTTTTAAACTTAGGGAAGTGGTAGTTTTAGGCGGTTTCATTGAACAGTTGTGTTTGTCAGAGGACTTGTAGTTCTAGTTTCCTGAGTGGAAGAAGAGAGCAGAGCCTGGCTTACAATCGGGGAGCGTGGGGTAGAACTGGGTACAGAATCCCTGTTCTCTGATCTCCAGCGTAAGATTTTTTTTTCCCTAGTATACTAAATCGAGCAGCAGCAAGCCAGATGCTGTTGGGGTTAAGAATGACTGCAGTCTAAGACGCGGTTCTTGCCTTTAGAGGCAAAATGTAGTCATTAATTAATGTGAGAAGGATGTCAGGTGCTGTATAATCAAATGCAGGATTATTATTGACCCAGGAACAGTGCTGAATGGGAGGAAGAATCCAGGTGCCCCGGCATCTCTCTCTGCATTCGGCCATAGTTGGTATTTCTTGTAGCAGATTGGATTAGAGTTGGACTATTCCAGTGAATTTAAATGCCCGTTCTTCTAAGAAGTTTGTGAAACGTTTGCAGCGTACTTCAGTCTGGCCAAGCGAGGCATATTGTCTGTTGACCCTGTTTCCTTTAAGTAAAAGTTTGATTGCAGCATGAATAAACACTGTATTTAATATACGTGCGCCTTCCTTAGCCTGCCAGTGCCCTTTGCAGCTGCTGCTGAAGGTGGAAGGTGAGATTCTGTAGCATGTCAGTGCTTTGCATAATCACAGAGAAATGAGATGGGAGTTTACAAGAAACGAGTTTATAATTATGGTTACTTTTGACACACCTTTGTTAAGATGACTTCGTATTTCCAAATAGGTGTGTGGTTGTCCGTGTTTTGGGTGGCTCATAGAGCTGTGTGTAAATTTTTCCCTGAATGTTGCGAAGGTTACTTTAAGAAAAAATATTGCAGAACTGACGATGCCACAATAACATTTTTTTTTCTTTAAAGATGTATTTATTTATTTGAAAGGCAGGGTACAAACACAGAAAGAGAGAGAGAGAGGGAGGGAGGGAGAGAGCGAGAGAGAGAGAGAAAGAGAGCTAGAGACAGAGAGAGCTTTCATCCACTGGTTCACTCCCCAAATAACACTGGAGTACCTGGGTTAGAGTCCTGGCTCTGGCTCCCAATTCCAGTTTTCCTGCCAGTGTGCACCCTGGGAAGTACCAGATGGCAATGGCACAGCTGGGCTGATCGGAAGCCAGGAGATTCTTCCGGGTCTCCCATGTGGGTACAGGAGCCTAAGGACTTGGGTCATCCTGTACTGCTTTCCCAGGCAATAGCAGAGAGCTGGATCGGAAGAGGACTCGAACGGGCACTCATGGGATGTTGGCATTGCAGGTGGTAACTTTAACTGCTATGCCACAGTGCTGGCCCCAACAGTTTAGATTATAATTCAGCTGGATTAAATAGTGATGTACTATATTGACTTGATAGGGAATTATCTAGGTTGAAGTGCCTTTTTTGGGGCAGTGGAGTGGGGTTGGGAGAGATTAGAAATCATTTTGACCTAGTTTTGAAACAAGTAGTTAATTTATTTTCTGGAATGTTACTGCTAATTGATTTCTTTAGATCAGTTTGTACAGTTTTTTTTTTAAGCTTATCATTTTAATTCCATTTTTCCATAAACTTGAGAGGGAGAGGGAGATCCTCCAACCACTGGTTCACTCCCCAAATACCTTCAATAGCTGGCGCTGGGCCAGGGCAAATCCAGGACCCTGGAACTCAGTCCAGATTCCATGTGGGTGGCAGGGACCCAAGTATTTGAGCCATCATCTGGTGATTCCCAGGGTGCACATGAGCAGGAAACTGGAATTGGGAGCCAGAGCTAGGAATCCAACCCAGGTACTCCAGTGTCAAAAGCAGGCATCCCAAGCATCCTGCTAGTTTAATAGAATTTTGTTGTTAATTTTCCAGCAAACCATTACAAAATATAATTTTTTTTCTCCTCAGTCTTCCATTAAAATGTTCCTTGAATAGTCAATTTCACTTTTAGCTTGAAGGCATGCATTACTTCCGTATCTAAGTGCTTTTTTTGCAAAAAGATATTCTTATGTCTGTTTCAAGATGTGTTGATTAAATGCATGTTACTATAGTGTAAGAATTTCTCTTTTAATTAAGTGGGAACTTGTCAGGCAGTGCTGTATATGAATGCAAAATATTGGGGGGGGAATTGATGACCAAGAGTTAGGATGGAAGATTGGAAAACATGAATGCGCACAAGCAGGTGCCTGCCACATTTGTACCTCAGGACTGACAGTTTAATATTGTGACTTGCAGCAAGAAATACATTTCATGTGGGAAGCTAGAGCACATACTCATAACTGTATGTTTCGTGAAACAAAGTTTCAACAAATAGTGCCTAGTTAGACTGTATGTTTTAGCTAACAGCTTTTGTTTTAACATTATTGTTTTGTTTTATTCTTTATACAAAATTTTCTGCTTTATTCTTTACATAGAATTTTCTGTTTTATTCTTTATAAAAAATTGATTTCGTGGTCTAAATAATCAAATGAAGGGCTGTGACCTAGAGTTTGGGAAGGACTGGTGTTAATTGAAATGTAAAGAAGTTGAAATGGTAGAGAAATGATACTCCATAATTGCTTTGGTCCCTAAAACTCTACAACCATAAATTAATGCTTTCTCTTTTTAAAAAATTTATTGTATTTATTTGAAAGGCAGAGTTAGAGAGGGAGATCTTCCATCCACTGATTCACTCCCCAGACAGGCGCATTGGCTGGGCTCGGGCTGGGTCAGGCTGAAATCAGGAGCCCAGAACCCCCTCATGTCTCCCGTGTGTGTGGCATGGGTCCAAGCACTCGCGCCATCTTTCTCTGCTTTTTCAGGTGCACTAGTAGTGAGCTAGCTTGGAAGTAGATCAGCTGGGACGTGAGCCTGCGTTCATATGGGATGCTGGCCTTGCAGGCAGCGGCCTAACCCCTCATGCCCAGTGCGGACCCCTGTCTTTTACTTAATTCGTTGTCTTTTTATTTCATGTCTTCAGTAGATGGATCAGTTTCTTAATTATTATGGAATGTGAGATTTTGTTTAAAATTTTTTAAAGGATTATTTATTTGAGAGGCAGAGTTACAGAGGCAAAAGGAGAAAGAAAAGGGAGAGGCAGAGACAGAGAAAGTCTCCCATCTGCTGGTTCACTCCCCAAATGGCCACAACTACCAGGGCTGGGCTAGACTGAAGTCAGGAACCAGGAGCTGCTTCTGGGTCTCCCATATGGGTGCAGGGGCCCAAGTACTGGGCCTCTTCCACTGCTTTCCCAGGCACATTAGGGGGGAGCTGGATTAGAAGTGGAGCAGCCGGAATGGGAACCAGCACCCATATGGGATAGGGGCACTGCAAATGTTGGCTTAACCCACTGTACCACAGCCCAACCCCTTAGTCTTACTTTTTATTTATTTATTTTTTAAAGATTTTGATATATGTATTTTAAAGTCAGAGTTACTCAGAGAGAGGAGAGGCAGAAAGAGAGAGAGAGAGGTCTTCCATCCAATGGTTCACTCCCCAATTGGCCGCAACGGCTGGAGCTGTGCCGATCCAAAGCCAGGAGCTTCTTCTCCCATGTGGGTACAGGGGCCCAAGGACTTGAGACATCTGCTTTCCCAGGCCATAGCAGAGAGTTGGATCGGAAGTGGAGCAGCCAGGTCTCAAACCAGCGCCCATATGGGATGCTGGTGCTTCAGGCCAGGGCGTTAACTCACTGCACCACAGCACTGGCCCCAAGCTTGCTTTTTAATCTTAATTTATTTTTATGGATAATTAATATGCTGTATCATACACATTGATTTCAGGATAAGAACTAAGGCTTGCGAGTTCCTTTTTTGGAGGCCAGACTTTTTTCAAAATCAGAATATCAGACTATTATTTGGCCAGCAAATATGGGGACATTTAGTCATGGTAGTCTTCAGATCAAAGCCTTCCAGATGAGGGAGTCTTCCAAAGGTTCATGGAAATGCGTATTATAAAGGAAACCATTCATGGATTTCAAAATTGTTTTGCACCAAAATAAGCTTATCTTTAATTGTATTTTTCCATGAACTATTTGAAGGGCCCTCATATGTTCTGTTGGGAATTCTTTGTAATGCTATAGACATCTTTAGTCGGTTATCCATTTCTACTCCTGTTGTAGTTTTTGATAAAAATACAGGAATGTTTCACATCTGATGCTTTCCTGTTGGTCTTCCAGCCCTACTGCTGATTTTGCTAAAAGGAAAGTAGCTACCAGAGCATATTTTTTAGCTTCCTATTAATGTAGGCACGTTGATAAGAAAATAATTTCTCTGGTGATAGCAGCATTAAACTGTTTCAATAAGTATAATTTTGCTGGTGACATTAGCATTTGTTTAGTGGAATAAAACAGTGTAGTACTTTCTGCCTTTGAAGACATTACATACTAACTTGTTTACTCACAAGTAGATTCGGTATTTCCTTTTTCTGGAACCAGAATGTGGCTGATGAAGAGGGTCCCTATATGTATTTTGTATCCAGGGAAAAGGAAATATGATAGTTGCATCTCACTTTTTTTTTTTAAGGTTTATTTTATTTATTTGAAACACAGAATATATAGAGAGGTAGAGCTAGAGAGAGAGAAAGAGGTCTTCCATCTGCTGGTTCAGTCCCCAAATGACTGCAACGGCCGGAGCTGAGCTGATCCGAAGCCAGGAGCCAGGAGCTTCTTTTGGGTCTCCCACACTGGTGCAGGGGCCCAAGGACTCAGCTCAGGCCATCATCTACTGCGTCCCCAGGCCTTAGCAGAGTGCTGCATTGGAAGTAGAGCAGCCAGGTCTCGAATCGGTGGTGCCCATATGGGATGCTAGCTCTGCAGGCCAGGGCTTTAACCTGCTGTGCCACAGCGGTGACCCCGCTTCTCACTTTTGATTTCTGCTTATTGTTTTTCTTATTGGTTCAGATAATAAAAGGTGCTGTATTTGTATGGTTTGATCTTAAATGCCTAAATTCATAGTTTTTAAGAAATGATTACAGCCGGTGCCGTGGCTCACTAGGCTAATCCTCCGCCTTGCGGTGCCAGCACACCAGGTTCTAGTCCGGGTCGAGGCGCCGGATTCTGTCCTGGTTGCCCCTCTTCCAGGCCAGCACTCTGCTGTGGCCCGGGAGTGCAGTGGAGGATGGCCCAAGTGCTTGGGCCCTGCATCCCATGGGAGACCAGGAGAAGCACCTGGCTCCTGCCTTCGGATCAGCGCGGTGTGCCGGCCACAGCACGCCGGTCGCGGCGGCCATTGGAGGGTGAACCAACGGTAAAGGAAGACCTTTCTCTCTGTCTTTCTCTCTCACTGTTCACTCTGCCTGTCAAAAAAAAAAAAAGAAAAAAGAAAAAGAAATGATTACATTTAAGTTGGCTGCCAGGGAGTACGAAAGGATTTAAGTATTTGAATAATGAAGTAATAACGATCTTCTTAATTTAATTCATAATTATTTTCCAGGATTATAAGGGACACTGTCAAAAAGTCACATGTGCAGGGCACTGTCCACACATAGCACGGTTTACAGTATTCTCTTCCTTAGTACCTTTCCCTAAAAATATTGTGAGCCAGGTATACTGAGTGTTCACACTTGATACTCCTTGTAGGGTCCAAGGATTTTGTAGCTACGATGCTTTCACGACTTTTCCGTATGCATGGCCTCTTTGTGGCCTCCCATCCCTGGGAAGTCATCGTGGGGACAGTGACACTGACCATCTGTATGATGTCCATGAACATGTTCACTGGTAACGATAAGATCTGTGGTTGGAATTACGAGTGTCCGAAGTTTGAAGAGGTTAGTGAAAGTAATTTGATACTGATTGCAGTCCATTTCATGTTCAGTTTCTAAAGAATGTCTTTTAGAGACATAATTTTTAAAAGCCATGAGTGAAATGTTTATTTTGGTATTCATGAACTTACCTTGTTTCCAATTATTTACATGGTATAGAAATATACTGGAAATACTTTAATTTTCTCCACTCAAATGAATTTGTGTTTGAGAAACATCTGTTACAAATGACTACCAGTGAGAAATGAGTATGATATATAACCCAGTGGATTATTTAAAAGTTGGATTTAATTTTTGATTTGTATGTCTGATATGTTTATTTGATCTGTATTGTGTCTGTATTAATGCTCTTAAAATATGTAAACTGGCACTTAAAACATAAAAGTTCTTATTTTTGATTATTTTAAAGGTCAAAACTATTGAAGTTTTTTCTTCTGTATCCCAATAGGATGTTTTGAGCAGTGATATTATAATTCTGACCATAACACGATGCATAGCAATCCTGTATATTTACTTCCAGTTCCAGAATTTACGTCAGCTTGGATCAAAATATATTTTGGGTAATGTTCTAATATGTTTAACTTCTTTGTATGCCATCAGATTTTTTATTTGCTATGGAAATAAACTTGTTTGTTCAAATCATGTATTTGGAAATACGTGTATTGCTGAACTTACACTGCCTGCATCAGTAGTTCCTTTTCTTATTATTGAGAATCAGACATCCTGAAATTTGAGACCTTCTGAGTCTATAAAGAAATGGTATATCTCAGAATATTGCTTGAGACTAAATGTTGCTGTGTAATAAAGGATGCAGTTCCTCATGGCTGAATTTTGTCATTTTAGGTATTGCTGGCCTCTTCACAATTTTCTCAAGTTTTGTATTCAGCACAGTTGTCATTCACTTCTTAGATAAAGAACTGACGGGCTTGAAGTGAGTATTAAAGCCTAACCGAACTTTCTTCAGAGTACATTTTTAAGAACCTTTCTTTCCTGTGCTGTAAAGGCAGTATATACATTTTCAAAAGTTAAAGTATGGGGAATTATGTCTGATAATAGTTGTGTTTCCACGTCCTTGGTGTTAAAAATGAATTGTTAGTCATGACTGTGTACTGTTCTCTGTGAACGTTGTAGAGTGTAATCCTTTAACGTGGGATTGCTGCGCTGCTTGGTCTTCATTGGCAACAGCGCTGTGACAGTTGTCTGCCTTAGGCTGTGTTCTGAAGGACTGGGACAGTGGCTTTGCTTTTCAGGGCTGTACTTTCCTTTTAGAGCTGTTGATGCTGTTACTGCCTGTTTCCTCTTTTATCTTTCCATAAGTAGTGGTTAATGAAACAAATGGTTACACCACTTTTTTCCCCATATTAATTCAGGGAAACTGTTTTTAAAATTAAGGATGGTATTTTGCCAATAAAACTAGCAAAGCACTGAAGCTTTTTGGTGTAAATATATTTACATTTAACATTAAGAATTTCTTTTAAGTTTTTATTTATTTACTTGCGAGGCAGAATTAGAGAGAGAGGGAGAGACAGAGAGAGAGGTCTTCCATCCACTGGTTCGCTCCCCAACAGCTGCAATGGCCAGAGCTGGGCCTATCTGAAGCCAGGAGCTTCTTCGAGGTCTCCCAGATGGGTGCAGGGGCCCAAGCACTTGGGCCATCCTCTACTGCTTTCCCAGGCCATAGAGAGCTGGACCGGAAGAGGAGCAGCCAGGATTTGAATCGGTGCTCACGTGGGTTGCTGACACCACAGGCAGAGGCTTAACCTACTTACACCATAGCACTGGCCCCCATTAAGAATATTTTTAACAAATGCTTTTGAGTATCTATTATGCTTAGGTTGAGGATGTCAAAGAAGTGTCTGGCCTGCAGAAAAGGTGCACACAACAGAATTAGACAAAGTGTGGAGGAGAAGTTTGTTTGAAAAATAATTTTTTAAACCACGTTTCTGTGTGCTAAGTGTATCTGATCATCTTGCTTTCTTTTCCAGTGAAGCTTTGCCATTTTTCCTGCTTCTGATTGATCTTTCCAGAGCAAGTGCATTAGCAAAGTTTGCCCTTAGTTCCAACTCCCAGGTGAGTATTATTCGTAAGATAGGAATGTGAGGAATATTCTTTGTTGCTTGTTTATGTTAATAGGGTATTTCTTCATAGCTCACAATTCAGGAATTGCCCAAAATTTGAAAAAAATTTTTTTTTTTTTATTTTGACAGGCAGAGTGGACAGTGAGAGAGAGAGACAGAGAGAAAGGTCTTCCTTTGCCGTTGGTTCACCCTCCAATGGCCGCCGTGGCTGGCGCGCTGCGGCCGGCGCAGCGCACTGATCCGATGGCAGGAGCCAGGAGCCAGGTGCTTTTCCTGGTCTCCCATGGGGTGCAGGGCCCAAGCACCTGGGCCATCCTCCACTGCACTCCCTGGCCACAGCAGAGGGCTGGCCTGGAACAGGGGCAACCGGGACAGAATCCGGCGCCCCGACCGGGACTAGAACCCGGTGTGCCGGCGCCGCTAGGCGGAGGATTAGCCTAGTGAGCCGCGGCGCCGGCCCCCAAAATTTGAAATTTAATTTTTAAGTTGTAAGACTTGTCTTTAAAAGTGTCTTAAGAATGGTCCCATTTACCTCGTAACTCAATTATAATTCCTTATGTACTAGAATATGTAATTTTTCCTATTTTCCTGCTTGAAGGTATTCAGAAATTATGATAATAAGACTTTGGGATAAGTAAGAGTATCTGCTTAGTGAAACACATCTGTTCTACTGGGCTCCAGGGAAGTTTTATTTTTTTAATTTTATAATTAATTTTTAGAAATTCATTTTACTTGAGAGGCAGAGAGACGAAGAGAGCTCCCCTTCATTGGTTCACTTACCAAATGGCTGCAATGACGGGCTGAAGCTAGGAACCAGGAACTCAGTCCAGATCTTGGTGGGATCCTGGGTGACAGGGACTCAACTTCTTGAGCTATTACCTCCTGCTTCCCAGGGTGTGCATTAGCAGGAAGCTGGAGTCTAGAGATGGAACTTGAAATTGGACTTAGTCACTCTGAATTTGAGATGCTGGTGTTGCAGCAGCTTAGTTAGCCTGAATGCCTGCCTCTAGGTTTATTTATTTATTCATTGGTTTTTAAATATTTGCTTTTTAAATTTATTGGAAAGGCATCGTGAGAGAGAGAGAGAGAGAGAGAGAGAGGGAGAAATCTTCTATCTGTTGATTCACTTCCCAAAACCCTCAACATCCAGTGCTGGACCAGGCTGAAACCAGGAGCAAGGAACTCCATCTTGGGGAGCTCAAGTAGCTGAGCCATCATCTGCTGCCTCCCAGGTGCATTAGAAGGGAGCTGTATAGGATGTGGAGCAGCTGGAATTTAAATCAGCACTCGGATATGGGGTGTGGGCATCCCAAGTGGCTTGACCTACTGTGCTACAACATCTGCCCCTACAGATTTATTTTTAAACCTTGAATTAACAAGGCATTTTCCCCCATATTACGTTTTTATTTATTTATTTATTTGACAGGCAGAGTGGACAGTGAGAGAGAGAGACAGACAGAAAGGTCTTCCTTTTTCCGTTGGTTCACCCCTCAATGGCCGCTGCGGCCGGTGCACTGCGCTGATCTGATGGCAGGAGCCAGGTGCTTCTCCTGGTCTCCCATGAGGGTACAGTGGGCCATCCTCCACTGCACTCCCAGGCCACAGCAGAGAGCTGGTCTGGAAGAGGAGCAACCGGGACAGAATCCAGTGCCCTGATCGGGACTAGAACCCGGGGTGCCGGCGCCGCAGGTGGAAGATTAGCCTAGTGAGCCACGGCGCCGCCCCATATTAAGTTTTATCTTGATTAGATACCTTAAAGAATCCAACTTCCTAAACTATCTTTTTTTTTTTCTTTTAAAAAAACACATTTATTTATTTGAGAGGCAGTTACAGAGAGGGAGACAGAAAGGTCTTCCATTTGTTGGTTCACTCCCCAAATGGCCACAATGGCCAGAGCTGTGTAGATACAAAGCCAGGAGCTTCCTCCAGGTCTCCCACATGGGTGCAGGGGCCCAAGGTCTTGGGCCATCTTCCACTGTTTTCCCAGCCATAGCAGAGAGCTGGATCAGAAGAGGAGCAGCTGGTACGCAAACTGGTGCCTGTACGGGATGCTGGTGCTGCAGGCGGAGGATCTAGCCTACTATGCCTCAGTGCTGGCTCCCCTAAACTGTCCTGTATCAAAGTATCTTTTAATCTTTTTTTTTTAAATTTTTTAATTTTTTAAAAATTTTTTTCCAGGCAGAGTTAGACAGCGAGAGAGAGAGACAGAGTTATAGACAGTGAGAGAGAGAGAGAGAGAAAGGCCTTCCTTCCTTTGGTTCACTCCCCCAGTGGCTGCTACGGCCGGTGCTGTGCTGATCCGAAGCCAGGAGCCGGGTACTTTGTCCTGGTCTCCCATGCAGGTGCAGGGACCCAAGCACTTGGGCCATCCTCTGCTGCCTTCCTGGGCCACAGCAGAGAGCTGGACTGGAAGAGGAGCAAACAGGACTAGCACCTGGCACCCCAACTGGGACTAGAACCTGGGGTGCCAGCGCCGCAGGCGGAGGATTAGCCTAGTGAGCTGCGGCGCTGGTAGGAGTCATATTATTTTGCAGAGATCCCACCTGTCTTTGTTTTCTGATGACACAGAACCTACAGTTATGGTAACCTGCATGGATTTTTTCCATAGTTTGCTATTTATTCTCCAGGCCTCAAAGTATCTTGAATATAAAAGAGCATGTAGTTCGATCTTGACTATGTATTTGATGAATGTTTATAATCATTTGAGCATGTGGAGAAGGATATGATTTAGGTTTTACAACACTAACATGATCTCATAAAAAATTTGCAGCTAAGCTTCTGTCAGTTAGACTGTAGTAAGATTTAATTATGTGAGATTTAAATGGTAGGGTTAATTAACCGCCACAGAGGAGTATTCTCAAGACTCATTCACAGGAAGGGGGGCAGGATATTAGGATTCTTCAAAAAGTTCATGGGAAATGCAGATTATGAAAAAGCAATGCATGGATTTCAAAAATTTTAGCACCAGGGGCAGACACTTGTCCCAAGACACCACTTGGAATGCCTTTATCTCATATTGGAGTGCTGAGGCTCTAGACCACACTTTGCACCTGATTGCAGCTTCTTGTCAGGTGCACCCAAGTGATGGATTAAGTAACTGAGTCATTGCCACCCACACGGGAGGACCTTGAATGAGTTCTCAGCTCTTGGCTTGCCCTGACCCAGCACTGACTGCTGTGGTTATTTGGGGAATGAACCAGTGGTTGATATGTTTGTGTGTTGTTCTCTTTTATGTCTTTCAAATAAATAAATTTAAAAAATTTTGTACCAAAATAAATTTATCTTTTTTTAAAAAAGATTTATTTATTTGAAAGAGTTACAGGGAGAGAGGAGAGGCAGAGAGAGAGAAAGGTCTTCCATCCACGGGTTCACTCCCTGATTGGCTGCCATGGCCGGAGCTGCGCCGATCCGTAGCCAAGAGCCAGGAGCTTCTTCCAGGTCTCCTACACTGGTGCAGGGGCTTTCCCAGGCCATAGCAGAGAGCCGGATCTATAACCAGCGCCCACATGGGATGCCAGCACTACAGGCGGCGGCTTTTACCTGCTACACCACAGCGCTGGCCCCTAAATTTATCTTTTATTTCTCTTTTCCATGAGCTTTTTGAAGTGTCCTCATAATTGGTCTTTTTTTTTTTTTTTTTTTTTTTTTGACAGGCAGAGTTAGACAGTGAGAGAGACAGAGAGAAAGGTCTTCCTTTTCTGCTGGTTCACCCCCCAAATGGCTGCTATGGCCAGCATGTTACGGCCAGCGTGCTGCGCTGATCCGAAGCCAGGAGCCAGGTGCTTCCTCCTGGTCTCCCATGCGGGTGCAGGGCCCAAGCACTTGGGCCATCCTCCACTGCCCTCCCGGGCCACAGCAGAGAGCTGGACTGGAAGAGGAGCTACCAGGACAGAATCCGGCGCCCCAACCTGTACTAGAACCCGGGGTGCCGGCGCCGCAGGCAGAGTATTAGCCTAGTGAGCCGCGGCGCCGGCTATAAATGTTCTTTTTTAACAAAAGTTCCTTTTTTTTTTTTTTGACAGAATGCCAGGGTGTTTTTGTTTGTTTGTTTTTTGTTTTTGTTATATTTATTTGAAAAGCAGAATTACAGAGTGAAAGAGGGAAACAGAGTTCTTCCATCCACTGGTTCACTCCCCAAATGGGCACAACGGCCAAGGTAGGACCAGACTGAAGCCAGAGGCAGAAGTTTCTTCTGGGTCTCCCTCATGGGTGCAGGGCCGAGCACCTGGTCCATCTTCTGCTTTCCCAGGTGCATTAGCAAGGAGCTGGATCAGAAGTGGACAGCTGGGACTCAGTGCTGGTGGCTTTACCCACTATGCCACAGCACTGGCCCACAGGAAAAATCTTTACATTAGTACTGTACTTTGTATTATGAACACCTTTTAGTCTTAACATATTATATATTTTATTCCTGTAATAATTTTAGTGTAACTGTAGGATATTCTCAACATTTTTTGAAAGTTACTTTGTACCATGCCCTTGCTAATATGTTTGGTTTGTGTTTTAGGATGAAGTCAGAGAAAATATTGCTCGTGGAATGGCAATTTTAGGGCCCACATTCACCCTGGATGCTCTTGTTGAATGTCTTGTGATTGGAGTTGGTACCATGTCAGGTGTGTAAGCAATTTTTAATATATGTAAAACTAAATATGTCACTAAAGAGGTGGCAAGAATCTTGGAGTTCCGTTGTTTATTATTCTTAAAAAATTTTAAGTAACATATGCACCTATCTGACCTGAAGTCGCTTTGCTTTGGTGAAAACTTAGCAGATTACTGATTTTTCTCTCTTGCCATGTTTTTCCATGTTCACTTTGTGGTGTTTTGTTCATTTGTGAATTTGGCTAGAATAGATGAGAGACTTGGTGTCTTTTTTTTTTTTTTTTTTTGACAGGCAGAGTAGACAGAGAGAAAGGTCTTCCTTTGCCGTTGGTTCACCCTCCAGTGGCCGCCGCGACCGGCGCACCGCGCTGATCCGAAGGCAGGAGCCAGGTGCTTCTCCTGGTCTCCCATGCGGATGCAGGGCCCAAGCACTTGGGCCATCTTCCCTGGCACTCCCTGGCCACAGCAGAGAGCTGGCCTGGAAGAGGGGCAACTGGGACAGAATCCAGCGCCCCGACTGGGACTAGAACCCAGTGTGCCGGCGCCACAGGCGGAGGATTAGCCTAGTGAACCGCGGCGCTGGCAGTGTCTTGTTTTCATTGTCAGGTGGGAAGCAGTGCCTGAGTCAGGGGCTGGATAGTTGTGAGATCTGCCAAGTAGGTGTCGGGAGATTTAGTCAGACACTAAGCACACATACTAGTAAGTATCCAGCGTGGCCTCAACATACATGCTTCCTCATGCTTAACTGGATAGTAGAGAGATTTTAAATAGGAAACAGGACTCCATTATACTGGATAAAAATTACGGCATGGAATAGAAATCTGCCATAATGAATATATCATACTGTTGTGTCCTAATGACTAGGTCTAGATTTTATGGCTTTCTTGTGGACACTATATTTAATTAACTGCTGCTTTCCTGTATTTCCTTGTG
Source organism: Oryctolagus cuniculus (assembly GCF_964237555.1). Lineage (NCBI taxonomy): Eukaryota > Metazoa > Chordata > Mammalia > Lagomorpha > Leporidae > Oryctolagus > Oryctolagus cuniculus. The sequence goes on from NC_091445.1 coordinate 431,705, forward strand.
TTTTAGTGTCATCAATAGGGGGCTTAAACTTTCAGAATTAAATGATTTTACTTTTAAAGGATAGTTGGTTGTCATTAGTTGAGGTTTTTCACTAGGTGATATATCAAACATATAATGCTTCTTCTAACTTTTGAAAGATTTATTCATTTATTTGAAAGAGTTACAGAGAGAGAGAGAGAGAGAGAGACAGATTTTCCCCCTGCTGGTTCACTCCCCAGACAATTGCAACAGCCAGCTATCTTCTGCTATTTTCCCAATTAGCAGGGAGCTGGATTGGAAGTGCAATAGCTGGGACATGAACCGTTGCCCAAGTAGGATGCCGACGTTGCAGGTGGTGGCTTTACCCAGTATATCTTAATGCTGGCTCTTCTGATTTCCTAAAGATAAATTGATTATTAAGTTAGTTATTCCATCATTCAACAGATAATTTTTTAATTTAGAAAAGTTAAACTTCAGGGGCTAGCACCGTGATGTAGTGGATAAATGCGCCAGTACCAGCATCCCATATGGGCATCGATTCGAGTCCCGGCTGCTCCACTTCCAATCCAGCTCTGTGCTGTGGCCTGGGGAAGCAGTGGAAGATGACCCAAGTCCCTGGGCTCCTGCATGCGCGTGAGAGACCCAGGGGAAGCTCCTGGCTTCAGATTGGTGTAGCTCTGGCCGGTGTGGCCAGCTGGGGAGTGAACCAGCAGATGGAAGACCTCTCTCTTTCTCTCTGCCTCTCCTTCTCTCTCTGTAATTCTGACTTTCAAATAATTAAATAAATCAATTTTTAAAAAAGGTTACACTTTAAAATTCAGTTTGTTGGGGTTACATTTTTGTGTTTTTTTGTCGTTTCTGTTTTTAATGAAAATATTTGAGAAACAGAGAGAGAAATTTCCCATCTTAGGCTTGCTTCCCAAATGCCTACAGTAGCTGGTGCTGGGCAAGGCCAGTGTTAGGAGCTAGATATTCATTCATTCATTCCAGGTCTCTGCTGTAGGTGGCAGGGAGCCAACGACTTGAGCCATCACTACTGCCTCCCAGGGGCACATTAGCAGGATGCTGGATTTAGGAGTGTAACCAGGACTCAACAGAGACAGTCTTATGAACACCATATAATCCAGAATGGTGACCAGGTGACTGCTGACAACCTAGAAGCTGTTCTTCATGACCTTGGCTATGTCAGTGCATTTTTTCTAGCATGAGAGTGTGTGAAAAGAGGATCAGCCAGGAAGGAGTAGTGGGCTGTTAAACCAAGGATCATTCATTGGAATCTGATGTGGAAAGCAGCAGGGTGATGAGCTTTGTCGTGATCAGATTTGCATGAAATGATTAGATACATAGCTGGAGAATCCAGTGAAGAGACATTTATAGCTCTACGGAAAGTAGGGATTTGGCTTAGAGTAGGAAAAAAAGGATAAACTTAGAACCACTTTAATTAGGAAGCAGCCCTTTGAAAAAGCCAGTACAGAACAAGTCTTAGATTCTTGGAAGTATATGGGTCAGTGCTGTCTCTGTGTGGTGGCCGAGTGGAAGAGGAGGGACAGAGAAGGGAAGAGTGCCTGGAGGACACCTGGCCAGCACCAGTTACTGTTGAGAAGAGAAGCATGGGATTGAAAAACTTGGGTCAAGAGGGTTTCCATGGACTTGAGTTTGAAAGGATTACATTCAGTCACTATTTCAAGTATAGGTTGGTTTATAATGTTTTTGTCATAGTAATTTTATAATTTCTTGAATTTCCTTATTTGAGAATAATTAATATGGAATCTTCAAAAAAAAAACCAAAATGTATGTTTTTGTTTGATTCAATCAAATGATGTGATTTAGAGAATGAAAATATAATTGATGTTTTCTTCAGTGTTTACATTTATCTAGTTGAAAGGCAGAGAGGGAGGGAGACGGAGATCCATTAACATTCCATCTGCTGGTTCACTCCCCAAATGCCTGCAATAGCCAGGGCTGGGCCAGGCCAAAGGCAGGAGCCAGGATTCCATCCAGGTCTCCCACACTGGTGACAGGGACCACATGCTTGGGCCAGCTTTCACTGTTTTTTCAGGTGTGTTAGCAGGGATCTGGATTGGAAGTGGAGCTGGTGGGACTTGAATTACGATCATATGGCATGGCGGCGTCATGGGTGATGGCTTAACTTGCTGTACCACAGTGCTGGCCCCAGAAAAGGGAATCCTTTTAAATTTATTTTTATTATTTGAGAGGCAGATAGCTCCCATCCAGTGATTCATTCCCCAGTTGCCCACAGTATCTAGGGTGGGGTTGGGATGGGACTGGGGCTGGAGCCTGAAACTGGGAATTCAACCCAGGTTGCTACCCATGTGGGTGGCAGGAACCCAGACCACTTGAGCCACCCACCTGCTTCACAGAATGTACATTAGCAGTACACTGGAGTCAAGAGCTGGAGATGGGAATGGAATCCAGGTCCTGATAAAGGACATGGAGCCTGTAACTGCTAGGCTCTGTGCCTGCTATCAGAATCATTTTTTATTTGTGTCTCAAAGCATTTTATTTTAAATGACATCCGAAATACATTTTATATTAATGAGTACTCCAGTGTATTTGTAAAGTAAGAGTAGGAATCAGTAGTGCAGTGTTGTCCATCCTCTGTACTTTGATTACCAAGTGATACCTTCAACATTTTCTGGTGTGACATGTTAATTTTTAATCATTTTTTTCAAACATAAATAAAATGACCAAAATTATTAGAACACCAGTCAGTACCGTATAGTATAGTTTATAGTGAAATTGGAATTTAGTGGTATACAGAAGTAACTACTTGATGCTACTTCAGAGGTGGCATAACTGGCAATATATTCCATTTTTATAAAAAGCCTTGGTTCTGAGAAGAATTGCTATTGTGGTAACAAGTGGGATTGAATTATTAGTATGACTGTGGGAGAATTCCTCCCTTGTAGCTAGTTCTCCCTATCTGTGTCTCAAAACAAGGAACCATTGGAGAAGTGGTGTAGTGTAGTGGGTTAAGTCGCTGCCTGCGATGCTGGCATCCCATATTGGTGTTGGTTCCAGTCCTTACTGCTTCATTTCCTGTCCAGCTCCCTGCTATTACCCTGGGAAAAGCAGTGGAAGATGCCACCTACTTTAGAGACCCATATGAAGCGCCCGGCTCCTGGCTTCAGCCTTGCCTAGTGCTGGCTATTGCCACCATCTGGGGTGTGAACCAGTAGGTGGAAGATTACTCTTTTTGTGTCTCCCTCTCTTTCTGTAACTCATTCAAAGTAAATCGTTAAGAGAAGAAAAAGAAAAACAAAGCAAGGAGCTGTTGAAAGAGGATTGGAAATGTATTATCAGTATGTATTGAATACACCCACTGTTCCTGGCATTGCGATTCTGGGGACGTGGGTGAAGGAAGTTCCAGTGTTGCACCTGCTGTTCTCAAGGGTGGTGTCACCTCTGAGTTCTTCATTCTCCTTTGAGTAAATGGCAGAGACTTAATGTGCTTGTGTTTCTAATGTCTTTGTCCAGCCCCCAGAACTCTCTGTGATAGGTGCAGCATCAAAGATGTACATACTTTGCTGTTTATACTGTAATTTGTTTTCTAACCAGGAGTGCGCCAGCTTGAAATCATGTGCTGCTTTGGCTGCATGTCAGTTCTTGCCAACTACTTCGTGTTCATGACTTTCTTCCCTGCTTGTGTGTCCTTGGTGTTAGAGGTAAGAATGGGTCATTTTAGGCCCTTGGTAGGGGAGTAGTGTTTCTCATTACATCAGCACGCCTAGGCAGACTGATCCTTCCTAATGTAAGTGACACTGACTTACTTTGTAGCTTTCCCGGGAAAGCCGAGAGGGTCGTCCAATTTGGCAGCTCAGCCATTTTGCCCGAGTGTTAGAAGAAGAAGAAAATAAACCAAATCCTGTAACTCAGAGGGTGAAGATGATTATGGTAATGACCGTTCTCTTCTCCCTTAGTATCTTCAGTTCTAATGTCATTCTTTTTTAAAATTTGCGTTTTTACTTCCTATTTTCTGTCTATAATTTTTGTTATTTTAGTACTATTCCACCTTCTTCCTCTTGTTCTTAACTTGTTCTTCATCCTTTGAGCCTCCTGGTCTTTATTAGTCTCTCTCACCTAAATAGATTTTTCAAGTTCCTCTGCCTTAGCTCTGTTTAAAAACCTGTTCTCTGGGGGATGTTTTCAGTGGTTCTTTGGTTTCAGTAGTAATGGACCTATTGCTTTGCTTGGACACCTGACAGGTCTGGGGGCTTTCTTTCCATGGGAGGGGAGCCCAGGGGACATGGGGTCTATCTTCGAGGTGCCAGCGATGAGAAGTTGAGGTTCCATTGATAGGGAAAGGATAATTACTTAAATTTTGTCTCAGTCTCTAGGCTTGGTTCTTGTTCATGCTCACAGTCGCTGGATAGCTGATCCTTCTCCTCAGAACAGTACAGCAGACAATTCTAAGGTTTCTTTAGGATTGGATGAAAATGTGTCCAAGAGAATTGAACCAAGTGTTTCCCTCTGGCAGTTTTATCTCTCTAAGTAAGTTAAGTGAAATCTTTTTGTCATTCTATGCTATTAAATAGATTGGATTGGACTTTTATGTGTCAGCAAAATAACATTTTAATTTGCTTTCTTTTGTTTAGAATGATCAGCATGGATATTGAACAAGTGATTACTCTAAGTTTAGCTCTTCTTCTGGCTGTCAAGTATATCTTCTTTGAACAAGCAGAAACGGAATCTACACTCTCATTAAAAAACCCTATCACATCTCCTGTAGTGACCCAAAAGAAAGTCCCAGACAGTTGTTGTAGACGTGAACCTGTGGTGGTCAGAAATAACCAGAAATTCTGTTCAGTGGAGGAAGAGGCAGGAATAAACCAAGAAAGAAAAGGTAATTCTTAGTCTCTTCACTCTCAGGTCTCCCGTTACTAATTTGTCAAAGTGTTGAGGTCAGTATTGTGACATCTCTTTTGCTTTCTTGGATAGTTGAGGTTATAAAGCCCTTAGTGGCTGAAACTGACTCCCCACACAGAGCTGCATTTGTGGTTGGTGGCTCCTCCTTTCCTGATACTTCGCTGGTACTGGAGACGAAGGAACCTGAGATTGAACTTCCCAAAGAGCCTCGGCCTAATGAAGAATGTCTGCAGATACTTGGGAATGCAGAGGTGAGAAATGGAACATAAACTCAAGCCTGGAGTTTTTCTTTACAAAAGAACTTTTTTGTTAAGGGGAGGAAAAACCAATATTCACTGAGTACTGTGTGAAGCACTGTCTCACGTGATTTACAGCACTGTCTATTCTCCACAATCATGAGAGGTCGTGGGGTTATCTCCATTTCTTAGCATGAATCCTGAGACTGCAAGAGATTTAAGTCATCTCCCCGAGTAGTGCTTGCATTTCTAGGAAGTGGTGAAGCTGGGGACAGAGCCAGCCGTTCTCTGACTCTGCAGTCAGAAACGTCCTTGCTTATTGTTTATCACAGGGGAACAGCTGCTGTATTCTTTCCAGAGTGTGAGGGGGCTTAGAAAGGGCTCCACACAGAGTTAGAAAAGACTTATTTATTGATTTGAAAGAGTTACAGAGAGAGACAGAGATCTTCCATCCGCTGGTTCACTCTCCAGATGATCGCAACAGCTCCAGCACTGGGCCAGTCCAAAGCCAGGAGCCAGGAGCTTCTTCTGGGTCTCCAACGTGGGTGGTGTCTTCCGCTGCTTTCCCAGGCAGCGAGCAGGGAGCTGGATCAGAAGTGGAGCAGGTGGGACATGAACTATTGTCCATATGCTGTTATGGGCCTGGCTTTTACCCACTGCACCACAGTGCCAGCTACAAGAAAGTGTGTTTTTGCTTTATTTTGTGAGCTTGATGCTCATGAGGAAGCTTGATACCCTTCCTGAGGTTTGAACGCTGTTCTGATCACGTAAGTCCACTTACACCTTAGTGCAGATAGCACCTTCCATCCGTATTGCATAATCTAGCTAATCCTTTTAAAGAATATTTGACACAGGGCCAGCACTGTGGCACCTCCAGGTTAAGCCGGGCTCAGCTGCCTCCTGTGATGCTGGCATCCATGTGGGTGCTGGTTAGAGTCCCTGCTGCTCCACTTTGAATCCAACTCTGGGCTAATGCACCTGGGAAAGTAGGAGAGGATGGCCCCGGTGCTTGGGCCCCTGCTACCCAGGTGGGAGACCCAGATGAAGCTCCTGGCTGCTGGCTTTACCCTGGCCCAGCCCTGGCTGTTGAGGCCATTTGGCAAGTGGACCAGCAGATGGGAGATCTGTTTTTCTCTTTCCTTCTTTTTCTCTTAACTCTCAAATAAATGAATAAATCTTAACCTGCCATGCCACAGGGTGGCCCCTTGTTCTATTCAAATCATTTCCTTTCTTAGAAACTTAAAGCCCTCTAAGTTCTTCAGGTGCTTGTGTTTAATTTCAGGGGAGAGTTGATCTCCTCAACTGGACTGTCTACTATTGAGGGCCAGAATTTGTACATGTGGTTTGTAGTTTATATACAGAAGGTTTGCATTAGCCACTCCATGGAATAGGTAGACTTATTTACTGGTGAAATTTAGGCCTGAGGAGGGCAGGCCCACAGCAGAGTAGGGCAGCTGGAACTTAGCTCCTGAGGCTCCTGTCTCTGGCCCCTGCACTTTCCTGGAGTGCCTCCTAAAGCAAGCTGGCTCAGACAAGGCTTCCCTGCAGACTCTCAGGGCTGCTGACTGCCGTGTGCCTCCTAAAGCAAGCTGGCTCAGGCAAGGCTTCCCTGCAGACTCTCAGGGCTGCTGACTTCAAGACTGCCGTGTTTTTGCTTTGCCATAATTTATATAGTGCAACCATGTGATCTTTCAGGCTTGGGCTTTTTTTTTTTCTTTTTTTTCTTTTTTTCTTCCACTTGAAGGGATTTGTTACTGGGCAGGTTTATCAGCTGGGTGGTTCTGTAGTTTTTCTTAAGAGTATCTGATGTTTGGAATTTCCAACTTTGATTGGTCAGCTGCTGAATTCACATGTGTGTGACATGGGTTTGCATTGTGGTTGCATGCTAGAATTCTTTCATTGTGTTCTTTAGTCAGGGGCTTTTTGCTGAACCCGGTCATGGTTCTCCAGAGTACTCCACTCTGGCTGCCTTTGTTCCTGTCCCTGAAGCACATCTCCAGCAGGTGTTCCAGTCTTCAGGCAGATGCTGCCATCCTGTGAAACACTGGCTTCTCCAAGCAGGAGGAGCCTTTCTGTACTGCAGGTCCTTCTCTGGACTGTGCACTTCATGGCAGTTGTATCCTCTTTCTTTTCTGTATCACATGTTTACTTGATTCTTAGACCTCACACTCCTTGAAGGTTGGGTCCATAGAGGGTCTTTAGGGTTAGTAGATGCTCAGTAAATTTCCAAAGAATGACTTGTTACTGGAGAATCAAAGGGTCCTTGTCTTTGCACAAAAAAGAATTCAGGCATGAGACAGCCGTGGAAAGCAAAATAGCAAGGTTTATTAGGGTAGGGGCATCTGTAAAAACAGATGGGCACCTCTCCAGACAGAACCTGAGAGAGAGTGTGCAGTTCACATTCAGGCTGGGTTTTTAAGGGGTTGGGTCTTGCCTTCCCGCCTTTTCTCTCCCCCACTCATTCTTCTCCTCCCGAACAAAGGACTTGTTGGGTATAAATATGAAAAATTCCTTTCTGAGTTTTTCCCCCTGAAGTTATCAGACAGGGGAAGCCTGGCTGGCGTCACCCCGTCTTAGAGAAAGGATGTTTATCAGGTCAGGTAGAAGGGTCTGGACTCCCTGGAAGCTCATCAGGATCCAGGCGGGACTTTGCAGATACTAGGCTGCACCTGGAAGGTTATCGGGGTGACTTTCACATGCGGATCTGAACCGCTGTAGATGTCAGTTCCTTAGTTAGGCCTTTGTCACACACATAAGCTCATTTCTGACTCCCTACCTTACAGAGTTTGCATTTGTAATGTACAAACCAGCTAATATTTACCTTAATATCTGTAGAAAAACTAGATCTGTTAATAAAGCTATAAGTAGTATTCATAAAATTGAATTAGTTATGGTGCTAACCCATGAAGGTGCTAATTTTTTTTTTTTTTTTTTTTTTGACAGATAGAGTTAGTGTGAGAGAAAGGTCTTCCTTCCATTGGTTCACCCCCAAAATGGCCGCTATGGCCAGCGCTGTGCCGATCCGAAGCCAGAGCCAGGTGCTTTTCCTGGTCTCCCACACGGGTGCAGGCGCCCAAGCACCTGGGCCATCCTCCACTGCCTTTCCAGGCCACAGCAGAGAGCTGGACTGGAAGAGGAGCAACCGGGACTAGAACCCGGCGCCCACATGGGATGCCAGTGCCGCAGGCAGAGGATTAACCAAGTGAGCCACGGTGCCGGCCCTGAAGGTGCTAATTTTCAAAATACAACTAATAAACCAAAGGAAACTACTGGTCATTTATAACTCAGGGTAGAGGTTCTATTTCCCTCACTCTTTGTTGGAACTGACTTTTTTTTTTTTTTTTTTAAGATTTTATTTATTTTTATTTGAGAGGTAGAGTTACAGACAGTGAGAGGGAGAGACAGAGAGAAAGGTCTTCCTTCCATCGGTTCACTCGCCAAATGGCCGCAGCAGTCGTAACTGCACTGATCCAAAGCCAGGAGCGAGGCTCTTCTTCCTGGTCTCCCATATGAGTGCAGGGGCCCAAGGGCCTGGACCATCTTCCACTGTTTCCCCAGGCCATAGCAGAGAGCTGGAGGAGAAGTAGTGCAGCTGAGAATAGAACCAGTGCCCATATGGGATGCCGGCACCTCAGGCGGAGGATTAACCTACTGTGCCACAGCGCTGGTCCCTTTTTTTTTTTTTTTCTTTTTTTTAAGATTTATTTATTTGAAAGGCAGAGTTACAGAGAGACAGAGGCAAAGAAAACCGTCTTCTCTCTCATGGTTCATTCCCCAAATGGCCACAACAGCCCGAGCTGAGCTGATCTGAAGCCAGGAGCCCACGAGCTTCTTCTGGGTCTCCCACTCAGGTGCTGGGGTCCAAGTACTTGGGTTATCTTCTGCTGATTTCCCAGGCCATAGCAGAGAGCTAGATTGAAAGTGGAGCAGCCAGGACTTGAACTGGCACCCACATGGGATGCCGATACTGCAGGTGGCGGCTTTACCCAATACACCACAGTGCTGGCCCCTCCCTCCCTCCCTCCCTCCCTCCCTCCCTCCTCTGTGAAGTGCTGCTACCAGGTGATGAGATTAGATTTTAGCAGCGCATGTGGAACACGCATTTCACTTAGCAAAGAAGCTACCTGAGATGCCCACATACCGGAGGGCCTAGGTTTGATTCCTCTGGCTCCTAACTCCAGCTTCCTGGTAATGTGCACCCTGAGAGGCAGCAGTGGGGACTCAAGTGGTGGGGTCCCTGCCACCCATGTGGGAGACCTGGATTGAGTTCTCAGCCCTGGCTGTCAGAAGCATTTGGAGAGTGAACCAACAGATGGGAGATCTCTATAAGTAAAATTAAAAGTGCACATAGAATGTCAGCTTTCAGAAAAAGAAATATGAATAGCTTCTTTTAATAAAAGATTTGTTTATTTGAAAGGCAGAGTTAGAGAGAGGAGAGATCAAGAGATCTAGAGATATTCTATCCACTGTTCACTCCCCAAATGGCTACAATGGCCGGAGCTGGGCCAATCCGAAGCCAGGAGCTTCCTTCAGGTCTCCCACGTTTGAGCTGTTCTGTTTTCCCAGGTGCACTAGCAGGAAGCTGGATCGTAAAGGGAGCAGCAAGCATTAGAACTGGCACCCAGGCCGGTGCCGCGGCTCACTAGGCTAATCCTCTGCCTTGCGGCGCCGGCACACCGGGTTCTAGTCCCAGTCGGGGCGCCGGGTTCTGTCCCGGTTGCCCCTCTTCCAGGCCAGCCCTCTGCTGTGGCCAGGGAGTGCAGTGGAGGATGGCCCAAGTGCTTGGACCCTGCACCCCATGGGAGACCAGGATAAGTACCTGGCTCCTGCCATCGGATCAGCACGGTGCACCGGCCGCAGCGCGCCGCCACGGTGGCCATTGGAGGGTGAACCAACGGCAAAAGGAAGACCTTTCTCTCTCTCTCTCTCTCTCTCTCTCACTGTCCACTCTGCCTGTCAAAAAAAAAAAAAAAAAAGAACTGGCACCCATGTAGGATGCTGGTTGCACTTACTCACTACACTGCAGCACCAGCTCTTATGAATAGCTCTTACAAATGTGAAAAGATGATCAGCCTCACCCTAAGAGAAATGCAGATTCAAACTATACTTGAAATATTTTGGCCGGCGCCACGGCTCAATAGGCTAATCCTCTGCCTGGGTGCCGGCACACCGGGTTCTAGTTCCGGTAGGGGCACCAGATTCTGTCCCGGTTGCTGCTCTTCCAGTCTAGCTCTCTGCTGTGGCCCGGGAAGGCAGTGGAGGATGGCCCAAGTCCTTGGGCCCTGCACCCGCATGGGAGACCAGGAGAAACACCTGGCTCCTGGTTTCGGATTGGTGCAGCGCGCCAGCCGTAGTGGCCACTTGTGGGGTAAACCAATGGAAAAAGGAAGACCTTTCTCTATGTCTCTCTGTCTAACTCTGCCTGTCAATAAAAAAAAAAAAAAAAAAAAAATTATGAGAAAGACTTTCAGTTCTATATCACTACATATATTTTTTTAACCACGTGAATATATTACCTGTTTAAAGCGTTTATGAAACTTTACTATCATTCACATGGTAGCTGTAAAGCTTGACACGCTAGAGCTCTGCAGAATTGCATCTTTCTTTGTTAAAATTTGAGAGACAGAGTATTCCCTACTGCTGTCTTTTTTTTTTTTTTTTTTTTTTTGACAGGCAGAGTGGACAGTGAGAGAGAGAGACAGAGAGAAAGGTCTTCCTTTTTTGCCGTTGGTTCACCCTCCAATGGCCGCCGCGGCTGGCGCACTGCGGCCGGCGCACCGCGCTGATCCGATGGCAGGAGCCAGGAGCCAGGTGCTTTTCCTGGTCTCCCATGGGGTGCAGGGCCCAAGCACCTGGGCCATCCTCCACTGCACTCCCTGGCCATAGCAGAGAGCTGGCCTGGAAGAGGGGCAACCGGGACAGAATCCGGCGCCCCGACCGGGACTAGAACCCGGTGTGCCGGCGCCGCAAGGTGGAGGATTAGCCTATTGAGCCACGGCGCCGGCCCCCTACTGCTGTCTTACTCCTCAGGTGGTTGAGGCTGGGTCCAGGCCCAAGATAGGAGCTGGGAAAGCAAATCCAGGTCTCCCATGTGGGTGACAGAAACCCACCTGTACATCACCTGTTATCTGTCGGGATCTACACTGGCAGGAAGCGGGAATCAGAACCAAGCATTGAATCAAAGTGCTGCCACCTGGGGTGCAGGCATGCAATTGCTGGGCTAAAAGAAACACTTGCTCCTTTACTGTGTATTGATGCAAGTACTGTCTAGGCTATAAAGACCACAGTGATAAGGTATTATGATTTTCATTTGGCTTTGTGTTTTTTTTTTTTTTTTAAAGATCTCCTTGTACTAAAAAACTGTAGTGAAAAAATAGAAAAGATTTATGTTATTTTAATTTAGCGTTATTTGTGTTAAGTGGCTTACATATTATAAATACTATGAAGTACAGTTTTTCAAGTCTTCTGTCATCTAATTTCTCTCCCATTGTCCTCCCATTTCTTTAGAAAGGTGCAAAATTCCTTAGTGATGCTGAGATCATCCAGTTAGTTAATGCAAAGCATATCCCAGCCTACAAATTGGAGACCCTGATGGAAACCCACGAACGAGGTGTATCTATTCGTCGACAGTTACTTTCCAAAAAGCTTCCAGAGCCTTCTTCTCTCCAGTACCTACCCTATAGGGATTATAATTACTCCCTGGTATGTGGTTTTTTTGATTAGAGGTTTGCTTTGTGGGTTTTTTTTTTAGTCTTTGTAAAAATTACATATATAGTTTTATAAAACATTTTATTTTGAATAGTTCTAGTGTAATTTATAAAACATTTTTTGCTGTTATAGTCAGTTTTCTAAGATCCTAGTTTTTTCCAGCACTTTGAAAGAGTAAATTAAATGTTGTTGATAGACGAAGGATGAAGTCTGGAGCAAGTGACTGACGCGGGCTGAGGTGAGCGGCTGTGTGCAGATGCCCTGTGCCTCCTTTGCCCATCAGGTGCTGGGTGCCTGCTGTGAGAACGTGATTGGGTACATGCCCATCCCCGTGGGAGTGGTGGGACCTCTCTGCTTGGATGGAAAGGAATTCCAGGTTCCCATGGCAACAACAGAAGGCTGTCTGGTGGCCAGCACTAACAGAGGCTGCCGGGCAATATGTGTAAGTCGGGATTTACCCTTTTGCCTGTTTTCAAGTACACCGCAGGCAAGGTGACAAGAAGAGATCTGGAGATAGGGACACCTTTGGGGTCACATGAGTTCAGGCTAACATGTGCTTCTGTGACATGACTCTGCACAGCTTGGTGGCGGTGCCAGCAGCCGAGTCCTTGCAGACGGAATGACGCGTGGCCCAGTCGTGCGTCTTCCCCGTGCTTGTGACTCTGCAGAAGTGAAGGCCTGGCTCGAAACCCCAGAAGGGTTCGCAGTGATAAAGGAGGCATTTGATAGCACTAGCAGGTATGTGAGTGGGTTTCTTTATTTGCTTGTATTTCAGAACCAGTGCCTTTTTCAGCCTTTTTCAATTGCTAAACATAATTGCATTCGTAAGACACCACCACAAAATACCCACTTTAAACCCATTTATTCAAGATGAGTAATATTTATGCTTGGTGGGAAGGAGAAGAAACAATGTTGATTCAGACAGAGATGCCCACACCCTGTGCAGCCTAGTCTTAGCTTTGTCAGCAAGGCACTAGTAGGATGAGTGTTGGGTCCAGTGGGTTAAGGTGTTTCAGATACCTGTATTCCATGTCAGAGTGCCATAGACCCCTCTTGTGCTGTGTCTCAGAATGAGACAGTTAAAATAGAAGAAAACAGTTTATCCTACATGTTTCGTTCACAGATTTGCCCGTCTGCAGAAACTTCATATAAGTATGGCTGGACGCAATCTTTATATCCGTTTCCAGTCCAGGACTGGGGATGCCATGGGGATGAACATGATTTCAAAGGTGAGCATGGACGGACTGTATGGAAAAGGATAGACACAAAACTTGTAAAAGTAATCTTCACTCATAGAATGACAGTTGCTTTAAGTAGCACTCTGACCTCAGAATCAACACTTAAGCATCCTAGTCCAGCTGAAAAGCCCATGAGAGCATTTCAGGCATGGAAAGCCAAGACACTGTGGCAAAATATATTCTGCCTGGAGGACCTTTGTGAGATCTCAGTGGAAAGAAGTGGCCATCAAAGAAGGATGTACTTTGCTCTGAAAGGAGGAGAAAACTCCCATTTTGCTTATGGCCTTATCTAAATACTGATGGAGTTTATGGATTCACAAGGCTTCCTTAGCCTAGGCAGCTCATGTCTAGAGCCTCAGGTGGTCACTGACATCATAAATAAGAGTAGTAATTGTTAAATTAACAACAGGAGTCACTGCACTTACTTCCCATGCAGGACTTATGTCTGTCCTCAGTGAGTTGTATTATGACAGTGTGTGTGCACATGTTCGCAAATTGTTGTCTTTACTTGGTGTAGAGTTGGTCTTTTGTGTATAAAGTTAATTGAAAATGAATCTTAATGGAGAATGGGACTGGGAATAGGAGAGGGAGGAGAAGGTAGGGTGAGAGTGTGGGTATGGTGGGAAGAATCACTATATTCCTAAAGTTGTACTTACCAAGTTTGTATTCCTGAGATAAAAGGTTTAAACTTTGGGGGACAAGAAAAATTGTCACAGGAGGGCAGGAAGATGGATAAGACTTGTCTTCATGGACAAATGACAGTTCATGTTTATGGATCACTTAATTATTTCCTAAGAAGTCTGTGTAAGGCTTTCATTTTATTCTACTTGTATTTATTACAAGATACAATGTTCAACCCATCCTGTCAGGCTGTGTGGTTTGTGTGTTGATAAAGGTTATCTAGAAAGAGAAGATAGTGATTAAATGTATAAGCTTTAAAAATTGTCAGTAAATGGTATGGTGATTTCTCAATGGCTTGACAGTGGAACTGCCATAGGCTCTAGCAATTCTGCTGTAAACCCAGGAAAACTGAAAGCAGGGTCCTGCCGAGATGAGTGTGCCCGTGTCCACCGCAGGACAGAGCCACAGCAACAGCAGGTACCCACTGATGATGAGTGGACAGGTGACATACATATGTATTATGTGTTTCTCAGCCTTAGGAAGGAAAGGAGTTCTGACACCTGCTATCATGGGTGATCCTTGAGGACGCTGTGATTGGTGAAATGAGCCAGTTATGAAAAGACCGCGTGCTACTGTTCACATGAGGTCTCTGAAGATGTCAGGGACAGAAAGTGGGGGTCACCAGGGATTGCAGAGGAGTGGCGAGCAGGGAATTGTTTAGTGGGTTGTGGAGTTGCCGCTCTTTATAAGGCTGAAAGTTCTGAGGATCGGTGCACTCTAGTGAACGTCCATGACAGGTTGGGACAATAAACTTTGTGTATTTGACAATTAAAGTGTTCAGCTGCCAGAGTGTTGTGTGCTATCGAGATGCGTGTAGTTAATTACTTTCACTCATTTGGATGTCTTTGCAAGGCCTGTTTCCAGTATGCCATGTAAATCCTAGCAGCTCTTGCACAGACAAGACTGACTTGAACCACTCACTGCTCTCCACAGATTCGGTAACTGGGCTTTTAGATAACTGTAGCTAGCGTGGCTCTTCACTGCATGCTGAGTTACGCCCCAGTGACGTGGGAATGTTTTACACACTCATTGAGTATGGCTAACTATATTCAGAACTATTTCATAGATAGGAAGAAACCCTCTAGTCTAAAAAGGTGACTACTTCCTGCATAGTAATGTGGTGGTGTTGTTGACAGGGTACAGAAAAAGCGCTCTCCAAGCTGCATGAGTATTTCCCTGAAATGCAGATTCTGGCAGTCAGTGGCAACTACTGCACTGACAAGAAGCCTGCTGCTGTCAACTGGATAGAGGGGCGAGGAAAGACTGTTGTCTGTGAGGCTGTCATTCCAGCCAAGGTTGTCAGAGAGGTGAGTGTTGCAATGAATGTCTTTATTTTATTTATTTTTTGACAGAGTAGATAGAGAGAGAGACAGAGAGAAAGGTCTTCCTTTGCTGTTGGTTCACCCTCCAATGGCCGCCATGGCCGGCGCGCTGCGGCCGGCACACCGCGCTGATCCAAAGGCAGGAGCCAGGTGCTTCTCCTGGTCTCCCATGGGGTGCAGGGCCCAAGCACTTGGGCCATCCTCCACTGCACTCCCGGGCCACAGCAGAGAGCTGGCCTGGAAGAGGGGCAACCGGGACAGAATCCAGCGCCCCGACCGGGACTAGAACCTGGTGTGCCGGCGCCGCAAGGCGGAGGATTAGCCTAGTGAGCCACGACGCCAGCCATGAATGTCTTTATTTTATAATGTTTGGATTTAAAAATTGGGGAAAGTAGTATTAAAGTATTAAATAGAATTAGATACATGGGGTTGTGTTTTCCATTGGCGATGACATTTTCATTGTACCATATCCATCTGTCTGTATGTGGGGGAAAAAATTCTTTTTTTTTTTTTTCCTATTAAGGACAGGACTATTAAGGAAAAGAGGTGGGTCCATTTAAGATTCATTTTTTTATTTGAAAAGCAGAATTAGAGACAGGAATGTTCCATCCGCTGGTTCACCCTCCAAATGGACACAGTAGCTGGAGCTGGACTAATCTGAAGGCAGGTGCAGTAGCAGGGAGCTGGATTGGAAATGGAGCAGCTGGGACTCGATCTGGTACCCTTGGGATGCCGGTGCTGCAGGCGGCAGCTTTACAGGCTACATCACAGCACCGGCTCTGACTCCTTGCTTTCAGGAGCCACAGCTAGACCAGAGGGAAAATGTGAATGTGCACAATTCTGTTTTGCAGGTGTTGAAGACCACCACAGAGGCAATGATTGACGTCAACATTAACAAGAATCTGGTGGGCTCTGCCATGGCTGGGAGCATAGGTGGCTACAACGCCCATGCAGCCAACGTTGTCACTGCTATCTACATTGCCTGTGGACAGGTGAGCTCCCAGCCTCCACTCCTCCTCTTTCCCGTGTTCTGAGTGGAGGAGTACAGTGTGTCGTTTCCTTCTCAGGATGCAGCACAGAACGTGGGTAGTTCAAACTGCATTACTTTGATGGAAGCAAGTGGCCCAGCCAACGAGGACTTGTACATCAGCTGCACCATGCCATCCATAGAGATCGGAACCGTGGGTGGCGGGACCAACCTCCTGCCTCAGCAGGCCTGTTTGCAGGTACGCGCAGCCAGCTCCTCCCCTGGTTCTACTGGGTACTTCACATCACTCCTCTCTGCATTTGAGCTGGTTTTGGTTCTCATTTTTCCTACTAGCTTAACTCCACCAGAGCATGGACACTACAGCATGTTGAAGCATATGCTTAGCAAATTGAGAGAGCACTAATGCATGTCCACTTGGAGTCGATTGTGACTATCCTTAGCTGTGGTGTTTGCACTGCACTGTTAGTCCTGGCTGTCAGGTCTTAGAAATTTAATCCCTTGCACCGGTTCTGTCCCGGTTGCCCCTCTTCCAGTCCAGCTCTCTGCTGTGGACCAGGAAGGCAGTGGAGGATGGCCCAAGTGCTTGGGCCCTGCACCCGCATGGGAGACCAGGAGGAAGCACCTGGCTTTGGATTGGTGCAGCGCCAGCCGTTGTGGCCACTTGGGGAGTGAACCAATAGAGGGAAGACCTCTCTCCCTCACTGTCTAACTGCCTGTCCAAAAAAAAAAAAAAAAAAGTTTTAATTCCACAGTGTAGTCTAGTTCTAGAAATTGCTGGTTTTGACTCACTGTTGATTCTTGTTGTGTTCTTCTCTGGCTGCAGATGCTGGGTGTCCAGGGAGCCTGCAAGGACAGCCCAGGGGAGAACGCCCGGCAGCTCGCCCGGATAGTGTGTGGGACAGTGATGGCAGGGGAGCTGTCCCTGATGGCAGCACTGGCAGCTGGACATCTTGTCAAAAGTCACATGATTCACAACAGGTACGTCTTCCTGTCTACACTGTGTGTTCCCTGTACCTCAAAAACTGTGCAGCATAAAAACCTGTGCCTCAGATACAGCAGTCGGATGATGATTTTGTATTCTTGACACCCTGTGCATTGCTGCTTTGTCTCTCTCTGCCGCAGGTCAAAGATCAATTTACAAGATCTCGAAGGAGCTTGCACCAAGAAGGCAGCGTGACTAGCCTGGCAGCTGGGAACTGGACTCCGTGGGCACTGGGTTCTAAAGGACTAACATAAAGTCTGTGAATTAAAAATCTCAATGCAGTGTCTCGGTGAAGATGAGTGGACACGACCGGGCGATGGCTGCTTGGTGTTGGGCTCTCGCAGAGGTTGGGTCCTTTCCTTGCAGACCGCTCAGATCTGAACCATGTTAGCGCTTTACGTGCTGTGTGCTTTGGGACGATTTCTCCACGGATCCTGGGCTTCAGCGCACCAGTCAGCTGCAGTTCACTTGTGAAAGCAGAGACAAGCTGGGGAAAATTCCTTTCTTTTGATGAAGAGCGTAGTGATCAGGATGAGATTGCTCTCCCGTTGCAGCCCCCGTGGGCTGAAAATGGATTTTTAAATTATATTGTAGATGACAAAACTGCTGATTTTATAGTTAATTTATTATTCAGTCTGAGCGGTAGAACTTTAAGAGCTATGTTTATTTTTTTGTAAAGCTAATACTCCATTTGGTGCTGGTCTAGTTTGGTTTCGGGAGTCACTAACATGATTCCAGGGGCCCTGCCTCTGAGGGAAGAGACTCTCACCCCTACTGCAGAGTACTGCACCAAGCAGGGCAGAGTAGCTCTGTTCAGGAAAACCCACCTCTGCGCTTACCTCCCTGGGCCGTTCGCTCCGAGGGGCCGTTCGTCTGGGTGCCGTGTCTGTCTCGATTGGCTGTGACGGTCTCAGCACTGGGCGCTAGGAGACAGCGCTGTGCGCTCTGCTGAAGGTGCCAGAGCTTAGACAAGGCGACGGTCGAGCACGAACAAGAACTCAGCGTGGAGTTTTCAAAGGAAAATACCGTTTCTCTAAGCCGACTTTAATTTCTTACAGGACATTTTAATTTATCTAGCTGAAAAATCTAGAGTTTTTTTGTAAGCAGCTCTATCAGATCTGTAAATGTTGTAATAAAGCTTCTTAAGCTGGGAGATGACTGAAAATAGAGTTCAAGAATTAAAGACCAATCAGTTTGTATCCTGAGAAAACATTCTAGCTTGAGCCAGAACGCAGTTTCCTGTCGTGTGACCCAGGAAGCCAGCGAGGGAGGGTCAGCGGGCAGAGCCAGCGAGGGCCCTGAGTCAGTGCCTTGTTCCTGTGGCCAGGATGCTGGGGACTGAGCACTTGATGGATCCAGGACAGCTCTCAGCTTCCTCAGGGGCTCAGCAGAGTTGTCGAAGCCTACCTTTTTGTTCATGGGAAAGTTTTGTATAAATAAAGAACTGCTTTATTTTGCATTCCATCTGACGCCTCAAGTGTGGAAGACAGATCCGCGGAGCGACGGGCAAGGCGGTGGCAGCGTGCGGAGCCCAGTGGCCGCCCCGCCGCGGCTTCCGACGCCTCTGTTGCTTTCCAGCAGTGGCGGACTCAGCAGTCTCTTCATGTGGCGACTGTCACCAGTTTCATTGTGCTAAATCAGTGTTTTGTACGATTACTAAATTGTATACATTTTGTTAAGAGTACTTTTTCTCAGTTCCAGTAAATTAATTATGAAGAGGAAGTTAATCCTGGTAAGTGTGCTAGTAGCGTTTCTTTCTTGGTGTAAGCCTGCAGTCTGTGCGGTCTGACCAGGGCAAGCAGCAGCGACCGCCGCGCCCCGCGGCCCACAGTGGACATGGCAGGTTGGAGCTGCGTGTGCACTGATGGTTCTCAACACCGAGAGGGCTGCTGATGTCGAATTCACAGTCTCCACCAGACTTCTTTCAGACAGTGTCAAGGCGGGTGGGGTGAGGAGGAAGGGGAGGGATGGAGTGTGCAACAGGCTCGTGTGAGAGCTATGAAGCCCGAGGCCCAGATGCTAGGCGGCCATTTGAATTTTTCGCTGAAATGACCTAGTGTGGGTGCTGCCCGCTCCACAGCCGAGGTGGCAACAGGAGACGGTGCAGGAGTTGCAACAGCTGTGCTCGGGGGCCTGATGAGCGCTAGGACTGTTCTGAGTCTTAGGCGGACAAAGGAAGCAGCCCGCAGTGACGGGTCAGCCCACAGGACGACAGAAGGAGCACTCACGTCACTGTCCGGACACTGAAGTCAGCAGGAAGCTCACTGAATGTCCTCTCCTCAGACTGCTCCTGCTCTAGCTGGAAAAGGCCAGAAGGTATTAATAGTAAACTTCTCCCAGTTGGTAGAAGTAGCAGGTAAACTTTCACAGTGGGAGCCAGGGATGTAGTTTGCAGTGCACACATTTTAGGTGCAACCTTCCTTTTGCATTGTGCTGCCCAGGGAACACACACCCTCCCCTCACTGCGCCTGGCTGGTCTGAGCGCCGCTGTGGGAGGTATGGGCACAAGGCAGATGGCTGAGAAGTTTTCTGAACAGCTGCTCCCCACAAGAGTAAAAGAGCCTTGGGCCAAGCAGACAGACTGGAGGCAGAGTGCAAAAGGCTGCCCCGACACGATGGTTCTCACTAGACACAGGCTGCTGGCCCTGGTCTGACAAGAGCAGAGCCAGCCCTGGCGGTTCTAGCCACCTAGTAAGTCCCGCTGTTGTGCTGGCACTTAATTTTAGTGTCTAATGAGCAGTATTAGAAAATTGTGTTTATTGTTGGTGAAAACCTAACACACAAAATCCAAGAGCAGCAAGAAGGGCCATTTTGGTTCTCAGTTTCAGATCGCCGTCCACGACTGGACAGCCCCATTGGTCTGATGTCTGGTGAGCTTGGCAAATGGTGGAATGATACATGCAGAGGGAGGATGAGCCCCCCCAAAGACATACAAACACCCACTAGGCTGCGCCTTTGGATCCCGTAATTGTCTCAAGCCCCCACCTTTAGCCCATTTGCAATTAACATTAATCTGTTAACCAGTAACATATAACGGGGGAGAGCCAAGTCCTGGTCAAACGTGGTATTTTCTAATGCTCTTAAAAGTTTAGCTGGAAGGCCGGCGCCGCGGCTCACTAGGCTAATCCGCCTAGCGGCGCCGGCACACCGGGTTCTAGTCCCGGTCGGGGCGCCGGATTCTGTCCTGGTTGCCCCTCTTCCAGGCCAGCCCTCTGCTGTGGCCAGGGAGTGCAGTGGAGGATGGCCCAGGTGCTTGGGCCCTGCACCCCATGGGAGACCAGGAAAAGCACCTGGCTCCTGGCTCCTGCCATCGGATCAGCGCGGTGCGCCGGCCGCAGCGCGCCGGCCGCGGCAGCCATTGGAGGGTGAACCAACGGCAAAGGAAGACCTTTCTCTCTCTCTCTCACTGTCCACTCTGCCTGTCAAAAAAAAAAAAAAAAAAAAGTTTAGCTGGAATTCATCCTAGAGAAATGTAATAATTAGAAAAGTATTTTAGTGTTCCCACCACCTCCTTCCCCCTAGCTGCTGAACAACACTGAAATTCTCGTCTTCGACATGGAAGGGGCTGCCCCAGAGAAAGAAGACACTTGGAACTACATCGTCTCTGTTCTTGCACTCTGTCCCAAAGGGCTTCAAACTCCAAGAAGCTGTCCTTCCAGGAGGACGATGCCAACACTGTCTTCACCATCAGCACCCACCTGCCCTGTAGCCCCGAAGTTTCCAAGCTGGGAACTTAAAAGAGTCACAGTACCTGGGCAGGACGCCTACCCCACAAAAGCATCTAGACAATTCTGAAGTCCACTGGCAGCAAAGCGTATAGGTGTGTATCTGAAGCAGGATAAGCCACCTACCTGTGTTCACTGCACACTGCTTTGCTTCCATGCAAATCTGAAACTAAACAGGGCTGAGAGAGGATGCCATGGTGGGGCTCAGTGTCCACTCTAGGTATGCAGTGGGGGCACTGGATGCAGTAAAGCAGCTCCCCAGTTTCGGCCCTGCACGGTCTATGATGGAGAGGACTCCACTCCCGCGCTTCTTCATGGCCTTGGTGCTTACCAAGGAGATACCAGGAGCGCTGCCTTTCTGCTCATTTATCGTCTGGACTGGACTGGAGCTGTGGCCCAAAAAGGGTCTTAGAGTGGACCTGTCCATGCGCTTGTTGCCCCAGCCTCCTCGGGCCTCAGGCACAGCACGCTCATGCTAGAACCATCGCTCCTCCCAGGAAGCCATCAGGGCCGAGCGGCCATCCACCTCAGGCCACGGCTCCTTCAGCAGAGCTGGGCACCGTTTCCCACAGTGCACAACCGTAAGCAGCCAGTTAGGCAATCTTAAGTGGACAGCCTTGGCAGAGCCCAACTCTGACTTGCCCAGGATAGCACCTCTGTAGCCACCTCTAAGTGGAAGCCAGACCTTGCACATAACATAGGCCTCAGAAGAGTGGCCTGGGACACACATCACCAATACGTCTTTCTTGATGAGTTACACTGAATTATTAACTATAAAAAAAATGACAAACGCAAGTTGTTAAAATCTTTTTCTTCCTGTACTCTTACAAGTCGTCCCACGTTTCCTCTGGCCTGCAGTCTCCTGAAGACAGGGCTGCTGCTTTTCTTGTCACCTTAGAACCAGTGCCCAAGGCCCTGGGGGACTGCTGAGCGGCCACAGGGTGTTACTGTAGTCAGCCCTCAGGCCAAGGAGACAGTAACAGGGGAAGGGCGGAGCCTGGAGCCAGGTACCAACATTCCAATGCGTTAGCTGTGGGGCTGTCAGGTCATTTTTTTCTTTTCTTTTCTTTTTTTTTAAATATAAGAGGCAGAGAAAAATCTCCCATCTTCGGGTTCACTCCCTAAATGCCCCTACTGGTCAGGACTGGACTGGGCCAAGACCTGGGAACTCGACCTGGGTCTCCCACATGGGGCCATGAGCCGTCACTGCTGCTTCCGGAAGCACTGAACCCAGGCACCCTGATGTGGGATGTGGGCGAGTACCGGCCGTTCAGTGCCCTGATCTCTAAGACGAAGCAGCTGGACTAGCTGTCTCCTCCCAGAGCACCTCTGATGCAGCCGACTTGGGGAGCGGGCCGCACCTACCCCGGGCACACCAACCCCCCAGCTCTCCTCAGAAGCTGCACCCTCTCTAGTCCAGAGCCCCAACCATCAGCCTGCCGCCTCCCTGCTGGGGACATGGAGGAGGGGGATGCAGTAGGTCTCATCCTCCAGCGTCACCCTGCAGGTCCCCTCTGCTCCTCCAGTGCCACACGCCCCTCCCTGTTAGGCCTTACCTGACTGGTGCAGCCAACACCGCACACAGGCAGTGCCACAGCAGACGGCTAAGCCTGCACACACCCAGGAAGTCGCGGGGCTGGTCTCAGCTGGGCAGCGGGGGGGGGGGGGGGGGACCAGCCCTTCCTTAGAAGGGAACGGTGTGGGGGGGTCTGCTGTGCCAAGAAGCTCCTGGCTCCCATGTGGCCCAGCCCTGGTGGTTGCAGCCATCTGAGGAGGAAACCAGCAGATGGATTCCCGTCCTCCCTCCTCCCACCCCGAACTATGCCTTTCAAACAGATCTTTAAAAAAAAAAGCTCTCCTCTCTCCATTCCCAACAATGGAATGGTAATCATTTTCAAGTAGAAAACAATACTGTTTGATTTATTCCACTTCCAAGTCCAACTGATGTTGCTTGGATGTGCTCGGGGCGTTACCAGTGCTGCGCCTGTTGCACACACCCTTCTGGACGTGTCCTGCCTGAACAAGAGCCTCCATTCTGCTGACAGTCCCGACACGTGTCCAGTGTCAGCACGCCTGTGCCGTGCGCACCCTCCCATGGCAGCGCTTACCCACTCCCGTAGTGGCCTTGAGGATCCAACAGCCCGCCACGGCAGGTGGCTGTGACCAGGAAGGCGCTCTGCTTCTCAGTCCCGGGACTCCCAGGAGACTATCAGGTACTAAGAGCAGAAAGTCAGTCACAGACCATGAACAAATCATCATCTGGTGCTGTCCATGGCAGGGAGGTGGACAGACTTGGTAAAAACCAACAGCCACTTCCTGTCTTCTGAGAACACAGCTGACAATCAAAAAGTCTGCACATCTCACACGCCCTATCACCCAACGCCTCACGTCAACGACCCTGATCTCAATGCCGATTTCCTTTGATTCTGAATACATGTCCAGAGCTCGGCTATCATGAAACAATGGAGGTCTCTTCACTGCCTCATCCCAGAACGCTAGCACTCAACACGTACTCCCCTCTGAGAGCTGTTTCAGGCGCTGCAGAGCTACTGATACTGACCCAGATCTTGCGAGATGGGCTGAACCTTGAACGCGGACAACGTCTCGGTTGAACTGCCACTCAGATGAATTCCTCACGACTGCACTCAGCTATCTCAAGCCTCCGGATTCTAAAAACTCACAACAGAAACAAACCGCAGCCCACTGAGCTGCTTCCCCGGGGCTCAGAGAGCAGTGGTGACGGCCGTGGAGCTGTCTTACACTGGAAAATCTATCAACCTCCTCGGGCCTGCTTGTAGCTGCTTTACAAGCTCACTTGCATTGTCTACACTGCAGGACAGGAGGGCTGGCGAGGCACAGAATGGCATGATTTCCTCTTTGGCGCCTCCCTTCCTCCATGTGGTGGGACTTCAAAGACCCGATACTGAAACGTGGGGCCGAGACCTGACACGCTCAGGGGTGTTAGTCCACCCAACACTGTACCCTAGTGTACAGGAACAGGCATCACACAACAGAAAAACAGACCCAAGAGCCACCGAGGAGGCCGGCTCCACACCTGCAGCACAGCAGGCCCAGAGAGGAAGAGAGACAGACACACACACACAGAGGCCAATGTCTCCACGCCCAGACATGGAACCAGCGTGTGTTCACAGGTAACACTTTTGATGGTACGCGCACAAACATTAGGAAAGACACACACTCGGTGCCTTTCAACACAAACAGGGACTACGGGAGCTGCACACCCACACTTGCCAAGTGTAGGCGGTTCCAGGGCACAAACTTGTTGAGTGCAACGAGGGGGCTGACAGTGTATCAGTACATGAACGCACCTGGCCTGGTGGCTGAGTGCCGGGATTGGCACACACCTCCACCTCCTGCCGATGCAGATCCGGGCAGGCAGCAAGTGGTGGCTCAAGTTCTGGGGTCCCTGCCACCCACAGGACAGGCCTGGCTTCAGTTCCCAGTTCCTGGCTTTGGCCTGGCCCTGCTCTGACCTGCCATGGCTGTTGAGGACATTTGTAGTGAACCAGCAGGCGGAAGCTTGCTCTCCCCACCCCGTCTACTACCTAAGTAAGTACAGCTAGGCTGTAACTCATCGGTGTTTCCTGTTTCTTTGACCAGGTTCTAACTCACAGTTCACAGAACACAGAGGCCCAGTATTTCAGCTTTCATCTACTCAGAGAATAACACAGGGTTAAGGAAAACCAAAAACCAATCAGGCAAGCACGTTTCTCCATAATACTTTAATATTTTTCCACTTTTAAATACTGGTTTTAATTTTGTGATTGTAACATGGAAGATCCCACTGTATTATTTTAAAAAATCATCAGAATGGTAAAGCTATTTAGAAGTTACACTCCACACTCCCAAGGTACTGTAGCGATTAGGCTTTGAGTCTGCAGATGAACAACGATGACCCCAATACAGTCTGTACACCCTGGCTGACAGCGGTGAAGACGCTAGACTGGACAAGCAACCGAGAAGCCCGCGGGACCCACAGAGCCAGCGGAGCCGCCCACGCCGTTTGGCTGCCTACTCAGCGGGGAAGCCCGGCTCCTCCCTCCCTCCCAGACCTCGGCCGCGCCAAGCGTCCTGGATTCCGAGTGCTCGCTGTGCTCTCCTGCCCTGTCCAGCAGGCACACAGGGACAAAACCGCTCCGTGATCAACGAGTTTCAAGTTTCCAACAGCACAGAAGAGTAGAAAAGAGAATAAAAGGACAGCATTTTTCCTTTCTTCCTGGGGATGAGAGAACGTCGTGAGCACTGCGCAGCAATGAGCCGCCAGGCTGAGTGCCGTCTGCAGGGCCAGGCCCTCCCAGCCCCGGCCTCGGCCTCGGGGGCCTCTTCGTGTCCCTGAATCACCTCCAAATCTGACTGGGGGGGGGGGGTAACGCCGTGAGAACCAGTACAGCTCTCTCGGGCTAGAACGCGTCTTTCCTTTCCTTTCCTTTTTAATGCAAATGTTTTTAGTATAATCATTTCACTTACAGAATAAACTGCAAAGTGTATCATCATATTTAACGCAAAGACAACTAACGGTAATGGGTTCTGGACACTGTTTTGTAAATTTCCACACTTCTAGAAAATACTTCTAGAAAGCTGATTCCGGCAAGAGTTCCTGTGTGTGCACACGAGCTACCAGAAACGGCATGGAGACATTCACAGTGAGCAAAGCGCTTCTGGGACTCCGACAGCGGCTCTGCCAACTCTCCCCACCCCACCCCCATCCTCCCATCCCACCCACAGCTGATTGTAAAATAAAATACACATTTGAGGTATAAATTTTTTCTAAAACATCACAATATAAAATGCTGCCTGGGGATGTAGCAACTGATAGATCACTTGTCTTGCCTGCCCAACTGGCATTCCCACCGCAGAGGCACTTCCTATGTAGTCATGAGTAACGACTCTCTGTAATAAGGCATAGTCCATGCACATCATGTAAAGTAAATTAAAAAATAGAAAAGATTTGAGTGTGAGATCTGCGTGCATGTAATGTAAGCATTTGTTTTGTATGTTTTTCTCTCTGTACAGAATAATAAATATCATTATATCTGATGCAAGTAATTCACTTCCAGGACTGTGCACACTAAGTGATCAGATTAATCCCATCATTAAATTATCATCTTGCATTTATCATTAAGACTCCACCACCACACATGGGATATATACAGGACGCGGTCTATGCCACGGAGAACAAGCCAGCGAGGCGTCTGTGCAGGGCCTCCGGTGTAGGAGCAGCCGCTGAGTAGCACAGCCCAGACCCTGACGGGAGCGGCCACTCTGACTTCGACGACGTCCACTGCTTGCCTCCGCTCCGTGTCAAGGTTTTCACACCGCAGGGGTATTTTACTTCTCAACTTCTTACAGCAACAAGGACAGCGTGTCACCTGCAACCGGGGAGCTCTCGCTGCTCTGCCGTCTGCATCGGCGGCAAACCGAGCGCTGGCCGCCCGCACTCTGCTCCAGCCAGGAGAGCTAACAAGCACACCTGCTACTGAAACCCGGAAACAGTGCATCAAATGTCAAGCTCAGTCTGATTTGCTTATCCAGCAATACTGTATATTCTCTCACAAATCTCAGGAAAACAAGCTCATTTCAACCTGACCATCCACCAGAAAGCAGCCCACACCCACAGGTTTTGTACAGTTTCTGTTTGGAGGCAGAAGAACCTAAATTTGAAGAATCACCAAATTGTGTTTGTGACAAACAGAAAAAAAATCTGTAGCACACAGTACACAACTAAAATACAACAGAAACATAAATCTGGGGGAAAGTCGGCTTTGCAGTCCTTCTCCATCAGAATCCATGTTCTTCATGGGAGTAAGACTCTAGAAGAGGCGAAATCACAGGTCACGGACGGTCTTCAGTTATTAGGACACATGACAACATGAATCATTTAGAAATCAGCAGCAATGAATTCTATGATTATACAAAGCAAAAAAGTCAAAAAACTCTGGACCAAATTTGACTGCAGGCCTGGAAGAGCCCCATCCAGACGGGTGGTGCACAGACAGCACTCGCCTCATGTGCGCTCACCTTTTGTGCTTTTACTTTGTGCACAAAAACTGGATACAGCTAAGGATCTTAGGCCGGATCATAGTAAATTAAAAATTCTGAAAAAGTTTCCAAAAATTAAAGCATTAATTCCTAGTTGTAACTTGAAGTTGATTTTTTTTCTCTTCTAGGAGCAAGCAAATAAAAATATAGCCATATACATGTAACTTGACATGTATCTACAGCTACCCGCTGGCAAGGAGATCTCGCGAGAGATGGCTAGTGTGAAATGCTCAGCTTCACACTGGGCTATTTCCTCACTGCTGTGTGAAGGCCAAGGCTGTGGGCCAGACAGGCTGTAGATCCTACGTTCCAGCTGAGAGCACTCACTGTGTTCTTTTTCCTCCAACATGGAATGTCACACAGCCTGTCTTCGGTCACTGCAAGAAAGGACAGGACACTGAAATCAGCACTAAGTCACTCACCGCTGCGGGACTCACAACAGCTCCTTCCCACTCTCCAAGTTCACGGACCACAGACTCTCCACTGACACTCACCTCTTAAGGAGTTTCACCTTTAGGAGTATAAAATTATTAACCTTACATATTTTCGCAACTTAGTCGTAAGCTAGGAAGACGGGGTGCACTGGGTCTTCTGCAAGTCACGAAGAACTGCAGAGAGTAACGTGCTACAGGGGAGCAAAGAGGCAGCAGGCAGAGGTCTTGGGTTCTTACACCACAAACTGGCATCTCCTTCCTTACAACCAAGAATTTCCAAACTGTACTAAAGCTATGGAGACAAGTATGCCTTATTTAAGAAACAAACATGCTTGGGCCACTTGTCAAAGCAGCTTACATTGGGTCTGGCTTTCAAGTCTGGGCCGTGTGGCTCTTACACAACTTCTCCAAGCAGGACCCCATCTATCAACTGCACTCAGACTGGGAGCATTCCCCAGGTTTCAGTACTAGGATCCATTCCATACATACATCTTTAGTATCCAATGCTAAGAAGTCACTTTAGGTTAATACAGGTTTTCACCTTAGTTAAGGTTGGATCTCAACCTCGACTCAACGGGTAGAGGGGGCTGTGGCCAATCTTCTCTATGACATCACTCATACACATGTGTGCCTAGAAACAGTGCTACCTGGTTCCCCAGAGAGGAATTTTCCAAAAAGATTTCAAACCTTTCCTCCTAGGTCCACAAAAGAAAATGTGCATGTGTGTGAGCAAATGGTCAACGAAAACACTGCTCCAACCCACTGTTCTAGAGGTAAACGCTCCTCAATCTTTTTTGTTGTTGTTGTTAAGAGTTACAGAAAGACAGGGAAAGACACACACACACTCTTCAATCCACTGGTTCATTCCCTAAATGGCCGCAGGGCTATGCCAGACCCAAGCTAGGAGTCAGGAACTTCCTCTAGGTCTCCTCTGTGGATGGCAGGGGCCCAAGCACTCAGGCCATCTTTCTCAGGTGCATCAGGAGGGAGCTGGATCAGAAATGGAGCTGCTGGGACTCGCCCATATGGGCTGCTGGATTGCAGGTGGTGGCTTTTACCACTTACACCACCACTCTGGTGTCACCTATGCTTAAACAACTTGTTCTTCTAAACACAGCTGACAGCATATTCTATGGGGAGACTTCAAGCACTTGGCCATGTGCAGCAGCTGCTAAGCTGCTACCTGGAACACTGAGTACCACTTCTGCTTCAGGTTCCGGCTTCCTGCTAGCGCACATCCGGGAGTCTGGTCCCTATCACTCATGAGAGACCTGGATGCAGTTCCTTGATTCCAGCTTCAGCCTGGCTAAGCCCTGACTATCATGGGTATTTGGGAAGTAAATAAGCAGATGCAGGATGTATTTCTCTTTCAAATTAAAAAACAAAATGTCATAGAAGGCATTACAAGCCAGAAAATAGAGACTTCATCTCCCAACATAAGCTCCAGCCGTGACTCCAGCCATTTAGTGCACCCAGAGAACGGAGAGTCCTGAGACACTGTTTTACACTAACTGAGGAAAAAAATGGGTGCTCTTAAAGCCTTTTTTTTTTTTTTTTAAGATCAGGAAACAAAAAATGTCAGGAGCTGCCAAACGAGCACTGTGAGGTGAACACCTACGCCTCCCATCACAACTCTGGTAAGATGGCTCTGTGAGTAGGAGCCCTGTCGTGGTGAAGGAAAACTTGTGGGTGTTGTGCTAAGGCTTTGCAGACTTCCTCCAAACGCTCTCGGAATAAGCATACGGGTCCATCTTCAGCCCTCCAGAGTCAATGAGCAAAACGTCTTCAGCACCTCGGACACCTGCTGCGGTGACTTTTGCTCTCGACCGGTCTGCTGCTGCTTTAACTGGGCCACTCCACGTGGCGGCAGGAGCTGCTCTGATTGGACTGTGTCTTCCGCGTGACACCTGCAACGCTGTGTCTCTTCTGCAGCTGATCAGGGCGTCACCAGCTCCAGCACCCACGGACTGCAGCCGCTCAGATGTCGAGGCTGGGGGCGCTGGCTGCTGCGGTTCCTCCCCAGTCCTCTTTGGTTAGGTCACCAACAAGGCTCAGGATTTCCTCACAAACTGATCCAGTGGGTCTGCCGCCGTGGCTTCATCTTCAACACCAGCTTGTCCCTTTTTAACATGAGTTATTCGCTTTTTTAAAAAAAGATTTATTTTAATTATTTG
Source organism: Oryctolagus cuniculus (assembly GCF_964237555.1). Classification (NCBI taxonomy): domain Eukaryota; kingdom Metazoa; phylum Chordata; class Mammalia; order Lagomorpha; family Leporidae; genus Oryctolagus; species Oryctolagus cuniculus. Next base: position 461,119 of record NC_091445.1, read on the forward strand.
AAAGGCAGATTTAGAGAGAGACAGACAATCTTCCATCTGCTGGCTCACTCCCCAGATGGCCACAATGGCCAGGACCGGGCCAGGCCAAAGCCAGAAGCCAGGAACTACATCCAGTTCTCCCCAATGTGTGCTGGGGCCAAAGCCTTTGGGCCATCCTCTACTGCTTTCCCAGGTGCATTAACAGGGAGTTTGCGTCCACAGCAACTGGGACGCAAACTGGCACCTACATGGGATGCCAACATTGCAGACTGTGGCTTAACCCGCTGTGCCATAACACCAGCACCAAATTATCCATTTCTAAACCACTGATCTCACTGGGGCATTGTCCCCATGAACATAAATGATGTCACCGTTCTTCCCTCAAGCTTCACCACTGTACCCACGTTTGTTTTGCTTCAATTTTAGCAGAAGTCATGATTCTGGTAGGGGCTCGTTTCAAATTGGTATCTTTATCCTACTCAGTGCCTCAAACTAGATCCTGCTCAGACATGTTAAGATAAGTTAGCAACAGTTTATTTTGGTGTGAAAAACCTGAAATCCAGGCATCGTGGGGCTGGTGCTGTGGTCTGGTGGGTAAAGCTGCCACTTGAAGGGCTGGCATCTCATATAGGTGCCGCTCGGAGACGTGGTTGCTCCACTTCTGATCCAGCTCCCTGCAAATGTGTGAGCCTGAGAAAACAGCAGAGGATGGCCCAAGTGACTGGGCCCCTGCACCCACATGGGACACCCGGAAGAGGTTCCTGGTTCCTTGTGTCATCCTGGCCTGGCCAAGCACCAGTTATTGCAGCCATCTGGGGAGTGAACCAGAAGATGGAAGATCTTGCTCTCTCTCTCCCTCTCTGTCTCTGTAATTCTGACTTTCATGTAAATAAATCTTAAAAAAAATCTAAGAATCCTTTTCCTGTAATATGCATTTTCCATACATTTTCTGATGATCCCGTTGGGCATATTTAAATATATCCCATTGTGTATTTTATATTCAAGAATGGAAGGCAGCATTTTCTGCCTTCGCTCAGTGTCCAGGCCTCTTTGCTGAGGAAGTCAGAATAAAATGCCAAGAGAGGCCCCTTTCTGCGTGGTCGAGGCGAAGACAGCAGACGTGGCTGCAGGCCGGGTCTGGCGTGCACTCAACCAGCAGTGCTCAGGGAAGCTGGAGGCCTTGTCGAGAAACACATGACATCTGTTCTCTGTCATGTCTGATGATTACGGCATGGAGACAGAACCAGTGAGAAGCACTGTGTCCAGATCCAGCTGTGACAGTTCTACAGCACAGATAATTCTCAAAGCATGCAGCACACTTATGCAGCACACTCTGCCTGGAGAACGCCAGGCTGCATTCCACAACACCCAATATTCATGCAAGTAACACTGGAACCTCTGCAACATTTTCCAGTAACTTCTGCCTGGAAACCAAGTATGAGACATCAGCTGCCCCACGTGTCAGTTTATGATAATAAATGGAGCCTCTGTGCTTTCAGACACACACACATGTGAAAGGTTTGTGGAAAGACAGAATCAAAAAGGGAAGATTATTTTGGTGGAAAAAGTTTTTAAATTCAAGCATGTAATGCATAATGAAAACCTTCATGGAAATGCCTGTACTCCAACGAAGTCCGTACTTCTAATACGCTCATTTTCTTTTTCTTTCTTTCTTTTTTTTTTTTTTTTGACAGGCAGAGTGGACAGTGAGAGAGAGAGACAGAGAGAAAGGTCTTCCTTTTGCCGTTGGTTCACCCTCCAATGGCCTCCACGGCTGGCGCGCTGCGGCCAGCGCAGCGCGCTGATCTGAAGGCAGGAGCCAGGTGCTTCTCCTGGTCTCCCATGCGGATGCAGGGCCCAAGCACTTGGGCCATCCTCCACTGCACTCCCTGGCCACAGCAGAGGGCTGGCCTGGAAGAGGGGCAACTGGGACAGAATCCGGCGCCCCGACCGGGACTAGAACCCGGTGTGCCAGCGCCACTAGGTGGAGGATTAGCCTAGTGAGCCGCGGCGCCGACCATGCTCATTTTCTTTAAAAAAGACCTATATATTTGAAAGACAGAGCTACAGAGAGAGAGAGAAATAAAGAAGAGAGGAGAGGAGAGAGATCATCCAGTCACTGGTTCTCTCACCAAATATCTGCTAACAGCCTGGTCTGGGCCGGGCTGAAGTCAGGATCCAAGAAACCCAGACTGGTTTCCCACATATGTAGCAGGGGTTTGGGCACCTTGGTCAGTACTTGCCACCTTCCCAGGCACATTACCAGGAAATTAGATGGAAAACAAAGCACTTAGGACTCGAACTAGCATTTCAATTCGGATGCCAATATTGCAAGCGGAGGCTTAACCCACTATGCCACAAGACTGGCACCAATAATACTAAATCCATTTTCCACATTTTGAAGCACTCTTGCACTATAAACACGTTAGAAATCATACTTGTGGGCCGCACTGTGGTATAGCAGGTAAAGCCGCTGCCTGTAATACCGGCATCCCATATGGAAGCCGGTTCAAGTCCCTGCTGCTCTACTTCCAATCAAACTCCCTGCTATAGCCTGAGAAAGCAGCAGATGAGGGCCCAAGTCCTTGACCCCTGCACCCGAGTGAGAGACCTGGAAGAAGCTGCTTGCTCCTGGCTTCAGATAGGCCCAGCTCCAGCTATTATGGCCATCTGGAGAATGAACCAGTGGATGGAAGACCTCTCTCTCTCTGCCTCTCTGTAACTCTGCCTTTCAAATAAATAAATACTTTTTTTTTTAAATAAAGAAATCATACTTAATAAAAAATATCAGTAATTACATAGCTACTGACTACATTATTTTCAGTTTAAGAAATTTACTCAAGGGGGCCGGCACTGTGGTATAGTAGGCTAAGCCACCGCCCGTGGCACCATGACCTCATATGGTCACCAGTTCATGTCCCAGCTGCTCCTCTTCCCTTCTAGTTCTCTGCTATGGCCTGGGAAAGCAGTCGAAGATGGCTCAAGTGCCTGGGCCCCGGCACCTGTGTGGGAGAGTCAGAACAAACTCCTGGCTCCTGGATTTGGATGGGCCCAGCTCCAACTGTAGCGGCCATTTAGGCAGTGAACCAGCGGATGGAAGACATCTCTCTCTGTAACTCTGCCTCTCAAATAAAAATCTTAAAAAAAAAAATGGACTCAATATAAACTTCTCAGCCAGTGATTTAATATGCAGAGTAGATAATAACAGGATGTTCACACATGTATACTGTTTGTATACAGTTTACAGTATTGTGTTAAACTACAACAGATTTCACAAGAACAGAATTATGCAAATTGTTCTCAAATGAACCAAAGCATGCTGAAACTAAAAGATTCAATTAAAAACTATAGTCAGAGGGTAGTTTTTGCCTGTTGTGATGAGAAACACATGGAAATTATTCTCATGCACTGTGTGAGAAGATATGCAGACACAAGCACTCCAGTGCACAACTGCTGGTGGGAGGTGAAGTATTACCACCTCTGAAGAGGGCAGTGCCTACATTACAAACGCACAAACCACCGGCACGGTCACCTATTTGTCCTATATATAACTTTAAAAAAAAAAGATTTTATTTATTTGAAAGACAGAATTACAGAGAGAGAGGCAGAGCCAGAGAGAGGTATTCCATTCCATTGGTTCAGTCCCCAGATGACCACAACAGCCAGAGGAGAGCTGATCCAAAGCCAGGAACCAGGAGCTTCTTCTGGTCTCCCACGCGGGTGCTGGGGCCCAAGGACTAGGGCCATCATCTGCTGCTTTCCCAGGCCATAGCAGAGAGCTGGACCAGAAGAGGAACAGCTGGGACCTGAACAGGTGCTCACATGGGATGCCTGCACTGCAGATGGCAGCTTTACCCGCCATGCCACAGCACCAGCCCCTATATAGACTTTCAAGTTTACAATGTCGTATGAATACAACTAGCTGTTCTAGTAAAAACTGACCAATATTAACATGTACCAATGCAGAAGTGGCTAAATAACCTACATCCATCCAACAGGAAGCCATTAAAGAACAAGGTAGGGCAAAGGTCTGACACAGCAGCTGAGCACCCCACGCTGCAGTGCCGTGTTTCAGTCCTGATTCGGTCTCTGACTCCAGCTTCTATTTATCAGCAACCTGGGAGGCAGCAGGTGGTGGCTCAAGCGCTTGGGTCCCTGCCACCCTGTGAGAGACCTGGACTGAGTTCCTGCTACTGGCTTTGGCCTGATCCAGCCTGGCTGTTGGGGCATTTGGGGAGTGAACCAGTGAGTGGAAGATCCCTCTGCATCGGTCTTTGCATTTGAAATGAAGAGTGAAAATGAATAAATAAAAATGTAAAAAGCACATCTTTTTTATGCTCTGTGGGCATCTGGGGAATTAAATAGCACATGGGAGATCTGTTTCTCTGCATTCCAAAAACAAAGCAAAAGAAAACAGAACTACCCACCCATTTAAGAAAAATAATGATGGCTTCTTACCAATAGAGAAGACCTTCAAGATAAAATGGTATATACAGCGTACTCCCTTTTCTTTCTTTAAAAGAAGTGTGTGTGTGTGTGTGTGTGTGTGTGTGTGAGAATATACCTATGTTTTCTTGCTGAGGCACTACAAAATATCCTCTGTGGACAGGTGTTTGGCACAGTGATTATGACTTCACTTGTGACGTCTGCATCCTGGATCAGAGTGCCCAGGTCTGAGTCCTAGTTTTGCTTCTGATTCCAACTTCCTGCTAATGTGCCCCTGGGCGGCAGTGATGTCTCAAGGATTTGGAGATCTGTCACCACATGGGAGACCCAGATGGAGTTCCGGGCTCCTGGCTTTAGCCTGGCCCAGCCCTGGCTGCTATGGACATTTGCAGGGTGAACCAGTGGATAGAAGATTGATCCCTCTGTCTCTTTCAAGTAAATTTTTTAATTGTATGTCTCTGGAGACATATAAGAAACTAGTTACAGCAAATACTATTCTTACTTTATATACAGTACATAATTATATAATATTTTGGGGGAGTGGGCAAAAATCAGTGAATGAGGGTACAGTGGGTAAATTTTACCTATTTTTGAAGCACTTTAACTTATTAAACATATTAAAGAGTCCAGTCAGCTTCTTCTATGAAAATGTTCAATACAGCACTGTTGGACAGTAAAAATATGGAACCAACCCAGGGGGCTGGCTAAAAATCCAACAATATTCAAGTGAGAACACTTTCCATGTCTCAGGTCTCTGTATGGAAAGACAGTCGGGATCTACTAAGCTGCAGAACAGTAAGCATAAAATAAACATTTTTTACCACAAAAAGATTTATCATCAGATACACAGGAAAAGTCTAGAAAGAACATATAAGAAGTAAGTTTTAAAGCTCTAACAACCTATTTTCCGGGAACATCATTCAACAGCCACCATTTCCAACAACTAAATTTTACTATCTGCGGAGTGATTCCGATAAAGTTTAAAAAAAAAAAAGGATAAAATATACCTTTTAATACTAGAAAAGAATGGGTGTTCCCGCAGTTTTTTCTTGTACGTAGGAAGTGAAGCGTTTCAGAAACTTAGGGTACTCTCGTTTCGCCACTGCCCTTAGCACTGAGGCTGGCGCCCAGCCTCCCGGGTTCACTGAAACAAAGCGGAAAATCAAAACTTTTAAAGACACAATTTTGAAGACACAAAACTTTTGAAGACACAATTCTCCAGAAACAACTGCAGTGCTTCAGTCGTTCCTCAGCTTTTAAAAATTCTTCACTACGGAAAGGTCAGTCTCTCTTAAAACCCAGACCATTAATTCTTTAACAGTGATCAGAGCAGACAAGAAAGCACTCAGTACTGTCCTGGCATGCTCTTAAGAGCGAAACCACACGCAAACAGTCGCAGAGCCACACTGGGTCATTTAAGGCAGATCGATTCATCAACCTTGACTAAAATTAAACAGTAATTAGCAGTTGTATCCTGGGATAAAGAAGGCATTTTGGGTGTTTGGATGGCAGTGCCTACTACAGGTGCAGAACAGGTGTGCTTTGGTTAAAGCAGGCAGTGTCAAGGGCAGAAATACCTAACTAATGACCACTCAAGGCTGGGGGAGCCATGACTCAGAAGACTCAAAGTCTGGCAATGGGATAAAGAATACTACATTGGCTGGTGCTGCGGCTCACTTGGTTAATCCTCCACCTGCGGCGCTGGCACCCCGGGTTCTAGTCCAGGTTGGGTACCGGATTCTGTCCCGGTTGCTCCTCTTCCAGTCCAGCTCTCTGCTGTGGACCAGGAAGGCAGTGGAGGATGGCCCAGGTGCTTGGGTCCCTGCACCCGCATGGGAGACCAGGGGGAGGCACCTGGGTCCTGGCTTTGGATTGGCACAGCACACTGGCCATAGCGGCCATTTGAGGGGTGAGCCAACGGAAAAGGAAGACCTTGCTCTCTGCCTCTGTCTCTCTCAGTCTTAACTCTGCCTGTCACACACACACACACACACACACACACACACATACACACACACAAAAAAAGAATATTACATTTTCTCTCCTGTTACTTTTAGGCAAATTTCTAATAAAACGACACTTAAAGGGCTGGTGTTGTGGTGTTGTGGGTAAACCCACTGCCTAAAATACCATCATCCCATGTAGGTGCCAGTTCACGACCCAACTGCTCCACTTCCAATCCAACTCCTTGCTGATGCTCCTGGAAAAGCAGTGGCAGATGGCCCACATCCTTGGGCCTCTGCACCCACGTGGGAGACCCGGATGAGGACTGTGGCTCTGGCCTGGCCCAGCCCTGACTGCTGTGGCCATTTAGGGAGTGAACCACCAGACTCACCTTCTCTGTAAGTCTGACTTTCAAATAAATAACTCAAGCTTTTTAAAAAAGGCTCTTTACAATCAGGATTTACAGTAGTGACCTAGAGATGAAGTTTTTTTTGGACAAGGCAGAGTTATAGACAGACAGAGACAGAGAGAAATGTCTTCCTTCCGTTGGTTCACTCCCCCAAATGGCTGCTCTGGCCGGCGCTGTGCTGACCTAAAGCCAGGAGCCAGGTGCTTCCTCCTGGTCTTCCACGCGGGTGCAGTGTCCAAGCACTTGGGCCATCCTCTACTGCCCTCCCAGGCCACAGCAGAGAGCTGGACTAGAAGAGGAGCAACCGGGACTAGAACCCAGCGCCCATATGGGATGCCAGCGCCGCAGGTGGAGCATTAACCAAGTAAGCCATGGCGCTGGGCCCTAGAGATGAAGTTTTAAGACTTACTTGTTTAGTCTCAGTTTCAGAAATTCTCATTTAGTATTTCTAAGAGAAAATTCAGGCATTTTTTTTCAATAATCGCACCTCAGATAAACCTCATTGACTATGATACTGCCACTTTGCAAAGCTAGGTATATGTATATTCAAAGTCTCCCAGACAATTCTAATGTACCTCTCTCCAACTAACAATCAGTCATCTACAGGGTAAGAAGTAACAAGGCAGCTGCTGTACAGCACTTAGGAAATCCACAACGCCACGCAGCAGAAACAAGGAAACAAGCACTCACCATTAGCTACGTAGGTGATCTTGCATAGAATGTTGTCCCTGCTGATCTCCTGGTTTCCTTCCGGTGGGCTTACTAAGGTTTGACAAATCATAGCAACGTTTATTTTGGCACGGACACATCGATTGTTTAGCTGTCAAAACAAAAACGGAAAACAAAGCAGTATAGGAGATACCTAGCGTTGCATATTCCTGTTGGTCTCATATCACCTTAGGTTAACCCAAATCACTAAATAAAGACATGGCAACCTCTTAGAACACCAGCATTTTCCCTCCTCCTCTTTTTCAAATTATTTATTTATTTATTTATTTATTTTTTGACAGGCAGAGTAGACAGTGAGAGAGACAGAGACAGAGAGAAATGTCTTCCTTTGCCGTTGGTTCACCCTCCAATGGCCGCCGCGGCCAGTGCGCTGCGGCCGGACACCACGCTGATCCAACGGCAGGAGCCAGGTGCTTCTCCTGGTCTCCCATGGGGTGCAGGGCCCAAGCACTTGGGCCATCCTCCACTGCACTCCCTGGCCACAGCAGAGAGCTGGCCTGGAAGAGGAGCAACCGGGACAGAATCCGGCGCCCCGACCGGGACTAGAACCTGGTGTGCCGGCACCGCAAGGCGGAGGGATTAGCCTAGGAGCCGCGGCGCCAGCCTTCCCTCCTCCTCTTAATTAGTAAATGGAGCCAAACTCTACAGGAGAAACAACAACAAAAAAAAATTTTTTTAACAGTAGTGGACAACAGAGCACAGACAACTCTAGGATGTAGACTTCTAACACCAGCCCTGAGCTGTCTCACCAAACCTCAGAAGGCAAGTGAGACAGCTCTGGGGGGCTGCTGGCAGTCCTCACCGTGGCCCTTAGACAACGGGCTACATGGGTGTAAGCAGCCAAGCCCACAGCAAACAAAATCATGGACACATTAGCAAACCCAGGCTCTTCAGGTACAGTCCGTGTCTGTCACCTCTACCCCGCCTGTGTACTCTTCAGGTACGGTCCGTGTCTGTCACCTCTACCCCGCCTGTGGACTTGGCTTTATCCCTGGCACACACACTGTACTTACAGGAGCGCTGTCGTGATCCACAGAAAAGTTACAGACTATCCACGTTTCAGGGTCATTTTCAGACAAGGCTGGTATCTTTCGGATGGCAGAAAGATATAACACATCTCGCTGAGACGCAGGCCACACTCTCTGCGCAAGAATTAAAAATCTTTTCAAAATTTGGATTACTTTTCATTCACATGAAACATGGAACTAAAAGCAACAATGTAAAACCACTGACTGTCTCAGTTGAAGGCACAATCTGTCAAATTTAAATGGAAAGCATTTGGAGACATCTACCAAAGGCTGAATCTGAACCAAGCTGTCGACTCTGCGGAACAGCATAATCAAAGGAACAATGTCCTATTTATTTTAACTGTCCACTGTAACCAGTTTTCAGAATACAGTTCACTACTATTTGTTTCATTCAGAGTAACAGGGAACCATAACTACTATCTACTCATCAACCTGAACAAAAACTCTATCCCTGTTAGGCAACAAACTGACTGTGTCCCCTTTTTCTCACAGCCCCTGGTGCTTTGAGATAAAAAACTTAGAAAGCAAAGGTTGTAGGGCAAAATGGATTGCTTCTTCGATGTTGTAACATACTTGAAAGAATTTCCAATAATTCACACCAAGTATTTCAACTTTAAGATAAACAAGGAAAAACATATCCATGGGAATGATAACGCAGCACAGGTCTCTGATAACTGCACTGCTTTTTCTTACCAATTTTTCTTAAAAAAGATTTACTTATTTGAAAAGCAGAGTGACAGAATGAGAGACAGAGATATCTTCCATCTGCTGGTTCACTCCCCAAATGCCCGGGGCTGGGCCAGGCTGTAGCTAGGAGTCAGCATCTTGATATGGGTCTCTCATGTGGGTGTAAGAGGCCTAAGTATTTGGCCGACCAGTTTTTGCCCCTCAGGAGCGTTACCGGGAAGCTGGAGGGAAGGGCAGAGTAGCAGGACCACGACAAGGCACTCTGAAACATGATGAGGCACCTTAGTCAGCTGTGCCACAATGCCCATCCCACTACCTGCTTTGAAGGACAGAAAATAAACTTTTATCCTATTTCAGTCCACACGTAGCCAAACTTGGGTCTTACCACCCGGCGTGTTTCCTGCTTCTTGAATGTTAACCAAGAGCCACCACCAAGGCGCTGATACAACATACACCACTTGCAAGTGAAATGTTCCTTAGTAAACATGGATAACTTCACCAAGCTGAGAACTGGGCAGAAACCAATGGAAAAAACCTTCCTACACTTGCCCAACTACTGTAGAGCTGATGGGTACATTCTTTCCAGTTTGTTACAACATCAAAGAGCTACCATGATGGAAAGAAGGGACATTTAAAGGAAACTTATTTCAATATTCAGAAGACAATCTTATGTTCTTGTTGGGAAAGAAGTAAAATTTAAAGAAACATATGGTTTAGTGTTTGATTTTGATTGTGCTAAACAGCTGTTCCAGGACAATTTGTTTATTGTGTACTGGGAAATAATAATTGACTTAAATTAATATCTTAAATTACATATAAAACATTATTTTAATCAGTTTTAGTTTTAATTTTCAATCCAACAATCAACCTGACCTCACCCTACCGATCTATGATTTGCCAAAAGGAAGACTGCAGGGACTGTTTCCCCAGGATCAGTTATCTTTAGACAGTAACACTCTTCTGATTCCAAATCACCAGCTATTTATCTGCATTAAAAATCACAGGACGACTACTTAGACTTTGTTCTAGAGTTCAGATTTCATGCTGGAGCCCAACATGCAGAAGCTGAAGCACGGTCTTGATTGAATCTGCTCAAGCTCCGATTTCAGCTAGACCCTAACTGAACCCTGTGTGCGGCAGCACCGTCTCTAGTGAGCAGCCGCTGTTAAGACGCAGGGCAGCTCATGAGGATGAGACAAGCCTTAGCCACTTTTCACATATTCAACTCAATTAAAACAAAGATGAAATACCACCAAATGAGAAAAACGCAGCACCAACTGAATGATTTTTTTGGTGGCTCTCCCCAAAATTTTAATTTATTATTCTGGAAGTATAATTTGGCAACTTTCAGAAAAGGAACAGAGCAGAATAAGGTGAGAGAAATAGTCTGTGATTTTAAGTATCTACAAAAACTGAGGGAGAAATGACACAAACGGAATCCATTTAGAGTGCTGCGTTCCCATGGTCTGGAGTGTGCGCAGCCTCTCAGCAGCCACACTGCCACCTTTCCCCTGCTCCCAGGTAACACTCTGATCACTCCGAGGCCCCCAGGGTAATGCCACGTCCCACTCCCATTATCACTTCCATGCAGGAAACTAGGATCCACTCATCTACTCGGTAACGGCTCTTTGTTCCCTACAGCAGAAAAGTGTTTACATGCATTCCAGAAGGTTCTTTTCTAAATTTAACATGTGCATAGAGAAAAATTAACTGCAGATCCTTACCAAGCACTGCCTCTAGATTCTGATTCTTGCTTGTATACACTTCTGCTCTACTGAATGGACACACTTTTCAAATATATGACATTTGTGAATTAACGAAGTCTAGATCTTCTGCGGCATCTGATTTCCCACCAAATTTTATTTTAGAAAATTTACGTCTGAATTACGGTAGAACCCCTATGGGATGGATAGAGGTCTTTACCTTGTGTGTCTGATAAATAATGATTGCGTTATCAGCTAGTGTTTCCACCACATGGAAGTTTTCTATAGTTGCTGAAATGGAAAGAGTAACATTAGTAGAAAAAGCATGGACATTACACCTTACTGGGGCTAAATCCAGATGGGAAGTAGTACTTCACAATTTTAGGACTGTCTGCTCTCGTGCTATAGAGAGGAGCTTTGATGCATGATCACCAGGAAGGCCAATTTAATTTGGGCCTAATATCTATCTACCATAGCACAAAAACAATTAACCACTACTGCATTACTAGGGTTGAACTAATTCCTGGGGCTGGCGCTGTGGCGTAGCGGGTAAAGCTACCGCCTGCAGTGCTGGAACCCCATATAGACACCGGTTCGAGTCCTGGCTGCTCCTTTTCCGATCCAGCTCTCGGCTATGGCCTGGGAAAGCAATAGAAGATGGCCCAGGTCCTTGGGCCCCGGCACCCCCGTGGGAGACCCAGAAGAAGCTCCAGGCTCCTGGCTTCAGATAGGCACAGCTCTGGCCATTGTGGCCAACTGGGAAGAGAACCAATATATGTAAGACCTCTTTCTACCTCTGCCTTTCCTTTTCTCTCTGTGTAACTCTGCCTTTCAAATAAATTAATAAATCTAAAAAAAAAAGAAAGAAAGAAATTCCTTAAAGTGTAACTAACTCCTCCCTCTGCCCCATTTATTGAAGTTAAATGAGTTGTTTAATCTAGGGTTAAGTGACTATCTTTGTGAAAAAAGAATGTCAAATCTATAAATGATAAACAACTTAGGAGGCTGAGAAATTTCTTAATTTACAAAATTTGGTGCTGAAGGGGAACACAGAAACTAATAGTAACTCCAAGCTAACCATAGTATGATTCATTTACTATGAAATCAAAACTGTTTAGGCGAGTGTGATAAAGGATAAACATTCTGTTTCAGTTCTGTCTTTTCCACTAACTGATTCTGTGCCTTTGACAAGTCACTTGACCTATGGGAGTCTTACCTTATGTGCATGTAGAGTGAGAAATAGTACTGATAGTAATCTACCATGAAGACGAACAAGGAGAGGCATCAGAGCACAGGATACACTACCCTAAGGAACACTGTCACAGTGAAAAGCTCTATTTAAATGTTAGGGGTGTGTGTGTGTGTGTGTATACATACTTTCTGTTGTTAATATTTATTTATTTGAAATGCAGAGTTAAATGAGACAGACAAAAAGACAGAGACAGTGAGAGAGAGGTCTTCCATCCACTGGTTCACTCCCCTAATGGCCACACTGGCCAGCTCTGGGCCAGGACAAAGCCAAAAGCCAGAAGCTTCCTCTGGGTCACCCACAAGGATGGAAGGGGCCCCAATACTTGGGCCATCCTCCACTGCTTTCCCAGGTGCATCAGCAGAGAGCCAGATCAGAAGTGAAGCAGCCAGGACTCAACCAGTGCCTATATGGAATGCCAGCACTGCAGGTCGCAGCTTAACTTGCAATGCCACAGTGCCGGCCCCTATCTGGACTATTTTCTACACTGACCTTATAAACTACAGTTCAGATACAGAAAACTAGGTTCAACTTGATATGAAATTCAAAATAATCATTAGGTTGAAATACACAAGTAACAGCAGCTTACTTTCCCAGTCATTGCGAACATCAACATTCCAGAAGTAACTGCAGACCTCATGTCCTGTGACACCTCTAACCGCATGGGTAGCTTTCAAAGGATCCAGAACGATTCCATTTTCTTCTACTTCTCTTCTGTACACCTAAAGAGGGCGTATTTAAAACTGTTTGAAAGATAAAAAGCAAATCCCTAGAGACTAGAAAGTCTGTCTTTAAGCTATGTTTTAGATTAAAAAAAAAGTCATTCATTTTTATTTATTTGAAAGGCATGGTGACAGAAACAGAGAGAGCATCAAGAGACAAAGAGAGATCTTCTGTGTGCTGGTTTACTGCCCAAATGCCTGCACAGCCAGGGCTGGGCCAAGGTGAAGCCAAGAGCCCAAAACTCCATCCAGGTCTCCCAGGCCAAAAGATAAGTATAGGAGAAAAGAGCACGCATCCTGGGCTGCTCTGGACTTGCTCCTGAGGTCAGCTCTGCACTGACCAATTAGCAAGACCTTTCAACAGCTGAGCTAAAGCCCCTTTTCCAACCAGCTTATCAGAGTGTCTCCTTTGCCTCCTCCATGTCAATCTTCTTCCCTACTCAAGAGGAAATCCCTGTATTCATACTGTATCTCATTTGCCAGGATAACTTGTCTATACAAAAACCCTGAACACATGATTTGCTTTCACTTTATTGGTCCTTTTCTTTTTGTTAAAATGTCTCGTTTCCATCTCCAGATACAGCTCAGATATTTCTCCTCAATGTCAAGCAATCTAAAGACTTGAAACTGCAGAGGTTTTTCTTTCCTAATTTTCTTCACCACTCATCTGTACTCTTCCTCTAACACATCATCAGATGGAGTCAGCAATGCTCTTTTAAATATCAATATCCCCTTTACTCAACTAAAGCTTCAGCTTGGAAGGAGTCTGATTAAATCTCTCTAGATCTTTAGCTTCAATGTCTTGGGACTGAGGCATCCCGGAGTTCAAGCTGCTACTGCTATCCAGTCCATCTCTGCAGCTCCTATTCCTGGCTCCTATTCTGTGTCTTGTGCTTAGTGATTGTGAACAAGACTAGTTGAGCAATGTTCAAACATCGAAACAGGTGCAAGGGCAGGCATGTGGCACAGCAGTTAGGATGCAGCGTGGGACATCTGCATCCCAAATTAAAGTGCCTGGGCTCAAGCCCTGGCTCTGCCTCCAATCCAGTTTCCTGTTAATGACCGCTGTGGGAGACAGAAGATGACGCTCAATTACCTGGGTCCTCACTACCCACAGAAGAGGCCCAGACTGAGTTCCTAGCTGCTGGCTCTGCACTGGCACAGCTCTGGCTGTTCTGGCATTTGGGGAATGAACCAGTGAATGCAAGATATTTTTGTCTCTGCCTTTAAAATAAATTAAGAAAAAAAAAAAAAAAAAACCAACCCTTTTTTAAAAATGCAGTGAGAAAAAAAGAAAAAGGTAGGTATAGGTATAGATCAACAGGGAGAGAAAGTGAAACTTAGGCACAACATTCAGTGTACTTAAAAAAAAACAACTAAACATGCAAATCAAGGGCCATCAGCTAAATGTGATCTGTTCCTATCTAAATTCTCCAATTCTTTCTATGACCTAGGCAAAACAACATGGTCTGGTGATAGATGCATACGATAATCACAAAGAAGTAAGTACAAGTGAAACCGGAGAAGCACAGAGACATTTTATTTCTAATATCTGGTTCTTCGTTGATGGTAGTAACTTGTTTTGAAGTGATTTGAAGATGCTGTCCCCATTCATAGCAATAATAGTGAGAACCCAACAGAGCTCCTGTCACGTTCAGTGGGGATTACCTTCATCTCTCCTTCTTCTACAACCAGCTGCCAATTGGCGTCGCCACCTACATCCTGCAATGAGTAAGTCATGTGGTTGTGCACCATTTCTTCAACCTTGGAAGGAAAAAGAAAGCGGTGAGGATCCACATTCTGCAGGTATGTCACGCTCTAAGACAGAACAGTACTGTCTACTTCAGTTCAGAAAGGGTGCGATTAGAAAGCTGAGCAACCACACGCACAGTGGTTAGTGAGCAGGCGTTTTACATGGCTGCCAGAGTTCAGTCCACATTCCAGACACTCAGGTTAATGAAAAGAGGAAAAAATGCAAGATGCTTTTACTCAAGCAACAGCCTGGCCTCATGTGCACCAAGTGACCGGAATCAGCATTTTCTGAGAAATCAAAGCTTCTATCCTCTACTTTAAAGTACAGAGATGATGTCTTAAAGTGGAAAACCATGGTACGCTAAGGGCAGAGACACACAAAGGGGTCAGAAGCTCAAGTGTTCCTCCACTTCAGAGTATGCAGGGATACCAGAAACCCAGTTATATGTTAGAGATCTGACACAAAGGTGATGCACTTTCCCTTATTTCATTGAAAAACCTTGATGTTATTATAAGAGGAACTAACTTACAAATAACCAAGCCCCAACTCTATTGTGCTAATTCTTTAATTCAAGCTTTTACACGTAATCACCTTTTAGCTCATCTTTCTAAATTTCTGAATAAGCTTCTTTTACTGAAATTTAAATGCCTTTAACATTCACAAATTACACTTTTGTAGCTTCTATAAGCAACTAAAACTGAACACATATTGAACACTCCTAGAATCTTCAATCACAGTTATCGGTAACATTTCACAGGTGCATTCTTTGCAACATTTGCTTCCCAGTTTGAAACATGTTTTTAAATAGAGCTGAGGTGATAAATACTGTATACACAAAACAATGTCATAATAAATACATCATAGTAGGCAGAAAGTAGGTTGAAATTATGTACATTATACTTCTAGTTAAAAATTTACTCCTGAAGTTCACTATTATTTCCCTCAAGACTACTGTGTGGATCAGGACTGCAGAACAAGGACCTAGTCCAAGCCGGCTCTGAAGTAAGCACACACTGGGTGTCAGGCCGCAGCTCTCCAGCTCTCACCCTGGAGCACGGTTTTGTTTCCTTGTTTTTTTTGACAGGCAGAGTTAAGACAATGAGAGAGAGAGAGGTCTTCCTTCTGTTGGTTCACTCCCCAAATGGTCGCTGCGGCCGGCCCGCTGCGCTGAACCGAAGGCAGGAGCCAGGTGCTTCCTCCTGGTCTCCCATGGGGTGCAGGGCCCAAGCACTTGGGCCATCCTCCACTGCACTCCCAGCCCACAGCAGAGAGCTGGCCTGGAAGAGGGGCAACCGGGACAGAACCGGCGCCCCAACCGGGACTAGAACCCGGGGTGCTAGTGCTGTAGGCGGAGGATTAGCCAAGTGAGCTGCGGCGCTGGCTGGAGCACTGTTTTCTATAGCAAGGGATGCCATCCATGTGAGGCGCTCCAGTACATTCTATAATTTCATGAAGTCTTCATTAGAAAATGCAACTGCTTTCAGAGGGTCAGGATGATAAGGAACGATTCTAAGTTACAAATACATACAAAATGTGTCTCAAAAGTAAGCACAGTAGTGTTGCCTTCATTCATCAGTCTGTATCACATTATGTTGGGATAAAGTTTTGTCCTCTTTAGATCCCAATCTTACAATTCTTTAGGTTTGAATATGGGATTTCAGGTGAGAAACAAGGGAGTTAAGAACACCGAGTTTATTCCAAGCTGAGGCAGAAGGAAATGCTCCCCAGAAGCAAGTCTTACTCTAAGCGGGTTACCTGTGAAGGAAGGTGTAAAGAACAGGGCACTGGAGCAGGCGCTGTGGTACAGCAGGTGAAGCTGCCACGCCTGCAGTGCCGGCATCCCATATGGGCGCCAGTTCAAGTCCCGGCTGCTCCACTTCCTAGCCAGCTCTCTGCTGTGGCCTGGGAAAGCAACAGAAGATGGCCCAAGTCCTTGGGCCCCTGCACCCATGTGGGAGACCAGGAAGAAGCTCCTGGCTCCTGGTTCTGTATTGGCACAGCTCTGGATGTTGTGACCATTTGGGGAGTGAACCAGTGGATGGAAGACCTCTCTCTCTTTGCCTCTCTGTAACTCTGCCTTTCAAATAATAAAACTTCTTTTTTTAAAAAAAAGGGTGGGGGTAGTAATTTTATTCTGTTAAAAATACTTCTGCTTTGAAAAAATGTACTTACATGTAGCTCTTTTTTCAGAAAGTATGGAGATAAGTAGTGTGTTTTTATTTGGGAGACTATTTCTGAGTTAGGTTGTTCAAATATTCAAGAAATTAAATGTTACTGATTTGTGTTTCTATCCACAAAAAAATCAGATTCCACAAAACCACTGAATAGATGAGAGCAAAAGTTAATACACAAAAAGTACACTTAACACTGTCCTTCTAAATAAAAAAAAAATCCTAAAACTGTACCTACAGAAAAGTTTCAGTCTTTTCTTCTAATATACTCCCCTGATTTAAAGAGAACAGAAAAAGCTCAACAAAGAAACACTTCAGGGTATTCAGTGCTACGCTCCTAGGCAGTGCAACACCACCCCGTGGTGGCCTCTCCACAGGGTTCAACACGACACCTGCAGGGCGCCATCTTCCTCAAGGTAACAACAGTAAGGTTAAGAGGGACAACACAGGCAAAACCTCACCATAAAGACTCGTATGTTCCCTGCAATCAAACACGGAGCCAAAATCACCACAGGTCGAGTGACTCGGTTCCTGGGACTTCAGTGCTGTGCCAGCACTCACCCGAATGACCTGCTCAGTCTGCTGCTGAGCTGTGACTCTACGGCTCAAAAAGACGTGAGGCCTTTTACATCTGCAGTCAAGACTACAACACAGGGTGGGTGCTGTGGTGCAGCAGGCTAGGCCCCCGCTCGGAACGGTACTCCATATCAGAGTACTGGTTGAAGTCCACCTGCTCTCCTTCCAATTCAATTCCCTGCTAATACATCAGGGACAGCAGTGGAAGACGGCCCAAGCGCTTGGGCCCCTTGGCATTTATGTGGGAGACCTGGTTCCTGGCTACTGGTTTCAGTCTGCCCAGTCCAGAGCTGTTGGTGGCCATTTGGGGAATGAACCAGTGGATGGATGATCCGTTTCTCCCTGTTTTTCTTTCAAATTAATCTTTAAAGAAAAAAACAAAAAACCTGACCATTTTATTAGGCTAAAAAATCAACATTCTATAAAACAAGTAATACCTACTGTCACGTAAAAAAAAAAAAAAAAAAAAACTGGATCAAAATCAATGAAACAGGTGAAAAGTTTTGTTAGTTTTTTTTTTTTTTTTAAGATTTTATTTATTTGAAAGAGTTAGAGGTACAGAGAGAGAAAAAGAGGTTTTCCATCCATTGTTTCACTCTCCCAATGGCCAGAACAGCCGGAGTCGAGCAGCTTCTCCAGGGGCCCAAGGACCTGAGCCGTCCTCCACTACTCTCTCAGGCATATTAGCAGGGAGCTAGATTGGAAGTGCAGCAGCTGGGACTTGAACTGGCATCCATATGGGATGCTGGTGCTGCAGCCCGGGGCTTTAACCTGCTGTACCACAGCACTGGCCCCAGTCTGCTAGTTTTAATTAGGCTAAGCATAATTTCAAGAATCACGGCTCTGAGTTTTATAGACCTAGAATTGAATATGCTAAACTAACATAAGCAGCATCTTCAAAACCAATGAACTGTGGAAAAATGGAGACAAAATACATTTGAATAAGAGATGCTATCACTCCAAGTCTAATCTATTCCATCTTAGATTTCAGTATGATGCCATTAAGGGAGTTCACTGAATTGGATTTTTCTAATATTATTAACACAAACATGTGAAAATAAAATTGTCCTCTAAGGGTTCAAACATAGTTCAGGCCTCTTTCTACAAACCATGTGAAAGGAACATAATCACCTCTATTACTACACACAGGGGCTAGCTGGGAGGAATAACTTATTAATGACGAATTAAGTGTGCACTGTTAACCCATAAAAATGGCCAAAGACATAAACAGTTAATTTATTAAAGAAATGCAAATGGGCCAGTGCTGCGGCTCACATGGCTAATCCTCCGCCTGCGGCGCCCCCTGGGCTCTAGTGCTGGTTGGGGCGCTAATGACACCACACTGTTTAGAAAAATACTTGAAAATCTCAATGTTATTTTCTTCAGTTCACCACTTTTGGTACACAAAGCAGTGTCGGGTCCATCATAAGCACTACATATGAAGCAAAAAAAAAAAAAAAAAAAAAAAAACTACAAGCAAGGTATATCTTAATTTATTTATCTGAGTAACATAAAAAGTTGTGCAAACAATTAAGTTACAACTCAAAGTCTTAAACATCAAGCCCTTACTCCTTAGTGACATAGACATCTGCACTGTGCAGCTCCCCTCTGGCTGACACACAGCTGGGGCTAGCTAGCACGCAGGGCTGGCCTCATCATCACTGCCTTACACTGCCTCTTTGCTCTTACGACATTTTCACTTGTATTACAACTTCTGTGTTCTTACATTTCAAGGGAAAATGGGGACAAATATTGAGGGTTTGAGTATGTGATTTTATTATCTCTTATTATATAGTTTTGTCACTGATTCATTCTACATATTTTTTTTTGAAAGCATGAATAAAAGTAGGAAACACTGCAGCATGTTTGGCTAAGAGTAATTTCTGATCAAGGAGTGTTAAGTCTTAAAGATATTCAAAGACAAAAAAAAGCTACAAAAATCAAAAAAGTGTATTTCAAGTCGGTCTCTTCTGCAGCCATAGTTAAAACTAAGCTTTACTTGTACACGTAAAATAACAGAAATATATATATATATTTTTGACAGGCAGAGTGGACAGTGAGAGAGAGAGAGAGACAGAGAGAAAGGTCTTCCTTTTGCCGTTGGTTCACCCTCCAATGGCCGCCACAGCTGGCGCACTGCGCTGATCTGAAGCCAGGAGCCAGGTGCTTCTCCTGGTCTCCCATGGGGTGCAGGGCCCAAGCACTTGGGCCATCCTCCACTGCATTCCCTGGCCACAGCAGAGAGCTGGCCTGGAAGAGGGGCAACCGGTACAGAATTTGACGCCCCGACCGGGACTAGAACCCGGTGTGCCGGCGCCGCTAGGCAGAGGATTAGCCTAGTGAGCCACGGCACCGGCCCAGAAATATTATTTTACACTGTGACTTTCAAAAACTTTTATTGGAAATTGATAAAGAAAAAATGATGTAAAGGAATTATTCTATTATATTTGCAGTAAAGCTCACACTCCTGGAGACCTCACCAGAGCCAGGTTCTGGGTACGTCACAACAGTGAAGCACTGGAAAGCTAGAAAACTAGCCCCAGATGAGGCAGCTGACCCGGATGCACAGAGGGCTCCAGCACTTCACATAAGATAACATAACGTGATTTAATAAAACACAAACACCATAAAGACATAAAGATGTGAAGAGTAAAAAAGTTTTTTAAACTAATGCTAATTTAACTAAACAAGCATTCCTCTGACTATAATTTTATCTTGTTTTGTGGGTAGAGACTGTATGCACCCAGCTTCCTGCCTTATATTTTTAAACACTCAGAGATGACAAACAGAAGCAGTTTCCATATATTTTTAGCATATCAACAGGAATATTAACTTATAACATCCAAAGGTAACCTGCATAAGGAAAATCCAACTTGCTCAATGGGAATGAACGATACAAATATTTAAAAGTCTTTCCTTGCTGAACGTAATTGGGAGATATTTTAAATTAAAAATGAATGTGCCTCTATACTAACTCCATCCTACAGATGAGAAGATGGCCATGAAAGCTGCAACATCTGGACTGAAGGAACAGATTTACATGATTTATAAAAAAACATAGCCCCTGCTTCTTTCAATTCAATTTGAAAATCTTTCTGGAGTACCTCCTATCTGACAAGATTCCAAGCCGGTCACAGTGGACGATACATGGTCAGGGGCACATGCAAGCCTGAGAGAGGAACTGTTTAGTATACAAGGAAGGTCTTTTTAATGCTCATTGTTACTGTTCAAAACTTAAAACCCAAACAGGTGGGCCAACCAAATACTTTCTAGAAACTGGGCAAGCAGGCTGAAACAGAGCACAGAATGAAATCCATCTGCACATTCATACAGTACCTGGGAGCTGAATCTGTGAGCATCGTCAGAGGCACTGACTAGATCAATGGAAGACATGGAGGAAGAGCGACTATAGGGCTACCAGAGACAGACAAAGAAAAAACCAAGTCATCAGAACAAAGGCACAACAGAGCATTCTGTACCAACTTCCAAACACGATCAAAGGAAGAAAACAAGGCACCGTATGAAACAAGCGCAGCAGCAAGTGCTGACTTCATGACCTGTTATGTACTATGTTCCAGAATCTTCCAGACTGCAATGCTTCCAGTCATATAAAACAGTACCACTTAACCCCAGAGAAGGAGATTTCACAGAACCAACTACACTTCTGGCTGTCTTAGACTAGCCACCAGTCCCTATACACCCATCCCTCTTTGACTTCCCCCCCAAAATAGATCATTACCTTCTGAACAAGATAACCAACTGTCTTAGACTATCTATATTGTATTCAACATATGAAACAAACAAAAAACCAAAGCTCATTACTTAAATTAATTCAAAAGAGGAGAAAACTCTACTGCAAGATGGTCCCATCAACAGTGAAGCCCAATGCAGGGTGTGAGTGCAGGGAACTGTGACGTCGGTTTACCTTTTGTACAAATCTGTGAGTCCCTGCCGAAGAAAAGGCATCTCCAGACGGCGAGGATGCAGGCCAGTGCAACCTGACCTTTTCACTCTGTGACTAAAAAACATGTTAAGATGAGAAGTTTTTAAAGTATACTTTTGTAGCATAGGCATGCACAATATAACCAGGAACTATCAACATTTAATTTGTAAGCACTTTAGTACTTGTATTAAGGAACTACAGACATCCTGTCCCAAACCTTTCATTGTAGGGATCCCAACACATTATTCTCTGACTCCACAGACACAATTCACCAGGCTAAATTCTTTGATTTTGCTCCTCATCAGAGCCCCCCCTACCTGCACAGCATCATGTATTATGCATCAGTCTAACATTGTTGCCAAATTTCTTCTATCCCAACTCTGTGCCAATCATGCCAATCCCCTACTTGGTCAGTGCCCTGTGGGGCTGGCCCCAGCTTCTAGACCATCAGGATCCCAGCACTGCTTGCTGCACTTAGTTCCCAAGAACAGCTCACGTGGGTGTCTCTGCCTCTTTCTCCTGACAGCAATCTGCCCTCATCTCAGCACCTTACTCTTGGCAAGCTGCCACTCAAGCTCCTTCCCCTTCTGCAGCTTGTCTAGTGTCTTCTCCTGTACGCAACAAATACTCCTAAAAGCAATGTACCAGAAACTGTATTGTACAGTGTGTGTGTGTGCCCATCTTAGGGTAATTTCTACATAATGCTGTATGAACACAACTTCTAACAAATTTACTGCACATCTCTTTCCCTATGTTTGCAAAAATGTAAACTCAAAAATGTGTGATGTGTGTCGCACCTGGAGAACACTGAGGTCATGGCTGTGCTGTCGACAGCTCTGTCCAACAGAGAGCGAACACGGAAAGGATGGAACCCAGGGACCTGAGTTCTTCAACTCTGGGTCCTGACTGCTCTGGATCATCAGCACACCATGATGTAGCTTTGTGATACTGACATGCCTCGCTATCAAGCAAGGAAAATCACAGTATCTGCAAAGACTTATGTAGAGCACCTACCAGAGTGTCCAGATGGATGTAAATTAAGTGATCTGACAGTCTCATGAATATTTCTAAGATTTACGGATGTTTCCATTGAGTCTCTTAACTAAGTGTGCTGCTGTCAGTAGGGTACGATTTTGTGAGCCAGAAGAGATCTTCTGTATCATCATCTCACTCCTTTTTCTACTGGTTAGAAAAAACCAAGGCCCAGAGAATCTACGTGGTAAGCTCACAGTTGCGCAGTCAGTCAGCAGCAAAACTGAGAGGAACGCTGAGTTGTCCTGACCCCAGATTTCCCTCCCCCTCCCCAGGTTCCTCAACCTCAACAGAAGGAAAGTGGAGGGAAACACAGCAGACCACTTCAGACTTCCACAACACAACAGTGCTGTTCTAGGGCACTGTGCCGACTTCGAAAAGCAGAGTCCCTCTGAACTCAAAGTTTCCACTGAGTGCTTCATAACAGATTTTGCATATAAAAATGAGTAATACACTTTACACATTAACCTGTTCTGAAATGAATTTTTGATTACTAATCTGAAATATAATGAAGACAGGCAAATAGGCACAGCTGCAGGTGATGTAACCTTAACCAAATAGATCAAGAAATGGGCGTGTGCTCTCTCTCTCTGCCTCTCCTCTCTGTGTAACTCTGACTTTCAAATAAACAAACAAATCTTAAAAAAAAAAAAAAAGAAAAGAAAACGAAAAGAAGGCCGGTGCCACAGCTCACTAGGCTAATCCTCCGCTTTGCGGCGCCGGCACACCGGGTTCTAGTCCCGGTCGGGGTGCCGGATTCTGTCCTGGTTGCCTCTCTTCCAGGCCAGCTCTCTGCTGTGGCCAGGGAGTGCAGTGGAGGATGGCCCAAGTGCTTGGGCCCTGCACCCCATGGGAGACCAGGAGAAGCACCTGGCTTCTGTCTTCGGATCAGCGCAGCAGCCACTGGAGGGTGAACCAACGGCAAAGGAAGACCTTTCTCTCTGTCTCTCTTACTGTCCACTATGCCTGTCCAAAAAAAAAAAAAAAAAAAAAAAAAAACCACCACCACCACCACAACAAAAGACAAGAAAAGAAATGGGCACAATGGTCATGACTGCCTCACAAGAGGGAGTGAACCAGCCAACACACTGTGCAGGTTCACTTCCAGTATGAAATCTGTATACATGTGATTATCTGCAAGACGCTCAATAGCCTGTTTATCCAGATTTGTCCCCCTAAAAGGCTAAGTAAGTTTCTACAGCAAGTAGCACAACCTAAGTTGGGAGTGCGGTGGCGAGAGTGTTGGAAAGAGTAACTAAAATTCATCCTTAAGTACCTAAGTTCCATCTACTTAAAAGATCTGAGAAATGCTTCCTCTGCTTTCCACAGGAAGAAAGCTGGGTGTAAGTGCCATGGATTCAACGATGAGAATGAAGTCCTGAGCAAGGGAAAGGTGGGGAAAACTCCAGGTGAGCACAGTCGACACCGTGAAGGGGCTAACAGTAAACCCGCAGGGGTAAAATTTCTGACCACCACCTCTTCTAATTTGTGGGCTATTTGGTGAAGAGAATGTAAAGAGAGTTTTTAATCAGAATAAATATGTGCCTGATATTAACAGAATGGTTGAAGCTGGATACTTCAAGGGAACAGGCAGGATATTTCCATTTCAGTTCATATTAACCGTGCATACTTATTTCAAGCAATCACTGAAATTCTTCCAATTGCTTGGAAATTGATATACAAAAGAACAGATTTATAACATTTTCCTAAGGACAAATTTTCCAGTTCTATTTATATGAAATAACATATATCAAGGAATGCCTATGGTGTTAAGATGGATTCCAGCTTAGGGTCTTAGTAGCAGGGATACCTGTTCTTCTATTTTGTCTTGTCTGTCAAGAGCAGCTTCAACAGCATCAAAGAACTCCTCTTCATTGATCAGACTGTTTGGGCCTTCCTGTTCAAACACAGAAAAAAACAGTGGTTGATTCAAGGCAACAGAGAATACTGAAAACCTTTGTGTTCCATTCATGGAGCACACATTTACCAGACAAGTCAAGAGAGCAGGTAACATCATCACAAGGATGAGGAACATGCTCTATGGAAAATCCACCAGTGTCACACTTACAACCCACTCAGTACTCACATAGTTACGGTGTTCTGACCAACACTAAGGAAATGTAAAGCTAAGTTTATTTTGGTGCAAATCAGTGCAAGTGAGGGAGAGTGTCTTGAAAATCTCACAAAATGTATGTTATGAAAAAAATATGCATGGATTTGAAAAAATTTCACACTACAATAAATGTGACTAAATCCATTTTCCATAAACTATTTCAACAGTATCACACTACCCATATGTTAAGGTACCAGGGTAGGGCCTGATGACCTGTGGACCATGGTCACATTCACTCTGCCCCTTCCTGTAGCTGGGCGAAAAAAGCAATCATTTCATGACATGGCAAAACTAAAACATTGGTGTCCATCAATCAATCACACACAATCATCTATGTACTGTTTATGGCTACTTCTGCGCTGCAGGGCACAGCCAAGGGCTTGCAAAACTGATGGCAGAGACATAAAACTGGAGAAGAGTAGTGCAGAGCTGCAGCAGGTCTACAGCCAATAAAAACTATACAGAGTTCAGAGAGGGATCTTCCAAAGGAGAGCTAATCATTCTATGGAGAAAGAACAGTTGGGCTGCCCTTTGAAAGTCTGGTTATATGGCAGAACAGTGGGCATCAGTCACTTGGAGAAACTGTTACACTAAAAATTCCTAGGTGTCCATCCTCTGAAATCAGGTTTTGTTAGTATCTTATTTTGTAAAATTTCTTGACTTATTTTAAATGCAGAGTTAAACAGAGAGAGAGAGAGAGAGACAGAGACAGAGAGAAGCAAGTAGAGATAAATCTGAGAGAAATCTTCCAACCACTCGTTCACCCCCAAATGGCTGCAGAGGCCAGAGCTGGGCAGATCCAAAGCCAGGAGCCAGGAGCATCTTCCAGGGCTTCCACGTTGGGGCAGAGGCCCAAGCAATTGGGCCATCCTTCGCTACTTTCCCAGGCCATTAACAGGGAGCTGGATCAGAAGTAGAGCAGCAGGACCTTGAACCAGTGCCCAAATGGGATGTTGGCGCACCAGACAGTGGCTTTTACCCGTTATGCCACAGTGTCAGGCCTACAGAAATTAGTTTTTAAAAAAATTCATATATTTGAAAAGGTGGGGGGGAGGGGTGGAGATGGATCTTCGACCCACTGGTTCACTCCTCCAAACAGCCACAATTGCCTGGGTTAGGCTGAGCTGAAGCCAGGAGCCATAACTTCATCTGGGTCTTCCATGTTGGTGGCAGGACTCCAGGTAGCTGGGCCATCATGTGCTGCCTCCCAGACACATGAGCAGGAAGCTGGAAACAGAGTGAAGCTAGGACTAGAGCTAGACAATCCATGATGGGATACAGACATCCCACGTGGTAGCTTAATCCACTGTGCCTGCATGCCCACATCCCAGAGACTACTTTTCAAAAGGTATCTGGGGGCTGGCACTGTGGCGCTGTAAGTTAATCCTCTGTGTGCAGTGCCAGCATCCCATATGGCACCAGTTCAAGACCCAGCTGCTCCACTTCTGATCCAGATCTCTCTGCTATGGCCTGGGAAAGCAGTGGAAGATGGCCCAAGCGCTTGGGCCCCTGCACCCACATAGGAGACCCAGAAGAAGCTCTTGGCTACTGGCTTCAGATCGGTGCAGCTCCGGCCATTGTGGCCAATAGGGGAGTGAACCAGTGTGGATGGAAGACCTCTCTCTCTCTCTCTACTTCTGCCTTTCTGTAACTCTGCCTTTCAAATAAATAAATAAATCTTAAAAAAAAAAAAAAAGGTATTAGGTGGAGACCAGGTGCACAAAGTAGGTGATTTTTGTGCAAGTGTGACCTCAGCTGTATCAGAATATGAAACTATAAAGTACAAGGGTAGGTATTTGGTGCAGAGGCTGGGTGCTGCTTGGGATGCCACATCCCATATGGGAGTATTTGGGTTTGAATCCTGGCTCCATTCTGCTCAATTTTCCACCTTTTTGCTAATGCATGCCCTTGGAGGGAGTGGATGATGGTGCAAGTACTTGGATCCCTGACACCCGTGAGGGAGACCAGGATGGAGTTCTAGGTTTCTGGCTTTGACCTGAAATCTTCCTGCCCTGCCCTTGGCTGTTGTGGGAGCATTTAGGGAGGGAACCAGAGGATAGAAGATCTCTAAATTATTTAAAAAAAAAAAAAAAGAAGAAGTTTTTAAAAAGGACTTTGAAAAACATCCTTTTATTTTGTCACATGTATAAAGGGAAGGAACTATCTATTGCTAAATCTAATAGGCCCTCTTTGTCTTATTTGCCCTCATAGGATTTCTCCTGCTAAGGACTCTTTATTTTTTATTTCTGAAGACTTACTTTATTTATTTGAAATGCAACGAGAGAGAGAGAGATCGATCTTCCATCCACTGGTTCACTCCCCAGATGACCACAACAACCCTGGTCGAAACTGGGAGCCAGGAACCAGGAGCCTCATCTGGGCCTCCCATATGGGTGCAGGGACCCAAGGACTTAGCCATCTTCTGCTGCTCTCCCAGGCACATTAGCAGGGAGTTGGATTAGAAGTGGAGCAGCCATATGGGATGATGGAGTTACAGGCAGCAGCTTAACCCATTATGCCACAATGCCAGCGGCCCTTTAAGGGAGCTGTAAGAAAGACTGCTCTCTAGATTTTTTTGCCCTTAAGCATGCTGGATGCTCTCGCCATCCTTTAAATGCAGTTACTCCTGTTTCACATAGATGATCCTCAATTTTCAATGGTGTTGATCCCATAAACCTACAGTAAATTAGAAAAATGGCAAACTGGAGTGCATTCAATACACCCAGCTGACTGGCCGCACCAGAACACAGCAACACAGCGCACCACAGAGTCCTAGTGCTCACCCTCATGATCTCCCAGCTGCCTGACAACTGCTCGAGTCCTGCTCCTGGCCAGCATAAAAGAAGTCACAATTTAGAGTTCCAGGTACCATTCCTGCTGAATGCATATTGCTTTTGCACCACCATTAGGTGGGAAAATTGTTAAGTCGATAAATCAAAGACCACCTGTAGTGGCTCTAACTACATCATTCTCACTCATTTCCAAGGCTTTGGCCATGGTCTCAATTCACAGGCAGACCATTACTCTCGGGAGCTAGACTTTTTATGCTTAATCATGTACAGGTTTCCTCATGGGAAACTCCCAATGAATGGGTCTGCTGCTCTCTCTAGCCATGCAAGCTTAGTCTACCCCTTTGAATGTCAATGCAGCACACTGTTTCCCATGATGCACCCAAGCCTCTTTCAGAATTCTGAAGATGCCAAGATGAGCATGTGTGCAGAGTTCCACGAAGAGACCCATGGACACGTTCCCAGAAGACATCATGTGTACTGAAACCTGCCTGAATTCCACCATGTTTCTATATTCTAATAAAGGGGTCCACTGAGCTAGAGGGTTTGCTCCCCTCTGGTCACCTCATGGTGTGTGTCCCTCTTCATGAGTTTGCCTGTACTCATGCCTGAATAATGGATTCTCCCTCTCTCTTTAAATAAATCCTGCTCCCATTATCATACACTTAGATCATGCGGGAGCAAGAATGCTGGACAGCCGGGAAAGCCATTCCCACAACACCAACAGAGCTTCAACACAAACAGCTTGCCCTGCTGCAACGTCAGCCCAAGCCGTGACTCAGTCCCCACTCCCTAGTCCTGCTTTCCAAACATGTGATCAGTGTGTCTCCACTCTCCCTGCTTCTGTGCAAATCCAGCTCATCTACACTACTGGGGAAAAGTCCCCAAGCCCTGAGACATAACTGTCACCTTCAATCTGCTCTTCTCACTGCAACAAAGAATGATTTTCCTAAACCGAGATCTGAAAATGTCATGTTCTTGCTGAAAACCCAGTATTTCTAACGGCTCAAGTACTTGGGTTCCTGCCATCTGTCTTGAAGACCTAGGCTGGGTTCTGGGCTCCTGACTTTAGCCTGGGAAGTGAACCAGACGATGGATAGTCTGCCTCTGCCTTTCAAGTAAAATGAAAACCAATAAAGACTGAGGAAAGAAAACCCAACACCTCAGGATCTGAAGAGCTCCTCCTTGGGTTCACTCTCTTCGAGTCACTCTCCTCCTACTCCCTCTTCTCATCGGTAGACTCAGCAGAGTAGTGCTCTGGCTCCCGGTGCCTGGAGCAAACACTCAACTGGGGCTATTCACCTGGCCAATGCCTTCTTACTTTACTCATTCTTAAGGTTTCACTAAAGTGCTATATTTCCTCTGGGAGTCCAGCCCTCAGTTAATTCCAGGGGCTGCAAGTGCTTCAGAGAACACATCAGCAGAATCACTAACCTACATTCCCCTTGGGAGGTTATCAGAACCACCCAATAACCCCCTGTATCAGTCACACACTCAGAGAACAGGTTATTTTAGCTGTGCGTTACGCGATCTAGAAGGATCTGCCTCTGCCCATGTCTTATAAAGTCTGGAGTGCCCCAGGGCCCTGCACTGCAGTTTTAAGAATGGGTTTAACGTTACAAAGGAACTTCCAAGGCTGCAGATGACAGAAACATTTAAGCTTTGCTTATTAACTACAACATCATGGAAATTTAATAATAACCAAAATAATGTCATAGTTTGAATTAAGCCCATGCAATATGTAATACACGATTCTTGTGTAATACAGACACAAGACAAAATAGATGGCTCCAAACTCTGAAAAGGTTGAAGAAAAGGTATCCGTTTATGTAAGAATTTAAGTTTAACTAGAAATTAAATCTCACAGGATTCAGTGAGGGGGAAAAATTAGAGTATCCTTAACCATTCACTCACTTAAGAGAGAAAAAAAGGGGTGTTTCAAATAAAAATCAAAGGATGTGTACTCAACAATGCCAGAGGAAAAAAAACTCCATAGCTTCTAGGCCTTTTGGCTACGATCAAGTGCAGGAATAAAAAACAGATTCCCACTTTGTAACGTAAGCTTAAAAATTCAGATACTTCAACAATACACTTAAACAGACCGCTAAAAACAAAAACACAAAAGCCAACAACGAAACACAGAAAATAATCATTTGAAGTGGACAATGCTTTCCAACCACAATGCCAGATGAGAAGGAAGGCAGTCAGAAAAAGGGCCTCTCTGTGGCACAGGGCGGTAAAGCTGAGACGCTGGCATCCCACATGGACACCAGTTTGAGTCCCAGCTGCTCCACTTCCAAACCAGCTCCCTGCTAATGGCCTGGGAAAAGCAGTGGAAGATGGTCCAAGTGCTTGGACCCCTGCCACCTACATGGGAGGCCTGGAATAAACTCTGGACTTCTGGCTTTGGCCTGGCCCAGCCCTGGTCATCGCCACCATTTAGAGAGTGAACCAGTGGATGGAAGATCTGTCTCTAACTCTGACTTTAAATAAATAAAATAAACAGATAAATAGGACATTAAAGATAAAGGGATGAACTGCATGCAGGACCCAAACCGTCTTTTGGTAAAACCAACAATCACACACTAAAGAAGAAAAGAACTGCAAAAGTGAAAGGAAAATTCTATCCATCTTCCCAATCAACCAGAAAAAGAAACTTAAAAACAGCCAAAGGCTAAGGAAGAGTCGTTAAAGAAATACGAATGAATGATAAAATATATTTAAAAAGCCAATAGTTATTCCCAAGCTAACCTAAAATAGTGAAACAATCTGCCTGAGAATAAAAATTATAATAGCTTATATTTCAATGATTAAGATTTTTAAAACCAGCAAGAACAGCTAATTATGTAATTTTTATACATTTTAGAAGAAACAAACTGACAATTTCACAATATTACAACCCAGGTTGGAAATCCATTGAAGCATAAAAAAACTCAGGGACTGGGCATCTGGTGTGATGCTTGAATCTCTTCAGCTGCCTGCATCGCAACCCTTATCAGAATGCCTGGGTTCCAGTCCCCAGTCCTGCTCCTGCTCCAGCTGGATGCTAATTTGCACCCTGGGGGCAGCTGGTAATGACTCATTACATACACCGGTCCCTGCCATCATGTGGAAGACCAGAACTGAGGTGGCGCCTCCTGGCTTCAGTCTGGCCCAGCCTGGCTGCTGCAGGCATTTGGGGGAGTACACTAGTAAACAGAAGATTTCCATTTCTGTGTCTGTTTTTATTTTTTTTTTAAGAGATTTTATTTATTTATTTGAGAAGTAGAGTTACTGACAGTGAGAGGGAGAGACAGAGAGAAAGGTCTTCCTTCCATTGGTTCACTGCCCAAATGGCCTCAATGGCCAGAGCTATGCCGATCTGAAGCCAGGAGCTTCTTACGGGTCTTCCACGTGGGTGCCGGGGCCCAAGGACCTGGGCCATCTTCTGCTGCTTTCCCAGGCCACAGCAGAGAGCTGGATTGGAAGAGGAACAGCTGGGACTAGAGCCGGCACGCATACGGGATACCAGCGTTGCAGGTGGAGGGTTAACCTACCGCGCCACCACGCCAGCCCCTTTTGTGTCTGTCTGTCAAATAAAGGCAGAGTGCCTTTCAGATAATTAAAAAATTAATAAATATTAAATGAAAATCCAGCCAATTAGTAGCTCCTCCATCTCCATTTTCTTGTTCTTTTTAAAACTATTTATTTATTTAACTGAAAGGCAAGTTCACAGATAGAGAGAAGGAGAGACAGAGAGAGATCTTCTATTTGCCGTTCACTCCCCAAATGGCCGCGACAGCCAAAGCCAGGAGCCAGGAACTTCTGGGTATCCCATGTGGATGACAGGGGCCCAAGGACTTGGGTCATCTACTGCTGCTTTGCTGGATGAGAAGTGGAGCAGTTGGGACTTGAACTGGTGCCAATATGAGACGCTGATGTCGCAGGTGGCAGTTTTATCTGCTATGCCAGAACGCCAGCCCCCACCTCCCTTTTTCAAATACAAATGGCGAGAAACTTTGCCTCTGTATTCTTAATATAACCATTTTCCTCTGCCTGTGGCGCCAGCACTCCAGGTTCTAGTCCCAGCTAGGGCGCTGGATTCTGTCCCAGTTGCTCCTCTTCTAGTCCAGCTCTCTGCTATGGCCCGGGAGTGCAGTGGAGGATGGCCCAAGTGCTTGGGTCCCTGCACTGCATGGGAGACCAGGAGGAAGCACCTGGCTCCTGGCTTCAGATCAGTGCAGTGCTGACCGTAGCGGTCATTTGGGGGGTGAACCAACAGAAAGAAGACCTTTCTCTCTGTCTCTGTCTATAGCTCTACCTGTCAAAAAAAAAAATATATATATATATATAACCATTTTACATTCTGCTTCTACATCAACAGTACTCCTTACTATCTCATTTTTAAAATGCTGATTTCAGGAATATCAGCAATGTTTAATCACATTTTCCAAATAAATTTTTACACATTTTTTTCTATTAAGAAATGCTAGACAAAAACAGCTCATAAAATTTTCATGTGCTATGTCAATCTGGAGAGGGTTTTTTTTTTTTTTTTAAGAATTTGTAATTATTTATTTATTTATTTGAGAGGTAGAGTTAGAGACAGAGGGAGAGACAGAGAGAAAGATCTCCCATCTGCTGGTTCATTCCTCAAATGGCTGCAATGGCCAGAGCTGGGCTGATCCAGAGCCAGGAGCCAGGAATTTCTTCTGGGCCTCCCACATGGGTGCAGGGGCCAAGCACTTGGGTCATCTTCTGTAACTTTCCCAGGCCACAGCAGAGAGCTGGATTAGAAGACAAGCAGCAAGGACAGAACCAGCACCCGTACAGGATGAAACAAGTTGATTTCAAACACTTCCAAGCTTCGGTAAAGGCAACTGGAACAATTCAGGTTCTTGAGTGGATGAAATCTTGCAGCACAGCACAGACTGAACTCTTCTGCCTTAGATTTTTTCCTCCGTAATTTGCTTTTACTAAAACAAAGCACGAGGAGGCAGGCATTGCACCACAGTGGGTTAGGCTGGGCCTGGGACACCCTCACCCCATACTGAAGCGCAGGTGCAAGTCCAGCCAGGTGCCTGCTGATGTCTCTGGGAAGGAGCAGCAGATGATGTCTCCAGCACATAAGTTCCAGCCACCCACACGGGAGACCAGGATGAACTCCTGGCTCCTGGCTTCAGCCATTGTGCTCATTTGGGGAAATGAACCAATGGATAGATTCTCTCTCTCTCTCTCTCACTCATCCTTTCAAACAAACAACTCAATAAATAAATCTTCATCCTTTTTTTAAAATAAATAACAGCAGCCAGTGCTGTGGCACAGTGGGTAAAGCCGCCACCTGTAGTGTCGGCATCCCATATGGGCGTTGGTTCTGATCCAGCTCTCTGCTGTGGCCTGGGAAAGCAGCAGCAGATGGCCCAAGTCCTTGGGCCCCTGCACCCTTGTGGGAGACCCAGAAGAAGCTCCTGGCTTCAGATCAGCCCAGTCCAGATGTTGCAGCCATTTGAGGAGTGATCCAGAGGATGCAAGACTTCTCTCTCTCTCTCTGCCTTTGTCTCTGTAACTCTGCCTTTCAAATAAATACGTACATCTTTTAAAAAGAATTTAAAGAACATAAGTAATATTAAAAATGATCTTCACAGGGGAGGAAAAAAAACTTTTCCTATTATCAGAGCCAGCCTAATACTGGGCCCTTGAAAGTCCACGTCAAACTTTGAAGGCAATAAAAACACTTCAGAGTAAGCCTGACACTTACATATCATATTACACATTTACTAAAATAAATACTGAGGAACAAGCTACACATGCAGAGTATCTGAAGGTTACAGAGCCACTTCAGACCAGCGTCTTCCCTGAGATATGGCTCAGCTGCTTTTCTAAGATCACAACAGACATCCATACTTCATAATCTGGCCCTCCAAAGTGGGATTTCTTCTTGAGCTCTGCCATTGCATTTTTGTATGCTTCCTCTGCTCTTCTTCTCTTTTCAGCTTCCTATTAAGAGAGAGAAAAAAGGAAAATATCATTTAAAGTGGAAATTTTAAGTAGTGAAGTCTTTTAAGTGGGTTTCCTCTGTATTTCAGTGTTATTTTACAATTTGATCAAATACTGATTTTACTCCTGTGAAAAAGAAGAGCATTATTCTATCCGATTAAACGTTGTCCTCTGGGCTATATACTTCATAGAAACTATCACCATTTAAATCTCCACTCCCTTAATGGAGAGGCATTTGGCACAGTGGTTAAGATACCAGGTGGGACATGTGCATCCCACAAGGGTGTGGCTGAGTTACATACACACCACTGCTGACCCTGGCAGGGAGGCAGTGCAGAGGGGAAGAATTCAACTAACTGAGCTCCTGATACCCAAGTGGGAGACTTAGGATTGAGTTCTGGACTACTCTGTTTGTGACCCAACTTCCTGCTCACGCACACCATAGAGGCAGCAGGTAATGCTGAGGGATACAGATGGAATTCTGGGTTCCTGCATTCAGCCTGGCTCAGCCTGGCTGTTAGGGGCATTAGTGAAGTGAACAAGTAGCCAGAAGATTGATTCTCTCTCTCTGCCTTTCAAAATAAAAAAAGAACTTAAACAAACAAAAAAAGGTCCACAGAGAACTTACACAAAGGTAACTACTTCTATATACCACATCTGAATTAAAGGTAGTGCACATCAATAAATTTAGCTTCAGAGATCTTATTCACCAGGTGATTTCAGTGTAGGTAGGAGGAACAGGACTATAGATCTGCTAGAATGGCTAAAATTAAAAAGATCACATACAACTCTGCTTTGTAAAGATTTATTTATTTTATTATTTCAAAATAGAAATGGTGGGAGATCTTCCAACTGTTGGTTTACTCCCCAAATGGCAAAAACAACAAGGTATGGGGCAGGCCAATGCCAGGAGCCAGGAAACCCATCCTGGGCTCCCACATTGAGAGGCAAGGA
Organism: Oryctolagus cuniculus; assembly: GCF_964237555.1. Classification (NCBI taxonomy): domain Eukaryota; kingdom Metazoa; phylum Chordata; class Mammalia; order Lagomorpha; family Leporidae; genus Oryctolagus; species Oryctolagus cuniculus. Next base: position 495,322 of record NC_091445.1, read on the forward strand.
CCCAAGTAACTCCCACCATCACTCACTGTCTTCCCAGGTACTCTGAGTAGAGATGAAACATTGCAAGTGGCAGCTTAACCCGGTGCACCACAGTGCTGTTCCCTGTCCTCTCCCCGCCCACAACAATGCTGTCAGGAGTGAAGTGTAAGCTGACTTCTCATATGCTGATGGGAATGTAAATTAACCTAACAGGCTTCAGAAAATCACTTTCCAGTATCCACTAAGGCAAAGTACATATCCTAGAAACCAGGGGTTTATTCCCAGGTATTTAACCATGAGAGCTTATACACCAAAATATATACATGAGAATCTTCAGCAGCTTTTCCCTAACAGCCAAAAAACGAAAACCAATGGCCCTCCACAGGAATATAGATTAAGTGAAACTGTACAATTAAAATGCATTACAGTACAATACTATCTAACAAAGAGAAAGAATAAACAATCACTAAATGCAGCAATATGCATAAATCTCACAATGCTAAAGACAAACAAACAAAAGACAAAAAAAATCGATAAAAAAATGTATTTTATGAATCCATTTTTACGATGACCAAGACAGGCAAAACGAATCTATGAAACAAAATCAGAACCGTGGTGTTACGTGTTGTTCAGGATATGTCTCCCCAAACTAATTCAGATGTTTAAACCCCAAAGTCTACTGTTAATGGCTAATAGAAAAAAGAGGAGGCTTGTCTCAATTATGGTGTCTGAAGCTGGGGCCTTTGAGAAGTGAATGAATGAGACTGGGTCCCCAGGGCCACGATGACAGTGTAAGTGAAGAAGAACAGTGGGCTTTATGTATCTCTCTGCACCGTGGTGTGCCGTGGGACTGTCCCTCTCCCTCTTCTCACCTACCAGATGCCTCACCCAAAGGGTCTACTCACTTGTGCACAGTGAGTAGCACTGCAAGCTGAAATAACCTTTGTTCCTTTCTAAGTAACTCTTCTCCAATATTATAGGTAGAGTGTGGAAAACCTAACACATGTGGTCAGCTCTTTGGGTGGTTGTATTGGTATGGCTAAGGGAAGGGCATGAAGTTATCTCCCAGGGTATTAGAAGTCATGATGACCAGTTACAGGGTGTATCAATTTGTAACCAAAACAAACAGTACACTTTAGTCTATTTATGCTACACCTTAATTTCAATATGCTTAGTCTACTGGATAAGGCACGAGTTAAGATGCTATATCTTACTCCGAAGTACCTGGCTTCAATTCCTGCCTCTGGCTCCTGATTCCAGCTTCCTGCTAATACAGACCTTGGAAGGCAGCGATGATGGATCAATTAACTGGGTTCCTGACACCCATGTGGGAGTCCTACACTGAATTCTTGGTTCTCAGCTTTGGCCCCCACTGTTTAGAAAGGCAATCAGCACTTGTGAGTACTTTTTCCCTTTGACATGCGAATTAAAAACAAAAAATTTTGTTTTAAAAAGACAGTAAAATGCATATAGCGGTAATATTTCTATTTTTTAAATAAACTAAAAGTTCATTTATTTTTATCTATGTGAAAGGCAAAATGACAGAGAGACAGAAAGAAAGAAATCATCCATGCACTAGTTTACTCCCCAAAAGCCAGGAGCCAGGAATTCCATCAAGGTCTTCCAGGTGGGTGGCAGGGACCCAAGTACCTGAGCCATCATCTGCTGCCTCCCAGGAAACACATTATCAGGGAGCTGACTCAGAAGTGGAGGTGGGACTTGATCCCAGGCACTCTGATAGGAGATGTGGACGTCCCAAGCTATGGCTTACTTAACCCACTGTACCACAGTACCAATATAAGCATTAAAAATCCTCAAGGGCAAGTGAAAAGACATGTATGCGGAGCTACTTGCCTGAGTCTATTCATGCAAACACATCTATATTCAATGAATACGTTTTCTCTTACTTAGAACTAAAATTGGTAAAATAGGATTTCTACTTTTCCTGTACAGGAATGCCTAACAACTAAGTATAGTTCTTCTACAGGAGTAGATTTTTATTATAGGCAATCATGAAAAGCTATCACCATTACATATTATTAACTTTCAACTCACTGAAAGAATATTAGGATCAACATTATATATCCACATAAAAGTATAATTAAACAACTATATTAGTAAATACCTGTTATTATCAGCTATTTAATTGCTCTCAGATTTTAGGCTCCTTGAGGGATTGCTTCTTGCTCACTACTGTTTTCCCATTCTTGGCTTAAACCCAGGCACACCACAGGTATGCAAATACTTCTTGAGATGTACAATTTCATAAAACCATGTTGTTATCATTGTCCTTTCTTTTTTAAATTTTGAATTACCTAAAAGATAAATGAATTGCTAAACACCTTTCTCGGCAAGTTTCTGCACACAACGAACACCAGAAAGTTCTTGAGTGGATAGTTGTTCATCAACAAATCCACACATCAAATATGTGTGTGTGAACACAAATGTGCAGACGTGTGCACACATACTTACATTCCATGTACAATTTAACTGGGATTCTGTACAGTGGAAAGGATAAGCAAGATCTGACACCAGTCAGCCCCATAAGGTGATTACAGATTACATTATTTTCTGGATTCCAAGGATACAGCCATCTTTTCTGGGTGTTCCTTGGTTAAGAATACTGCATGGAGAAGCAACAAAAGTAGTTGTTTTCAGATTCTTTGATTTTCTCTGCATATTGTTATGCAGTAAAGAAAGAGAATGGATAAAAATAACAAGTGTGAGGGCAGAAGCCAATCTCCCTTTTCAAAATAACAAATCTGAATACTGAAAAACTGCTATATAATGTAAAAAGGTTTTCTCAAAACATTTTAAAAAATTTTTAAGACTTATTTATTTTGTTTGTTTGAAGGGCAGAGATCGATAGATCTTCCATCTGGGGGTTCACTTCCCAAATGGCTGCATGGCCGGGGCTAGGCCAGATCAAAGCCAGGAACCTGGAACCCCATGCGGGTCTCCCATATGCGTGGCAGGCACCCAGAGCCATCTTTTCCTGCTTTCCCAGGCACATTTGCAGAGAGCTGGATTCGAAGTGGAGCAGCCAGAACTCAAACTGGCACCCATATAGGAGCCAGTGTCACAGGTGGTGGCTTAATCTGCTGTACCACAACACCAGTCCCAAAATTTCTGATGCAGTGTAGTTACAGTAGATGATTGAAGGATATGTCATTTCAACTCCAGAAAGAAAATGAAATCCCCACACAGTAGCTCCTAGAGCACTGCGGTTCGTGGTCTCACTGTCTGTTAGCCAAGGTCATCCAGAAGGGTAAGTATAGTACAGTAAGACACAAAGTGACAGACAAGACTGACTGCCAAGACACATTCATCTTTCATTACAGTGCACTGTGACACACCTATTCTATCTTACGCCCAATTTATAAATCAAGCTTTATCACAGGTAGTATGTACAGGGAAAAACATAGTACACATGCAGTTTGGTATTATCCATGGCTTCACTCATCCACTGGGGGTCTTGGAATGTATTCTTCACAGATAAGAGGAGTCTAATACTCCAGTTTAAAGCAATACTTTCATAAAAATTGTCTGTTTTAAAAGAAGACATACTGAGAGTCCATGTGACTTGCTTTCACCTGCCTCTGTACTGAACACTTCTCTTTTCTTGACAAACACGGGCATCTTTCTGGATACACGGCACTATTCAAAATTGGCCATTCTGCCAGAACATCAGGTGGTACTGGTCAAACTGAAACACCTTCAAATACTGCAAGCCATAAAACTTAACTGATAAGTGAGAAGACACAGGCTGGTTTCTAGCCTAGTCTATGGAGCTGCAGTATGAGAACAGAAAAAATTATCTCACTCTGCTACCTAACACCTCTGGACAAGTTCCTGGCACACATTTCCTTCTTCTATACAACAGTGCTGACTAGAACTAGATTCTAGGTATGTGTCAATTCTAACATTTTACTATTTTACCAAAGTTGAATTACAAAGCCAAGTTTTCCTAGGAAACAAATTCACGGAGCCATACTTCACACCAGAAATTAAAGACTCAGACTGTAATGTATTATCAGAGCTATAGTTTAAACAAAGGTGGGAAAATGTGAACACAGGGAAGTGTTCAAACAACACAATATGTCTTACCTGATATCACAACAACCCTGGGAAATGCACTGTTATGATGGTAGTAAGTAAATGTTTAACTAAATAAATTGGGGCTTAAGAAGTAAGTTCATACAACTTAAATACAGTTTTACATACCACATACAATAAAGGTAGGTATGGTTCATCACCCCTATCCCAAAGCATTATTAATCCCATCATAAAAATGTTTAGATTCAATCCTATCAGGAAAGAGTACTGTATGGTAACTAAATAAATTACTGGAGAATCTTATTAGGAAGATGAGTTTAAGATTCTCACAAAATTTCAGGGGAGTTGTACACTGCCCACTGCTTCCATCAATCAAGTACATTACTCTCTTAAGAAGTCACTTTTGGTGAAAAGTTCAATCAAGCAATGAACAGCAGGAGAAACTGGTCTCACCTTGTCGTGCCTCTTCTGCCAGCTCTCCTCGCGTTTCACCATTAGCTCAATACAATGAGAAAGCGTGGCAAGAATCCCAGCAGTAGTTGCTTTAAAAGTGATCGCTTCCCCTTTGAAGTCTATCCCATTGATTCCTTTAGGTGTTACATGCGGAAACACTGAAAAAGAGAGGTATTCATTCAAAATCTTCCAAATGAAGAATTCTTCATTACAATTAAAGATTAAAAATATTTATTAAACTAGCAAGCTTAAACATATTTATGGATAACAATTATTCCTCTCTGGCCCAACATTTAAAAATCTTCTATCCACGCTCTGTGAGCCAATACGCTCTGTGGCAGCATTATGTACTCACAAGTCCTTTTCTTCAGATCTACTTCCTGAAACCTGTTTGCTGTGCTGCGCCCAGTGAAGCAAGTGATAGGAGGAGCAATACTGGAACAATATTCCCGCAGCTTACAATGGGACCTAACTGTGGCAAGAGCTACCTGACATTTTAAGAAACCTAGAACGTAAAATATCTGAATATAAACTATAGAATTTAATAAGGCAATAGAAAATTTGGAAAACAAATATTCAAATTTAAGTCTAGGACCAATGCACATGTTAAATAGTTTGCTTACATTTCATAATTTGAACTCACAGCACTGAAATAGTCTTTAAAAAACCACAAAATGCAAAGAGAGCATAGTATCTTAATCTATAGCTAACAAAAAACTATTCCAATAGAACTCTTACCAATGAAATGCCACTTCTGTGAAAACTCATATGCAGACAGGACCATAAAAGTATAATCAGTAAGATAATAAAGTGATGAACTAGACTTCGTCAGTGTTTAAAATTTCTGCACTTGAAGATATTGATATAAGAATTAAGAGAAAAGCTATAGACATGCATAAAGATCTTTACATAGCATCTATTAATAAAGAACTTATCTCTAGAACATACCAAGCAACCTTTAAAAAGTGAGCAGGGGCTAGTGCTGCGGTACAGTAAGTTAAGCCTCTGCCTGTGGTTCCGGCATTCCATATGGACCCTAGTTCAAGTCCCAGCTGCTCCTCTTCCAATCAAGCTCTCTACTCATGGCCTGGGAAAGCAGAAGATGGCCCAAGTGCATGGGGCCCTGTACCCATGTAGGAGACCCAGATGGAACTTCTGGCTCCTGGCTTTGACCTGGCCCAGCTCCAGCCATCTGGGGAGTAAACCAATGGATGGAAGATCTCTCTATCTGTAACTCTGCCTCTCAAAAAATGAATAAATAAATCTTAAAAAAAAAAAAAAGTGGGCAGACTGTCAACACCCTTAACTAAAGAGGAGGCACAGGTAGCAAATAACACAAAAAGACAATTAACACACTTGCTACTAGGGAAATAAAAAGAAAACCATAATGAAATATCACTTCCTATCTACTAAAATGACTAACATTTAAAAGGACTGACTACAACACAAATTGGTGGGGATACTCAAGAACTAGAATCATATACTGCTAATAAAAAATATCTGGCATTTCTTTAAAAGTTAAAAACATCTACTATATGATGTAGTATTCCACTCCAGAGCATTAAAACCAAGAGAAATAAAATGTATGCTCACGCAATGGCAAATGATCATAGTGACTTTATAATAACCTGCAGATACACTGATAACTGTTGTATATCTGTATAGTACTCAGCAATGAGAAGAAATCATCTAACAAGACATGAAGAAACAACAGTCTCAAAGTGAAAAAGAATCCAGGCAAAAAAAAAAAAGGTGCATTATATGAGTCCACTTACATTAAGTTCTAGAAGATGCAGATTAATCTACAGGGAAAGAAAACAGATCTGCAATTGTTTTACAGTGAAGGGGATGACAACACAGATGGACAAAATTTTGAGGTGACAGATACGTTAACTACGTGTTGACAGTTTCATGAAATACCTACATCCACTAAACTACACACTTAAATCATGTCAATTATATACCTATAAAGTTTTTTTTAATATTTTATTTATTTAAGAAGTAGAGTTAGAGAGAGAGAGACAGAGGGAAAGACAGAAAGAAAGGTCTCTCATCCGCTGGTTCATTCCCCAAATGGCTGCAACAGACGGAGCTGGGCCGATCTGAAGCCTGGAGCTTCTTCTGGGTCTCCCATGTGGGTGCAGGAGCCATCTTCTACTGCTTTCCCAGCCATTGCAGAGAGCTGGATGGGAAGAGGAGCAGGCAGGACACAAACTGGTGCCCACATGGGATGCTTGCGCTGCAGGCAGAGGCTTGGCCTACCACACCACAGTGCTGACCCTTGTGGGGAGCAGCTCGGACTGGACTGAGTTACTGGAATTAAGACTTATTCTATGCATCTGCTCTCCCACAATATGGCGCTGGGAGAGAAGTAAACAGCTTCCGCACAGCTGCCTCCAGTTCAACCAATAAACTGTAGGACCTGCTCCTGATTGGAGAGCAGCGTACTCGGCGTGTGGGCAGCCGAGTTGGGATTGGCGGAGGAGGACTATAAAGGAGGAGAGAGACGGCATGCACCGGGGAACATCTAAGGGGAACATCTAGCTGAAGGAACACCTGTGCAGCCCCCGAGAAGAGCCGGCCGGCGGTGTGCCGCTCCCCTGCGGAAGTGGGGAATGTGGCCAGGGGGAACTGCCCTTCCACGGAGGTGGAAGGGACAGTAGCCAACCCGGGAAGAACCAGCAGCAAACCCGGGGAGGGCCGAGCAGACGAAAGAGCAGCGCAGGGTCTTGTGTCGTTCCCCCACGAAGACGGGGAGCGACAACCCTAAATGTATGAAATTTTTTTTTAATTTTATTTAAGTTATACAAGTTTCAGGTAACCTATCAAACTTTAAAAGTTTTCTTTGCCAGACTAAAAACGCTTTGTATGAATGTTGTAACTTCTTTACTTTCCACCACTTTTATAAATTACTACTTTACAGATGACCATACTTAGAAATTCAAACATACCTAGGTCTTAGAATATGTGCAAGTAATAATGGGTACTCACTGCTAAATATTTGCTAATTTATATACTTACAAGTCAGTGTAATGTGAAAACAAAATGACATGTCTTTGAAAAAATTCTAGCAACACAGAAATGCACCTCTTTAGTTACACTTACTACTTTTAGAAAGAGCTACCTCAAATCCTTTTCAGAATGATACAGACTTCTATTACCGATTTTGAAGCTGTGGGGAGCAATCCGGACTAGACTGTTACTGGAATTAAGACTTATTCTATGCACCTGCTCTCCCACATTATGGGGCTGGGAGAGAAGAAAACAGCTTCTACACAGCTGCCTCCAGTTCAACCAATAAACTGTAGGACTTGCTCCTGATTGGAGGAGAGCAGCGTACTCGGCGTGTGGGCAGCCGAGTTGGGATTGGCGGAGGAGGACTATAAAGGAGGAGAGAGACGGCATGCACCAGGAACATCTAAGGGGAACATCTGAGGGAACGCCTGTGCAGCCCCAGAGAAGAGCCGGCCGGCGGTGTGCCGCTCCCCTGCGGAAGTGGGGAATGTGGCCAGGGGGAACTGCCCTTCCACGGAGGTGGAAGGGATAGTAGCCAACCCGGGAAGAACCAGCAGTAAACCCGGGGAGGGCCGAGCAGACGAAAGAACAGCGCAGGGTCCTGTGTCGTTCCTCCACGAAGAGGGGGAGCGACATAATGGTGCCGTGACTCGGATATGAAGCCTAGGCAGCGTTTAGTGTTGCTCCTCCACGAAGAGGGGGAGCGACAGAAGCTTTTCAAACAACATTTGGAGAAATAAGGGTCTCACACAGTAAGCACTCTGAAAAAATTTCTGTCACATTATATCAGTTAGAACACGAAAGTCGGAGTAAAACCTCATCTTTGTCATCCACCAGGCTCCTCTAAATATTGGTTACTCCAACTGTTTTCTCTCAGTCTCTATCTTACATGATACAACCTCAGCTTAATGGAAAAAGCTAACTAAAACCCCAAAGTACTTGCTAATTTTAGATGAGAACACAATGTCCAAGGTTCCCCCTGAAGACATTGCTAAAGAGATAACAGGACACTGCCAATGACACATTGTATTAAAAGAAAGAGGAAAATTTAACTACACATATGAAGGGCTAAAATGGAATAGGGTCAATATATTTAGTTTTTCTTTTGTCATTTATGATTTGCATAACTAAAGGTCATAAGCCTTTATTCCCATATTTCTTCTAAGAATTTTACAGTGTTAGCTCTGGTATTTAGGTCTTTGATCCATTTTGAGCTAACTTTTGTATTTGGTGTGATAAGAGGATCGACTTAATTCTTTTACATGTGGATATCAAGCTGTCCAAGCTGTCCCAGCATAACTGTTGAAAAGAATATTTCTCTGCCCCTACACTGAATTTTCTTGGCACTGTCCCAAACTGACTTGCCTGCAAATGTGGGAGCTTACTTCTGGACTCTCAATCCTATTTGATTGCTCTAGTGTCTGTCCTTATGCCAGACACACAGCCTTGATTACCACTGCTCTGTACTAAGCTACAAAACTGCAAACTGGGAATCCTCTCTTTTTCCAAGATTCTTTGGTGATTCTAGGTCTCTTATATATCTATATGAATTTTAAGATCAGTTTGTTAATTTCTGAAAAATAGCTACTTAGAATTTTCAGGCCGGTGCTGCAGCTCACTTGGCTAATTCTCCGCCTGTAGCACCGGGTCCCGGTTGCTTCTCTTCCAGGCCAGCTCTCTGCTGTGGCCCGGGAAGGCAGTGGAGGATGGCTCAAGTGCTTGGACGCCTACACCCACATGGGAGACCAGGAGAAGCACCTGGCTCCTGGCTTCAAATTGGCGCAGTGCACCGGCCATGGCAGCCATTTTGGAGGTGAACCAACGGAAGGAAGACCTTTCTCTCTCTCCCTCCGTCTAAACTCTGTCCAAAAAAAAAAAAAAAAAAAAAAAAGGATTATGGCATCTGTAGACTCAAATGAACATTTTATTCTTTAAATATATTATATATAATAAATATTTTTTATAATAAATGTGCAATTTTATTTTTAAAATCATTTTTGTTTATTTATTTGAGAGGGAGGTAAGTACTCTAATCCATTGGTTCACTCCCCAAATTCCTGAAATGGCCAAGGTTGTGCTGTGGCCAAAGCAAAGAACTGAGAACTCAATACAGGTCTCCCAAGTGGGCAGCAGGAATCCAACTTCTTGAGATGTCACTACACACTCCCAAGGCTGACATAAGCAGGGTGCTGGGGCAGAGAAATGAACTGAGGAATTCAGATATGAGAGATGGGATTCTTGACCACTAGGCCAAATGCCCATTTTGGATGCCTTTTCTTTTTCTTATCAAGGGTCCTGACTACGAAATCTAACATAATACTGAGGTTAGTTCAGGGGTTTTAACAGACTTTATGTCAAAAATTTTATTTATTGGTATGATTAAGTAGTTTTGGTCTTTATTCTACTGATTATATTACACTAAAAACTTGTGTCCTTCAAGGACTGTCAGTTTAATCTAAGTCAACTTGTTGCATATATATTCACAGCATTCCCCTCTATTTTTATTACCTAAGATCAGTAGTAACGCCTTTCTTTTCATACTGGATTTTAGTAATTCTATTCCTGCATATTTGGTCAAAGGTTTGTCAATTTTTTGTTCTTTACAAAAAAAACCTACTTATGGTTTCACTGATTTTTCTATATAGTTTTTCTATCTTTCATCTTTTATAGCAATGGTGTTTCAACTACAAATTTCTCTCCAAGTATTTCTTTCACCATAGTCCATTTTGGTATGCTGCATTTTTGTGTTTATCCATATCAAAAATCTTTCATCCACTGAATAAGGGTGCTATTTTACATATATTTGTGAATTTTCTGAATTTTCTTGTTACTGATTTTATTCCACTGTGGGTGGCAGATATACTCAGTATGTCAGTCCTTTTAAACGAATCAGGGTTTATATTATGGCCAAGCAGAAGGTCTATTCTAGACAATGTTTCTTGTGCAACTGAGAAGACCTACTCTTCACTGCTGGGTACAGTGTTCCACAGAACGCTTATTAGGTCTATTGCTGTAGAGTACGTGCATGGCTTCCACTTCCTTATTCATCTTCTTCCTACTTTTCTATTTACTATTCAACGTTGGCTACTGAAGGCTCTATTATTATGGTCTTTTTCATTTCAACTCAGTACTTCTGGGATCTGTTGTTAAGTATATCTATGTATATAACTGCTGTATTTTCCTGATGGTTTGACTATCTTATCATTATAGAATGTCCCCTGTTGTATCAAAACATATAAATTAAGACAGCATAAAATATAAAAAAAAAGAAAAATTTAAAATTGGCAGGTAAGAACTTAAGCAGATTGCGAAAACTATCCTATCATGATCTGTAACTCTTGAAACGTGTCGTCAAAGGAAGGTGCTTCCTTATAAGGCTCCAAAAATTTCCTCCTTATAGACAGCAGGCCAATTAATGGCTGCTTTACACGGTGATCTGTTGTCAAGAAGATCCAACATGGCCAGTCCACCCCAATTAGCACCTGTTCCCAATATGAGGAGCCCCAGCACTGGGCAAGCAGCTGTCGTGACAAAACTGGCTTCTGCCAACCCTGCCAAGAACAAGGCCACTGGAAATGGAACTGTCCTGAGTTTGCACACTCAGCTCCCTGCTGAACCACCTGCCTGGCCTGCCCAGGTGTATTCTCTCCATTCCACCATATAACCTCGCTCTCCCCCAAGTCTAGTGACTGGGCACTCATCTGTCCCCTCTGTTCTGACGGATGCCCTATCCCCAATAAAACCTTATTACTTTAAAGAAAATATCTTCCTTAATCTGATCTACATTATTCTAATTGTCTTTCTTCTCATCTTTGCACTCTCTGGGAGTTTTACTCATGTTATAGCCTTTGTTCCAGTCCCCCAGCCTATACATGTAATATTTACTAGCAGGTTATTATTAAGCACAGCTTTCAAAAATTCTTTGCACCAAAATAAACTTATCTTTTGGGGCTAGCACTTTGGTTTAGCAGGTAAAGCTACCGTCAATGGTGCCAGCATCCCATATACATGCTGGTTCAAGTCCTGGCTGCTCCACTTCCAATCCAGCTCTCTGCTATGGCCTGGAAAAGCAGTAGAGGATGGCCCAAGTCCGTGGGCCCCTCTACCCTCATGGGAGACTCGGCTGAAGCTCCTAGCTTCGGATCGGCGCAGCTCCGGCCATTGCAGCCAATTGGAAAGTGAACCAGTGGATGCCAGACCTCTCTCTCTGTCTTTACTTCTTGAACTCTGACTTTCAAATAAATCTATCTATCTATCTATCTATCTACACTTATCTTTTAATTCTAGTTTTTCCTTGAACTTCCTGAGGCATTCTTCTGATCTTTAAAGATGTGATCTGATCTTTAAAGATGGCCCTAGTGGTGAGAATCATTAGTATGTCCACTCCCAAGACCACAGTATCATTTCTGGTTTTCAAGATAATTGAATCTAGTACTAAAAACCTTCCTGTATTTCCCAGATGAAGGAAATAATTCCACTCTACAATCAAGCAGCTGCAGATTTAACACTATCAGATTATTCATGATGCTTCTGACTATCTTATTCCTGGAGTTAACCACAGGACAACACACTCCATACACAGTGGTTAAGAGACGTAATTTCCATCAACATTAAGAAGAGAATTAGTTTAAACAATGAACTCAAGTGTACTTGAAATGTAATTTATGATCCAAAAATTATGCGGAAATCTTGTCCCATATTTCTCTAAATGACTTTAATAACCTCATCTTTTGCTGCTTGGACTCAAAGCTCCCTTTTTTAAGGGCTTAGGAGGTAACAAAGGGACATGCGATAACTATAAAAATTACTTATTTTTTAAAACTGATTTTCATATTTTAGTCAAAGTACTATTGATTTAACAAGTTTAAAAAGTCAACCAGGGCTGGCGCCGCGGCTCACTAGGCTAATCCTCCACCTTGCGGCTCCGGCACGCCAGGTTCTAGTCCCGGTCAGGGCGCTGGATTCTGTCCCGGTTGCCCCCTTCCAGCCCAGCTCTCTGCTGTGGCCCGGGAGTGCAGTGGAGGATGGCCCAAGTGCTTGGGCACTGCACCCCATGGGAGACCAGGAGAAACACCTGGCTCCTGCCATCGGATCAGCGTGGTGCGCCAGCCGCAGCGCGCCGGCCGTGGCGGCCATTGGAGGGTGAACCAACGGCAAAGGAAGACCTTTCTCTCTCTCTCACTGTTCACTCTGTCAAAAAAAAAAAAAAAAAAAAAAAAGTCAACCAGAAGTGTGAGAATTCTAATGGTGAGCACAGAGATGGCCTGTCTGACTTCCTCCCACCCTATGATGATGACTTTCAGCTCTGCTAAGTTTTCTCCTGGCAAACACCAAACCCTTTATTTCTTAAACATCACTGACTCACCATTTTGGTTTTGGGTGTTATCTATGGACTTCACAATTCAGTAAACGAAGCTTGGGTTCCCCATGCATCACTCTTTTTCTATTTCTGTGTTTTCGATAGAGACTTGGTAATACTTTTGGTTACAATTATATGAATTGCTGGCATAATTATGAACAGGCAAACACTGTTGTCTGCTGAGCCAAGCAGTGTATTATAATTATGCTTCCTACCTTATCTATCCTTTTGCTTTACCTGGAGTTAATGAATTGCCTCAGTAAAAATAATTACTAAGTTTTCTGTGTATTCCACTAACTTTTCTCAAAGGAGTGAACACAGTGGTCCTACAGAGTGGTTCTCAAGTGAGCAGTACCCAGCATCATCTAAGGACCTGTAAAAAACACAAAGACTCAAGCCCTGCCCACCTCACTTACTGAACCAGAGTATTCAAGAGTGGCGACCAGAAGTCTGTCTTTCCACAAGTCCTTCAGCAAATTCTGATACATGCTAAAGTGTGCGAACTCTCCAGCCTTCCACCACCACCAATCAATACTCCTGCCGACATGGTCAAATGTGCTGGTGAATTTACCACTGATGCTTCTGGCCGGCGCCGCGGCTCACTAGGCTAATCCTCCGCCTAGCGGCGCCGGCACACCGGGTTCTAGTCCCGGTTGGGGCGCCAGATTCTGTCCCGGTTGCCCCTCTTCCAGGCCAGCCCTCTGCTGTGGCCAGGGAGTGCAGTGGAGGATGGCCCAGGTGCTTGGGCCCTGCACCCCATGGGAGACCAGGAAAAGCACCTGGCTCCTGGCTCCTGCCATCAGATCAGCGCAGTGCGCCGACCGCGGCGGCCATTGGAGGGTGAACCAACAGCAAAGGAAGACCTTTCTCTCTGTCTCTCTCTCTCACTGTCCACTCTGCCTGTCCAAAAAAAAAAAAAAAAAAAAAAAAAAATTTACCACTGATGCTTCCTTCTTTAGTGTTTACTACGAGTAGGATGGGTTGGTATCTAAACCTTTGTTGCACAGCCACACGCCTTCTTTCCTTTTCTCCTGTGCTAAAACACCATGTCCAGGATCCCTGATTTCCTTTCTTGGTTTAAGGCTCATCTGGTAGAAGAGTAGCTTACTGTTGAAGCTATGTGGAAAATAATTTTTTTTTAAGATTTATTTATTTGAAAGTCAGAGTTACACAGAGAGAAAAGGAGAGTCAAATAGAGAGGTCTTCCATTTCCTGGTTCACTGGCCACAATGGTCGGAGCTGTGCTGATCCGAAGCCAGGAGTTTCTTTCAGGTCTCCCACGTGGGTGCAAGGGCCCAAGCGTTTGGCCTACATTCTACTATTTTCCCAGGCCAAAGCAAAGAGCTGGATCAGAAGTGGAGCAAAATGGTATGCTGGCAATGCAGGTGGCGGCTTTACCCGCTACGTCACAGTTCCAGCCCCGAAACTAAATGTTTAAAACTCTAGGGTATCTTAAAATACCTTTACTTCAGGCCGGCGCCGCGGCTCACTAAGCTAATCCTCCGCCTAGCGGCGCCGCACACTGGGTTCTAGTCCCGGTCGGGGCGCCGGATTCTGTCCCGGTTGCTCCTCTTCCAGGCCAGCTCTCTGCTGTGGCCTGGGAGTGCAGTGGAGGATGGTCCAAGTGCTTGGGCCCTGCACCCCATGGGAGACCAGGAGAAGCACCTGGCTCCTGCCATCGGATCGGCATGGTGCGCCGGCCGAAGTGCGCCGGCCGCGGCGGCCATTGGAGGGTGAACCAACGGCAAAGGAAGACCTTTCTCTCTGTCTCTCTCTCTCACTGTCCACTCTGCCTGTCAAAAAAAAAAAAAAAAAAAAAAAAAAAAAACCTTTACTTCAGCCTCATATCTTATTGAAAGTTTGGCTGGGTATAGAAGTAAAGATTGAATATATTTTCCGTGAGAATTATGAAAAGCTGGTGCCGTGGCTCACTTGGCTAATCCTCCGCCTATGGCACTGGCATCCTACATGGGCGCCAGGTTCTAGTCCCGGCTGCTCCTCTTCCAGTCTAGCTCTCTGCTGTGGTCTGTGAGGGCAGTGGAAGATGGCCCAAGTGCTTGGGCACTGCACCTGCATGGGAGACCACGAGGAAGCACCCGGCTCCTGGCGTCGGATCAGCACAGTGCCGGCCGTAGCAGCCATTTGGGGGGTGAACCAATGGAAAAAAGACATTTCTCTCTACTTCTCTCTCTCTCACTGTCTAACTCTATCTGTCAATTAAATAAAAAAATTTAAAAAAATAAAATATTTTCCGTGAGAATTATGAAGAGCACTGTTCCACCTTTTGTGAAGGCCAGCACAATTCTTATTGAAAATTTCTGATCTATGATGTCACCTATTTTTCAACCCCATCCCCGTCTTTTGCTGGAAGGAAGATGCCTGCCTTGGTGAGGGAACTGTTTTGTTGTCTTTTTTTTTTTTTTAAAGATTTATTTACTTTTACTGGAAAGTCAGAGTTACACAGAGGAGAGGCAGAGAGAGAGAGAGGTGTTCCATTCACTGGTTCACTCCGTAGTTGGAGAGTTCGCACACTTTAGCATGTATCACTCCAGGAGCCAGAAGCTTCTTCCAGGTCTCCCCCGTGGGTGCAGGGCCCAAGTACTTGGACCACCTTCTACTGCTTTCCCAGGCCACAGTAGAGAGCTGGACTGGAAAAGGAGCAGCTGGGACTTAAATTGGCGTCCATATAGGATGCCGGTACTGCAGGCAGCAGCTTTACCTGTTATGCCACATCACCGGCCCGTTTTGTCTTCTCCAGCCCCACACAGTTAGTTGGGTGTACATAGGTCATTTTTCAATCCTAACTTGAAACCCTCATGTTGGTTCTTTGATAACTCTGTCCCTGTAATTCTGTTCCCCCATTTCTAACATAAATCCTATGTATGTTGGGTCTCCTGGGTAGGTCCTCAAATTTTCTCTTTTCTATTACTTAGCTTTTTTTTCTTATTTTCTGGGAGTTTTTCTCAATATTATAGACCAACTCTGCCTACAAAGTTTTAAAATCTTCCTTTTCTAACTTTTAATTTACTAGAGCTCTCTCATGTTAGGAATAAAATCACTTTGCTTTGTTACTGAAGACATTAAGTACAATTTTCTTCTGTTTGCTACACAGTCTGAGTTTCTTCTTCCAGGTTCCCTGTGCTGGTTAGCTGTGAGGAGGCTACGTTCGAGTATCTGGAGATCTGGTCGGTCCAAAGGTCTGAATACACTAAGCAGTGCCTTTCAGCTACTGGACTCCATCAGAGGGTGACCTGGCAGTGAGATAACCTCGTCACGTGACTCCCTCAGAACTCTAAAGTCTTGGCTCTGTGACCACTCAGTTTCTCCAGCTCTCTTCTGTATCAGAAATAAATGCCTTATTATTGATAGGTATTCTAAAACAGAATAAGAAAAGGGGTTTGGAGATTACACCCTTCAGAATACAGACTTTTATCCAGCCTGGCTACTTCAGTTCTTGCAAAAATGCAGTCAGATCTCAATGATCACATGTATTTCTACGTAATCACCGCTTTCAGGATAATATACTTATCTCATTCTAGGCCAGCTGCTACTGACTCTATAAGTCTCCCGTTCAATTTCTAGAGAAAACAGGCTTTAATTTTTTTGGGGGAGTGTAAATAAGCTATGCAGGATGGAGGACTGGGCCTGGGAGTTTAACAATGTCTTTCAATAATTTTCTAATGTTCATAGAAAACATTTTTTCTAGTAACACAGATTATTATTCTGAAAATAACAGGTAACTAACAAAACTTTCCCAAAATAATCCTCTAATTCCATAAAGATTATATTAATCTGGATGATTTGTAAATGTCAGCAATTCAGTCACGAGTTTTAAGGACAAATTATAAAGCAAGGTGTCACATTAAGCTAGTACTCTGCAAAACTGTGAGCTCAGTAGATTAAAAGGAAGAAAGGGAGAACCATAATGAAAATAAGAAATAAACAGGAAAAGAGGACAAAGTGGGGGAGGAGAAATATTAGATTGTACTATCAAGAATGGATTATTTTAAGATGATCTCTATAGCAGAAAACTATTTTTACACATACAACAGTTTAAAAAAAACTTAACTTGGAAATGTGCTACTATATAGGTTTTACTTCATATTCTTCACTAATTTCAACAAAAATAAGCCAAGTCAGGCTTATTTTTTCAACATTTTTCGTAACTGAAAAAAATCTACTTGTAGTAGGAAGAAATCCACTCTAGCTTTCTCTTTAGGAATGTTAGAAGAGCACTGATTATAACTCACAGCGATGAACAATTTAGAATTCTAACAAGTCAGCCATCATATCAGAGCGATAAACCACAATGTGAAGCCTACATCCTGCTCCGCTCCTGTGAAGTCAGAGCTCCCACAGTAACTTTCCTTTAATAAGGCTGCTTTATATACTCAGCAAGTATACCAACCACAGAGAAATATACTCTAAAGAAATGCTCAACTCAAATTCCGCAAGATGTTTCCCCTCCCCTAAGAAAAAAAGCTGAAATAAAAGGTCCATAGTCTAATTTAGAATGAGGCTTCATTAGATAGCGACTTGCTGCTATTATAAAAATGTGTATTTTACAAACAAGTCTTTTTGAAAGAAGATATTTTCAAATAGATCCCAGTAGTTCTACTACTTTTTAAAAATTATTCAATTATATCATTATTATTTATACTGAGCTATTATATAAACCCAGAAAGTAATTTTATCCAGCTGAGGAGAAAAACAGTATCACTTACACTTTTCTTTATTGCCATTGGTATTATGCAAGAAGTCTCCATCAGAACGTGTAGCAGGAAAATCATCTTCATCATCTTCTACCACTAAACAACAAACACACACAGATATTAGCATGAAAAGAAATGGAAATTAACCAGCTTATTTATTCTTATCTTCAAATGAGTCTGTGAATTTAAGATCTTATTTGTCTTTGTGTTTTCACTGGTTATCAAGGTATACTCAATAAATACACTGTGCAATATCCTTAAATACAACAGACATTAAGATTTATTTATTTGAAGGCAGAGTGACAGAGAGAGGGGAGAGACAAAGACAGAGACAGAGAGAAAGAGAGAGAAAGTCTTCCATCCAATGGTTCACACACCAAATGGCTGCAACAGGGCTGGCCCAGGCTGAAGCCAGGAGCCAGGAATTTCAACTGAGTCTCCCAGGTGAGTGGCAGAGACCCAAGAACTTGGGCCATCATATGCTGCTTTCCCAGTTGCATCAGCTGGGAGATGGGCTGGAAGTGGAGTAGCTAGGACTTGACTCAGCTTTGATATGGGATGACAGCATATCAAGGCTTAACCTGCTGCACCACAAACTCAATCCCTACATTCTTCCAAAAACTCTATCCATTTTCATTTGTGTAGGGGATGACCACTGGGTCGTGAATTACTTTGCCTCTGACGTCTTCCTATCCCTTCCTACCTAATGGGGCTATTTCCTACCTGTACAGGAGACCTAGAAGGGCTTCAGCAGGACTGTAAAAGGATACCTTACATGTGGAAGTGGAAGATTCCTAAACTAGCCTCTGCCGTTGGTTCACCCTCCAATGGCTGCCGCAGCCGGCACACTGCGGGCCGGCGCACCGCGCTGATCCGATGGCAGGAGCCAGGTGCTTCTCCTGGTCTCCCATGGGGTGCAGGGCCCAAGCACTTGGGCCATCCTCCACTGCACTCCCGGACCACAGCAGAGAGCTGGCCTGGAAGAGGGGCAACCGGGACAGAATCCGGCGCCCCGACCGGGACTAGAACCCGGTGTGCCGGCGCCACAAGGCGGAGGATTAGCCTAGTGAGCCGCGGCGCCGGCTTCCTCTGGGAGTTCTTAAATGTACTTAAATGGATATGTTGGATACATAGGAAAAAATACAGCTTTTTCCAAATGTGATATCAGTTTTGGTCCATCTCAATGTATCCGTGTCTGGACATCCCTTTTAATTTGTATAATTCCACTAAAAAAGAGAATCCACTTGTACTCTCTTTTTGTCTGTCTACAAATCCAATTACTTAAGGTAGCACTGATGCCTCCTAGGGTGTGTATTAGTCAGGTGCTGAGTCAAGAATTAAACTAGGAAAAAAAATAATCAAACTAAGGTACCCCAATGTGGGACACAGGCATCTTAACCACTAGGCTAAATGCCAGCCTCCTTAGGGCTGCTACCTGTTCTTCTTTTAAGGATTTATTTATTTACGTGAAAGAGTTACACAGAGAGAGGGATGGGAGAAGAGAAGAGAGGTCTAAAACCTGCTGGTTCACTTCCCAAATGGCCACAATAGCCAGGGCCAGGAGCCTCTTCTGGATCTCCCTTGTGGGTGCAGGGGCCCAAGGAATTGGGCCATCCTCTGCTGCTTTCCCAGGCACATTGGCAGGGAGCAGAATCAGAAATGGAACAGCCAGGACTCGAACTGGTGCTCATATGGATGCCGGAGTTGCAAGTCGCGGCTTTACCCACTACACCACAGTGCTGGATCCAGGGCTTCTTTATTTCACAGGTTGAGAATCCCTAATCTGAAATGCTCCAAAAACTCTCAAACTTTTTAAAGCATTGACATGACAGGACGAATACAAAATTCTGCATCAGGGGCTGGTGCGGTGGCGCAGTGGGTTAAAGCCACTGCCTGCAGCATTAGCATCCCATATGAGTGCTGGTTCCAGTGCCGGCTGCTCCACTTCCGATCCAGCTCCCTGCTAATGTTCCTGGGAAAGCAGTGGAGGATGGCCCAAGTGCTTGGGCCCCTGCACCCACCTGGGAAATCTGGAAGAAGCTCCTAGCTCCTGGCTTCAGATTGACTTGGCTTTGGCCATTGCAGCCATTTTGGGAGTGAATCAGTGCATGGAAGACCTCTCTCTGTCTCTACCTCTGTCTGTAATTCTTTCAAATAAATAAAATAAATCTTAAAAAAAAATCCAAAGGACTGGCCCTAGGCATAGCGGGTAAAACCACTGCCTGCAGTTCTGGCATCCCATGGGCGCCAGTTCTAGTCCCAGCTGCCCCACTTCCGATCCAGCTCTCTGCTATGGCCTGGGAAAGCAGTAGAAGATGGCCCAAGTTCTTAGGCGCCTGCACCCACACAGGAAGACCCGGATGAAACTCCTGGCTTTGGATCAGCATAGCTCCGGCCATTGCAGCCAATTGGGGAGTGAACCAGCGGATGGAAGACCTCTCTCTGTCTCTGCCTCTCCTTCTCTCTCAGTGTAACTCTGACTTTCAAATAAATGAATCTTATAAAAAAAAAAATCCAAAATTCTACATTTGACTTCATTTGACCTCATATAACAGGATATAGTCAAAACATAAGCACACTAAACATTCTGTACAGAATTACCTTTAGGCTATGCGTACAAGTGTACGAAACACAAATATGTTTCTTGTCTAGACTTGGGTCCTTTCCCTGAGATACCTCCAAGTAAATGCATCTACCCCAAGGAATGAAAAGTAAGTGAAATCTGAGATACTTCCAAGCATTTTGGATCTGGATACTTACCCTGGTTTACTAAGGAGCTCCCCTTCCTACAGAGAAAATATCTCAACTCACGTCTGAGGCCTGCGTCTCTGCCTCAGGACCTCAGCTGCACAAAAAACATCTCTACTTATTTCTGGGGATGTACAATCCAGTTCAACTCCCTGAACCTGCTGTCAACCCTTGTTACAGAGGAGGCAACTGCAGAGACGCTAGGTGGTCCTGCTTCCACAGCTGCTTTAAATACACCCAGTTCTAGCAGTAAACATCGTTCTGGTCAAATTCCATGGCAGACAGGAACCTGGTACTGGTGTAAGAGGTTGTGCAGGCGGTGATGTTGTAGAGAAACAGGGTGCTTGTATCGCAGGCATCCCATGTTAGAGTGCTAGTTTGAGTCCTGCCTGCTCCACTTCCCATTCACCTTCCTGCTAATGTGCTCAGGAGGGAGGGCAGCAGCTTTACCCAGTATGCCACAGCGCTGGCTCCACTGATTCACATTAAAAAGAGGTTTTCAGGGTGCGTTCTAACACAATGACTGATGTCCTCATAAGGGAAATTTGGTCACAGACACAGAAGGATGGTGATACAAAGACACAAACAAAAGACAGCGTTTGGGGCCAGTGCTGTGGCAGAGCGGGATAACGCCCTGGCCTGCAGTGCCGGCATTCTATATGGGTGCCGGTTTGTGTCCTGGCTGTTCCACTTCAGATCCAGCTCCCTGCTAATGGCCTGGAAAAATCAGCAAAAAATGGGCCAATGGCTTGGGTCTTCATATCCATGGGGCAGACCCAGAAGAAGTTCCTGGCTCCTGGCTTGGCCCAGCCCTAGTCCCTGCAGCCATCTGGGGGGTTAACCAGTGGATGGAAGAGCTCTATCTCTGTTTCTCCCTCTAACTCTAACAAATGAATGAATCCTTTAAAAAAAAAAAAAGTATACCGCCTTGCGGCGCCGGCACACCGGGTTCTAGTCCCGGTCGGGGCGCCGGATTCTGTCCCGGTTGCCCCTCTTCCAGGCCAGCCCTCTGCTGTGGCCAGGGAGTGCAGTGGAGGATGGCCCAGGTGCTTGGGCCCTGCACCCCATGGGAGACCAGGAAAAGCACCTGGCTCCTGGCTCCTGCCATCGGATCAGTGCGGTGCGCCGGCCGCAACGCGCCGGCTGCGGCGGCCATTGGAGGGTGAACCAACGGCAAAGGAAGACCTTTCTCTCTGTCTCTCTCTCTCACTGTCCACTCTGCCTGTCAAAAAAAAAAAAAAAAAAAAAGTATAGTATATTTTAAATAAAGGATGAACAATCAATTGCCCCTATTTGGGGGAAAAAACGTTAAAGAATCAAAAACTTATCAAATACAAAGAAATTTTTTTTTTTGAAAGAGAGGGAGACAGAGAGAGAGAGAGAGAGGGAGAGAGAGCGCGCGAGCACACGTGCGATTCCATCTCCTGGTTCACCCCCACAAATGGCCACAAAAATTGGAGCTGGGCCAGGCTGAAGCCAGGAATCAGGAGCTTCATCCAGGTTTCCCACAAGGACTTGCGCCACCCTCCACTGCTTTCCCAGGAGCATCAGCAGGGAGCTGGATCAGAAGTGGAGCTGCTGGGACTCAAACCCGTGTTCATATGGGATGCTGGTGTTGCAGGTCACAGCTTAAACCATTATGCCACCAGCATAATAACAAAATTAACAAAACATTAATTAATCAGCTATTATAATTTAATTCAATTACCACCCTCCATCTTCAAGACTTTGTCATCTTCCTCAGCTGATTAATTTTCAATAATTAATAAAATAACAAAATTATTAATTAATAACAAAATTAAGTTATTTTAAGAGGAATATGGACTTCTGCTTCTAGTCCAGATTAACAGGGACTGAATTTATTCTCTATCATGAAACTCAAAAGCTGGACAAAATTATTAAACACTGGTTTTCCAGACCTTGGATATAAGCCCACAAAGGACAGTGACCTGCATGGCTAGGCAAGAGGCATGAGGCAAAGCTCCAGGACAGTTTCAGCTCAGTGACAGGGGGGTCTCCGGGTCGTGCACTAAAGGAAAACCAGAAGGTGCCCTGCAGACTCCCTCAGACGAGAAGATGGAGTTGGCAGCCCACTGCTCAGGAGAAAGATACACACAGAAGGCTGGAGCCAGCAGCTGTTCCGCTTTGTGTGCCCAGCAAATAGCCCGGACGGCAAGGGACCTACAGAGGCCAGGGAAAGCACCTGTTCTCACAGTGCAGGCGGGGAAACCTCACAAATCATAGCGAACCGGTTGGAAAACTCACAGGAGTCTTGTCTCAGGAGTGGGAGAAATGCAAACACACTGTGGAAAGGCTCTGAAGCTAAGCATCAAGTGCATGACAGTGCTGGGAGGCAGTCTGTGGTAAGCATGCGCACTGTAAGCCATGAACTACCCCTAAAACAACAAGGAATAGCTAAGAAGCCAAAAAAGGAGATAAAATCAAAGTGTTCAAAAAATACTTAATACAGAAGAGGAAGAAGAAGGGAACAGAGAACACAAAAAGAATCTGAACTCAGATCACATATAAAACCATGAAATGTGGCTGGCGCCGCGGCTCACTTGGCTAATCCTCTGCCTAGCGGCGCCGGCACACCAGGTTCTAGTCCCGGTTGGGGCACCAGATTCTGTCCCAGTTGCTCCTCTTCCAGGCCAGCTCTCTGCTGTGGACCAGGAAGGCAGTGGAAGATGGCCCAAGTGCTTGGGCCCTGCACCCGTATGGGAGACCAGGAGAAAGCACCTGGCTCCTGGCTTCAGAGGGGCGCAGGGCGCCAGCCTCGGCAGCCATTTGAGAAGTGAACCAACAGAAGACGACCTTTCTCTCTGTCTCTAACTCTGCCTGTCCAAAAACAACAACAACAACAATCCATGAAATGAAATAATCTCAAGCAACCTAGTTACATTGGGAATCAACAGCCAGTTAGCAATTTTGTCCTCACAGTAAATTAAGAAGGAAAACTGAAGAACAGATGTTGGCAACAGCAGTATCTTCAGCACAAAAGAAAAACTAACTTTCAACCTCACATTAAACATTATTTGAAGTTGGTAGCCACGGTAGTTGTAACACCCGCTGGCACACCCAGATTCCCTATCAGTGCCTGGATTAGGACTCCTGGCTCTACCTCTGATTCCAGATTCTTGCTAACACGTATCCTGAAAGACAGAAGCTGAGGTCTCAAGCACTTGGGTCTCCCGTGTGTGAGACTCGACTTGTGTCCCTGGCTCCTGGTCTGGCCTGGTTCTGGCTGTTGCAGACACAGGGGGAGAGAATCTGCTCAGAAGGGAGCTCTCAGCTCACCTTTCCTCTGCCTTTAAAAAAAAAAAAAAAGTTAATAAAAGATTATATCTAAAGTTTTAAAAAAACTTTAAATAAAAATCATTTTTAAAATATTAATTTATTTATTTGAAAGCTAGAGTTACAGGGTCAGGGGATACGGAGGGAAAGAGATCCTTCATCCACTGCTTCACTCCCCAAATGTATGCAATGACCAGGTTAAAGCCAAGAGCCACGAGCTTCATCCAAGTGTCCTATGTGGGCAGCAGCCAGCCCACTCACTTGGGCCATCCTGGCTGCTGAGGCACATCAGCAGGGAGTTGGATTGGAAGTGGAGGGGCCAGGACATGAACCCACACCCATATGGGATGCCAACACTGGAGTGGCAGCTTAAGATGCTGTGCACAGTGCCAGCCCCTAAATAAAAATTATATTTAAATGTATATGTAGTTTAAATTATTTCTTCCTGAAAAAAAGGCAGAGACTGGGGGAACAGAGAGAGAAAAGGGAGCAGTTACTGAGTGCAGCAGTCAACATGCTGCTGGGAAGTGACTATCCCACATCGCAGGGGCTGGGTTTGATGCCCACCTCCAGCTCTGGATTCCAGCTTCCAGCCAGTAAGTACCCTGGGAAGAAGCAGGTGATGCCTCAAGCAGCTGGTCCCTGCCATTCATGTGCCACCTGGCCTGAGTTCCAGGCTCCTGGCCATTAGTAGCATTTAGGGAGTGAATAATGGATGGGAGCTCTAACTGCTTCTCAAAATTCATACAAAGTGCAAATGCATGAGAGACAAAGAAAGGAGAGTGATGGAAAGAAGAGGAAGAGCGGAGGAGGCAGCAGAAAGAAATAATGATTCCAGCTTTGGAGGATTCAACATATGCTTATCTCTTATGAGACTCATTGCAGGGTACTTTACTAGACAAAATTGGAAGTACTCGCTATTACCAAAATAACAGCATTTTTTAAGTGGAATAATCATTGAAAAGTCTTCAACAGTATCTGATATGGATGACAGAAGTGAATTTCAATGTGTTATTCCACTACCTAAGTTATAAGGACATTGAAATATGTTACAGTGGTGGTATGCAGCAAAAGGTGACTACAATTACCCTCGTCATTTACAGACTTTACATTTAAAATCTACACGCTCTAAGCCCATTCATTCTCCAAGTGAAAGTAGTGGTAACAGCCTAATTAACCTTTATCCCTTTGGAATTCATCTCTGGAGACAGCATCTGCACAGGCATCAAAGTACTTTTGCAGGGTATCAACCTGTCTGCACAGGATGTCTCTGAAGGTTTCCATCTCAGCCAACTTCTCACGTAAACTGTGGCCTTTCTGTGAACAAAAATGGGCAATGTAATTCCAATGAATCCAAACTGGACTATGTTGGGTCCTACGGTATTTCACCACCTTTTAAGGTCTGCAGCTTATCAGACAGAGCTTGGGATAAAGAGAATGTCAAGTTCAGTGTAGTATTCCCAAGAATAGGCTTGAAACTGACTAACCTATTGGCTTTAGAATGACAAACTTGTAGGAAATACGAAAGCAATAATGCCAGGTAATTTGCTAATACAATGCTCACTACTGTTAAATTTGATAATGTGACAAAACACCATGAAAGACTTTGAAATAGGCAAAAACACTGCTGGATCAACTTTCAAAGTCAAGGTTATCATCACTGATGGGACCTTCAGGGAAGGGCTTTCTCTCCTAATTCAAAAGTTTTTGACATTTACCGTATTTGAGCTATTTTATAGCTCTTTTAGTGGACAACTGAGAGCTATAAATGATTTTTGTCCATAAAGACAAAACCTTTGTCTTTGTCTGGTGCAGAGGCACTGATTACTATCCATGGACACATCACTTTTACATTAGCAAATTCATTTCAGTATTATTCAGATTCTCCCTTGAACCAATTTTAACATTTACTCTTGTATGCCATTAATGAATTAACAAAATTGGTGGGTTCGTTTTGGATTTTATCACTTAAAAGTTATTCTCTAACAACTTCAATAAACTGATGTTGTAGGAAAGATCTTTCAAAAACCTATCAAATGAGGTCTGATCACAACAATACTAAATGTTCTTAATTTACATTGCCTTACCCTGAAGCACTCCCAACACAAACCTTGAATGAAGAGGTGGAAGTTGCAGAATAGCCACTAGCTCCAGACACCAATGACACCATTGAGCCATGTCTACGCAAGCTGGATTCAGATCCATATCCAGATTCAGTCTAAATGGAAAGTAAACCATAAAGATCTTATATAAAAACAAAACGTCTCCTGCAAATCAATAAGGTTATTATAGTAATCACTGGCAGTCTGGATTCCGGTAACAAATGTAACTGGGGCCGGTGCTGTGGCTCAGCAGGTTAAAGCCACGGCCTGCAGCACCGGGATGCCGCATGAGCAGTGGCTCGAGTCCTGGCTTCTCCACTTCTGCTTCAGCTCACTGCTAGTGTACCTGGGAAAGCAGCAGGGCTGCCCAAAGTCCTTAGGCCTATGCATCCATGTAGGAGAATTGGAGAATGCTCTTGGCTGGCTTCGTTCTGCCCAGCTCTGGTAGGTGTGGCCAATTTGGGAGTACATTAGCAGATTTAAGATCTCTCTCTATATATATCTCCTTATCACTCTCCCTGTAACTCTGCCACTCAAGTAATAAAAAAAAAAAACTAAATAAAATCCATTAATTGATAAGCAATGCCTTTCAATTTCTATTTGCCATTTAATTTAGAAATTTACTGAACACCCAACCATACGTGGGGCTAGAAGTCTACAACAGTGTTTAAAAACAGGAAAACACCGGCCGGCGCCGCGGCTCACTAGGCTAACCCTCCGCCTAGCGGCGCCGGCACACCAAGTTCTAGTCCCGGTCAGGGCGCCGGATTCTGTCCCGGTTGCCCCTCTTCCAGCCCAGCTCTCTGCTGTGGCCCGGGAGTGCAGTGGAGGATGACCCAAGTGCTTGGGCCCTGCACCCCATGGGAGACCAGGAAAAGCACCTGGATCCTGGCTCCTGCCATCGGATCAGCGCGGTGCGCCGGCCGCAGCGCACCAGCCGCGGCGGCCATTGGAGGGTGAACCAACGGCAAAAGGAAGACCTTTCTCTTTCTCTCTGTCTCTCTCTCTCACTGTCCACTCTGCCGCGGCACCGGCCATATATATCTATTTTTAAAGATTTATTTTATTTATTTGAAAGTCAGTGTTACAGAGAGAGAGAAGAATTAGAGAGAGAGAGAGACGTGTCTTCCATCTGCTGGTTCATTCCCCAGTTGGCCGCATCAGCCCCTAAAGAGTATATTTTCAAATCCTTGTCATTACTGCACTGTAACTTAAAAACCAATACCAAGGCCGGCGCCGCAGTTCACTAGGCTAATCCTCCGCCTGTGGCGACAGCACACCGGGTTCTAGTCCCAGTCGTGGCGCCAGATTCTGTCCCGGTTGCTCCTCTTCCAGTCCAGCTCTCTGCTGTGGCCCGGGAGGGCAGTGGAGGATGGCCCAAGTGCTTGGGCCCTGCACCTGCACGGGACACCAGAAGAAGCACCTGGCTCCTGGCTTTGGATCAGCACGGTGCACCAGCCACAGCGCGCTGGCCACAGCAGCCATTGGAGGGTGAACCAACGGCAAAGGAAGACAGCTTTCTCTGTCTCTCTCTCTCACTGTCCACTCTGCCTGTCAAAAAAAAAAAAAAAAAGTAATATCTCATATGAAAGCCATTTATGGAGGCCGCCATCTGCAGTGCCAGCATCCCATATGGGCACCGGTTCAAGTTCCGGCTGCTCCTCTTCTGATCCAGCTCTCTGCTATGGCCTGGGAAAGCAGTGGAAGATGGCCCAAGTTCTTGGGCCCCTGGACGTGCATGGGAGACCAGGAAGAAGCTCCTGGCTCCTGGTTTCTGATTGGCACAACTCCGGCCGTTGTGGCCAACTGGGGAGTGAACCAGCGGATGGAAGCACTTTCTTTCTCTCTCTCTGTGCCTCTCCTCCTCTGGGTAACTCTTTCAAATAAATAAATAAATCTTAAAAAAAAAAAAAATGAGTTCTACTGCGATGAGGCTGGAAGGGTTAAACCAAGGCCTTATCGAACACCCCAGTTCTAGTCTTAAGGAAAGGCCCATCTAAGTGTGGGCTAGAAAGACAAATGTTAAAAGGAAAAAAAAAAAGTATAAGGGCAGAAGAAAATAAAGACACTGGACATCACCACCCAAATGCAAAATGGAACTATGGAAGTGGAGGGCTCTGATACTTGCTCCCAAATTATCTGGAATTTCAGATCTTCCTTTTTGCATGTTGTAAGTCATTCTTTTGGGTGTAAGTTTTTTTTTTTTTTCCTTCTAAAGATTTATTTATTTATTTGAAAGGCAGAGTTAGAGAAAAAAGAGAAAGACAAAGACTTTCCAACTTCTGGTTCAATTCTCAAAAGGCCACCATGTTCATTGGGTGATCAGAGGCAGAGAGAGAGAGAGAGAGAGAGAGAGAGGGAGCAAGCGAGCAAGCGAGCTCTAATGGCTAGAGCTGGGCTGATCCAAAGCCTGGAGCCAGGAGCTTCCTCTAGGTCCCCAACATGGGTGTAGGAACCCAAGGACTTAGGCCATTCTCTACTGCTTTCCCAGACCATAGCAGAGAGCTGGATCAGCACCCACATGCGATGCCGGCAATGCAGGTGGTCGCTTTACCCACCACGCCATGGTGCCAGCCCCCAAAATTAAAGTTTTCATGTGGTCTGACTTGTCTATGTTTTTCTCTAGTTGCCTGAAACTTTGGTATCAAATTCAAGAAATCACTGCCAAATCTTTTTTTTTTTTGACAGGCAGAGTTAGACAGAGACAGAGAGAAAGGTCTTCCTTCCGTTGGTTCACCACCCTAAATGGCCACTACAGCCGGCGCGTTGTGCCGATCCAAAGCCAGGAGCCAGGTGCTTCCTCCTGATTTCCCATGCAGGTGCAGGGCCCAGGGACCTGGGCCATGCTCCACTGCCCTCCCGGGCCACAGCAGAGAGCTGGACTGGAAGAGGAGTAACCGGGACATAATCTAGTGCCCCAACCAGGACTAGTAACCGGGGTGCCGGTGCCGCAGGAGGAGGATTAGCCAAGTGAGCCGCAGCACCAGTCATTGCCAAATCTTGTATTTAGAAGCTTTTGCCTTATGTTTTCTTCTAAGAGTTGTCATCATTTTAGGTCTTACATTTACATCTTTAAATCATTTTTTATTCTGTATATGGTGTGAGGTGGACATCCACTACAAGTGAATAATTTCCCAGTAACATTTGTTGAAAAGACTCTTTTCCCCCATTAAGTGGCCTGACATACTCACACCAAAACAATCTCACCATGTATATGAGGGCTGACTTCAAGACTGTTTTATTCAACTTATCTATATATCTACTATTGTAAGATTATCACACTGATTTGATTACTGAGCTTTGTTCTTTTTCTGTACTGTTTTGGTATTTAGGATTCCCTGACATTCCTTATTGATTTTAGGAGGGGGTTTTCTATTTCTGTAAAGAAAAAAAAGTCACTGGAAACTTGGTAGGGATTGCATGGAACATACAGATAACTTGGAGTGAAAGGGATGTTTCAATAACATTAAGACTTCCAAACATGGAGCGTGCCTCCTTGTATTTACATTTTCTACCATTTCTCACAGCAGTGCTGTGTGCTTTTCATTGTGTAAGAGTTTTTGTTTCTTTGGCTAATTCTTAAGTATTTTACTATTTTTAACAATACAAATGCAGGTGTTTTCCTGATTGATTTTTAGGTTGCTTACTGGTAATGTATAGAAATTCAGCTGATTTTTTTGTGTGCTTTGTATCTTGACACTTTGCTGAATTATTAACTCTAACAGTTTTTCTCTATGTTACCTCTGGCACTGACTATTAAATATCTGTGAACAGAGAGCATTTTACCTCTTTACTTCCAATTTGACTGCCCTGTATTTCTTTCCTTGCCTTATTGTTCAGGGCAGAACTTTTAGTACTGTGTTGAATAGAAGTGGCAACAGCTGTTATCCTTGCCATGTTCCTGATTTTGGAGGAAAAGCTTTCTGCTTTTCACCAGAGTACACTGTTTAAGTTTTTCATATAAGATTATGGCTTTTATTATGTCCAGGTGGTTTTCTTTCATTCCTACTCTGTTAATTGTTTTCATTTTTGTGCTAACTTCGGTCAAAAAAAATTTTTTCGTATCATTTGAGAAGATCATCCATTTCGTTCATGCTATTCCTGAGTATGACACTGATTTTCTTATTTTGAACCATCATCACATTACAGAGCTAAATCTCATTTCCTCATATGCTGTTGTATGTGGTTTGCTAATGTTCTATGGAGGATGTCTGCATTCATTTTATTTTTTACTTTTTATTTATTTATTTGCGACTTAGAGTTACACACAGTGAAAGGGAGAGACAGAGAGAAAGGTCTTCCATCCGCTGGTTTACTCCCAAAATGGCTGCAACGGCCCGAGCTATGCTGATTCAAAGCCAGGAGCCAGGAGCTTCCTCTGGTCTCCCAAGCAGGTGCAGGGGCCCAAGGATCTGAGCCATCCTCCACTGCTTTCCCAGGCCACAGCAGAGAGCTGGATTAGAAGAGGAGCAGCTGGGACTCAAACTGGCGCCCATATGGGATGCCAGTGCCGCAGACAGAGGGTTAGCCTAATGTGCCACAGTGCGAGCCCCTGCATTCACTTTCATAAGAGACATTGGTCTATAGTTTTCCTGCAGCGTCTTTGTCTGGCTTTGGTAAAACTGGTTTCAAGGAGATATGAATGTTCCATCTGTTCAATAACATGAAAATGTCTGGGACAGACTAGTATTAGTACTTGTTTAAATATTTGGTAGAACTTCTACAAGTTAACAGCAACACAAAAACACAGTTGAGGAACGGGCAGACACTGTGATGTAGTGGGTTCAGCAGTTGCTTGGGACACCTGCATCCCATACTGCAGTGTCCGTTCCTGTCTTGGCTCTTCTGCTTCCATCCAGCTTCCTGCTGATGCATCCTGGGAGGAATAAGATGATGGTTCATGGCTGGCGCCGCGGCTCAATAGGCTAATCCTCTGCCTTGTGGAACCGGCTCCCCGGGTTCTAGTCCCGGGCACCCCTCTTCCAGTCCAGCTCTCTGCTGTGGCCCGGGAGTGCAGTGTAGGATGGCCCAGGTGCTTGGGCCCTGCACCCGCATGGGAGACCAGGAGAAGCACCTGGCTCCTGGCTTCGGATCAGCATGGTATGCCGGCCGCAGCAGCTATTGGAGGGTGAACCAACGGTAAAGGAAGACCTTTCTCTCTGTCTCTCTCTCACTGTCTACTCTGCCTGTCAAAAATAAAAAAAGAGATGATGGTTCATGTGCTTGGGCCCAGGTACGCACATGGGAGGCTCAGGTGCAATTCTGGGCTCCTGGTTTCAGTGGAGCCTCATGCTGGCTGTTTTGCACATTTGAGGAATGAGCCAGCAAACGGAGGAGAGCAATGTCTTGCACATATGGGAGCGCTCTCTCTCTCCCCTCTCCTTCAAGTAGATGAAAATTACACTTCTTTATAATGGGCAGACTTGACACTTCTTCAAAGAAGATACAGAAATGGCTAGTAAGCACCTGAAAACATGTTCGACATTAACAATCATTAAAAAATTGCAGATTAATATTCTAATGAGATACTATCTATACCAGTAAAAGGGTTAATATGAAAACAAAACAAGTGTGGGCAAGGATAACAAGAAACTGGAACCTCTGTTCACTGTTGGTGCAAATGTACAGCTACTATGGAAAACAGATGGTGGCGCCTCAAACAATTAAAAATGTAATTCTGCTACTGGGTGTAAACCAAAAAGAGTCGAAAGAAAAGTCTCAAAGAGAAATTTGTGTGTTCACAGCAGCATTAGTCACTATAGCTAAAATGTGGAAGCAACCCAAGTGTCCACAGATAAATGAATAAGTAAAATGCAATGTATCCAAATAACGGAGTATTTCTCAGCATTAAAAAGGAAAAAAATTCTGCCATATGTTGTAGCATGGATGTGCCTTGAAGACATGTGACAACGTCTTTAAATCTATGTAAATCTATAAATCTACTGATATTTATGTGCATCTTAAATGTCCCTGGTACACTTGAGAAGAATGCTTATACCACTGTTGGGTATTATTAGGTATATGTGTGCCAGTTTTAAGGGATTAACTGTGTTAAATCCCGTTTTTTAGCATAATTCTATGTGGCTTTTCTACCCAATATTAAAAGGATACTAAAGTCTCCAATTATTATTTCTTACTTCAATTCTAAGCTTTTGTTTCTCATTTCTGATGTTGTCACAAGGTCTGTAAATGTTTTAACTGCTAATTGTTCTTGTAGTAAATATTTTCTTGCAAAGTCCTTCTTTTCTTCTTTTTGAACCTCTTCTGATTTCAAGTCTATTCTGTCTGAGATTTTATGGCCAACTCTCTTCTGGTTTATTTACATGGATTTTCAATCCCCTCCTCCCAAGTCTTCCACCTTCCATCTGCTTATAATTCTGAATCTAGATGGAATATCCTGTAGATAATACAGAGCTGAATTGTGTGTTCTTATCCATCCTGCCAAACTCGGTCTTTCAACTGTGGAACTTGACTTATTTAAAGAAATTAGTAAAAAGGAGAGAATTATTTCTGTCATTTTGTTATTTGTTTTCTTTTTTTAATATATACATATCTTTTTATTTGACAGGTAGAGCTATAGACAGTGAGAGAGAAAGAGAGAGAGAGAGAGAGAGAGAATAAGGTCTTCCTTCCAGTGGTTCACTCCCCAAATGGCCACTACAGCTGGTGCTGCGACAATCCAAAGCCAGGAACCAGGTGCTTCTTCCTGGTCTCCCATGCAAGTGCAGGGGCCCAAGCACTTGGGCCATCCTCTACTGCCTTCCCGGGCCATAGCAGAGAGCTGGACTGGAAGAGGAGCAACTAGGACTAGAATAGGCACCCATATGGGATGCTGGCACCCATATGAACCAAGTGAGCCACAGCCCCATTGTTATTTGTTTTCAATACATCTTATAGCATTATTCCCTGCATTTCTGATGTTACTGTTACCTTTTATACTGAGCTGAATTTTTGTGCAGTGTAGTGTTTTAATTTCCCTTTCTGAGTATTTCCTATAGTTACTTTCTTTTTGGTTACCAAGTAGGATTACAATTTACTTCCTAAAGTTACAATACTCTAAGTAGAATTTATACCAGGCTAACCAAATGACCTACAAAAATTCTGCTCCTTTATAGATAGCTGTCTCTAATTCTTTCAAATGCTAATATTTCAAAATTACATCTTTTTCATTGTGCCCCGAAACACTAGCTTGTTTTGATATATCTGTTTTGTTCACATATCGTTTTCTTGTCTTTATCTACTCCCCGTTGTTGGCTCCCTGAGCACACTGAGAGAGGTGATTTAATGTCTGCCTAGTATGCCCACCATCAGATTTTTCCCAGGGTCAGTGTCTACTAAAGCATTTTTTTTCTTTTGAAAGGGCCTTACTTTTCTGCTTACTTATATATCTTGTATTTTCTTTCTAAAAATTAGATATTTGATCACAATAATTGGTAACTCTGGAAATCACTCTTCTGTTACCACGATTTGATCATTGCAGGAACTCTGCATGCCAAGAATCAGTATGAGGTACAAAAGCCAAGTCTTAGGTCTTTCCTGTGCCTTTCCCTGCGCAGACATGGTCATTTTAATTTTCTCACATATGCAGTGCTTTTTGTATGTCTTAGTCTTTGATATTTGGCTTGTAAAAGGGAAAGCAAGAAAAAATGAAAGGGACAGAGAAAGGCACACAGGATACTACTTCAGGTGGAAACAGAGGAGTCTGCAGATCAGTAACAAGCAGAGATAAGAGCAAAGATCTCTGACATTTGAAGGAAAGGGTCCTTTGGGCTCACGCTGGCTACCCAACTGCGTGCAGTCAGCTCCAGAAACACATGCAATGCTGCATGTCAAGGACTGGGGCTGCAGGACTGGTAGCTGCCACTGACTCGTCTGTGAAGTATGTGACCTTCTATGTGACTGGCAAATGACAGATTTGTGTTCAGGCAGGTTGATTCTTTTTCTTTTTTTTTTTTTTTTTTGACAGGCAGAGAGAAAGAGAAAGAGAGAAAGAGAGAAAGACAGAGAGAGAGAGAGAGAGAGAGAGAGAGAGAGAGGTCTTTCTTTTTCCATTGGTTCACCCCCCCAAGTGGCCGCTACAGCCAGCACGCTGCAGCCAGCGCTCTGCGCTGATCCGATCCCAGGAGCCAGGTGCTTCCTCCCAGTCTCCCATGCGGGTGCAGGGCCCAAGGACCTGGGCCATCTTCCACTGCCCTCCCGGGCCACAGCAGAGAGCTGGACTGGAAGAGGAGCAACCGGGACAGAATCCGGTGCCCCAACCTGTACTAGAACCCGGGGTGCCAGCGCCGCAGGCGGATTAGCTTAGCAAGCCACGGCGCTGGCCAGGCAGGCTGATCTTTTAAGCTGTATGACATTCACTTACTTTGTCACCTATTTTTTTTTTATTACTCCTACCTCACTGCAATGCTTCATCGCTCAACATCACACAAGCAAAGGATCCTCACCAAACATAAGATAAAATATTTTTAGTTATTAGCTAAACAGATTTGGTAGATGGGGCCAGTGCTGGGGTGCAGCAGGCTGAAGTCCTGGCTTGCATGAGCCAGTGTGCTATATGGGCACCTGTTCCAGTCCCAGCTGCTCCACTTCCGATCCAGCTCCCTGCTAATGTGCCTGGGAAAGCAGTGGAGGATGGCCCAAGTCCTTTGGCCCCTGCACCCACATGGGAGACCCAGAAGAAGCTCCTGGCTCCTGGCTCCATATCAGCTTAGCTCCGGCCATTGTGGCCATTTGGAGAATGAACCAGCAGACGGAAGACCTTTCTCTCTCTGTCTCTACCTCTGAGTAGAGAGGTATACCTTTAAGTATAAAGGTATCTCTGTAACTCTTTCAAATATATAAAATAAATCTCTAAAAAATAGAAGATTGTTGATGAAAAATATGTTGTGTTCCTTGTACTTATTGAAAATCAGAATTATATAGAGAGGAGAAGAGAGAGAGTGAGACAGGCAGACGGACAGACATATCTTCTACCTGCTGGTTCATGCCCAAATGGCCACAATAACCAAGGCTGGGCCAGGATGGAAACCAGGAGTCAGGAGCTTCTCCTAGGTCTTCCACATGGTTGCAGGGGCCCACGAACTTGGGCCATCTTTTATTGCTTTACCAGACACATAAGCAGGGAGCTGGATCAGAGGTGGAACAGCTGGGATTTAAACTGGTACCCAAATGGGAATGCTAGCCTCTCAGATGGCAGCATTACTGGACATGTCACAATGTCAGCCCCTTTTTGAGTTTTCAGTCAACATTCTAAGATAATGCCCAATATACTCAGCAGCTAAAATCTGAAAAGCCTGTACTATTGTCAACATGTGAAAGCCATGCCATATACAAATACTTTCACAAACACAGAAAAAAGCAGAATCCCATTTGTCCTAGTGACTGTCAGATATTTTCCCTCTTAATAAAATTTCAATACAGTATCAAGAAATAGCATGAAACTTCATTTTCTTTAATATCTTCTACCAACAATATGGAACAGTTATTCAACTCTAGATTAACTGGGATATTTTTTCCCTTTCATTTTTATCTAAAGAAACATTTATAAGCAACTTACAGACCAATAAAGAATACAGGAAGAAACTGAAAATCTAGTTAACAGTCACCTAAATTTTTAGTGTCACATATGTGGTAAATATTAAAAAAAGGACTTCCAAATCTGGTAAACCACAAAATACATTTGAGGATACTATAAATATCAATCGCACCCATTTCTTTTTTTAAAGGCAATCCAATGTATTCTTTTGTTGTACTCTGGAAAATGTCAAGAGATTAGCACAGTTAGCAAGAGTTCAAGCTGAAAAGAAAGCAGGAAAAAAAAGGTCATGATAAACAAGGAAACAGAATGAACAGGATGGGAGAACAAAAGTCATGAACAAACAGGAAGCAGGAAAGGGAGAGAGGACCTCCAGGAAGAAATCAACCAACACTAACTGTAGCTGGGGAGAGCAAAGGAGTTTTGTTAGCAACTCATTTAATAGCACTCAAGAGTTAAGTATATAATTCCACTTTCTCTCCAAGCAGACCATTCTAACTTTCCATTTCTCAAGAGAACATAGGTTAGCCTCTATTCCCTGTAACTTCAAAGAGTTTAAGTGCAATGAATGAATCTGTGATGCTAATACTTTTGAAATATTAATTGGAGAAAACATCTATGATCAACGTTAATAATACTGCAACACTTATTTCCAGAAGTGTGCACAAGTTACACCTCCCAACAGCAGAGCATAAGTGTACTTCAAAAAGTTTGTAGAAAAACATAATGAAAGGTTTATTTTGGGGCTAGCAATGTGGCATAGCAGGTAAAGACGCCGCCTGCAGTGCTGCATCACATATGGGCACTGGTTCAAGTCCCGGTTGCCCCACTTCCGATCCAACTCTCTGCTATGGCCTGGGAAAGCAGTGGAAGATGGCCCAATACTTGGGCTCCCGCACACATGTGGGAGACCCAGAAGAGGCTCTTGGCTTTGGATCAGCACAGCTCCAGCCATTGCAGCCATCTGGGGAGTGAATCAGCGGATGGAAGACCTCTCTCTCTGCCTCTGCCTCTCTTGTAACTCTGCCTTACAAAAAAAAAATAAATAAATCTTTAAAACAGTTATTTTGTGCAAAACACCCTGAAATCCACACATGCAAGGAACCTTCAAAAACTTCATGGTAAACCTGCATTATGAAATAACAATGTATGGCTTTCAAAGGTTTTTTTCACACCAAAATAAATTTATCTTTTAAATTCTAGTTTTCCACAAACTTTTTGACTAACCCTGGTATGAGATTACCTGTTGCTCCACATTCACAGCAACATTTGGTACTCAGTTGTTTTTTTGTTGTTGTTGGTTTTTTTTTTTTTTTTTTGACAGGCAGAATGGACAGTGAGAGAGATAGAGAAAGGTCTTCCTTCCATTGGTTCACCCCCCAAATGGCCGCTACAGCTGGCGCACTGCAAAGATCCGAAGCCAGGAGCCAGGTGCTTCCTCCTGGTCTCCCATGCGGGTGCAGGGCCCAAGCACTTGGGCCATCCTCCACTGCCCTCCTGGGCCACAACAGAGAGCTGGACTGGAAGAGGAGCAACCGGGACAGAATTTGGTGCCCCGACCGGGACTAGAACCCAGTGTGCTGGCGCCGCAGGCGAAGGATTAGCCCAGTGAGCCGCAGCGCCGGCCCTCCTAATTCTCTTTTGCCAACTTGATAATTCCCAGAGAGCAATCTAGCTTAAAAACTATAAATTATGGGCCCTTTCCCCTCTATCCAAGAATATTTACTATATTAAGTATTTAGGTAATAGACAAAAGTCTACACGTACATGTCATCTCAGGTAAATACAGTTTTCAAAAACTGGAGGTAGCAAAAACTAACAAATATAAAGCTACTTTAGAAGCCTGTGACAGTTGAGTGCTAAAACAACTGAAGAGAAGTGTGGATGTTAGCACAGTGACTGAGACACTGCCTGGCACACTCACATCCCACACTGCAATGCCCGTGTTTGAGTCCTGCTTCCACTTTCAGCTTCCTGCTAATCCACACCCTGGGAGGCAGCAGGTGTTGGACCAAGTGTATGGGGCCCTACCAGCTATGACAAAGACCCAGACTGAGTTCCAGGCTCCTAGCTTTGACCTGGCCCAGCCCTCACCGTTGTGGGCATTAGGGCAGTGTATGGATGCAAGTGGATGGGAGATTTCTGTATGTCTCTTTGCCCTTCAAATAAAAATAATAGTTAAAAAGTTACATTTGCATTTTTAGTCCTTGGCCAGCTAAATTAGACTTAAATGCTAAGCTTAGTTTATGAGGTGATCATTTGTAAAGTAAACAAGTATAGAAAGGGCTTCCAGTACTGGTTAAGATAGTTCTCTAGTATTCCAGTTTACTAGGAGCAGGTGTTTGGCCTAGCAGTGAAGGTACACAAATCACATATCAGAGCATGTGGATTCAGTACCAGTGTCAGCTCCTGACTCCAGCTTCCTGATAATGTAGACCATGGGAGGCACCAGTGATGGCTGCGGATTTAGTTCCTGCCACCTTCTTGGGAGACCTGGATTGGGTTCCTGGATCCTGGCTTCAGCCCTGTGTCATCTCTGGTTGTTGCAGGCATTTGCAGAGTGGACCAGTGGATGCCAACGTTTTCCTTCTCTATTTCCCCCTACTCCTCAAATTAAAAACATTTTCAATTAAAAAAAAAAAAAAGAATGGCACATATAGATAATTAATGACTTCACACGGCCTTGATATTTAGAAACTGTCATGAGGTAACTGGTAAGTGCTGCCATCTACATATATTTAAATAGTTGTCTACGTATTTATTAAATTTAATACAGAAGAGAAGATGTCAAATAAGCAAAAATTGCTCTTAAATTAGAAAAAAGGCAGCAAAATCAAACAGATCAGATACCAGGGTTGGTGAGGGAGGGGGCTCACTATGACAATCAGAAACACGACCTTAAAAGGATCTCAAGAGTGATCAAGAGTTATTTACATGTTGCTTTGGTAATAACATTTTCATACACTAGTTCACTTTGAGGAAAATGATTAAGTTCCTTTCAAAGATTTTTTTTTACACATAATCTCCTCAGACACCAATCTCTAAACCTTGCAGGTTGAAAATGAACCCTTCTTTTCAAAGTATTAGATGGTACTTTACAGATGAATTAGACCTTCACAAAGGGATAAAAATAAATTAAAAATAAGTTCTATAGATTCCCATTACAGAAAACCAACATCTGTAAAAACTACCATTTGGATTTTTCCTAATTATTTTTCTATGACTTCTCATGTCCTGGATAATTTCCGCAATGTTAGGAAAGTTTGTGTGGTCGATGACCACCAAAATTTCAGGATCTGCTAAGGTTGCTCCCTTATGGAGATAAAGAAATAACCAGTTTCTATGAGAGCCAGGACACTTTTTTTTCAAGATGATTTTTAAATCGACAAATGCCAGTAAAGACCCTGAGGAGCTGGGAGGTCAGGTGGGAATGTATTTCTTTCAGAGTGAGCAGAAATGATGTTTAGTTAAACCACATGCATTTCAACTAAAGAAGATTCTAGGAATAACCTTTTACTATATTTTTTTTTTTTTTTGAAAGGCAGAGTTAGAGAGAGACAGAGACAGAGACAGAGAGAAAGGCCTTCCTTCCATTGGTTCACTCCCCAAATGGATGCTACGGCCGGTGCGTTGCGCTGATCCGAAGCCAGGAGCCAGGTGCTTCTCCTGGTCTAACATGCGGGTGCAGGGCCCAAGCACTTGGGCCATCCTCCACTGCCTTCCCGGGCCACAGCAGAGAGCTGGACTGAAGAGGAGCAACCGGGACAGAATCCGGCACCGCAACTGGGACTAGAACCTGGGATACCGGCGCTGCAGGAAGAGGATTAGCCTAGTGAGCCATGTTGCCGGCCCACATTTTACTTTTATACATGAAATAATTATTAACAATAATTAACAACAATTTCTCTTTCTTTGTCTATAAACAAACTATCCTTAAAAACTGGGGAAGGAAGTTTCTATAATGTATTTGAAACCTGCAGCTGAATTTTTCCATAAGTAAAATCATCACATTTCTGTAATCTAAGCTTAAGTTCCACTACTCTGAGAGTCTATCTTGCTCTCAGAGGTAAAGAAACCAACAATATGGAAGACAGCCATGCTTCACTTACGTCCACTCAAAAAGAACCTTGTAAAGCAGCAGTGGGGAGCCTTGTCTCTACTAAGGGCCATCTAGATATTTATAATGTCACTTGCAGGCTGTACAAAATTATCAACAAAAATTAGCCTGCTACAGATTTAGCGAATTTCAAGTCCTGATCTAAGGTTGTCTTGGCAAGGCCAGATCAAATGATTCCGTGAGCCTAATAGGGTCCATGGTCCAGACATTCCCTACCCCTGTTATAAAAGAACTGCAGTTGGACTTTACTGAAAAAAGTAAGCAAAAAATAATAAAATATGCCGCCGGCGCCGTGGCTCAATAGGCTAATCCTCCACCTTGCGGCGCCGGCACACCGGGTTCTATTCCCGGTTGGGGCGCCGGATTCTGTCCCGGTTGCCCCTCTTCCAGGCCAGCTCTCTGCTATGGCCAGGGAGTGCAGTGGAGGATGGCCCAGGTGCTTGGGCCCTGCACCCCATGGGAGACCAGGAAAAGCACCTGGATCCTGGCTCCTGCCATCGGATCAGCGCGGTGCGCCGGCTGCAGCGGCGGCCATTGGAGGGTGAACCAACGGCAAAGGAAGACCTTTCTCTCTCTGTCTCTCTCTCACTGTCCACTCTGCCTGTCAAAAATAAAAAAAAAAAAAAAATAAATAAAATAAAATAAAATATGCTTAATTCAAAAAGAAAAAAAACAGCTCTGTAATCTAAAATTTACTGATTGAGCCTCAAGGTCATTTCAATTAAAAAAACAATCAGTTCTACTTAATAACGTCTTTAATCACTAGCAGGAGGGCTGGCCCTGATTAAATAAATGAATGGGTCATTCTCATATGCACAAGTGGCTAGTCTCACTGAAAACAGAATTCTTCATCCCAAACTGACATATTCTAATTCACTGTGTTCATTTTTGACTCCAAAGTCTTTCCTTCCCTCTCTACACCATAACCGGGGGAATAGATCTGTCAGCCTGACGTAATTCAACATGCGTTATCTTATTCATTAATGCAACGTTGACAGGCACCACCACTGCACAGGGACACACTGGCTGTGCTGTCTGGACCAGGTTGGCCTCCAAAGCACTGATACTCTGGAGTACTAGTTCAACTCTCAAATAACAGAAAAATATTCCTCAATTTTCCATGTGGAGACTCTTTTCTGAAGTAGTAATAGCAAGAAAAGATTAAGAAAATGTTTAAAGCATTATGGTAGTAAATCTGAAACACGGACAGCAAGAGAATACACCACAGCCACTTTTCTGTAGTCAGGAACGAAAAGCTAACACATGATCCACACTGAAAAGCATATGCACATAGCATGCCAGGCCAGAATGATTTTGTGTGTGTACATGTTGCATGTGTTGTGCCTGTTAAAAAGAAGCAAAACAGTTGTTTCAACTATAACTCTAAGTAACTCAAAAGAACAAGTATGCTTATAAGCACAAAGTTCTCTGAAGTCACACTCAAGAATGGCCTGGTAAATTTAGAACTTTCCTTGTTTTTCCATTTTATCCTGGTATCACTAATGAGCTAATAATGCTGATTAATTACTTAATTACTTAATTATTTTTTGACAGGCAGAGTTAGAGACAGAGAAAAAGGTCTTCCTTCCGTTGGTTCACCCCCCAAATGGCTGCTATGGCGGGTGCGCTGTGCTGATCCGAAGCCAGGAGCCAGGTGCTTCCTCCTGGTCTCCCATGTGGGTGCAGGGCCCAAGCACTTGGGCCATCCTCCACTGCCCTCCCGGGCCACAGCAGAGAGCTGGACTGGAAGAGGAGCAACCAGGACAGAACTGGCACCCAACCGGAACTAGAATCCGGGGTGCCCATGTCGCAGGCGGAGGATTAGCCTAATGAGCCGCAGCACCAGCCAATGCTGATTTATTAATATCATATATTTATTTCTTTCATGTACTGATCACATACTAACAGCAGAAGTTAAAAGGCTAGTTTTAAGTTATAAGCATGTGGCTATACATTTATATTAAAAAGACATTCTGGGGACTGGCGCTGTGGCGTAGCAGGTAAAGCCACCGCCTGCAGTGCCGGCATCCCATATGGGTGCTTGTTCACATCCCAGCTGCTCCACTTCTGATCCAGCTATCTGCTATGGCCTGGGAAGGCAGTGGAGGATGGCCCAGGTCCTTAGGCCCCTGCACCCGCAAGGAAGACCTGGAAGAAGGTCCTGGCTGCTGGCTTCAGATTGGCGCAGCTCTGGACATTGCAGTCAACTGGGGAGTGAAACCAGCAGATGGAAGACCTCTCCATCTCTCCACCTCTTCTCTCTCTGTGTAACTCTGACTTTCAAATAAATAAATAAATCCAATAAAAAAAAAAGACAGTCTGGGGCTGGGGCTGGGGCTGGGGGCACCTGCAACCCATATGCATGCCAGTTTGAGTTCTGGCTGCTCTACTTTCAATCCAGCTAATGCCTGGGAGGGAAGTAAAGATGGCCCAAGTGCTTGGGCCCCTTCACCCAACTGGGAGATCCAGAGGAAGCTCTTGGTTCCTGGCTTGGATCAGCCCATCTTCAGCCAGTGCAGCCATTTGGGGAGTAGACCTGAAGATGGAAGACCTCTCTTTCTCTCTTTGTGGCTCTGCCTCTCAAATAAATAATTTTTTTTTAAAAAAGGGATGTTCTGTTTATCATTAGATATCTTAACATTTCAAATGGTTTTCAAATATTTGCACTAAGTATTTACCCAAACGATTATAGATGACTAGAAAAATTACATTGAAGCTCTTACACAGGATTTTATAATCCATGTTTATTTCAGAATTTTTACCTAAAATATTTTAAAGTATTTTTAAGTAAATCAAAAAAATAAAAATCAAGATGTTTTATAAAAGGAATATTTTTGTCTTAACAATGAAAGATAGTTAATAGAGCAAATTTACCATTAGTGCAATTCAAGTTGCATTCATTAAATTAAAAAAAAAAAAGAAATAAAGTTTAAAAATCTGCATTTGTATTGTTTTAATCATTACCACCCAAATAACATTCAGTTTTTCACTAATATATGTTACATGTCAAGACCTGGTTTAAGGCAGTCACTAGCAGCCTCTTACCACATCTGCCCTGAACAGGTGAGCATCAGAGATTTAGATTTTACCTTGTGCTGCTCAATGGCATCTATCCACTGCTGTCGGTGATCGGGGTCCTGCGCACGGAGATACCAAACACTGTCATTTACACTTATATCAAAACGACACTCATCAAACTCATGAGGCTGTGGAAAAAACAGAAAACAAAAAGCAAAGCTAATTATATCCTTAGAAGTGTTATATCCTATATAAACCATTCTGTGCTAGAAGACTCATTAATTTTTCTACTCAAAAAACTTGGCTGAAGATGTCTCAGATGAGCAAGCACAAGGTCACAGTTAAAAGAAACCAAGTATCATTCACCATTACAAATGATAATCAAAAACATCTATTTCAAAACACA
The DNA here is from genome assembly GCF_964237555.1 of Oryctolagus cuniculus. NCBI lineage: Eukaryota > Metazoa > Chordata > Mammalia > Lagomorpha > Leporidae > Oryctolagus > Oryctolagus cuniculus. Next base: position 538,116 of record NC_091445.1, read on the forward strand.
AAGCTAGCATTTTTATCAAATGCTCTGAGTTGGCTTAACTAGTAAAAATACCACCTAAAGCACATTTTTTAAAACAGTGAAAGTTTTAAGAAAGACATTCACTGCTTTTCCCTTACACCGTTATTCAAAAAGTTCCCAGTATGAACAGCTTAATTTCATTAAATGTGCTAAAAAAGGTATTCTGATTCACAGTTATTTCATGATATACAATTTTCATGAACTTTCTGAAGACACTTCACATGCAAGAATTTCAAGATTTTGTACACCAAAATAAACATCTTTTAATTCCATTTTCCACAAACTTTTTGAAGTACCCCATGCTTTATGAAGAACCAAGTAAAAGAAGTAAAGTTAATGATTGGGCTCCATAAATTGTCTCAATGTGTCTGCAGCAACTAATCCTGAAAACGTTTCAGACTTTGTATGGTGTTTAATATTCTCATATAAGCTTTAGAAAAATGAAAGCTTATTTTTAAATACTACCACATTAAAATATCATTTGATTTCTTTAATTCTTTTGCTCTAAATTTTGTAACTAAGGCAATTTACTTGTGGGTCTTACCATAATTTTGGCAGTGGTTGTTAATTCATAGAAAACAACAAGTGAGGAGTAAAAGCCAAAATTAGATGAATCTTTGGAAGGCAACAGGCACATGCCCTAAGGACATGCAGTAGGTGATTTAAAGTAAGCTAACAGAGCTAAGAAAAAGAGAAAGAGAATCCATAGTTACATCTGAAGCAGCAAATCATGCTTAAAAAAGAAAAGCAAATTATGCTTAAAAAGCCATTGGCATGATAAACATACTTGAAAAAAAAAAAAAAGCACAAAAGGAACACAATATAGTCAATTATTCCCTAACAATGTATTTCCAGTGAGGGACTGTCTATCCAAAGGTGGTTCCATAAAGCTGAAAAATTCCTATTGCCTAGTGAGGCCACAGCTGTTGTAACACTGGGGCAAACTGCATCACTCACATGTCTGGAATGATGCTGTCAACAAACCTACTGTATGCACTGCTGGCCCTATAAAAGCCTAGCAAATGCAATCATGGACATAAATGATAAACAAATACAATCATGCAATCATATGCATCATGGACATAAATGATAAACGATGACTAGCTTATGTATTTAGTGTACTACAATTTTCATTATTTTATAACGTACTCCACCTATGAAAGAGCATGCTGGGGTGGGCACTGCAGGGCTGTGGATTAAGCAGCTGCCTGGAATACCTGCACCCCAGATCAGAGAGCATGGCATCAAGTCCTGCCTAAAATGCAATCCAGCTCCTGCTAATGGGCACTTGGGAGGCAGCAGATGATGCTGATGTACTTGGGTCTCTGCCACTCACGTGGGAGACCCAGATGGAGTTCCTAGCTCCTGGCTTCAGCTTAGCCCAGCCCCTGCTATTGCAAGCATTTGGAGAATGAACCAGTAGATTAAGATTTTTTTCCCCTCTCCACGTTCTGTCCTTCAAATAAATGGTAATAATTTAAAAACCAACAGTAGGTTGTATTCCATAGGCAGAAGCCCAATATTCTCTGGACTGCACTGAGAGGCCAGATCAATGACAGGCCTCTCCCACCCAAGTGTGTGCAGGTACACCATGTAATACTTGCACCATGACAACCCTGCTCAACACCACAATTCTCAGAACATGGTCCATCATTAAGGGACACATAACCTTCACACGTAGGCAACAGCAAATGCTTCAGCTCGAGTTTTCTAAGATGGGAATATAACAAGTGAAAAATGAAGATATACTATGGCCAGGAAAAAAAAAACACAGAAAGACTAATACAAAGATGTATTCTGTGAAGTTTATTATAAAGGAAAGGGGGCAGTACAGTGTTTCTCGGGCATTACCATTTGTTCTCCCCCAGAGAAATTATATGCTAGAGTAACATTTTGTCATGTAGACTTTTTGGAGCCACAAATCATTGTACTAGCAATGATTTCACTCCCCTAAGAACCAAGTATCACTACCACTGGGAATGCATACTACAGAAAAAAATAAAGAGTACTCCTCATCTTCACTCTGTCAGCTTTGTTAGAGGTGAAACACACTCTCAGATGAAATGCACACATGGGATTTGCACTTACACCCACCATCTACCTAACTTCTGAGGAACATAGGAGGTATAAACACACAAATAAAAAGATAGAGGGAAAGTCTGAGGTGCTGAAGTTGTATAGCAGGTTGAACTGCCACTCGGGATGTCGTCACCCCAGATCAGAGCAACAGTACTGATCCTAGCTTCCTGATAATGTGACTAGTAATACAGCAAATAACAGCCCAAATACTTAAGTCCCTGCTGGCAAAGTGTGAGACCCAGATGGCATTCTAGGTCTCCCATATGCCTTTGGCCTGGGTGTATTTGAGGAATGAACCAGTGGATGGAAGATTCTCTTCCTCTCTGCTTTTCAAATAAATAAATTAATCTTTAATAAAAAGGGAGAAATTTTCATCAAATTTAAAACTGGAATGTAGTAACTAATTCTGCATACTAATAAAGCTGCAAATTGAAATTAAATAAACCAATCTATACACAACCCTAGAAAATAAAGAAAGTGGAGGCAGCAGGTAGCCCTAAAGGTAAAGAAAGGCATGGGTAGAGTGGACCACAGCAGAGCTGAGCGAGTCCTTAGAGGATGCAGTTAGGTCCCTGGAACTCAACATGACCACAGCAAGCACGGGTGACTGTCCAGCTCCCACCATGTGACAACATCAGAAGTCCCACACATTGTACGCTGAAGAGATGAGATCAGACAGTCCTACACAGCACCCCATGGAGAATGCCACGCAGGGAGGGGTAGGGAAGCATGCACAAGGCTTCGTGTTCAAGATCTCTTTCCCTTTCTTGGCTCCCAAAAGGACAGGACCCTTATATATACCTACTTCTGCCTGTTACAAAGATTCTCCTAAGGTAAAAGTAATCTGAGAGAAAAGGCCTGCAGTATTAGTATCTGAGGGCGCCAGACCCAGCACTTTAACTGTGTGAGAGTCCTAAACTGTGGAGATAAAGAAAAAAAATCACCTTCCAGCAGTGAAAATATGCTTCACCAAAATGATGGAGTAAACCAAGAAGGTTAAGAGGCTCTCGAAATCCAGGAAAAGAAGAATGCAACAGAGACATGCCAAAGGACTTCTCAAGAAGACAAAAGCAAAAATGCTACACAGTTCTGCAGAAAGCCCTTGGTGGACAGGAGGCCTAGATGGGACTTCTCTAGTGGGCAAGAAAGTAGAATGGAAAGATTACCCATAAGGCTATTGCTGAAATTGCCTGTTTTTTCACTCATTGCAAGCACATTTTCTTTTACTTCATGGAACATACTTATAATAGTAGCTTTAAAATTCTTGTCAGATAATTCTAATATTTAGTTCATCTTGAGCTTGGCATTTGCTTAGGTCTCTCAAGAATATGCTTCTTCAAAGCCTAAGTAATCTGGGGTTAGCCCTGTACATTGTTAAGTGTTAGGTTGAGCTCTGGATTCTGTTATACTGCTTGGAAAACAGTGGTTTTGTTTTAGCTGGCAATTATTGGCTTAGAGTCAAACTGCCAATTCTGCACATGGTTTAATGGACCGCACCAACCTCTCAGTTCTGATCACTTCCACCCTGGCCTGCACACACAGGACGGTACAGCTAGGGCTTTCTGTAGCCTTTCCCTGGCTCTCCATTTCAGGATTATCACCTCCCCATCTAGGTTCCCTCCCTCAGTTGCTACAGCTACAAAGATGGCAAGTGTTCTTCAGAGAAGTTTTAATTCCCTCACACCTGTGCCCTAGGCTCAGCAGTGACTCTGATCACAGCTCCACCTCTCTCAGCCACACAAACCTGCGATTCAACAGTCAGCCACCGACTTGGGTAGAGCAGAAACACACAACTGAGGTCCCCCGTACTGGCTCTCTCCTTTCCGGAGTTCCCACCTCGATTCCCAGATTTGGTCGGTCAGAAGGATGGTTGGTGAGCTTCTCTGATGGAGATCTGACTCTTACTCTACCCAATTTGCAAACAGTCTACCAAACACAGGTGAAACTCAAAGTTTCATCATTAGCTCGGCTTAGCGTCTAACTTTGTCACAAAGACAAATAAATTACCAGCAACAGAATATGATTCTTGCCCATTTAAAGAGAAACGGCATTTATTGGGGCTGGCGCTGTGGTGTAGTGGGTGAAGCCGCCGCCTGCAGTGCTGGCACCCCATATGGGCTCCAGTCCATGTCCTGGCTGCTCCACCTCCAAACCAGCTCTCTGCTGTGGCCTGAGAAAGCAGTGGAGGATGGCCCGGGCCCTTGGGCCCCTGCATCCACGTGGGAGACCCAGAGGAAGCTCCTGGCTCCTGGCTTCGGATCAGCGTAGCTCCGGCCATTGCGGCTAACTGGGGAGTAAACCAATGGATGGAGGACCTCCCTCTCCCTCCCCCCGCCTCTGCTTCTCCTTTTCTCTCTGCACAACTCCAACTTTCAAATAAATAAATCTTTAAAAAGAAAAAAAAAAGGCATTTATTAAGTATCAGACATGAGATATGAAGAACAGATACTAGAACATGGGAAGGTGAGACCAGCTATGAAGCCCCGCTGGGGCTGCACCACGTGTGCTGCTCCTATGACCCTGGAAGCCACTACTGGCACTACTGTGGTAGAGACGGGATTGTGCTGTGCCTGCTTTGCTGTTCTGGATGTTCCTGCTCCACAGAGCAAGGTGGAGAGAGAAATAAGCAAGACTGTGGTATGGTAGGACAGCACAGCAACCGTGGAACCGGCCAGGCCGCATTCCTGGCCCATAAGCTAACCAAGGCAAAGTGACCAGACAAGGATAGGAAATGGGAGAGAAATATTATACGTATATGTGGGAGACCATCTACTCATACTCAGTAGGGAATCTGATGATGGGCAGTGAAGGAGTCTCTCTCACTTGCTCACTTTTTCCCTGCTTAAATTTTAATTAATTAAGATTATTTCGACATAGAGACAGAAAAAGTCAGAACTCCAATCCATGGGTTCACTCCAGAAATGGCCAGGAGTAGGCCAGAACTGAAGCCAAAAGCCAAAAGCTTAATCCAGGTCCCCCTCCATGTTCCTGGATCTCCATGTTCCTGGATGGAAGGAATCCAACCACCTGAACCATCACCTGCTGACCCCAAAGGGCACACTAGCAGGAAGCTGGAATGGGGAGCAGAACTGGACTTTTTTCTTTTTGACACGCAGAGTTAGACCGCGAGAGACAGAGAGAGAGAGAGAGAAAGGTCTTCCTTTTGCCATTGGTTCACCCCCTAAGTGGCCGCTACAGCTGGCAATGCATTGTGGCCAGTGCGCTGCGCCGATCCGAAGCCAGGACCCAGGGGCTTCCTCCTGGTCTCCCATGCTGGTGCAGGGCCAAGGACCTGGGCCATCCTTCACTGCCCTCCTGGGCCACAGCAGGCCCAGAACTGGACTTGAACCCAGGTGCTCCAACGTTACAGAACCTAGAACCTACTCAAGTGGAAGAGCTACTCTTAGTAAGTGCATCAGGTAAGTTAGTCAAAATTAAATGATTTTAGGTATCACGTGATCTAAAGAACACTGAATTTAGCCTATGTACAAGCCACTTCCTCTACCAGACTATACGGGATAATCATCACAATACAGGCATATACCACAATGAGGATCGAGGCTTAAGAGCAAGCCAATTAGCTATATGCAGAATCTGCCATACACCAGGGAATGAAAACCTTGCTTTACAAATGCAGAACTAGGCTGCTCCTCCTGTGATCCACCTCTCTGCTATGGCCTGAGAAAGCAGTGGAAGATGGACCAAGTGCTTGGACCCCTGCACCTATATGGGAGACTGGAAGAAGCTCCTGGCTCCTGGCTCTGGACTGGCCCAGCTCCAGCCACTGGGGCCATTTGGGAGAGAGCCAGTGAATGGAAAACCTCTCTCTCTCTCTCTGTCTCTGTCTCTGCCTCTCTGTAACCCTGACTTTCAAATAAATAAATAAATCTTTTAAAAAAGACAGTATCTAATTGGTATCAATTTTTAACACAGGGCTTCAGATAACTGTATAGCAACTGCCTTCAAGCTTAAGAACGTAGAAATCTTGCCATGCTCTCTTCACTGCACCTAGCACAAACTTAGCCTACACAACAGGACTGGTGATAAAGGAAAATCTGCATCTATCACTCCTCTTTTCAGAACCCTTTACCGCCTCTCCATTACGAAGCTTACACCTCTCTGACCTACGTGAGGGCCTCTGAACACCCACATCTTCTTCTAGAACACTACCTTCCAAATATATTCATTACTGAGCCTTGTTGTTTCCTTAGGTATTTTATGTCAACTGAACCACCTCCTCTGCTACCAGATGTAGAATTTCAACTTCTACCCTAAGTCCCACTTCTTCACACGTACCTCCCATCCCATTTAGTAGCTTGAAAATAAGCAAGTACAGGAAACACAGTTAGGAAACAAAATGACAGCTTCTAGGCACCACAAAACTCCAAAGACTGGAACCATGAAATACATCTGGGTGGTCAGGGCACTCTCCACCTTCAACACTGGAGATAAAGAAAAATACATTGGAGTATCCTTTTTCCAAGTATAACACCAGTGTTTTGAGGCAAAACCAATGCCTTGGATGTAGGCATTTGGTACAGTGGTTGAAGATGGTTAAAGATGACAACTGAGAGGCCATATCCCACGCTGGAGTGCCTGGATTCAAGTTCTGGCTCAGCTTTTGATTCTTCCTGCTGAAGCCAGGGGCTGAAACACTCGGGCCATCTTACATGCCTTCCCAGAAGCACTAGCAGAAAGCTAGGATCGGAAGCTAAGGAGGCAAGAGGTAATGGATCAAGTACTTCGGTCCTTGCCACCCACGTGGCAGCCCAAGTTTGAGTTCCAGGCTTCTAGTTCTGGACTGCCTTTCAAATAAATAGGTAGGTAGGTGGGTAGATAGATAAATAGATAGGTAGGTAGATAGGTAGGTAGATAGAATAACACTGATGTCTTGTCCTACATGTTACTATGCAGAAGGCTATATACCACCTCCCAAAACAAGCAAGCAAAATACTTTGCATCCTGAGACGGCAGAAAAATAAATCCAGAGTCACCCTATCTGGTTCTAAGTCCCTGCAAACACAAATCTCAAGCCTCTCCTGTAACTACTGGCTATCCTAACCTTGACTTCTACAGAGGTGATCCCTGAGGACATCTAATAACCTTTGCAGATGCAGTACATAAGAAGCACATAAAAAGAATAGCTGTTCTTGTTACCCCACTTTAAACACTGATAATATTCAAGAAGCTGGTTCCTCTGAAGTATATGTATTCCCTTGCAAACCTCCTTTGTAAGTGAACTTCTTAACGCTATGGGCTCTGTTATATCCTTGGATACTGCTTATCAGCACTCGTGTACTGTAGTGCACTATAGACAGGTACAGATGAGTCTGAAACAGGGCATGTTGAAAGTCTGCATGTGACACAGTAACAGCCCTTTCATTTCTGCAAAACTACATCCTAAGCAACCTGAAATACAATACTATCAAAATTTCCTCTGAGCATTCTTTAAATTCTCTTAGATTATTATTTCTTGGGTTTTTATAGTTTCTTGATCGCTTAATCCCATACTCCAGCCATGATGGTAGTAACAAAGTTAAGTTCATAGAAGGTCAGTTCAGTTAGAGCAAAGGTCTAGTAAGATATCGACTCCCCCAAAATAGGCCTAATAGGATTCCCACCTCATGGAATATTATACAGCTATTTTAATATACAACTTTGTGCATATCAAAGAATTGTATCAAAGATGAAAAGTAATGCTCTCCAACTGTATGATTACAGCTGTCTTCATTCACTTACTTTTTTTTTAATAAATCACACACAATATTTTTGTCAAGGGTCAGAGAGAGAGGCATATTCTATCCACTGATTCGCTCCTTAATTGGCCTCAATGGCCAGGGTTGGGCCAGGCTAACGCCAGGAGGCAGAACTCGATCTGGGTCTCTGACAGGCGTGCCCGGATCTCAAGTACTCAGCCACCAATCCACCACTTTCCAGGTGCACTGGAAGGGAGTTGAAATGGAGAGTGGGGATGCAGCTGCCCCAAGTGGTTGGTTAACCACTGCACAATGCCTACACCAAAAATATTCATTTAAAACATGTAGGATTTGTGGTTAAATACAGCACAGTGAATATATTTCACCATTATTTATTTACCAAACTTTCTTAAATGACAAGGAAAAGCATTAAGCTAGAAGAAAGAAAACAGGAAAGAGGACAACAAGAGATTTCAATCACTTGTTGATATTGCAAAGCAGATATGCCCATGGGTGCACCACAGTTGACCACGGACACCTAAGTGTTCAGTAGGGGACAGACTAAGTAGCAAGCTTGTTTGTGCCAGAAAACCACAGGGAGAATAAGAAGATTGAGACTCATTAATTTTAAGTTGTAGAAATGATTATAAGTACAGAAGAATTAGCCTGTCCAGACATCATCCTTAAAAACAGATAGAAAGATGTTCAACCTGATCACAGTGTGAGACCATTCTCGCCAATGCAATCAAGGCTCCAAGAGCATTAGCTGACCCGGGAAGGGGCTGGGAAGACATGAGACGAACCTGGAAAAATCCTGAGTCTGAACGTAATAAAGCACTTTTTAAAAAAATCAGAGTGGGGCTGGCACTGTGGCAAGGCGGGTAAAGCTGCTGCCTGCAGTGCCAGCATCCTATATGGGTGCTGGTTTGAGAACCAGCTGCTCCACTTCCTATGCAGCTATCTGCTATGGCCTGGGAAGCAGTGGAGGATGGCCCAAGTCCTTGGGCCCCTGCACCTGCATGGGAGACTCAGAGGAGGCTCCTGGCTTTGGATCGGAGCAGCTCCAGCCAATGCGGCAGACTGGGGAGTGAGCCAGCAGATGGAAGACCTCTCTCTCTCTCTCTCTCTCTCTCTGCTTCTCTTTCTCTGTGTGGCTCTGATTTTCAAATAAATAAATTAATCTTTAAAAAAAAAAAAAAAAAGGCAACAAGAAGCTCACAGGACCCAGAAAACCTCAGGGCAAGGCCTGTGTCTTATAAAAAAATTTAAAAAAAAAATCACAGAGGGATGTCAAAAGCACTAGGAAAGCAGTGTGAGGGAATTACATTAACCAAACCTATGACAATTTGATCTGCAAAATATGTAACATAAAATGCTGACTGATAAATGCGGAAAGAGGTTGCAGCATCAGAAAATCACCATTTTGCAACCATTACCGAGAAGACAGGGTGGGGCAGGAATCATAAATGGTTGTTAAACCAAAAGGGAAAAGTGTGATGAGAAACAGGATTTTTACATGGCCTTCAAATGCCTCCTCACATAGCTGACTTTCCAGAAATCCTGGCCTTTCAACTGGATGAATGAAAGTTAACATCACACGTGAGGAGCATATATCACCAACTCTTTGATGAAATACCCTGTGGACACCACATGTGCCAAGGAAATAAACCCCAAATCTAATCACAAAGAATTAGGTGAACCTCAAAAGTTATTCTGACGGACGTGAATTTTTTTTTTTTTTTTTTGAAAGGCAGAGTGGACAGTGAGAGAGAGAGAGAAAAAGGTCTTCCTTTGCCGTTGGTTCACCCTCCAATGGCCACCGCGGCCAGCGCACTGCAGCTGGCGCACCACGCTGATCAATGGCAGGAGCCAGGTGCTTCTTCTGGTGTCCCATGCGGGTGCAGGGTCCAAGCTTGGGCCATCCTCCACTGCACTCCCTGGCCACAGCAGAGAGCTGGCCTGGAAGAGGGGCAACCAGGACAGAATCCGGAGCCCCGACCGGGACTAGAACCCGGTGTGCCGGCGCCGCTAGGCAGAGGATTAGCCTATCGAGCTGCGGCGCCAGCCCTGACGTGGATTTTTTTTCAAAGATTTACTAATTTGAAAGGCTGAGTGAGAGAGACAAACAGGCAACACAGCCAGAAGGAGATCTTTCATCTGTTGGTTCACTTTCTAAACAGCTGCAACAGTCAGCAAGCACTAGGCCAGGCCACAGCCAGAAGTCCAGTATTCCATTTGGGTCTCCCATGTGGGTGCAGGGACCCAAGGAGTTGGGAAATCTCCCACTGTTTTCTCAGGTGCATTAGCAGGGAGCTGTATCAGAAGCGGGGCTCACATGGGATATCAGCATTGCAAGCCGTGTCTTAACCTGCTGCACCGCAACACTGCTCTGTGGGTCTGGTTTTTTCAAAAACGTCAATGTCATACCAGGTAGAGTAGCTAAGAAACTGATCTGGATTAAAAGAATCTCAAGAGGCATGAAAACTAACTGCAATACATGTTCTGCACTGAATTCTGGGCTGAAGGGTAAAACTGCTTCAAAGGACACTGCCGGAACTGCTAAGGTTGGAAGACCATATATCAGAAAAAGGTATTACGGAACATTTCCTGAATTTGTAATGCAATTAACGAAGAGAGTATCTTTGCCCTTGGCAATTACACCTGAAGTATAAAGGGGAACAGTGGTGTTAAGCATGCAATCCACTACCATGACCCACAAAACAGAAGGAGTGTGTGTGTGTGTGTGTGTGTGTGTCTGTGTGTAAAAAGAGAACAATGAAAGAAATGCTGTAATGTTAAAATACTGATGAACCTCAGCACTTAGAGGGGTTACCTACTTAATTCTTAAACTTATTCTATATGAAATTATTTCAAAAAACAATTTTCACAAACAAGTTAAAGGCAAATGACACAATAAAGACACCACTGTCAACTGTGTATTTGTTCCCTCGCGATAGGCCTCTCTGAAAGAAGCACTTAATCTTCCATATTGTCAACGGGAGCCACTCTTTCAGGCATTTGAGGAAAACCTCTACCATTACCATCAAAGACTAAGGGCCAGGCTGGCGCTGCGGCTCAACAGGCTAATCCTCTGCCTAGCAGCGCCGGCACACCGGGTTCTAGTCCTGGTCAGGGAGCCGGATTCTGTCCCGGTTCCCGCTCTTCCAGCCCAGCTCTCTGCTGTGGCCAGGGAGTACAGTGGAGGATGGCCCAAGTCCTTGGGCCCTGCACCCCATGGAAGACCAGGAGAAGTACCTGGCTCCTGCCTTTGGATCAGCGCAGTGCGCCAGCCACAGCGCGCCAGCCGAGGCGGCCACTGGAGGGTGAACCAACGGCAAAGGAAGACCTTTCACTCTGTCTCTGTCCACTCTGTCAAAAAAAAAAAAAAAAAAAAAAAAAAAAGACAGACAGACTAAGGGCCAGTTCCCTTAGTCCCCTGTGGCACAGGGGGTTGAGCCACCGTCTACAGCACCAGCATTCCATATGGGCACCAGTTCAGGTCTCAGCTGTTCCACTTCCAATCCAGCTCCCTGCTAATGGCCTGGGAAAAGCAGCAGCAGATGACCCAAGTGCTTGAGCCCCTGCACCAATGTGGGAGCCCTGGATAAAGCTCCGGGCTTTGACCTGACGCAGTCCTAGCTGCTGCAGCCATTTCGGGAGTGAGCCAGTAGATGGAAGATCTCTTTTCGTGTCTCTGCCTTTCTCTGTAACTCTTTCAAATAAACAAATCTTAAAAACAAAACAAAAACCAAAGACTAAACACACAGGACAAAAATCTTACAGTATCCAAAGATGAAATGACACTCCCCAATGTGGTACACTATCCCCACGCACTGAACACACATACGTAGGGCTTCTACCAGATCCTCTCAGTTGCCACTTCGTTAACCTCTCTCAGAGGCCTCGAATGCTTCTCAATACAGTCCAAAATCGATCATGTGATCGGTCTTCCCTGAACTCTCCTGCAAACTTCCACAGTTCTCTGTATCAGCTGCATAGACCCGAATCATCTCATCCCTCATTTCTCTCACAACTCATAAGGAAACCACGCACAAATGTGCGAGTCATGTCAACTCCACTTTCAGAACAAACTCAAATATAGCTATTTCTCATCATCTTTGTCACAATTCTGATCCGAGACACCAGCATCTTTTTTATTTTTATTTTTTTAGATTTACTTATTTATTTGAAAGGCAGAGTTACAGAGGCAGAGGCAGAAAGACAGACACAGTGGGGGTGTCTTCCATCCACTGGTTCACTCCCCAAATGGCCAGAGCTGGGCCGATCCGAAGCCAGGAGCTTCTTCTGGATCCCTCAAGTGGGTGCAGGGGTCGAAGGACTTGGGCCATCTTCCACTGTGTTCCCAGGCACACTGGCAGGGAGCTGGATAGGAAGTGGAGCAGCCAGGACTCAAACCAGTGCTGATATGGGATGCCAGCGCTGCAGGTGGCAGCTTTACCTGCTACACCACAACATCAGCCCCAGACCATCATCTTTTATCTGGATTATTTACTACAGTCTTTAAAGGCTGCCTTGCACTTTCCAGCTTCCATTCCTGCCTGCTATAGCCTCTACTTAACACAGCAGCCAAGCTGATCCCTTCAAAAGGCTCACAGGACTCCTGTCCCAGCCTCCAACACCTTCCCACCTTCCTCAGCATGCAACTCTCACAAGGCCCGTCTGCCCCTTCAGCCCTCCTTGCAGGTCTTCTCCAACTGCTCTTGCTTCTTCCCCTCAACTGGCCTGGCTCTTTCTTTTGTCTCTTCCAAATTTCTATTCAAATTTCTCATTCACCCATTACAAGAACATTTTCCCCTACATTTTTTACCTCTGAAATTAACAACTGTTAATTTGGAATTGTCAGTGTGGTATATAAAATAATGGTGCATCTTAAATGTGGGGACATCAGACTCACTAAACTACAGTAACACTTTTTCAGTCTACCTTAAAATCAAAGACATCAAACTAACTAAGCCTACGAATAAAAACAGCTTAAGAGAGTAGAAGCTAGGATCAGAATCTAGGAAGAGACCCCCACAGAAGGTTCTGAGTAACAGGTGATCCCCAATTACAAGATCTCTATCCTAACTGTTTGCTTTTTTGCTCACAGACTTCACTTGCAAATCTTTCAGGAAAACATACTAGAAGGCACATTGTAAGTATTCCTTATTCACTTGACTCAACACACTGATTCATTAGCATGACTCTTAGTTCTACCTCAGCAATTCTGCTATCAAATAAAGGCTAGACAATGATACAATTTTCATTGTTTTAACATCCAAACCTATACTGTCCAATACACATAGTTATTAACCACATCTGGCTGCTGCACAATTGAAATGGAGCTAATCTGAACTGAGATGTGTTAAGTGCAAAATACCATAGCTGGGGGTTGGTGTTGTGGAATAGTGAACACAGCCACCAGCAATGCTGGTATCCCAAATGGGTGTCAGTTCATGTCCTGGCTGCCCTACTTCTGATCCAGCTCCCCACTCATGAAAAGCAGTGGAAGATGGCCCAAGTGACTGTGCCCTGCCACCCTCGTGGGAGACCTGGATGAAGCTCCTGGCTTTGGCCTGGCCCAGCCCTGGTCATTGCAGCGATATGCGGGGTGAACCAGTGGATGAAGATGTCTGTCTGTCTGTCTGTCTGTCTCTCTCTCCATCTCTCTGTGTCACTCTTTCAAATTAATAAATAAATTATTTTTTTAAAAAAAAGCTTTAAGTTTTAAGACTTGGCTAAGAATATTTATATAGCCGCAAATTCTGTGGCCTAGTAGGTACAGCTGCTGCCTTCAATGCTGGCATACCATATGTGTGCCAGTTCAAGTCCCAGCTGCTCCACTTCTGATCCAGATCTCTGCTCTGGCCTGGGAAAGCAGCAGAAGATGACCCAAGTACTCAGGCCCCTGCATCCACGGGGGAGACCTGAAGGAGGCCCCTGGCTTCGGTTTGGCCCAGCTCTGGCCGCTGCGGCCATTTGTGGAATGAAACAGCGGATGGAAGACTTCTCTCTGCCTCTGCCTTTCTGCAACTTTGCCTTCCAAATAAAAAACAAATCTTTAAAAAATGTTTATATAAAATACCTCAGTAATAATATATGACCATGTATTAGAATGGTAACATTTTGGATGCACTTAAATAAAATTAATAGAATTAACTGTACTTGTCTTTTTTTCTTAATGTGGCTACTAGAAAAATTTAACTATATATGTGGTTTTCACTTGTAACTCACATTCTATTTCTGCTGGACAGCTGTAACTTAAACCACTCATTCACTCACCTACCCAAGACCATGGTTAGGAGCACCTATGAGTTACCAAGCAGTGTGCAAGACACGGGATACACTGGTGAGGATAAACAAACATAGCCCTCAACTTTGAAGCACTAACATTAACCAAATCATCACAAAATAAATGTAAAATCTCTGGTGCAACAAAGCATACCTAAGAAAGGTAAGCAGTATTGAGAAGCTTCTAACAGAAGGAGGTAACAGAAGGACAGAGAGACCAGAGGAGGCTCCAGCGGAAGCCACACCTGAGGAAGGATAAAATCAAACAAAATGGAGTGAATGAATACATGACCAGGAAAAAGAACACTGCACACTGCCAGAAAAGCCTCAGCAGAGATCCTGTGGCAGGAAAGAGCGAGCCTGACAATTCACGGAGACAAGGACGGCCTGTCTGGGGGTGAGACCATGAAAAGAAGCCTGGTGGGATATGAGACTGAAGACAGGCAGTGGTCACACCACACACGATCATACCAGCTGAGAGAGTGGGCTAGTACAATGCAACTTTCTCTTCCCCACTGGGCCTCTCATGTTTCATCTCACAAGTGCAGATACGAATTCTCTCCTCTTACAAGATGGTATCAGTAGATTAAAAGAAAAGAAAATTCTAATGCTAGGAAAGCTGTGTGGCCCACTGGATCAACATCAGTTAAGACACCCACATCCCACAACAGAGTACACAGGGTCAATTCTTAGTTCCAGCTACCAATTCTGGTTTCCTCCCCAGGGAGGTACCAAGTGATAGTTCAAGTAGCTGGGTTCCTGCCCTGCATCTGGGAGATCCGGAATGAGTTCCCTGCTCCCAGCTTCGATGCCAGCCCAGCCCTACCACTGCAGTCATTTGGAGAGCGAACCAGCAAACAAGAGCTGTCTCTCTGCCCCTCAAATTAAAAATAAGTTAAAAATTGTAATGCTACAAAAATCTCTGCAGTCTCTTGCAAACATTCCTGTACTCCTATGTAGATCTCATGAGACCTCAAATTCTGTCTCAGAACATTTTTTTTACAAGTAGGAAATGAAATAAATAAGATTTTAAAGGAAAAAAATAATGAGTTAATATAAAGAGTGACTTTATATTAACATAACATGTGGTGGTCTGTAAAGGCATTTTCAGATACCTCCACATACCTATGTAATGCTGACAATATTTGTACCTTGAGTCAGTGAAAAAGTCACAGGTACTGACGGTATTACTGTGATTCATGTCTATACATTTTTATTCTTATTTATTTGAGAAGTAGAGTTACAGATAAGAGAGGAGAGAGACAGAGAAAGGTCTTCAACCACTGGTTCACTTCCCAAATGGCCACAATGGCTGGCTGGGTTGATCCAAAGCCAGGAGCTTCTTCTAGTTCTCTCAAATGGGTACAGGGGCCCAAGCACTTGGGCCATCTTCCACTGTTTTCCCAGGCAATAAGCAGAGAGCTGGATCAGAAGAGGAGCAGCCGGGACACGACTGGCACCTATATGTGATGCTAACACCGCAGGCGGTGGCTTAGCTTACCATGCCACAGCACCAGGTTAAAGCCCTGGCCTGAAGTGCTAGCATCCCATATGGGCGCCGGTTCTAGTCCCTGCTGCTCCTCTTCCTATCCAGCTCTCTGCTGTGGCCTGGGATCACAGTAGAAAATGGCCCAAGTCCTTGGGCCCCTGCAGCCGTGTGGGAGACTCGGAAGAAGCTCCTGGCTTCGGCTCCTGGCTCCTGGCACAGCTCCAGCCGTTGCGGCCAACTGGGGAGTGAACCAGCAGATGGAAGACCTCTCTCTGTCTCCACCTCTCTCTGTAACTCTTTCAAATAAATAAAATAAATCTTTAAAGTTATTTGTGTTTCTTCCCAAAAGTTCTATTTTCATATGGAGCTTGCAAATATTTGCCTATACCTAGTGTGAATTTTAAAAATACTAAATTCTTTTTTTTTTTTTTTTTTTTTAAGATTTGAGAGGCAGAGTTACAGACAGCGAGAGGGAGAGACAGGGACAAAGGTCTTCCATCCACTGGTTCACTCCCCAGATGGCCACAACGGTTGAATCTGGGAAGATCCGAATCCAGGAGCCAGGAGCTTCTTCTGGGTCCCCCACGTGAATGCAGGGGCTCAAGCTCTTGGGCCATCTTCTCCTGCTTTCCTAGGCCATAGCAGAGAGATGGATCAGAAGAGAAGCACCGGGACTAGAACCAGCGCCCACATGGGATGCTGACACCACAGGCAGAGAATCAACCTACTGCGCCACAGCACCAGCCACCAAAACTAAATTCTTAGCATTGCTGAACTTTAAATTTTATCTAAGCTGTATATAGGTTACATTGAAAACTGTTTCTCTAAAGCTCTGACACTTGAGGAACCATTATATAAAATCCCTGGTTAAATTTTTTCATTGAACTTTTAAAAATCATTGGGTGCATGGCAAGGTGGTCGAAGTGGATTCTGGGACATCCATATCAGATTGCCTGGTCTAAGTCCAAGCTACAATGCTCCCAATCTAGCTTCCTGCACATGTGCACCTCGGAGACAGCAATGATAGCTCAAGGATTTGGGTCTCTGGCACCCTATGGGAGGCCTGGATTGAGTTCCAGGCTACACCTTGGCCCAGCCCTGGTTGTTGCAGGTATTGGGGTACTGAAACAGCAGATGGAAGATCTCTGGCTCTCTCACAAATAAAATAAAAGTCTGGTGCTCTAATTTGTTCACCTGAAGGCCTTCAGGATTTTATCTTTGAAATCCAGCAGTTTTACTAGTATGTGTCTCAGAGTTCATCATTTGGAGGTAATTCCCCCAAGTATCGGAGAGTAAGCCTTTCCAGAATGTGTAAATCCAAGTTTCATCCTATTCCTAGAAAGCTTCCTGGGTTACAGTTTTAAATATTTCATTTTAAAACTATCATTCTTTAGAAACTACAATAATATGAACATTATTCCTCCTTTACATATCTTCTATTTCCTTAATCCATTTTCCCCCTTTTTCCTTTTATATTTGAAAGGCAGAGTTACAAAGAGAGGGAGGGAAAAACAGAGAGGTCTTCCATCTGTTGGTTCACTCCCCAAACAGCCCCAACAGTCGGCCTAAAGCCAGGAGCTTTTTTCAGGTCTCCACTTGGTGCAGCAGCCGAGGCACTCTGGCCATCTTCCATTGCTTTCCCAAGCGCATTATCAGAGAGCTGGACTGGAAGTGGAATAGCACGACTGGAACCAGCACCTGTACGGGATGCTGGCAGTGCAGGCAGCGGCTTAACCTGCTACACTACAACACAGGCCCCTTCTTTTATCCATTTTTAACCCTTTTTACCTTATTTGGTTATTTTCCAGTCTCTGATGTCCTTACTAGATTTTCATTGGAAACTATTCTCCTTTCTGGGCATTTTTTCACTGGAGAAAGTCTTTGCCATTTTCTTTCTTGAGTGAAATTTAAGTGATCCTTGTTTTAGGGGGGTCCATCTCTGTGCTTGACTTTGAATGTGTAATTCAAAGTGATTTTTTTATATGCTGAAATCTGAGTGTAGTACTGAATTCTATCTGAAGTAAATACTAAAAATTTTCTTTTGCTTCATGGTTGTTTTTTGGGGGTAGACAATTTTCCTCAATCTGTCTGAGATTTTTTTCCCCTCTGGCTCTGCGTATTACTTCTGTATGGATTTAATTTTCTTTTGGTTTATTTTTGTGGTATTGAGGCATTTTACGATATTCCTAGCTGAATGGCACCTGTTTTCTGTCATCCGCCAGGCCTAAATATGTGAATGGAGCCATGTTTGCTCTGGTAGTAGGGAAAGGATTCTGACATTGCCAATTCTGCAGTTCCTTTTCTTTGCAGGTCTTTAATTTTTTCCTTGATCATCTGATTCACAAAAAACTGGTCATCTTTCCATTCTCCCCCAAAAGATACATCTTTGGAAATGTTCCTTTAAATCCCATTTGTCCCCCTTATTGTTTTGAAGGGCTCCTTTTTGAAACATCTTTCCTGTAGTCCAGTTCTTGTCTGGTTACTTTTTTATGTTTTCAGATTAAAGATGTATTTAATCGGTCTGGCGGTCTTCCAAGTTCCCTCCATCCCAGTCCTTTTGCCTTAGCAACTTCTCCTGCCTGCTCTGATTCTGCCTACCACTCAGCCAGGCACACTGAAGAGCTGCTTCCCTGCACCTTACGTAATCACTTAGTAGTGCAGGCACTGCCTGTCTACAAGTAACGCTGCAGGGGCTGTTCTGAGTAGCAGCTCTGTAGGTGTGGAGTCACCCTGTGTCTTTCAGAGAGAAGGTTTGGGAAGCTGTTTACCACGGACCTCCTGCTTTCCTCAATGACCACCATCTTCTGCTATGCTCTGCAGCCCACACACAGCCCTGAGCTGGATGGATTCTTACGGTTTGGCATGAGAACAGTGTCTCCTCCCCACTCTCTAGGAGCCATCACTGTCACCTGATGATAGCACGTACACTACCTAGCACAACCACAATCCACAGCCCTCTGTTCTTGTTTTAAGTTATAGCAAAGAACGCCCACAACAGGTGAGGGGGTAATCTTCAGCAGCTTGCTAAAAAGTTACCTTTTAGGAAAAATAAGCTTTTCAGGAAGAGTAGGCTTTCAACAGTAGAGGAAGGAAAGAGCACTCCAGACAATGGGACCTGAACAGGCAGTCACAAAAGGACGTCAAGGTGCCAGTGAGACAGGCAACCAGGGAGCCACAGGAGATGTCCATCTGTTCTCAAGACTCCTCCCACTTCTGCGACAATCACTATACTTAACAGTCTCCCTAACTCTGCCAAAGTCAGCGGCACAGTTAGCATTCTTGACATGTAATGAACTTACTAATTGGGGCTGGCGCTGTGGCATAGCGGGTAGAGCTGCTGCCTGCCACGCCAGCATCCCATATGGGCGCCAATTTGAGTCCCGGCTGTTCCACTTCTGATCCAGCTCTCTGCTACAACCTGGGAAAGCAGCATAAGATGGCCCAAGTCCTTGGGACCCTGCACCAGTGTGGGAGACCCAGAAGAAGCTCCTAGCTTCTGATCAGCACAGCTCCAGCCACTGAGGCCATCTGAGGAGTGAACCAGAGGATGGAAGACCTCTCTCTCTCTGCTTCTGCCTCTCTGTAACTCTGCCTTTCAAATAAACAAATATTAAAAAAAAAAAAAAAGAACCCACTGATTCACATGTCAGAACGACAAAAGTACAGAGAGTAAGCAGCTAAAAAAAAATGATCTGCACTAGTAATACCCATTCTGTATTTGAGCACTAGTTCCCTGCTTTGCAAACAGCACACATCAGAATCACCAACACACATTAAAGACAGAATGCTCTATGGATAATTCTCCAACAGGTTCACATACTACACTGATGTCTTGCTCTGGAGACCAGATGGCCGGCATTGAGCCTTCCACCACATCCTGCTCCTTTTCATTAAATATTTCCTTGTTTTGACGGGGTATATTTTCAAGTAAATCCTTGAAGAAAGGTTTAGAGAAACCTACATAGTTCCTTGAAGAAAAATGTTTTTGTCAACGTGATTTTATTTCATTTTTTTTAGTGGAAAATTTCGAACATGTTGAATTAAAGACTAGGACAAGGAATGCCATTACTACTACTTGGTTTCAATAATTATTAACTCTCGGTCACTTTTGCTTCATCTACATCCCCACCAGTTCACTTCCAAATGGACTACTCTGAAGCAAATACAAAACATATTTGTAGACAGCTGAAAACATACCCCTAAAATAAGACATTTTATATTACAAGAAGGGAGCCAAGCAGCACTGCGGCTTAGCAGGTAAAGCTGCCACCTGCTCCGCTTCAGATCCAGGTCCCTGCTAATGACCTGGAAAAAGCAGAAGATGGCCCAAGTGTTTAGGCGCCTGTCACCCACATGGGAGACCTGGATGAAGTTCCTATATCCCGGTTTTGGCCTGGCTCAGCCCTGGCTGTTGCGGTCATCTGGGAAGTAAACCAATGGATGGAAGATTTTTTTTTTTTACGATTTATTTATTTATTTAAAAAAGACAAAAATTTGCTGAGGTCATGATTTTAAAATGCTTTTATTCTGACCTTATTTTTTTTAGGGTTTGCTGGATATAGAATTCAGAGCTGAAGATAATTATTTTCCAGATAAAAGACATGGTCTGTCACATTCTATTTCCCAGCTCATTGTTCCTTTTTTAAAGTATTTATTTTTTATTTATTTGCAAGGCAGAGAGAGGGGAGAGAGAGATGAGAGGAAGAGGAAGGAGAGAGAGAGAGAGAGAGACACACACACACACACAGAGAGACCACCTAAAGTCCTGTAACAGCCCAGTCCAGGCCGACAGCTAGGAAGTCAATCTGGGTCCTGAGCCATCCCTGCTGCCTCCCAGGGTGCACATTAGCAGCACACTGGGTGTGGATGTCCTAAGTGGTGTCTTGGCCAATGAACCAAATGCCCACCTCCTTAACGTTATCCCTAAGAAACCCACAGTCATTCTGAATCCTTATTCTGTTGTCAAGTTTTCCTTCTGGAAGCATCCTGGACTTACTGTCTTCTAACGATATGTCTGTAATGCAAATCTTTTTTCATCTAATATGCTGGGACTCAGCCCCCTTTTAAAATTTATTTATTTATGTATTTATTTATTTATGTATTTATAGTTATTTATGTATTTATGTATTTATTTGAAAGAGAGGGGGAGGGAGGGTGTCAAGGGAAGGGAGAGGAGCAGGAAGAGGTAGAGGGGGATAGGATGGGGAAGATCAATCTCTCCTCTGCTAGTTCATTCCCCCAAATGCAGAGAATGGCCAGGAACAGACTAGGGCACCCAATCCCTTGAACCGTCATCTGATGCCTCCCAGGGTCTGCATTAGCAGAAAATGAAACTGGGAGCCACAGCCAGGAATCGAATCCAAATGACCCAGTGTAGAGCTTGGGCATCTTAACTGCTGGAACACACACCTGTATTCTTTGGCTCTCTCAATTTTGAAAATTCATGTCCTTTATTATTTTTTTTTTTTGGAAGACTTGTTTCCCTTTTTTAAGAAATTAAATACATAGGCAAATTGAACACAAACATGGCCACCAAGATTTAAAGCAACAAAAAACATTAAAATTCAAGGACTTTCAGTCTAGAGAACTCTGACTTCTTCTACACCCCAGCTGAGTTCCACAAACTTCAAACGCTGAACATCTAGAAGCTGCACTGCTTCCTGATGCACTGGTCCTGGGACAGAAGGTCATGTCCTTTATTCCTCACTGATGATTCCTTCTGCTCAGGTTTTTCTCCGAAGCCCCAGTGTTCAGAGATTAGAACTCTTAGATCATTCCTCTACTTTTAGCTTTTTTATTTATCAACTTTAAAAAACTTTTCTGTTTTCTAAGAAATGTCTGTAATTCTAGCTTCTAACTCTTCTAGTAGTTTTCACCATTGTTGTATTTATAATTTTCAAAAGCTCTTTTTTATCTTCTTCCTTTTTATAATATACTATTTTTGGTTTTGTGAATCTAAACACTCTTAATTCTTTAAAAATAGCAATGGGGCAGGCATTTGGCCAGTTAAGACACCTGCATCCCACGTCAGAGCGCCTTAGCGCGACTGCTACTGCTTGATACCAGCTTCCTGTTAACGCAAATCCTGGGAAGCAGCAGTGATGGCTCCAGTACTGGGGTTCCTGCCACCCACATGAGACCTGGATTGAGTTCCTGGCTTCTGGCTGCAGTCCCAGCTCAGCCCCAGCAATTGCAGGCACGAGGGAGTGAACAGCAGATGGAAGCTCTCTCTGTGGACTGTTCTCTCAAATTAAAAAAATACCGAGAAATGTTCTTCTTTATTCTTATTGAATATCTGAATAATTCATGACCTCATTTTATATTTCTCCTCTTGATCTATTTCATTTTGGAAAGTTTCCTCACATGAATGATAGTCCTTGGTTGTTTTTTGTTTGCTTGTAGACTCAGTTATTTTTAAGGCAGAGTTACAGAGAAAGGGAGACAGAGACAGACAGGGAACTTCCATCCACTATTTCACTCTCCAAATGGTGCAATGGCACAAGTTGGTCCAGGCCAAAGGCAGGAACCCAGAACTCCACTCAGGTCTCCCACATGGGTGGCAGAGACCCAAGGACCTTTGCCCATTTTCTGCTGCATTGCCAGACACATTAGCATGGAGGTGGAAGAGAAGTAGAGTGGCCAGCACTTCCAAGGGATGCTGATGTCACAGGCAGCAGCTTAACTTATTGTGTCACACTGCCGACGTTGTCTGGTTGTTTTTAAAAGTTGGAAACTGGGGACTGGCATCCTGGTGCAATGGATGCAATGCCAGCATCCAAAATGTAAGTGTAAGTTACGAGCTCCAGCTACTTCACTTCAGATCCAGTTCCCCGCCAATGTGCTGGGGAAAGAGGCAGAAAACGGCCCAAGAAACTTGGGCCTCTGTCAGCCATGTGGGAGACAAAGATGGAATTCTGGGCCCCTGGCTATAGCCTGACAACCCCTGGCACTGTAGAAATTTGAGTAGTGAGCCAGCAGATGGAAGACACCTCTCTCTCCTTCCCTCTAACTCTGCCTTTCAAACAAATAGCCGGCGCCGCGGCTCACTAGGCTAATCCTCCGCCTAGCGGCGCCGGCACCCCGGGTTCTAGTCCCGGTCGGGGCGCCGGATTCTGTCCCGGTTGCCCCTCTTCCAGGCCAGCCCTCTGCTGTGGCCAGGGAGTGCAGTGGAGGATGGCCCAGGTGCTTGGGCCCTGCACCCCATGGGAGACCAGGAAAAGCACCTGGCTCCTGGCTCCTGCCATCGGATCAGCGCGGTGGGCCGGCCGCAGCGCACCGGCCACGGTGGCCATTGGAGGGTGAACCAACGGCAAAGGAAGACCTTTCTCTCTGTCTCTCTCTCTCACTGTCCACTCTGCCTGTCAAAAAAAAAATAAAATAAACATCTTTTTTTAAAAAAAGAAAAGAAAAGCTCACCTGGAGCTCTGACAAGAAGGGCACAGCCACCAGCTTTAAAAAAAAAAAAATCAGAAATCCGGAAAGCTGAGTGGGAGCCTTATCACTATGAACAGAAGTTTAGAAAGATGGACTTCACTCCAGGAAAAACTGAGTTGGAAGCTCTGCTGCTGTTATCTCTAGGTCTTTCCTCTTGAGATGTCAAACTCTGGAGAAGACCATGCAACTTCCTGCCCTGGGCTCAAAGCCTGTTGGTCAGCATTTGGGAGACAATCTGGAACCAGGGGGGAGACAGGGTGGAGTGAGGTCTCAGCATTAATCCTCCTATGTAAGAGTTTAGTAGGATTTTTTATTTTCAACTGTATCTGATGCCTACTCCTCCTCCTTGCAGTCTAGAAACCAACTGTTTTACGCTCTTCACAGAGGCCCACAGTGGAAGGAGAAAACATCTGGGGATTCGACTGCTTCTCAAATTGATACTTCATCATCCTTATTTTCAACATGTTCTATCCTAAGGCCTCATTTCAGGAGGTGTCCAACTCAGCTCAAGTCTAATATATTACAACATAAATCTAGCTGTCAGCTGTCACAAGGGACAGTTCAGGTTGCTCAGACTAACACTGTTTTCTGGCTTCCACAGACCTATCTTCTGTTGCCATCTCTCCTTTTCTCCTGTCTCTTGGGGCTGAAAATATTTTTAATCTCTCTACTGTTCTATTTATGGTGACGGGGATAAAGTAGATGCATCTTTCCCAAGAAGAGATGGGTTTACATGCACGTTTTCAGGAATGATTATCCAGCCTCAAGACAACATCTTACCCGCTGGAGGAGCTTTAACTGGTCATGGCTTCTCAGTTGCTTGGTTCCTGGTACTCAACTGATACACAATCTTTTTTTCATTTTTTAAGTACTGAGTCCTCACTGGTGGGGGGGTATAATTTTAAAAGAAGTAACTGCTGCAGAATATATATTCTCTGCCTTGGGGACCAAAAGACTCCCTCAGCTCTATCAACCACAAGTTTCTTCCTTCAAGCAAGATTGATCAAGGCCAAGTCTTTCCAGCACTGCCTCTCTCCCCAGCAAAGTCCAACAATGACAGAAGTTTACCTAGTGACTTCAATGAGCAAGGAGTTCAGCTGGCAATTTAAAAATAAAGCTTTGTCATTTTAATTAAACTACAGGATGCCACTATGATCTAAATAAAAAAAAATTTAGAAGTGAGAAATCTGCCTCTGTAATATATATCCCAGAAAAAACAGAGTATTAAAATTTCTGATAGTTTTGCAAACTATATTGGGAAATAAATAGCTTTCAACACTTCCTTAAGAAACAAAGTGTATACATTAAAATATGTCTTAAATATAAGTTGACTTTTTTCAGTGATAATGACAAAAAAAAGTCTGTTACACTGGGAGACAATACTCACCAAAAAAATATGTTCAAAAACATGTTGAACATACTTTGAACATATCACCAGAGATACAAATAATGAACAGATATAAAAGAACAAAAAGAACAAAGAAAAAAGAACAGATGAAAAGATACACAACACCATTAAACACCAGAAAAATACAATTTGAAACCACACTGGGGGAACGGTGGTGTGGTGCAGTGGGTTAACGCCCTGGCCTGAAGCACCAGCATCCCATATGGGTGCCGGTTCTAGACCCGGTTGCTCCTCTTCTGATCCAGCTCTCTGCTATGGCCTGGGAAAGCAGTAGTAGATGGCCCAAGTCCTTGGGCCCCTGCACCCACGTGGAAGACCTGGAGAAAACCCCTGGCTCCTGGCTTCAGATCGGCGCAGCTCTGGCCATTGTGGCTACCTGGGGAGTGAATCAGTGGATGGAAGACCTCTCTCTCTGTCTCTACCTCTCTCTGTAACTTTCAAATAAATAAAAATAAATATTAAAAAAAAAAACCCACACTTAACTATCACTGTATACCTACTAGAATGGTTAAGATACAAAACAAGAAACTTGGCAATACCAAGTGTTGACAAAAATGCTGAACGACTGGAATGCTGATAAACTGTTAGCAGGAATGTGACATGTAACTGTTGCAGCAGGTATTTAGCCTAGCACTCAAGACAGTCCATGACACCGGAGTATCTGGGCCAAGTGCCCGCCCCAGCTCCTCACTGCAGCTTGCACACTGACGAGTGCAGACTGTGGGAGATAACATCGATGGCTCAAGTGACTGGGTTCCTGCTACTCACATGGGAGACCTGGCTCAAATCCTACAAGTTGTTGGCATCAAGGGAGTAAACCAGCACACGGGACTGTGCTCTCTGTATCTCCTTCTGTATTTCAAATAAATAAGATTTGATAGAAGAATTTTAAAAGATGGTATTGATACTCTGATGAACAGCTTGCTAAGTTTCTTATAAAATTAAATGTATAGGCCAACGCCACAGCTCAACAGGCTAATCCTCCACCTGCGGCACCGGCACACCGGGTCTAGTCCTGGTCGGGGTGCCGGATTCTGTCCTGGCTGCCCCTCTTCCAGGCCAGCTCTCTGCTGTGGCCCGGGAGGGCAGTGGAGGATGGCCCAAGTGCTTGGGCCCTGCACCCGCATAGAGACCAGGAGGAAGCACCTGGCTCCTGGCTTCGGATCAGCGCGGTGCGCTGGCCACAGCAGCCATTGGGGGGTGAACCAATGGAAAAGGAAGACCTTTCTCTTTTTCTCTCTCTCTCACTGTCCACTCTGTCAAAAATAAATAAATAAAGTTAAATGTACACTTATCATACAACCTGCTATTTCACTCATGGTGTAGTGTGATTATATGAGTACATGTGTAAAAACTAAATATACTTTTTAAAAAAAATATTTATTTGAAAGCCCGAGTTACACAGAGAGGAGAGGCAGAGAGAGAAAGAGAGAGAGAGAAAAGTCTTCCATCTGATGGTTTATTCCCCAACTGGCTGCCAACAGCCAGAGCAGCGCCGATCTGAAGCAGGAGCCAGGAGCTTCTTCCGGGTCTCCCATGTGGGTGCAGGGGCCCAAGGACTTGGGCCATCCTCCACTGGCTTTCCCAGGCCACAGCAGAGCGCTGGATCAGAAGTGGAGCAGCCGGGTCTTGAATCAGCACCCATATGGGATGCCAGTGCTGCAGGCCAGGGCGTTAACCCGTTGTGCCACAGCACCGGCCCCAAAGAACGATATATACTTAAGAAGTGTGAATATTACTGAACAATAACTGTACCTCAATAAATCAGGTTCTTTTTTTCTAAAAAGCTTTTTATTTATTTATTTATTTATTTGGCAGTGACAGAGGTAGAGAGCTGAAGAACACTCCCATCTCCCAATTCATTACCTAAATGCCTGCCTGGCTGGGGATAAAGCAAGAGCCAGGCACTCAATCCAGGTCTCCCACATGGGTGACCGGAAACTACTTACTCAGCCACTACTGCTGCTTCCCAGAGTGTACATTAGCAGGAAGCTGGAATCAGGAGCCAGAGCAAGGAGTCAACCCCAGGTATTGTGATGCATGATGTGGCCAATTAACTGCTGGGTTAAATGGGTGCCCCAATAAATCTGGAAAATAAAAAACCAGTAGAAGGGCTGGTGCTGTGGTGTAGTGTGCTAAGTCTCCGCCTGCGGCGCCAGAATCCCACATGGGCACCAATTCAAGTCTCAGTTGCTCCACTTCTGATCCAGCTCTCTGCTATGGCCTGGGACAGCAGTAGAAGATGGCCTAAGTCCTTGGGCCCCTGCACCCACGTGGGAGACCCGGAGG
Organism: Oryctolagus cuniculus; assembly: GCF_964237555.1. Lineage (NCBI taxonomy): Eukaryota > Metazoa > Chordata > Mammalia > Lagomorpha > Leporidae > Oryctolagus > Oryctolagus cuniculus. Next base: position 564,820 of record NC_091445.1, read on the forward strand.
CAGCTCCCGGCTCCTGGCTTCGGATCGGCGCAGCTCCAGCCGTTGCGGCCACCTGGGGAGTGAACCAGCAGTTGTTAAGACCTCTCTTTTTCTAACTCTACCTCTCAAATAAAAAACCTAAAAAAAAAAAAAAAAAAAAAAAGTAGAACAATAAGATGATAAAGAGCACAAAGACTATGCAGAGAACATGTATAAGAATTGTACATATTTGGGTGGAGAAAGAGTATTACTTGGTGGAAGGGCACTTCTTATAAGAACTGCATGAAAATTTGTTCAAACATGACAGGCCACATGTATCCTGGCTCTCCTGAGTCAACTGCACCACTGTTCTCTTTTGATACAAGGGTTGGCTACCATCTCTTTCTTTAAAAACTGGAGGCTTCATTTCTAATTCAAACATGTTATAGAACAAAAAAAATCTGAGCGCACCCACGTTCCAAGAATTGTACAAGAGATTTTCATGCCATTTCTTCTATGTATCATGGCACACTGAAATCTCATCTCCTAAACTTAATCAGTTCAGGAAACTGAAGCTTAAAGAAACTGCTTAATCTGTCTATGGTTGTAATTTCAAGTACTTTGGATGTTAAGATAAAATGCTAAATAAAAAATAAAAATAAAATGGGAAGCGGAAAAGGGGGTCCTGTGTTGTGGCACAGCGGGTAAAACTACCGCCTGCAGTGCCGGCGTCCCAAAAGGGCACTGGTTAGAGTCCTGGCTGCTTGTCTTCCCATCCAGCTCTCTGCTGTGGCCTGGGAAAGTGGTAGAACTTGTCCCAAGTCCTCGGGCCCCTGCACCATGTTAGAGACCTAGAAGAAGCTCCTGGTTCCTAGCTTCAGATCAGTGCAGCTCTGGCTGTTGCAGCCAATTGGGGAATGAACCAGCAGATGGAAGACTTCTCTCTCTCTCTCTGCCTCTGCCTCTCCAATAAATAAATAAATAAATCTTTAAAAAAAGGAAAACAAGACTTGGAACAGGTATTTGGCATAGAGACTACTTAGAGCTCATGCATTCCATCATCAGTGTCTCTGTTTCAGTCCTGGCCCCACTTCCGATTCTGGTTTTCTACCTGCTTATGTGCATCCTGGGAGGCAGCAGGCGACTGACCAAGTACTTGGTCTCCACTACCCCTGTGAGAGATCTGGACTGAGTTCCAGGCTCCTGGCTTTGGCCAGGGCCAGATCCAACCTCAGTTGCTTTGGGCATTTGGGGAGTAATCCTGAAGATGGAAGATTTCTATCTGTGTCTGTCTCGGTCTCTCTGCCTTTCAAATGAGAAAAGAAAAGAACATTCCAATAAAAGAAAACAAGCCTCTTACCAACTAACCCAAGCAAGTGTATCTTGAAGTTCACATGTAAGCTTTAAGGAGACTTCAACACTGCAATACAGACCACATTTACTAGAGATTCAACTGAAGGCATTAATAGTGAATTTCAAATCCCGAGTTGCTTTGTAAATATTTAAGTTATGTTCCTCCCAGTCCACACAAAATCAAATGCACGATCTATGTAACTTTCCTATGGCCAGTGGCATGTGCAAAGGAACTACCAGATGTGAATGAAGAGGTTCTAGTCTTAAGTGATACTCTGTGCTATGGGCTGGATTGTTTTCCCCCCAAATTTGCATGTCCAAGTCCTAACTTCTAATACCTCAGAATATGACCTTATTTGGAAACAGGGTCATTGCAGATAACTGGGCAGGAGGAGGTCACACTGAACAGGGTGGGCCAGTAACTAATAAAATTGTTGCTTTATAAGAAGAGAAAATCTGCACAGAAACTCACAATGTGACACTAACATGAAGGCAGAGACTGCAGTAATGCAGGTGCCAGCTGAGGAGTACCAACAAGCAGCAGCAAACCATGAGAGTGTCCAACAGGTTCTCCCCAACAGCCGACAGAGGGAACCAACCCTGCCCACACTGGCATGGGGAGACAACAGACTTCTGTTTTTTTAAGTCACCCAGTTGGTGCGAGTTTGTTTTGTTATCTGTGACAAACAAATACATTTTGTAATTATTATCTTTCAGTATCTTAAACATTTTCTGCTACATTTGTGTTATCTGAGTTAGATTACTAAAGTTATAATCAAGTTACAAAAAGATGCAAGGTATTATTTATTTACAAATGAATTGTTTAGCAGTTATTTAGTTTTTGAAGGCAAAAATCTTAGCACAGTAAGACTGTAATTTCTTTAAAAACTCACTGGCAAATGGTCCTGAATCTGAAGAATTATCAAGTCGTATGTTATCTTTGTTTTTACTTCTGCATATACTTTCCTTCAGTTCAATATAGCAAAACTACACACCAGATAAAAAGTCTGCTTTCTGGACTTCTCACAAACCTGGAGTTCCTTCTATAATGACTATTTATGGCAATAATTATCCTTGGTTCTATCCAATTTGCTGACTATAACTTCCGCAGCATATTTTCTTATTTTACAACTGCATATTCAAAGTCTTTTGATACTGACTACTCTTCATTTGGTACTTCAGACATTTTTACTGATCTCTTTAATTCTGAACACTTACTTTTACTGCTTCTACAGCTCCACTGGCTTCTCCAATTGTGCCAGGTTCTCTCAGATTCTTTGGCAACTCTTACTTACCTAGGAGCTATCTGGTTGCTTTTTTTTTTTTTTTTTTTTTTTTGACAGGCAGAATGGACAGTGAGAGAGAGAGAGACAGAGAGAAAGGTCTTCCACTTGCCATTGTTCATCCTTCAATGGCCACTGTGGCCGGCGCACCACGCTGATCCGAAGCCAGGAACCAGGTGCTTCTCCTGGTCTCCCATGCGGGTGCAGGACCCAAGCACTTGGGCCATCCTCCACTGCACTCCCTGGCCACAGCAGAGAGTTGGCCTGGAAGAGGGGCAACCGGGACAGAATCCGGCGCCCCAACTGGGACTAGAACCCAGTGTGCCGGCGCCACAGGTGGAGGATTAGCCTATTGAGCCGCGGTGCCGGCCTGGTTGCTTTTTTAAACCCTGCAGTAAGAATTTTAAATATCTTTTTTAAAAAATATTAAAACCCAAATTTGGTGAAAATCTCCCTAATAACCAAACAATAATAAAAGGAATTCCAGTCATTTGGCCATTTAAAAAGTACCATGAGGCCAGCGCTGCGGCTCACTAGGCTAATCCTCCGCCTTGCGGTGCCGGCATACCGGGTTCTAGTCCTGGTCAGGGCGCTGGATTCTGTCCCGGTTGCCCCTCTTCCAGGCCAGCTCTCTGCTGTGGCCAGGGAGTGCAGTGGAGGATGGCCCAAGTCCTTGGGCCCTGCACCCCATGGGAGACCAGGAGAAGCACCTGGCTCCTGCCATTGGATCAGCGTGGTGCTCTGGCCGCAGCGCGCCGGCCGCAGCAGCCATTGGAGGGTGAACCAATGGAAAAGGAAGACCTTTCTCTCTGTCTCTCTCACTGTCCACTCTGCCTGTCAAAAAAAAAAAGTACCATGAGTTATCAAGTACACAAAGGCAGATGCCAAAGTTAAGTAAGACCTGGGCCTACAGAACTCAGGCAAACTAACTTTACAGACACCACTATTTCTATTACACCAAAAATTCCCTACCTACCTGTGTCATTAAACATCTTTTAATTTCAGTGAAGTACAAACAAATCACTTCTTTTACCTTTACAAACAGATGATTCACAGTTTAAGATACTAGTTGATAAAATATTAGCAATGTAATTTTAAGTATGGTACAGAAAAAGAAGGAATAAGCAAGCCAAATAAACAGAGGATTCTAAAACAACTTCAAATGCACATGAAAATGTAAAAATGTAGTAAAAATATGCTATTCTAAACCAGTGGGGAAAAGATAAGTTATTCAATTAATTATACTAAGACAAAAGGTCAGTCATGCAGAAAAATACAAAAAGCTACATGCTGTATCATTCCTTAAATGACAACATCTAGGCTAATCCTCCGCCTAGCGGCGCCGGCACACCGGGTTCTAGTCCCGGTTGGGGCGCCGGATTCTGTCCCAGTTGCCCCTCTTCCAGGCCAGCTCTCTGCTGTGGCCAGGGAGTGCAGTGGAGGATGGCCCAGGTGCTTGGGCCCTGCACCCCATGGGAGACCAGGAAAAGCACCTGGCTCCTGGCTCCTGCCATCGGATCAGCGCAGCGCACTGGCCGCGGCGGCCATTGGAGGGTGAACCAACGGCAAAGGAAGACCTTTCTCTCTGTCTCTTTCTCTCACTGTCCATTCTGCCTGTCAAAAAAAAAAAAAAAAAAAATTCAACATAAAGAGTGAGTGAAAATACAGCTGCATCTGTACAGAAGTGCAGTTTTTTCAAGGGAAACACTTATCTCACACAGAAGCCAGAAAGGAGAAGATCGCGAAAAGGATACAAACATTAAACTGTCCATGAGGCCTAAAGCCGGATCATTAAACAAGAGTAAATATACAAACAGATAACATGGGAGAGAACACTTGCTACAAATGTAACTAATGGCTAATTATATAAAGAATTTCTACAAATCAATGAGAAAAAAAAAAAAAAGATAAACCAGCAACTGGGAGGGAAAGGAAACACACATGTGTTATCTCCGAAAAAAAAGATAAACCAGCAACTGGGAGGGAAAGGAAACACACATGTGTTATCTCCGAAAAAAAAGATAAACCAGCAACTGGGAGGGAAAGGAAACACACATGTGTTATCTCCGCGTGTTAGCATGCAGGTAGCTCCTCAGCTTCATGGACAAAACACAGTCTAAAATAACGAGATGCTGTTTTATCTAAAACTGTGATACATATTCTAACATTTGTCAAACTCAGCTTCATTAATACTTGAGAGGATAGGGAGAGACACACATTACTGGTAGGAAGAAGTGGCACTCTTCTGAAAGGGCATTTGACAGTAATTAAACATAGATTTTAAAGTGCACATGTTTGTTCCAATAATGTTTGGAATAAAACAAAATTAAGACTTTATCTAAATGCCAAGAACAGGGAAGGGGCAAATAAATAAGACACAACTAAACAGAATGTAGTAATTAATACCTAAGATGCACTGAAAGAAAACAAGGGGAGAATAATAGGTTTAGTATACTCATATACTCTCAAATGATTCTAGACATAAACAAATAAATGCTTATATACAAAGAGGGATCAGCAATTTACCTTTGGATGTTTCCTGAGTGGAAGAATAAAAATAAAAAGAAGCATTTACTTTTAAAAAAATTTAATGTCATGAATTACATTTTTTATCATGTGCATTTGATTTTTGTTTGTTTTTATTTGACAGGTAGAGTTACAGACAGTGAGAGACAGAGAGAAAAGTCTTCTTTCTGTTGGTTCACTCCCCAAATGGCCGCCATGGCTGGAGCTACGCCAATCCAAAGCCAGGAGCCAGACACTTCCTGCTGGTCTCCCATGCGGGTGCAGGGGCCCAAGCACCTGGGCCATCCTCCACTGCCCTCCCAGGCCAAGCAGAGAGCTGGACTGGAAGAGGAGCAACTGGGACAAGAACCGGCGTCCATATGGGATGCCGGTGCTGCAGGCAGACGATTAACCAAGTGAGCCACGGTGCCAGCCCCGTGCATTTGATTTTTAAAGCAGAATTTTTAAAAACTTAAATACTTCATCAGCACTTGCATTTCACTAAATTACAATATATTCTGAGCATCTACTATAGGGCAAGTTTTGTACCAAGAGCTGAGTCCTAAGTAACTATTAAAACTAAAGTGGGGCTCCAGCACTGTGGTGTAGTAGGTTCGGCACCTGCAGCACCGACATCCTGTATGGGCTCGAGTCTCAGCTGCTCCACTTTCTATCCAGCTCCCTGCTGATGGCCTGTGAAAGCAGCAGAGGATGGCCCCAGTGCTTGGGCCCCTGCAGTTCCATGGGAGACCCGGAAGAAGCTCCTGGTTCCAAATCAGCCCAGCTCTGGCCATTGTGGCCATTTGAGGAGTGAACCAGCAGATCAAAGACTTTTCTCTGTCTCTCCTTCTCTCTGTCTGTAAATCTGCCTCAAGTAAATAAATAAATCTTAGAAAAAAAAAAAAAAACCCTTCATGTAGGGAATTGGAAATTCACCTTTCTTTCTGCGTTTACTCCATGTATAGATAGCTCTTCCCCCCCCCAACAAAGACAAAGTGAAGGAGTGCTATTTTTCTTCTCATCCACCTATCTCACTTCCATTAAAGAATACATTTCCCAGGAAATACTCTGAAGTTTAAAATTATTTCATCCAATTTGTTATCACATAAAGAATATGATTTTTATAAGATTTAATTATTAACTAAAGTAAACCAATTTATCAATGATTCAAGCTCTATCAGAAAAAAAGGCTCAGAAATTAAGTCCACTAAACATTTAGTAATGACAGGTTTACAGTAAAGACACAACTCCTCAAGCCCAGATTTCTTCACATATGAATACTATCAATTTCATCAGGATGCTACAGGAACAAATTCACCATTACATACACTTTATCATCAGAGATGAAGTCACCTAGGTAACAGGCTACATTTTTTAAAAGGCCCATATTTAAGGAAAAAATATTTCACAAAGAGTAACGGTTATTATATACTTTACAAGTTTTTATTTCTTTCATTTTATTTTAAAGGCAGGGAGAGAGAGAGATTGCAAGAGACAGACAGACAGAGAAATATTCTACCCACTACTCACGCCACAAAAGCCATGGCTGGGCCAGGCCAAAGTCAGGAGCCTGAAATAATCTGGGTCCTCCACGTGGGTGCCAAGGACCCAAGGGCCTGACTCATCACCTACTGCCTCCCAGGGTGAATATTGGCAGGAAGTTAGATCAAATATGGAGTTGCCAAGTCAAGAACCACTCACCCCAACATAGGATGCAGGCAACCCACAAAGCAACTTAACAGCTGGTTCCAAATGTCCACCCCTACGTTTACTACTTATGCCAGTGTTGTGGTGCAGCAGGTAAAGCAGCCACCTGCCATACCAGCATCGGTTTGTATCCCAGCTGCTCCACTTATGATCCAGCTCCCTATCAGTGGCCTGGGAAAAGCAGCAGCAGATGGGTCAAGTGCTTGGGCCCCTGCACCAATGTGGGAGACCCAGATGAAGCTCCTGGCTTCGTGTTGGTCCAACCCTGGCTGCTGTGGCCATCTAGGGAGTGAAACAGCAGATGGACAATCTCTCTCACTCTCTCTCTTTCTCTCTGTAACTCGTTCAAATAAATAATCTTAAAAAAAAAAAAAGTACATATTGAACTTGCACTCTTTATCCTGAGATGTTCCCTGTATTCAGTTACACCATGTAATTTTCTTCAAACATGTAACATGTAGCCCATGAACCCTCAGAGCAAGAAGACTGAAAGCTGAAGTTCATAACACAATATGGGTGTCTCCTCTATCATCTGTTTCACTGTTATCTAAGACTACCACTCAAATTCTACTGCCTCATTCCTCTTTTTACTCTTTCTGCCATTACTCAGCCCAGTGAATAGGTCACTTGGAAATCTCCCCTTCCAAAGTACCCACATTGTTTCTACCCATTTCTCTCTGTACCACAACCAAAGTTCTAGGATGAACTAGCAGTGTTTTTTCCCAAGGCAGGCACAATTAAAAATCTTTTCCCCCAAGTAACACTAATATTACGATCTGTAATAGAAGATAGGTTAAATTTAAATCTACAGAAACTACTAGAGTACTCTAGGAAACAATACAATTTCATTTCTACCACATTATCATATCAATCAAGAACATGCTATTTTCAAAAAGTCAAGCACTGCAATTAACACACATCTGACAACACGGGCAGAAGGGTCAAGGCAAGGCCCTTCAGGGTCTTCAGGCATATTTCCAGCAATTCTTTTGCCCCCACACGAAAGAAAGAAAAATGAAACATCCAAAAGATTAAACAAGATACAAACTTAAAACACAGTACAATGTACCACATACCAGTCAAGATAAATACCGTGGCTTTATGTTCAAACAGTTCTTTAAAACTGCCTCTAAGAACACAGAGTAGCAAGTTTTATTATTCTGCCTTTCAAACAATCCCTCTATGTTCTTCCAACATGACAATGAATTAAGCTTTGTTTTCAAACTCTGAATATACAAGGAGGGTAGAATGTGTGAAAAATGATGGAAAAATACTGTTAAGGTTTTCCTTAAGTCAGATTTAGATAGCAACAGAAATCCAAAGCTTTTACTTCTATAAGCAGTATAAATTCTATCACAAGATAATTTTGATTTATCTTTGAATGGGTTAGTAAAAGCAGCACTTTTGTTTTAGCAAAGTCATTATCAAATTTTAACTAAAACATTAGCTAGCTGTCCTGTCATTGCCAGCACCTTTTTTTTTACCCTTTATTAAATAAGAGTACTTCAAAGGCTGTGGAAAAATGAAATTAAAAGACTGATGCAATGCATTTTTAAAATCCATGCATAACTTTTATAATACATGAACTTTTTCAGGACTTTTTTTTATATGTTTTATTTCTTTAATTTTCCTGCTTTAACTTTCTCAATAACCTACCAACTAACTGTCCCAATCTCAGCAAAAAAACAAACAAACAAACAAAAAAACACCACATTTTGTTCTAAAGGTCTGGTATATCTGACTTGACATACCAATAATATTATTGATGACATTATGTGACTACACAAAATGATACTCTACAGTAATCAGCATTCTACAATAACTTGATGGACAAAGTATCAGAGTGTGGTCCACAAATGCACCTCTAATACCTAGAACAGCCCTGGGATGGAGCTGATGCTCAGGAACGCCCATCGACTCACCGAAATGACAGCCTTGCTGAGACAGATGGATCCCCTGCATCCATACTCTGTCTCATCTTCAGATTTGTAGTAACTCAGAGTGTTGTTTTTCAAGACCACCCAACGATCCTGCCACCCATGGATGTAGTTTGTCCACTGAGAGGGGAAGAAAGAGGGAGGTAAGAGGAAGACAATGTCAGTATTCTATAAAATCAAACTTCTTGAAATAGCAATCTAGCTTCAAAAGTAAAATGTGAAAATCATAATCATAATCACAAATAGAAGATTATAAAAAGTGAAAAGTTGAGATTTTTCAAGATTATATAATGTACAATATTATAAATAGATTAAAAAAAAACCCACAACATTTTCGTCTAATATTTGAGAAATAAAAGTGAAGCAGGATTTTGCTTTTTAAAAAAAATTCTGCATGGTTGTTTGCCAGCCTTCATCCTCCCCTCCTCATCTCATTCATGAAACTTAAATCTATTTCGGTCCCTCTCATAATTAACATACTCAAGATAAAAGTTCAGTTACACAGTCATTCATTGTCTACACCAAATACTACATGAAATCTTCTAAATCAACACAAGCATGAAGCCAAATCATTGCCAAAACTCTACTTATGTTCTAAGTTATTCCATATGAAAATGTATGATGGTCTTAACTACAGCAAAGTAAAACTACTAGATGATTAATATGTAATAAGTCCACATCAACTTTAGTTTTTCCTCTAGTGTACTCAACATACATTTTAAATGGCTATTTTCTGTGTTTATCTAAAGTTGCATCTTTCAAGCCTAAGCGTAATAATGAAAATATAGAATTGGTTCTTAAAAACAAACTTGGATTATCGTTCTCTAATACTATTTATAAAAATGGCTTCTGTGTCTTGCTGCACAGAGAGGACCACCATAAACTGGCAAAGGCAGCTATGTAACCTCTATGGACTATTTAATTCTGTGTGATTTTAATTACATCTGGGGTTTTATGTATAGACAATTTCAAAAATGAATGGAATGGATTGCTGAAATATACTGCACTGGCTCAGGCTCTTCATCTATGAGGAAACCTTTACTTTTCTACAACCCACTCCAGCATATTTGACATCAGTTCAGCTCTGACTTCTAAGCCTCACCATCAAACCCATTCTAAGAGCTCACTCATGCCAATGACTCAAGTCCTTCTTTTCTAGGGTCCCCTAATGACCACGTTCTTATTTCTACCTCACTGTGACTCCGCCACCTAGACGCTGACTTCAAACAAACAGTTCCCTTCCGTCAGTGTGTTTGCTCCCTAGGTTCCCGTTCCTTGGCTAGATCCTCACTTCTGCAGTCACGCAAACACAAGTCTGGCTCACAGCATCTTCCACGAACAGAGCAGTGGATACAGCATTGCACAGACTCAGCCACTTACATCTTCTGTGAGCAGAGGTTTGGCAAATTAACTTTCGTGAGCTTCCGTTTTTGAGTCTGTTGTCTGAACAACTGAATAAAATAATGAAAGTGCCCAGCACAGTCATGGAAGATAATGTTCCACTACTGCTTTTCTATCTCTATATCCCAACACCAAATTCTGATCTTCTTTCCTTCATATTCAACTCTCATATTTGCCTTCTCCTTTGAACTTTCAACTATTCCAATCAATGAACATGTTCCTAGACTGCCTGACCTCTAAGTACCTTTTCCGTATTCATAAGTTACATCATTTTATTTAATGACCAATCATATTTGCTTACTTCTCTTACATCTTAACCTTGATTCTCCAGCTCCAAAACATAAGTACCAAGTTCCCATTTCCTTCACACCAACCGTTCAGACTGGTGTTCAAGACCTTCCATGGATGAATTTCACTTTCCCATCAGCACCCTTCCAAAAGGCAAGTCACCGTGTGACATGGTCATGTTCCTTCCCCTGATGCGTGCTTATCTGAACAGGCTTAGAACAGTGCCCAGCACACAGTACAGTCTCAGTGCCTGGCAGCATTATGCCCAAGTCACCCTCACCTTCAGCTCTCACTACAACAGACTCTCTTCAAAGTGACAGGAGAGACTTCTGCAACTGTGTAGCCATCATTTCATATAATTTTCTTCTAGAGGACTCCACAAATCACATCAGCCTCAGGACTGCATCCAGCAAACATTGCTGTTACTACCACATCTGGAAGACAGGTTTTCGCCTTTTCTCTACCCTCATGCTTCCCCATTTAACCAACACAAAGCAGTGTGTTGCAAACTGCAGGAGAATCAGAGATTCCTATCACCAATAGCCCAGCAAGCACAAATTCAAGAGGAAAAACAAACAGTATTTTGACAAAGAATCAGAACCAAGTTACATATAAAATACTGTGAAAATTCAAAGAAAGGAAATCTGAAAGACTGACAAAGTGAGCAAAGGCTCCACGTAGTATCTGAGATGACAGAATCACTGTGGAGAAACTGAGGCCCAGGAGACCACCAGGCGCGGAACGTGCAGAAGCAGCTGAGATCTCGTTTATCTGAGCTTCAGCGGCCCAGGGCCTACTGAAGTGTGACTCTTTTCCCAATCATCATTCATCCTGTTACCTGTGATTACCATTCGGAATTATCACCTATCCAAGATTTCTGGAACTCTTAAATGAATCTGTAAGAAATACGCTGTATAGATATTTTCATGTATTCACGTCATCATATAGAAAAAAAAAACTCTTTGCACTAGTATATTTCTGATATCAATTTGCACACCCCATTCCAAATCCACTCCATTTGGGGGGATGAGGAATATAATGTATTGGGACTTTACATTATTCAACACAAGGAAAAGGGCAGATGCTGAGTTAACTCTTGTTTAAAATATCAGATAAATACAAAGGAATTAAACACATAATACATACGTAAAAACATGCACCTGATCAGTATACATAATCACTATAAAATGTCCTTGATTAAAAGCTTCCAGAAACACTACACGGAGCCATACTTAAATCTCAGCAAACTTCCCTTCACACAGCTCTTAACAAAAACACTAAAAGCTACATTCTGCGAGTCCACATACGCAGCAACAACCAGACCGGCAGTTACCTGCCGTCCACAGGAGCGGTCTGCGCATTTCCACGCCGAGGTCACGGCCCCCCATTTTCATATGTCCACTGTATTACTCCGCAGGAGTGCTGGTGACTTTTTCCACCAGCCACGGCACTCCACCTCTCTCCAAACAGGTCAAAAGGACAGTTTGTTTCACAGAATACTTAACCCTGCCACAGTACTGATATGGTAGTCTGCTGCTTATCTAAAGAGAAGTGATGCAACTACTGGAGACACTGAGAAGCGAAGAACTCACTTCGCAGACAGTCCCATCAGAAGTCTGCACCTTGCACACTGGGATTCACTCCAGACTCCCACACGACAAGACCATCTGACCACAGAGACCCCAGGGAGCGTCCCCGTACTGAACTCCGTCACCTGTCCACTGTGCTGTCACCACTCGCACACCAGCCTGCACACTGCTGCCAGCCTAGGCCCTTCCCCTCCAGCCTGCTAAAGGCGGTCACAAGGCCTAACGGGAAACACTTCCACCGACGACGTCCCAACGTCTCGCAGAGCCACGCGGGGCGATTCTGCACGTGACCCAGCATCAATCCACGACCAGCTGGTGAGGGGCCGGCTCTCCTCCGCTCAAGTCCACTGCCCAGCCGCTGCCACAGGTTCAACAGTCGCAGCGAGGGAAGTCGCAGCAGGCCGCGGGGCTGCGCGCACGGCGAACACGCGGAACGCGGAACCGCACACGCCGCGCGCGTCCCGAACGCCTTCCCCACCCACAACCCACGGCGAGCGGCTCCGACGGGGTCCCAGCCGCCGCGAACGTCCCGGCACCGTCACGTGCCCGTCCACGGGCTCTGCGCCGGGCGAGCACCCAAGTCCTCAGTCCTGGCTCACCGCGCGCCGGCCCGGAGGCGGGGTCCGACCCAGCCCAGGCCCGGCCCCGAGGCCGCGCGGGCAGCGCCGCCGGCCCACGGCGCGGAGGCGCCTCGCCCCCGGGCCGCAGGTGAGCCCGGGCGGGGCGCGGCCGCGCGCGCGCGCTCACCTTGCTCAGGACCCCGCAGCGCTCCACCGGCGGCCCGGACTCGGTCTCCGGGTCCTCCTCCGAGCCCGACGAGTTCCAGCTCTGGTTGTCCGACATGGAGGCGCGACGGCCGAGCGGGAGAGCGGCCCCGGCGGCCCGGCCTGCGCCGCAGCAGGCGCCCGGCGCCCGCGGACAGGGCTCTGGGGACGGCGAGGCGGCGGGCACACGCCCCGGCGCGGGGGGCGGCAGCAGCGGGGAAGCCCGCCCGCCGCGTCGCGGCCGCCGCGCCTGGCTCCGGGCGGAGCGGGGAAGGCGAACGAGCGGCGAGGGAAGCCCGCTCTTCCGCTTCTCGGCCGCCGCCGTGACCCTGCGCTGCGCCCGGCGCCGCCGCCCGGACCCGGCCGCTCGCTGCCACCTCGGACAGGGCGCGGGAGCGGCAGGGAGGACGAGCCCAGCCGCGGAGCGCGGGTCCCTCACGCCGCCGCCGCCGCCATCTTCCTGCCCAGCACTATTTACCCTCCCGCCCCTCCCCTGCCCCTCCCCGCCGGCTCCTCGGCTCCCGGCTCCCGCCCGCTCCCTCCCCGGCGTCTGACGCGCGGCGCCCAGGGCCCGGGTCCCCGCCGGCGACGCCGGGCCGGAAGTGCAGCGCGGGGGCGGGGCGGCGGCGCGCGGCGTTCTGGGCGGGGCGCGCGCGGCCTGCTGGGAGCTGTAGTCGGGGCGCGACGGCGGGTGAGTCGGCGGCGCGGGGACGCGGGGTCGGCGGGTGGGCGAGGCTGCGGTGAGGTGGCCGCGGCGGCGGGGACCCTCCGTGAGGACGCGGAGGGGCCGGCTGGTCGAGCGGGCGGGCTCCGGCGGCCGGGGCCGCGCCGGCCGTGGCGGGAGACTGGGTTTTGCTTTGAGGCGGTCGGGGAACGGGCGACGCCGCAGGGCTGTGCGTTGAGCCGCCTGTCCCCGGCGCCTGTTCGCCGTTTCCTGAGGGTCGCCGCTAGTCAGCGTCGTTATTAAGATGCGGAGCGCTCGCTGACTGCCGGGCTGGGCAGAGCCTCGGGGTCTGAGGGAGGAAGCGCGCGGCCCGGAACGACTGGTAGTGGCGAGAGGCGCGTGGGGACGCGCGGGACGGGCCGTGGGTCTTGCCCGGGCAGAGGCTGACAGCTGCGATGCTGTGGTGAAGTCGCGGTGGCGCGCGGAGGGCCTGCGAGAGGGGGCGTTTGGATCCCTCGGTCCTCGCGCTAACGCACGGGCCCGAGGCTGTCGTTCAAGAGCGAGAAAGGAGGACATTGACTTGGCGGTTGACGCCTCTTGGGTGGGTGGCGGAAAGTGCGCCTTCACCACGTTACGTTTCGCTCTGCCGTAGCCTGGAGATGGCCTGGTATGGCTAGACTTGCTATTTCTGGTTTTCTCAAGCGCTAGGTTTTTAAAATATCACTAAGTAAACGAATCATTGAGAGATTCACTTCATAATGCAGTTTAGACTCACAGGAGCGTACGTTTTAAATTGAACTTTCTGTGGTGTTTTATACCTTTTAAGGTTGTGTGTGGTTAGAACCACCAGCAGTTAGATCACTACGTTACCCACTTGGTAGGAAATTGCTTCATCGTATTTAGTATCAGTGTGAAAAAGTGCCTTTTTACAAAAAGGTTCTTAGTACATTTTTCCTTTGTAGTTAAACACTAAAGTGTTTTTAGGTACAGAAAGATTTTTGTGTAATGATTACAATCCCACATTAGAGGTTGGGGTTTACTTAATTACTGTCAATGGAAAGAAATTGTAGTACTGGGATATGTGAGCTTTCTTTGTTCATTTGGAGTGATAGCTGTTGAGTTTTCTTTCTCGCTTAGGGACTTCCCTGCCCAACCTCTGATAAATGCCACATATCTTCTCATTTTATTTAGTGTTTACTATTACAAGTTTTTGAGGAACTTCATTTTATTTTTAGAACATTGTGAAGAAATGGCATGTTTACGGTATTAACTATTTATGTTGTCTAGGTACTTTCAATATGTGAACTCATTCCTTAAAGATCATACACAGAGGGTAGGCATTTGGCCTAGCTGTTGGGACTTCCAAATCTCATGTCGGAGGACCTGGGTTTGTGTCCAGGTTCCGCTTCTGATTCCAGCTTCCTGATTATGTGCACCCTGGTGGGGGAGGGGGTCGTGGAATGTGATGACTTAAGTAGTCATGGGTCTCTGCTGTCCACATGGGAGCCTCCCCGGAACCTGGACTTCGCTCCAGCCCAGCCTCAACAATGGTAGGCATTTAAGGATTGAAACAGTGGATATGTATCTGTATCTCTCTCTGCCTGTCAAATCAAGAAAAGTAAATTTCAGTAAGTCATCCATAAGCATTGTAGGTTTCATTTTACAGATAATAAAAAGTAAAACAAAGGGAGGCTTAGTAACTGATCCAGGGTCATGGAGCCACAAAGCGGTGGAATTAGGTTTTGAAACCAGGTCTGATTGCACGGACTGCACGTATCCTTTTCTCTGCTTCAGAATACCTCTCAAAGTGCGAGTTGTGTGAATACTGTATTCTGTAGATAGAGTGTGTCAGGAAAACGTGCTCTTAACTAATATTTTAAACATCTTGAATTTGCCTGACTTATTTACATCTGTGGTGTCTTATTTAACATCAACTCTAGAGAACTTTTTTCTATTAAATTTCTCATATATTTGATGAAGAAACCACAGGAAACTTAAATAATACTCCAAAGGTCACACAGCTAGTAAAGGACTAGAGCCCAAGTAGCCACGTTCTAGATTTAGTTCTCATTCCGCTAGAGTTCCCCATCCTCTGCTCAGGCTTCTTGTTGTTCCACATCATCTCACTCACCAAAGATACACCACCAACCCTTCATTCCTGTCCTCTGTTCCCCTGCCAAGATGTAGCAATCAAAACCCCACAGGTGTTGGAACAGAGAATGTTGACACTTTGATCAACAAGCACAGGAATGAGGGGGATATTGGTTACTGAAGCTGAGTTTGTGGTAGGAGAGGACGTCCTAAGCTGAAACTGAAAACATTGTCTAATTGTTTAAAAGTAGAACTATAAAGATCCTGTTAACTCAGACTGCCATAACCAAGTCCCATAGATAAGAAAGTTCTGGCCTATTTGCTTCCTGTAAATGTACCAGTCCTACTGGATTAGGGCCCCACTGTATGGCTTTGTTCAACTTTATTCACCAACTCATAAACCCTTTGTCCAAGTATAGTCACATTGAATGCTGGAGCTTCGTTCAGCTTAAGAACTTTGGTGAACACATTTCAGTCCCTAACAAGTGCTTGTAGTTCCTGTTCACATGGAGTTTGTGTTGAGGATGCATTTTCAGTTAAAGTAGTTCTTTGTTAGCTAACCTGGAACTATAACTGTTCTTTTTTTTTTTTTTTTTTTTTTTTTTTTTTGACAGGCAGAGTGGACAGTGAGAGAGAGAGACAGAGAGAAAGGTCTTCCTTTTGCCGTTGGTTCACCCTCCAATGGCCACCGCCGCCAGCAGCCAGCGCACCGCGCTGATCCGATGGCAGGAGCCAGGAGCCAGGTGCTTTTCCTGGTTCTCCCATGGGGTGCAGGGCCCAAGCACCTGGGCCATCCTCCACTGCACTCCCTGGCCACAGCAGAGGGCTGGCCTGGAAGAGGGGCAACCAGGACAGAATCCGGCGCCCCAACCGGGACTAGAACCTGGTGTGCCGGCGCCGCTAGGCGGAGGATTAGCCCAGTGAGCCGCGGCGCGGCCCGGAACTATAACTGTTCTTTATAACATTCTTCCCACTTCAAACTGAACCGTGACCCGTTAAAAATCGAGCGTTCTGGGACAGGAGTTTATTCTAGCAGTTAAGACACCTTTTGGGGCACCTGCATCCCTTATTAATGTGCCTGGGTTTGAGTCCTGGCTTCACTCCTAGTTCACGCTATTTGCTGATGTGCACCCTAAGAGGCAGCAGGTGATGGCTCTATTGGTTGGGTCCATGCCGCCCACATGGGAGACCTAGAACGAGTTTTCTGCTTCTGGCTTTAGCCTGACCCATCCTGGGCTTTTGCCATTATTTAGGGGTTAACCAACAGATGAGATATCTCTTCTCTCTCTCTGCCTTTCAAATAACTAAGCAACCTAGAGATCTTAATCTATTCAACTTATAGCAGCTGCTATGTACCAGTTTATATAGAAAAACACCAAAAATGTATTTGTAGGGGTGTATCACAGAAGTGATATGCAACAAATCAAGGTGTTCCTAACAGCACTTCACATTCTGAGTCTTGTAAATTAACTTCCAACTTAGAGTTAGTGATGACACTCTTTTTCCACACATTTTCCTCTTACCATCAACAGAAATGATGATTGTAGCATTTAGGGATGCCCATCATTGTCTCCAGGTTTTTTCCCCGAATTACTGATCTCTATTCCTCATGTTTGGGTGCATACATAGATAATGACATTTATGTCACTACTGTTGCCTAGTTGCCAAAGTTTATATGACACATCCCAATTTTAGAGATGTTAAAATATGAACTTAGCCGGCGCCGTGGCTCAATAGGCTAATCCTCCACCTTGCGGCGCCGGCACACCGGGTTCTAGTCCCGGTCGGGGCGCCGGATTCTGTCCCGGTTGCCCCTCTTCCAGGCCAGCTCTCTGCTATGGCCAGGGAGTGCAGTGGAGGATGGCCCAGGTGCTTGGGCCCTGCACCCCATGGGAGACCAGGAAAAGCACCTGGCTCCTGGCTCCTGCCATCGGATCAGCGCGGTGCGCCGGCTGCAGCGGCGGCCATTGGAGGGTGAACCAACGGCAAAGGAAGACCTTTCTCTCTCTGTCTCTCTCTCACTGTCCACTCTGCCTATCAAAAAAAAAAAAAAAAAAAAAAAAAAAAATATGAACTTGAAGTCATCCTATTGTTCCTGAGATTAGCACAATTTATGATTTTTCAGATAATGTGTATGTGGTCAGTGTTTACTGTTGGGCAAGTTACATTTTAAATTATATATTGAGAACACCTATTTCGTAAGCATTATGTTTAAGCACTGCATAGAATTGCTTTTGTTGTGCAATTAGAACTTTGCATTTCTTGCTGTTATGCAATTGCCATATAACGAATATCAGTTTTAACTTTATTTTTTGTGCATTTGTATAACTTTCTTGGGGTTGTTTTCCAAAAATGATCTGCTGAATAGAGAGCATGTACGGTACAGTGTGTTACCATCAGATCATGCTCCGGGAAGGCTGTGAGACTGAGCCTCCCCTCACTCTTACCCATAGCAGTCGGGTGGCATCCAAGCAAGCTATCGGAAGGAGACTGTGCCAGGAAACCATTGTTTCAGAATGAACCACACTGAGAATAACCAGTTTATTATGGTTAGCCACTTGGGTATTGACTGTTATTTTTTCACATCAAGGCGTTTTTTGACTAAAGGGGCAGAAATACATTCACAGTATTTCAAATGAGAATGTTTATTGTGGTGATCTCAGGATGCTCACCTGGACCACGTACATACTGGACTTGGGGTTTTCTGTCCATCTCTAGGACCTCATGGCATCTTTCATCTCTGAGTTACTGTGTTCTCAGTCTTTGTCTCTTTGAGCTCTCGCCGTGTATGTTTGCCCTCTGTGTCTGTGCCCTCTCAGGGTCTCTGGCTTGCAAGTCATAGCAACAGGCAGTTGGTCAAGGAGTGCTCTAATCAGCTTTTCCCAAGGGTGTGGGGTGTACAGCTACCCCTTTTGTGGTTTGTTTGGAGTGGGAACCTTATTAGAAATAATAGGCCATGTATCTAATGCATATTATTTTCATTGTAGTATTTTCCTAACTGTAGGTGGGGAAGAGGAGTGGAGTTCTTAGGGAAAAATAATTTAGCATATATAAAAATCTTTTGTCTTGGGGCCGGCGCTGTGGCTCACTTGGTTAATCCTCCACCTGTGGTGCCGGCATCCCTTATGGGCTCCGGGTTCTAGTCCCAGTTGCTCCTTTTCCAGTCCAGCTCTCTGCTGTGGCCCGGGAAGGCAGTGAAGGATGGCCCAAGTGCTTGGGCTCTTGCACCCGCATGGGAGACCAGGAGGAAGCACCTGGCTCCTGGCTTGGGATCGGGCCAGCACGCTGGCCGTAGTGGCCATATTGGGGGTGAACCACCGGAAGGAAGACCTTTCTCTCTGTCTCTCTCTCTCATTGTCTAACTCTGCCTGTCAAATTAAAAAAAAAAAAAAAAAAAAAAAAAAACTTTTGTCTAGCACCACACACATAATTCATCTTTTCAAGAATATACTAGCATGTGATGTTTAAATGGATGTGTTAGACTGCATGTGTTTATTTTCACTCACTAGAGTGTAAGCTCCATGGAGCAAGAACTTTGAACTTGTTTTCATCTGATTTTTCATGTAACTTTTTTTTTTAAGGTTTATTTCTTTATTTGAAAGAGTGACAGTAGGGAGAGACAGATCTTCCACTGGTTCACTGCCCAAATGCCCACCATAGCCGAGCCAGGGCCAGGATCCAAGAACTTTATCTGGGTCTCCTATGTGGCTGGCAAGGACCTGAGCACTTGGATCCACATCTACTGCCTTTCCAGACACATTAGCAGGAAGCAGGATTGGAAATGGAGGCGCTGGGACTTGAATTGGCACTCTTACGTGGGATGTAGGCATCCCAAGTGGTGGCTTCACTGGCTGCAACACAGTACCTGCCCCTTCCATAACTGTCTATCTTTAATCTCTAGAGTAGTGTTCAGCACACAGAAGGCATTCAGTATAAGTAATGAACAGACTTTATCTCTGAGGTGATAATAAAATTCAAGATACAAGGTAGTGTGCTGACTATTGTAGGGGTTTCAAGATAGTAAAACAAAAAAAAGGAGCATTTTGAGATGGGGGCTTCTGCTCTCAAGGAGCTGATCAGAGAAAACTGTCTTAAGAAGGTTATACATGCAACTATAATTGAACTAGTGTTTTGCATACTGAAAGATGGTGCCCTTTTCTGTGCCACCTGGAATGGTAGACCTTGATCTCTGGTTCTGTTGTGTAACCCTCCTACTGTCTCTCTAGGATACTTGACCCAGCTTCTTTTAGTTTAAACAATAGCTGTTTAAAATTTTAAAGAGAAGAGTTCTTGTTTCTGGATCTTGTTCCACCAAGTTAGCATGTAAACTTTTTAATGAATCTTGTTGCTTTAAAGGTATTATGCTATAAATTTATAAATTGCTCTCTATGCCTTGCTGCTGTGCATGGGATATGCAACATGGCTCCTGAATCAAGTTCAGAAATTTAAAGGATTTATGAAACTTCCTCTGCAAGTCTCTCCCCTTCCCATTTTATTCTTGGGATCCTTATATGTGTCATTTTGAATGAGTTGGTTTTCTTATTTTGACTACTTATAGATCATATTAGCCTTTCCTGGTTTTCCTATCAGGTCCATTAAAGAATCCTACATGTTGCTGCTACTGTTTCTGGGTGTGAATTGTAGCTGGCTTCATCCCTAATAACCATGTGACTTAGGGAGTGTCTTTAAATAGTCTTTAAATAGTGGCTTTAAATAGTCTTTAAATAGTGGCTTAGTAAGTGGAGTAACAGTATAACCATTCACCATAACTTTATGTATCCCAGTTGTACTGTTATGTGCATTTGTACATGGATTTTTTAAAAAGATTTATTTTTTTATTTGAAAAGTAAAGTTAGATTTTCCATGCACTGGGTCACTCCCCAAATGGCTGCAACAGCCAGGGCTGGGCCAGACGAAAGTGAGGATCCATGAGCTTCATGTGGGTCTCCCACTCACTGGGAGAGCAGGGAACTGGATCAGAAATGGAGCAGCCAGGACTTAGTGCCCACATGGGAATGCCATGCTAAAGGCAGAAGCTTACCTGGCTGTGCCACAGCAACGCTGCCTCCTTCCCCTCGGTGGATATTTGCATAAGCATATCTGGGAAGATTTTCTTTTATGTGAAATTTGCTAAATGCATCTTCCTCCTTTTTATTTTTTTAATTTAAAAAATGATTTACTTAGACAACAGACAGAACTCCTGTTCTGTGGTTCACTCCCCAAATGCCCACGGCAACTGGACCTGGATCTGACTAAAGCTGATAGCTGGGATCCAGGTTACTCAATCTAGAGCTCCCGTGTGGGTGGCAGGAACCCAGCTACTTGAGCCATCACCACTGCTTCCCAGGGTCTGCATTTGCAGGAGCTGGAGCAGGGTATCTAACCCAAGTATCCTGTGGGGTGCAGGTGTTTTAACAATTAGGAAATGCCCACCCCACCTCCATTTCTGACCGTGGGTACTATTACAGAAGTGTAAAGGACCACAAGAAACTTGTATGCATCATCTTTAGTGATAGTATATGGAATAATTGAAAGATATTTTGGCCGGCGTCACGGCTCACTAGGCTAATCCTCTGCCTTGCAGCGCCGGCACACCGGGTTCTAGTCCCGGTTGGGGTGCCGGATTCTGTCCCAGTTGCCCCTCTTCCAGGCCAGCTCTCTGCTGTGGCCAGGGAGTGCAGTGGAGGATGGCCCAAGTGCTTGGGCCCTGCACCCGCATGGGAGACCAGGAGAAGCACCTGGCTCCTGCCATCGGATCAGCGCGGTGCTCCGGCCGCAGCGCGGCGGCCATTGGAGGGTGAACCAACGGCAAAGGAAGACCTTTCTCTCTGTCTTTCTCTCTCACTGTCCACTCTCCCTGTCAAAAAATTAAAAAAAAAAAAGATATTTTTGTGACTTCAGAGTAGTGGGTATAAAAACACTTATAAAGTGAATATAGGCATCTTGAAGTCATTACTCATCTTTGTATCTTAATCTTTTATGTTGATGGAAGCAAACAAACAAAGATTGTGAAGGTTTTCTCTGTATTTACTCTAAGTATAGTGGTATTACTGTCTACTTTTTAAAAATGTAAAAGTTTACTTTATTGGACACCTAGAATGGCATTCAGGTGTGCTTTGATTGTTAAGGCGTGCCTTACTTGGGTAAATTATTATATTCTGGAATGAATTAAAATGGCTAGCCCTTTCCCGTGAAACCAGAGAAGGAAATGCAAAGCAGTTCAGGTTTGGTTGTCACATAAAATTAAGGAGTGTCACTGCATTAATCCTTTGTAAAGCACTAGGATATGTAAGGGCCAAATTTAGCTTTTGAATTCCTTCTTTGAGTAGCAGGATTTGGAAGCACTGATATTTCATGTTTTCTTCTTTCTGAGAAGCCTCTCAGAGGACCAAAATGATATTCGTCTTTTAACAGAATAAAATTCACCTTGCAATTTACTATAAAGATCTATTTACCCCTATATAAACTGAAGACAAATAATGACACCTAGAGGGGTTTATTTTACCTGTATCTAAAGCGTTTTCTTATTTCATCATCCTAGGAATTATTTAAACATTATTTGTCAATTATTTTTAACAGCATTAATGAAAATATATTTTAAAATGGACTGAAATCATCTAGAATGATGATCCACTAGCAACATCAATCTTATGATATTATCTTTCAGTTTTCATAGTGTTTCCCAGATACATGAAGGCACAAAACCACTGAGACACAATTCTTGTAGTTTTATTTTTGTAGCTTTCACTGAACACAGTTGAGAGTTCTGAATTTTCACTTTCTGTCCAGTATGGAAAAGAACAAAACAGAAGAGTTTCACAATTAGCAGACAAGTCAGAAGCTGAATGTAGAGACAAACAGCATTCTACAGTATGATGGCAAAACTGATCCTGTAGTTACAATTTCAGACTGATAATGTCAGATGCTTCAAATGCATGCTATTTTTTTTCTTTTAAAAATATAAATTTATTTATTTGAAAAGCAGAGCCTCCACCCCCACCCCCAAGATAAATTTCGATCTATCCACTGGTTCACATCGCAGATGGCCACATTAGCCAGAGCTGAGTTAGGCTGAAGCCAGGAGCCTGGAACTCCATCTGGGTCTCCCAACAGGGGTGCAGGGCCCAAGCACTTTAGACACCCTCCAGTGCTTTCCCAGGTGCATTGGCAGGGAGTTGGATCAGAAGTGGAGCACTAAGCACTTGAACTGGTGCCTGTATAAGGATGCCAGCATCACAGGCGGTGGCTTCTTACTGCATCACAGTGCTGACCCCACTTGCTATTTTCTTTTTTATTTATTTTATTTATTTTTTATTTTTATTTTTTGACAGGCAGAGTGGACAGTGAGAGAGAGAGACAGAGAGAAAGGTCTTCCTTTGCCATTGGTTCACCCTCCAATGGCCCCCGTGGCCGGCGCGCTGATCCTGAGAGTGATCAGAGAGAGTGCATTACACCACACTTTCCAGCGGAACTTGGAATATCACATTTTGCTGAAAGGACTTAGGACAGCATTCTCCCCTCCTTTATGATGCATGTGCACTGCAAGTTACTTGATACGGTTTGTAAATGAGCAAATACTTAAGGCAGATGTACACACAAAGGGGAGTGGAAAGATGATAGATAAAAAATTTGTTGGACTTTATAAATATAGAAATAAAATGCTTACAATTATGGAGGATCTAACATGATTGTCTTTTCTTTAACAACTTCATAAGATGTCAAAGTTGTCAACTTTGATGAAACAAAAGTAACAAGAAGCTACAATCTCTCAACAGTGCACATGGAATCTGGAATCTTTAGAAGATAAGAGCTTGAGCACAGAAGTCCATCGGCAGCCAGTTATGTTCAAAGGACACTGCTTATTTCAGGAAAATATGGGATAAAAACGTGGGTTTCCTGTGTTTCGATGTTTATTACAATTTCTAAAAAAGTCTTTAAATAACACTTCATAAAGTAGCTCAAAATTATGGTAAATGGTCATGGTAATTTTTCCAGAAGTACTAAGGGTTAAATCAGTTATTATTCTGTTCAACACAAGACAAAAAGATAATAACAATAGGCTCCACAGGTCTTTAAATTATTTATGGGTAATTCAAACAGACTTACTAGTATAGGCTAACAAGAAAAAACTGGTTACATAATGTGCTACTGCAGTTAAAGAAGCACATGAATAAATTTTTTAATAAAACTGTAAAATTAAAGAAACACTATCCAACATACCTAAAATATCATCTGGCTTTGGCAAATTCTCAAATGCCTTTAAATCATTTAGGATAACAGTTGTAATCTAGAATCAATTCTATGTGTAATACAGTATATACAGCAGTCTTCTGAAGCCCAAAGTCTGGAGTGGACTGTTCACTACCTATGACTTGGGGGCAACTTTATAACTTCTTTGAGCTTTGATTTCCTTATATGTAAAACAAGATAATATCCATCTTGCAAGATTTTTGTGATGGAAAAATAAATGCAGTGAACCTAAAATAATGTCTGATATTAAGGCCCCTAACAAGTACCTACTCTTCACAGAAACCCACAGTGGAATCTGGTTCTTCAGTCTCTCATTAATTGTGTCGGTGATTTTTTTCTGGACCTTGTGAATTGTGGCTCCTACAGCTTCTTTTCAATCATCAACCAACTAAACTAATTTTATTCACTAATACCACTGAACGTCTACTATGAGACAAGCAATTTTATATTTTTACCTGTTCTTCAATAATAATATAACTGTTAAATACATATCAGTGTCTTTGTTACTGCCTTCCTGGGCCACAGCAGAGAGCTGGACTGGAAGAGGAGCAACCTGTACAGAATCCGGCACCCCAACTGGGACTAGAACCCGGAGTGCCGGCACCTCAGGTGGAAGATTAGCCTAGTGAGCCGAGGCACTAGCCTAGAATACTGATTAAGAGGGGCAGGCGTTTAGTCATATGGGGGTAAGCCACTGTCTGCAACGCCAAAATCCAATATGGGCACCAGTTCATGTCTGGGCTGTTCCAGTTCCCATCCAGCTTCCTGCAGATGGCCTGGCTCCTGACTTCTACCTTGCCCAACCCTGGCCATGGCAGCCATCTTGGGGGGTAGGGGAGGATGAGCCAGCAGATGGAGGATCTCTCTCTTTCCTGTTTCGCCTTCTCTTTCTAACTGACTTTCAAATGAATAAATAAATAAATTTTTTTTTTTAAAAAAAGAGTAAGAATGGAGACTCAGGATGGAATGTGTATTTGAATTTTGGAACAGATACATTTTGTAAACATAAATGAATAATGTGAATTCTCTAAGCCTCCATTTCTTATGTATTTTGTTAATAGTTACTCTATTGAGGTATCTAAATTATGAGTACTCCTGAGGAGTAATGCTTGCATATTACAAATTGTTGGTAAATATCGTCATTTGTTTACACATTTTTAACTTACTGTAGCAAATATAGCCAATCTTTATGGGGCTTCATCGTTTCTGTTTTCATCAAAGTCATTTTCCCCCACTTTGGTGGGCTCCTCTTATCCTGAAGAGGATGAAGTCACTGGCGGCATCGAAAGAGGGAACTAGTTCTAACTACTGCTCTGACTTCTACAGAGACGTTCTTAGGAAGGAAATGAGGAAAAGATAAATTCCCTCTCTTAAGAATACCAAGCAAGCAAACCTCAGCACCCTACTAAGTAAGATTTTTGCCATGAAAAACTTTATTCAGACATCATTTTGTCCCACATAATGCCTTCTTGCATGTCCTCATTTATTTTATTTTTTTTCTTTTTCAAGGTATTTTGAAAACTGGTGATTTGCCTACTGGAGGCAAACTTCTAATTTAATGTGACTATTTTAAAACCTTAGGTTCTTTCATTTGAAATGAAAGAGGCATATCTGAAGTAGGTGGTCAGAGCTTCGCTAGTCTGAGTTGAGTTTAATCTCAGTGAATGCAACTGTAAGATATTCTGGACTTTGTTTCTGCACTTGATTTATTATTAATGAAAGACATTGTCTGTTTCATTTGGCTTTTGAAATAGAATTCCTGACATGAAAAAGCCTGCAGAGACCGTCTTCTGTCCCCTTGCTGTGAAAAGCACGTAGTGGAACACGCTGTCCTCTGGTCCAGCTGTTGGAGGCTCGGGGTGGTTTCACGCTCAATCGGCTGTTTGGATTTTATTGTTGTCATACCTGCTTTTCTTCTCTTAACTTTGAAGTTTTCCTGTCTCAAGTTGTTTGCATCGTTTTGATAAGCTATCTCAAAATCTTTTTGGAAAGAAGTAGACAGATAGTCAAGGTGGGTAGGTAAGACAGCACGTAGACCAATTATTAAAGCAATCCATGCTTATAAATAAAGAATTCCCATGTGTATCCCTTTTTTTATCCCAGATTGTTTTGCTGGGCAAAAGCTGATAATATTTCTCTTATGCATTGTTTTAAAGTGTCTGTGGTGTTAAGACAAGTCCTTAAGAATTTATGGGCATAGATTCTTAATCACAGCATTTCTTAAAATAGGGAAAAATTGGAAACAGCCTAACTGCCGTCATGAGGGAGCTGTTAAGTAAAACGTGGCCCAGCCATAGAGGCAGCGCAAAGAAGCCAGTGACATTGGTATTGCAGTGTTGGAACCATCAGACAGAAATATTTGAAGACCATAGTAGAGGCTGAGCAGACCCCAACAAGGTAAACTCACACACCCAGGCACGTCACAATAGCAAAGGAAATGGCCCACTATTTAGTCTTCATGTAGAATATGAAGGCATACATAGGGTTAAATCAGTTATGTCCAGTATTTATGAGAGTATTTTTTAAAGTTCATGGAAAAGTAGAATTAAAAGGTAAACTTACTCTGGTACAAGAAATTTGAAATCCTTGCAAAGTTCATAACATGCATTTTCCATGAACTTTTGAAGACCCTTCTATATATAGATGTCAAAATGTTCAACATCAATGTCTTTTAAAATAAATTTATACTATAAATCTGCTTTCTATTTCAGAAATGTGACTTTATCTATTATCATTCCCATCAGTTTCCTGTTTACTCCTTCCATTAGTAGTCTACCAAACAAACACTGTAATGTGTCACTAATTTTAGGTGTTACTTTCTTCGTAGTTATAGGATAGTAGTAGATATGAGGGTTTTGAAGCTAAGTCTGAAATACAGGCCCAGACCTATCAACTGCGGACCGCATGACTAGGTATACGAGGGCTATGAGGCTAAGCCTGAAACAGTCCCAGACCTATCGACCGCTGATCACATGAGGGCTTTGAAGCTAATCCTGAAACACAGTTCCAGATCTATCGACTGCTGATCATGTGACCAGGTACATGCAAAATTAGTAGCTTAGCACCCTCATCTCACCCATACCACATTTCTCTCAGCATATAGTCACTGTTTTTGCCAAAAAGTAATTGAGGTGTTCCCATTAATTTCCTGCTTTTCTGTATGTTGATTTGCCCATCAGGTACTCATCCAGTATAGATTTTTAATTAAGACCACCAGTGGTCTAGCAATTTTTGTCTTTTAGAATTTATATTTTAATTGTACTAAGTATTCCAAGAAAGAGTGCTTTAATTTTTTCCTTGCACAGAATTCTACTAAGAAAAGTGATTTGGCATAAGTTATTCCATTGATCAGTTTATTTGTATATTTAAATTTTTGTCTTTATTCAAATGAAAACACTTCTTAGTATGTATGTGTACAGCCGTGCCCTAAGCTCTAGTCTTATCAAAGAAGATCCCGTTTTCAGTTCCCTGAGATGACCTCTGCGTATACAGCTGGCATCGTGAGAGTGAGGAATCCAAGTGGCAGGAAGAGTACCTAGGATGGAGTTGACATTCTCCTATGATATGAACCCTATGATATGATTTGGTTTTACACCTTATCACTTCTGCTTCTGCTCTATCCTATTAGAAGCAAGTCTCTTCCGGGCCGGCCCTGTGGCGTAGTAGGTTAAACCTCCACCTGTAGCATTGGCATCCCATATGGGTGCCAGTTAAGTCCAGGCTGCTCCTTTTCCGGTCCAGCTCTCTGCTAATGGCCTAGGAAAGCAGTGGAAGGTGACCCAAGTGTTGTGGCACTGCACCCACATGGGAGACTCAAAAGAAGCTCCTGGCTCCTGGCTTCAGATGGCCAGCTCTGGCCATTGCAGCCACTTAGGGAGTGAATCAGCAGAAGGAAGACATCACTGTTTTTCCCTATCTCTGTAACTCTGCCTCTCAAATAAATAAATCTTTAAAAAAAAAAAAAAAAGTGAGTCACTTCATTGCATTTGATGGTATCCGTTTGTTGTACCTTTTTTTTTTTTTTTTTTTGTAATTTATTTGACAGAGAGAGTCAGACAATGAGAGAGACAGAGAGAAAGGTCTTCCTTCCATTGGTTCACCCCCCCAAATGGCCGCTATGGCTGGCACTGTGCTGATCCGAAGCCAGGAGCCAGGTGCTTCCTCCTGGTCTCCCACGTGGGTGCAGGTGCCCAAGCACTTGGGCCATCCTCCACTGCCTTCCCAGGCCACAGCAGAGAGCTGGACTGGAAGAGGAGCAATCGGGACAAGAACCTGGAGCCCATATGGGATGCCGGTGCTGAAGGTGGAGGATTAACCAAGTGAGCCATGGCGCTGGCCTCATGTTGTACCTTTTTCTCAGTAACCCATCCGTAAGGTATTGCAGGTAATTATTTTCCTAGTACTAGGAAATACATATATTTTGTTTGTTGATCCAATTTTGTTCCTTTTTTTCCCCACAGACATTTGTTTATTCATTTGAAAAGCAGCATTACACAGAGAGGAAGATGGAGAGAGAGCGATCTTCCATCTGCTAGTTTACTCCCCAAATTGCCCCAACATCCAGGGCTGGGCCAGGCCAGGCCAAAGCCAGAAGCCAGGAGCTCCATCCTGGTCTCCTACATGGGTGGCAGGGGCCCAAGTGCTTGGGCCACCTTCTGCTGCCTTCCCAGGCTGTTAGCAGGGAAGTAGATCAAAAGTGGAATAGCCAGGACTTCAGCTGCACCCACATGGGCTGCCGGCATAAATAAACAGATTGATTTATTTATTTGAATGACAGAATTACAGAGAGGTGGAGGTAGAGGCAGAAAGAAAGTCTTCTTTCATTCCTCAGATGGCCGTAATGGCTGGAGCTGTGTCAGTCTGAAGCCAGGAGCCAGGATCTTTTCTAAGTCTCCCATGCTGGTACAGGGCCCAGGCACTTGGGCCATTTCTCTACTGCTTTCCCAGGCCACAGCAGAGAGCTGGATCAGAAGTGGAGCAGCCGGCACCCATCTGGGATTCTGGCACTGCAGGCGGTGGTGACTTTATCCACGACACCACAGTGCCCCCCCCCCCATTTATTCTTTTACAGCAATAGAATATACATGAAAAAATTACAGAAGAGCTGCATAGTAGCATTAGTAGAACAAAGATTTAAGAAGTTTGAGGTTTTTAATCTGAGATTGCACCTGAAAACAGTTATGTTGATAAACTCTCTTGAACCCTACTGTCGACTGGTAGAGCTGCGTGAAAACCAGGAAATCCGTAGCTTTGCATCAAGAAACAGCGTCACGGCCGGGGTTCAGAAACTTCAGGGGTTCTTAAATGGATCATTTTTCTGTGATGTTAATAATAACTTTTACAGCTCTTTCTGATTCTGCTAGATGTTTTCCTTCCAATAAGGTAGGACATAGTATAGTAAAATAGCCTAGTCTGCTGACAACAGTCTAGTGACCACAGAACTGCTCTGCCTGCCTCTGTTTCATGAGTCCACATCCCTGGAATCAGCTATAAGATAAAAACTTAATTGTTCACAACTATTAAATGCCTTGAATGTGTTTATTGAGTTAAAACAAAGTTAGCATTGTTAAATACCTGGAGAACTTTTATAAAGTATGCAGCTCATCGTCACACAGGAATTTATAATCTGGGCTTTGAGGCATTTTTACCTTTGGATTGGCTCTTAGTTAATGTGCTAATAGCAAAATATGTTTCCTTCTGTGCTAAACGATGTAACATATTCTACAGTAGTGAATTTTATGTTTATAGCATTAGCTGAAGTTAAGTGTTTTGACTTATTCTGTCCCTGTCTCTTTATTAGAACCAGAAAGATGAACAGAAAAACAAGGAGAGAGGGGCTGGCAGTGAGAACACAAGCAGGTGCTCCGGGGTCGGCTGCTGTCTGCCTTCTTTTAGTGACACATTCTTGGTGTAGGACCTGTGGGTTCCATTATTTCCCAGAGATGCGCTACCATTTTTTAATTTTATAGTTCAGTTCAAAATGTTTGAACTATTCTACAGTGCATTTTGCTGATGTTAAAACTAAAGCTAAAAATACAAAGTCAGATCTGTGCTTGGACTGCACCGTATAAAAACTATGGACATGCTATTTCAATTTGTTCCTTTCTGTGTGCATAAAATAATTGCAAAAGTACATGGAAAAGTAATACATGATACCTAATAATCTATAAGTGTTGTTGCAGTCTTTTCTGTTCTTATAATTTAAAAATATTTTGTAATAAATGAAACTGAAAAAGGAAAATTTTAAGTCATTTGTGTAATATCTATTTAGCTGAAAATTACTTTTTAATTTAAAGTAGTCTTAATTTCAGTGTGTGTAAATTTGTTGTAAAAAGAATGTTTGCTCACAGACTGAAGTTTTGTACTGAGATTTAATCTGTTCAGAGAGCATTAACCACTTGAAGGTTTTGGAGATTTTTAAATAGTATTCATTCTTGAGGTTTCTTAGGGTTTTGAGGAGGTTGCTGGCTTGGCTGTTCTGTGGGTCAGACACAGGAATTGGAGAAATGACTGCATTAGCATCTCCCTCACTTTCCCATGACCTGCCCATGGTTCTCTCTTACTACCTTTAGCATATTTTGCATATTTTCTGGTTTTTTTTGTTTGTTTGTTTTTTTGTTTGTTTTGTTTTTTTTTTTTTTTTTTTTTTTGAAAGGCAGAGTGGACAGTGAAAGAGAGAGACAGAAAGGTCTTCCTTTGGCCGGCGCCGTGGCTCAATAGGCTAATCCTCCACCTTGCGGCGCCGGCACACCGGGTTCTAGTCCCGGTTGGGGCGCCGGATTCTGTCCCGGTCGCCCCTCTTCCAGGCCAGCTCTCTGCTATGGCCAGGGAGTGCAGTGGAGGATGGCCCAGGTGCTTGGGCCCTGCACCCCATGGGAGACCAGGAAAAAGCACCTGGCTCCTGGCTCCTGCCAGGATCAGCGCGGTGCGCCGGCTGCAGCGGCGGCCATTGGAGGGTGAACCAACGGCAAAAGGAAGACCTTTCTCTCTGTCTCTCTCTCTCACTGTCCACTCTGCCTGTCAAAAAAAAAAAAAAAAAAAAAAAAAAAAAAAAAAAAAAGGTCTTCCTTTGCCGTTGGTTCACGCTCCAATGGCCGCCATGGCCGGCGCACAGCGGCTGGCACATCGCGCTGATCCGAAGGCAGGAGCCAAGTGCTTCTCCTGGTCTCCCATGCAGGTGCAGGGCCCAAGGACTTGGGCCATCCTCCACTGCACTCCCGGGCCACAGCAGAGAGCTAGCCTGGAAGAGGGGCAACCGGGACAGAATCCAGCGCCCGGACCGGAACTAGAACCCGGTTATTTCTTGATGAGTCTTGTCAACATGCTAAGTGCCTATGCCATTGTTTACAGTTGGTGTGTCTTTTATTGGAGGAACCTTGCACTAAAATGTCATCCTTAAAATTCCTTCTGGAAAGTTCTGTCTGTATTGTTACTACAACCCGAAACAGACTTGCTTTGTGTTTTTAAGTGGTGACCTGGTACAATCAAACTGGGGAGCATTTGAATATTTTCTGAGAAAATGTGCCTTTAAACCAATATGCTAAACCACAAGACCCGAGAATTCTTTCCTTTGAGCTTTGTGTTACTATTTGTGCTTCTGAGTTGAAGTGAAACAGACTAAAGTCTGTACTGTCAGGTGCAAAAATGGCCTTTTCAAGAAAACCCTTAGTTCTAAAGTCACAGTTACCTCCATCCATAAGACCTGGGGCTTCTTGTATGATGCTGCCTGGTAATCCTAGGACCCAGTGGATAGCAAAGCAAACAAATTCATCTGCAGGTTTGTGATTTTTGGCTTTTTCAAGAGTGCTTACCCTGTTGCCTTTTGCAGACTCCTGTTTTTACCTTAAACAGTGAGAAGACAGGACACTGTGGCACAGTGGGTCAAGCTGCTGCCTGCATCCCAGTACTAGCTACTCCACTTCTAATCCAGCTTCCTGCTAATGCATCCTGGGAGGCAGCAGAAGCTGGAGCAAGTACTTAGTTCCCTGCCACCCAAGTGGGAGACCGAAGAGGAGTTCTGGGCTTCTGGTTTCAGACTGGCCCGGGCTTTTTGTGCTTTTGGGGGGAGTGAATCAGCAACTGGAAGATTCTCTCTC
Source organism: Oryctolagus cuniculus (assembly GCF_964237555.1). NCBI lineage: Eukaryota > Metazoa > Chordata > Mammalia > Lagomorpha > Leporidae > Oryctolagus > Oryctolagus cuniculus. The sequence goes on from NC_091445.1 coordinate 596,706, forward strand.
TCTTTCTCTCTCTCTCTCTCTCTCTCTCTCTTTGCTTTTAAAATATAATAAAAATAAATAAACAAATGACACAGTAAAAGCAGGCATGCAGGTATTTAGCCTAGTGGTTAATACGCCGGTTAAGAGGAGAGTATTTTGCACAACATCTAAGATTGCCTCATCCCATGTTGGAGTACCTGGGTTCAAGGCCCAGGTTTGTCCCTGTGTCCAGCTTTCTACTAATGCAGACGCTGGGAGTGGGAAGGTGATGGCTCAAGTATTCGTGTTCCTGCCACTCAGATGGAAGACCTTGACTGACTGCCCAACTCCTGGCCTCAGACTGACTCAGCCTCAGCTGTGGCACGCATTTGATAGTAAACCAGAGGCCAGCACTGTGGTATGGTGGTAGATGCAGGGTTGGCATCCCATACGGGTGCTGGGTCAAGTCCCAGCTGCTCCACTTCCAATCCAGCTTCTTGCCAGTGTGTCTGGGAAAGCAGCAGAGGATGGTCCTTGGGCCCCTGCACCCACGTTGGAGACCCAGGGAAAGCTCTTGGCTCCTGGCTTTGAATCTGCCCAGCTCCAGCTTTTGGGCTGTTTAGAGAGTAGACCAGCAGATGGAAGATCTCTCTCTGCCTCTGCCTCAGTGTCTCTGTAACTCTGATTTTCAAATGAATAAAGATATGTTAAAAAAAAAAAAAAAAAGAGTGAACCAGCAAATGGACTCTGTCTTTCTGCCTCTTTCAGTTTCAACACCTGGCCCTTGATTCTGAATCCAGTTTCCTACTAACATGGATTCTGGGAGGCCAGGATTGAGCTCCTGGCGCCCAGCTTTGCACTACTACCGTTGTGGGAATTTGGAGTGGTAACCAGCAGATGGGAACTCACTTGCTCCCTCTCTATGTGTGTCTCTCAAATAAATAAATACATTGTTAAAAATCAACAAAAAACAAAAGCAAGGTCAACACAGCCTCATAATGATGGCACCAACAGGAACTCATGGGGGTAGGCATTGAGGCACAGAAGGTTAAGCTGCCACTTAGAATGGCCACACCCCCAAGGGCCTGGGATCAAGTCCTGCCTCTACTTCTAAGATCCAGCTCCCTGCTGATGCACACCTTGGGAGGATCAGGTGATAGCTTGAGTACTTGGGTCCCTACTTCCAGTGCAGGAGTCCAGGATGGAGTTCTGGTTTACAGCTCCTGCAGGGGCCCAAGTGGCAGTGACCCACTGAACCACCTGCCCTCCCCAGAAGGTTATTTATCTCTACTTGTTTTTTTTGTTTTGTTTTGTTTTTTTGTTTTGTTTTGTTTTTGTTTTTTTTTTTTTTTATAGGCAGACTGGACAGTGAAAGAGAGAGAGACAGAAAAGTCTTCCTTTGCCGTTGGTTCACCCTCCAATGGCCGCCGCGGCCGGCGTGCTGTGGCCGGCGCACCGCGCTGATCCGAAGGCAGGAACCAGGTGCTTCTCCTGGTCTCCCATGGGGTGCAGGGCCCAAGCACTTGGGCCATCCTCCACTGCACTCCCTGGCCACAGCAGAGAGCTGGCCTGGAAGAGGGGCAACCGGGACAAAAATCCGGCGCCCGGACCAGGACTAGGACCCGGTGTGCCGGCGCTGCAAGGTGCAGGATTAGCCTAGTGAGCCGTGGCGCCGGCCTCTACTTGTTGTTATGTATCTAATGTTGAAATAAAGAAAAGCTACAAGAATTTCAACACTGACTCTAGAAAAGTAGCTATCTCCTGTTATTCCATGTGATTACTTCCTCTTGCTGTATGAGTAACAAAATGAGCTACTTAAAACAGATCTGCTGCTGAGATACTGAGTGTGTTCTTTGCCAGGCTGGTTGGGGGCACTCTGCATCCATCATTGGAAGAAGTCAAGTTTCTCCCTTCCTGGAGCTTACCTTTCATAGGGAAGACAGACAAGCACCATACTTAGTAATTTACGTTGGGAAATGAAAAGGCCTGTGAAGAAGCAGTGGGGTGGGAGGCAGCGTGGAGCTCAGATGGTTTTAGAAGAATCTATTGGCAGCAGTGCCGTTGATTGACAGTAAGGGAGCTAGGGCAGAGGCAGAGCATTACCTTAATCCAGGCAAGAGGTGATGATGGTTCAGAGGAGGGGGAAGCAATGAAGATAGAGTGGGGTGGTGAAAGGCAGGTGCATTTGAAAGTCAGCACACACAGGGTTTCCGGAGAGCTTGGATATCGATGCATGAGAAAGAGAGGGGTTAAGAATGACTCCCAGGTGATTTGCATGACCTGCCTGGAAGAGATTAGAGTCACCCTCAACTGAAACAAGGAAGCAGCAGGTGGAGCTGGTTTGGAGGAAGGGAGGCACTGAAAGATAGATTGTGGAGATGTCAGGTATCTGGACGGCCGCTGTCAACCTGGAAGTCACTGGCATCTAAACGACATTCAGTGTATTTGCCTGTGGGAATGGACCAAGTTGCGCCATAGTTACACAACAGCGGTCAGGAAGAAGCTGAAAACTGTCTATCTCACAGACTTGCTGATAACCCAATTCCTCTGACAAAATGAACCAAAACAGGGCGGGGCCTTGAGGCACAGCAGGTTAAGCCACCTGTTCAAGTCTCAGTTCCTCCACTTCTGATCCAGCTTCAGTGAATGCATCCTGGGAGGCAGCAGATGATGGCCCACCTGCTTGGGCCACATGGGAGACTGGAACAGAAGACCGATCTCCCTCTCTCTCTCTCTCTCTCTCTCTCTCTCCCCCTACCTACCTTTCAAGTAGATGAAAATAAATGATAGACATTTAAAGGAAAATAGATAACCTCTTAGTTTGCCCGCATCCCTTATTGGAGTGTTTGGTTGGAGTCCCAGCCTCCTGCGTACAGTCCCACTTCCTGCTGCTAGAAGACAGCAGATGAGGGGATACCTGGAATGAGTTCTAGCTCCTCGTTGTTACAAGCACTTGGGGAGTGAAGCAGCTGATGAAAGATCGAGCTCTTTGTCTCTGTCTCGCTGTGTGTTTTAAATAAAATGAAATTATTATTCATCATATTTGAAGTAGTAGTTATTCAATAAGTACTTTTTTCCTTTCCTACATTTCATTGTTTAAAATGCAAGGCATTGGGGCCAGTGCTGTGGCATAGTGGGTAAAGTCACTGCCTGCAGTGCCAGCATCCCATATGGGTGACGATTTGAGTACCAGCTGCTCCTCTTCTGATCCAGCTCCCTGCTAGGGCCTGGGAAAGCAGTAGAAGATGGCCCAGGTCCTTGGGCCCCTGCACCCGTCGGGGAGACCTGGAAGAAGCTCCTGGCTTCAGATTGGCCCAGCTCCAGCCATTGCAGCCATTTGGGGGAGTGAACCAGCAATGGAAGACCTCCCTCCCTCCCTCTCTCTCTCTCTCTCTCTCTCTCTTTTTCTCTCTCTTTCTCTCTGCCTTTGCCTCTCTGCAACTCTCTGCCTTTCAAATAAATAAGTTTTAAAAAATACTTAGTATCAAGAACACACAAATTCTATTTCATAAAAAATATGCAGTCTTCATGCACTACTTCAGTAGTGCTGGTGTAGTGAAATGATGACTGAATTATATTTGCCTGATTCTCTAGAAAATGCCAAGTAATCGGATAAGCATTAGCCAAAATGAATATTATTAGGCTGAATACAATGATTAAAGGGAAATATTCAAAGTATGAAAACAGAAGGAAGGCTGTATTTCTTTGGGCACTCAGAAACAGCATCTGCACCAGTGGTTCTTGTACTTTGGGACACCCTGCAGTTGCCTGTGTGTCTCTTAGAACTACTGCTGTCTGGCTCCCAGACCTTCTGATTTCAGTGTGATGGAACTTGAGAATCAAGATCTTCAAAAGTTGTCCTGGTGTGTCTAATCTGCAGCAAAGTATGAGGACTGCCCAGTAGTCACAGTGTCCAGAATCCCTTCCAAAACTTGCTGGTGCCCAAAATGGAAGTAGCACTGTTACAAAAGATCCTCAAGGCAGAGAGGAGTAAGTGAGCCCTCTCTAAGTCACGCAAATAAGAAGTCACTGTCAAGGCCAGCATTGGACCTGGGTAGAGCTGCCACCTGTGACACTGGCATCCCATAGCGGCACCACTTTAACTTCCTGCTGCTCCTCTTGTGATCCAGCTTTCTGCTAATGTGCCTGGGAAAGCAGTGGATGATGGTCCAAATTCCTGGGACCCTGCACCCATGTGGGAGACCTGGAAGAAGCCCCTGGCTGCTAGCCTGGCCCAGCCCTGGTTGTTGCGGCCATTTGGGGTAGTGAACCAGCAGATGGAGGACCTCGCTCCCCCCCCCCCCCCCCCGTGTAACTCTTCAGATAAATGAAATAAATCTTTTATAAAAAAAAAAAGTCACTGTTGTTTGAGATTTGTGGTAGCTATCCAACTGGCTGTCTAGTTATAGCATAAGTGAATCCCTTACTGGAGGTGGTTGCAGTGTTATGGGTGCAAATCCCAGTCCTTCCTCTTATTTATTTATTTTTTGGATAGGCAGAGTTAGTGAGAGAGAGACAGAGAGCAAGGTCTTCCTTTTTCCGTTGGTTCACCCCCAAGTGACTGCCACAGCTGGCATGCTGGGGCCTGCACACTGCGCTGATCTGAAGCCAAGAGCCAAGTGCTTCCTCCTGGTCTCCCATGCTGGTGCAGGGCCCAAGGACCTGGGCCATCCTTCACTGCACTCCCAGGCCACAGGAGAGAACTGGACTGGAAGAGGAGCAACCAGGACAGAATCCAGCGCCCCAACTGGGTCTAGAACCCAGGGTGCCGGCGCTGCAGGTGAAGGATTAGCCTAGTGAGCCGTGGCGCCGGTCAGTCCTTCCTCTTATTAGCGACTTTAATAGACAATGCATTTAACCTTTGAAATTCCATCGTTTTCTCTTTGCAGGAGAGTTGTGAAGATTCTTTTTTGTTGTTTTAGGTTTTACTTATTTATTTGAAAGGCAGAGTGACAGAACAGGGGGTGGAGAGAGAGATGGGGGAAGAGAGAGAGAAGAGAGAGTGAGAGAGAGAGAGAAAGTTATTTCCTTGGTTCACTCCCCAAATACCCACAACAGCTGGACCTGGGCCAGGCTGAAGCCAGGAGTCCAGAACTCTTCTGGGTCTCCCATGTGAGTGGCAGGGACTTGGGCCATCATCTGCTGCCTCCCGTGAGCATTAGCTGGACAGAAGTACAAAGTAGCCAGGACTAGCCGGGGACTCCACCAGGCGCTCCAGTATGGGATGTAGATATTGCAAGCAGTAGCTAACCTATCCCGCCACAGCACCTGCCCCTACAGCTAATATACTTGTATGTGAGGGTAAACTATAAGGAACTATAGAAAAATATTAAAGAATTATTACTTGACAGGATTTTTCTTAACCTTAGAGGAGACTTAGTATTATACACAGGGCTGCTGTTACAGCACAGCAAGTTAAGCTACCACCTGTGATGTCTGTATCCCATATGAGTGCTAATTCAAGTCCTGGCTTCTCACTTCCAGTCCAGCTCCCTCATAATGTGCCGGGGAAAGCAGTGGAAGATGGCCCAAGTGCTTGGGCCCCTGCCACCCAGCTGCCACCCATGTGGGAGACCAGGATGGAATTCCAGGCTCCTGGCATCAGCCTGACCCAGCCCTGGTGTGTGTGTCTCTCTGTGTGTCTCTCTGTCTCTACCTCCCTCTCGGTAACTCAAAGCCTTTAAAAAAAATTGTGCAGTGTAATAATATCCTGGAAGTAAGTAGGTTATTGTTTTGTCTTTGATTTTTTTCAGTGTTAGGAATGCAGCTGTGCATACAGGAGATAATAAATGCTATTGAACTTAACATATGCAATAGAGGAAGCATTATTTCATACT